>NC_133136.1:84831492-86031492 GCF_048418815.1 Hemitrygon akajei | reverse complement strand
AGGAAAACCGCACAACACACTCAGCAAGTTACTTCAAGTTCTCCTCAAGATGATCAAAAACAAACACTGCTTTTGTGAGTAACAGTTTTATCTACATAGTTGCAAGGACATCATCCAGAATCATGATCTTGCAGGTCTGTAGCCAGACAGCGGATTCCTAAACAATTCTTCATATTTTGAGAACAAACAATTGCTGTCTCTGACTTATGGGAATAATTTGAACAATGAGTTCAGAAGTGTCTGTACAAATTTCACCTTGCATATTCTAACATTTCAAACTAATGAACTCATGAAGAATATGTAGACAGAACGGTTAATGTTAAGGAAAATCATTTTGCTGAACAGTCTTCAAATGTTGGTCAAGTTGTTGTTGATATTTCTGTCCAGAATTGTGATGCTTCTGGTTTTTGCCTTGCCATTGAACTTCCCAGCCAGCGGTCTCCCGAACAGCAGCATTTTCCGTTTTATTCATTGGTCAATCCGCTAATTGGCTACACAGATGCAAGGTCATGATTCTCACTCTAATTCCTCTCACTCTTCTTCAGAAATATTGCAGATGGACTGTCAAATGCACTGTATGTAGGCAGTCCTTTTGCTCATGAATGGAGTTCATGTGTGATCATTTAGACATGAATCTGCATTGAATTGTTGGGTGTGATCTGATGTTTCTCTTTCATGTGTAGCTTCAATGCAATATGTAATCGAAATCCACTCACTCTTCTTTGAATTATTGCAGATTTGCTCTGTCAAATGCACAGCAGCAATTTTTCCGTTGTATTCGCTGGTGGGTGCTGCCATGTTTAGGAATCCGCTCTCTGGCTACTCTCATGCAAGCTCATGATTCTGGCAGGTATCCTTGCAACCGCTGGTTCATTTGTAGGCAGTCCTTTTGCTCAATACACAGACGTTAGTCATTTTCGTCAATATTCATGATACATTGGTCAAGTTGTTGTTAGTATTTGTGTTGGAGAATTTGTGCCTATGGTTTTGGCCTTGCCATTGAACTTTCCAGCCAGTGGTATCCTGAACAACAGAACTTTTCCATCGCATTCATTAGTTAAGTTCTGCTACATTGAGGAATCTGCTCTCTGGCTACTCTTGTGTAAGCTCATGAATATGGCAGATAATCTTGCCTTGGCTAGTTCATTTGTAGGCAAACCTGTTGCTCGTGAATGTAATATGTGTGCGATCATTTTGAGATGAAACAGAAATGAATTATTGCATGTTATCTGATGTTTTTCCTTCATGTGGTCCTTTGATGGAAAATCCAATCTAAATCCTCTCACTTTTCTTCGGAATTATTGTAGATGAACTCTGTCAAATGCACAGGTTGTATTCGCTTGTATGAAACACTCCTTCCAACAACCTGTTGCACATAAGTGCTAATCCAGGAAAATGGGTATTCAAATATTGGCTCTTCTTCATTTCAAGCCTCATAGTATTAATTCTTTGTATTTTGGGAAGAAACAATTTGTACTTCCGTCCTGTGGGAATACTTCGAAGAAGGAGTTCAGAAGTGGCTGAACAAATTTCAACTTGCATTTTCTTGCATTTCAAAGTAACAGCTTTATAAATAATACGTAGACAGAATGGTTACTTTAAAAAAACATTTTTGTCAATATTCATTAAACATTGGTCAAGTTGTCATTAATAATTGTGAGTGAAAGGATTCAGATTAGATTTTCCATCAAACTGACACATGAAAGAAAAACACAAGATCATAAGCAACATTTCAATTCAGATTCATCTCTAAATGATCTTGTGTTTTTCTTTCATGTGTCGGTTTGATGGAAAATCTATTCTGAATCCTTTCACTGTTCATTGGAATTATGGCAGGATGGACTATGTCGAATTAACAGGATATATTTCTTGGATTCAACAGGCATTCCAAGAAGCTGCTTGCATTTTCAGTGCTAATCCAGTAAAAAGGGTATTCAGAACTTACACTTATTCATTTCCATTGTCATATTATGTGTTTCTGTGAATGGAATTTTTATAAAGGAAGAACCTATTAAATCGTTTTTAACAAAGTGTTTGTTTCACTTGGTTGACATGGCAGAAATTTCAGTGACTGTCCTCAGTTCAGATTGAACAGGATGTGTTTGCTTGGATTTGACAGGCTTTTCAAGAACCTGCTTGTACTTTCAATGCTAATCCAGCAAACAGGCTATTCAAATATTTACACCTATTAATTTCCAGCCTGATAATATGTGTTTCCTTGAATGTAAGTAAATGTCTATTAAAGAGTCTAACAAAGTGTTCTCTTCTCTTGGTTGCCTTGATGGAAAATGCAGTGACCGTCACTGGTTTGGATTGGAACACAAATAAGTGGATGGCATAATTCTTGCAAGTACTTTCACTTTCAAGTGAGAGTTTCTTTCTTGAAGAACAAGAAAATAGTGGTCTATATCTTGTGAGTAATTCTTGTGTAAGAAATTTGCACACTTGTTTTTGGCCTTCACTCTAATCCTTCCAGCCAGCTGTCTCCTGAACATGGACATTTTTCATTGAATACTTTGATAAGAGCTACCTTGCTCAGGAATCCGCTCTCTGGCCAATCCCGTGCGAGCTCATGATTACGACAGATATCCTTGCAACTGCTGCTTCATATGTAGGCAGAACCTTTAGCTCATGTACTCAGGACATTTGCTTGGATTGATCACTCAACTTACTAACCAACTTACAAATTCTGTTTGAATGCAGAAATGGAAGCATTCATCTTGTAACACTTCTCAGTTTCCAGCCTTGTACCATATGGTTTGGAGTTTTAAGGAAGAGTTTACTGAAGCTCTAATTAAAGCGTTTGATGACCTTGGCTATCTTGGTATAAAAGGCTGTGATTGTTGCTAGTTGAGAGGGGAAATTGATGCGCAATGTGTTGTTATTGCGATAGCCACTTTCAAGTGGCAGTTGTTGCTGAATAATCAGTATTGCTGGTTGATAGAAAATCTAATCTGAATCCTCACTAATCTTTGGAAAAATGGCCTGATATCCTCCTCTTGGGTGTCTTGGTAGAAAAGTCAGTGTTTGTCACCAGTTTTGGATGGGAAATTGATGTGCACTGTATTGTTATTGTGATCGTCACTTTCAAGTGGCAGTTGTTTCTCAATAGTCAGTATTGCTGTTACATTTCTGGTGAATCTATCTTGTTGAAGAGAACAGCGCCCTCTTGCTTGTTCATGCCTCTTAATTTTCCAGACAGCGGCCTCCTAAACAGAAGCATTTTCCGTTGTGATCTCTGGGTCGTGCTGCCATGTTTAGGCATCCACTGTCTGTCTACACACAAGTCATAACATGATGCTGGATGATATCCTTACAACTGATGTTTCATGTGTAGCCTGATGTTCTGCTGAGGAAGGCAGTGATTGTGAGGAAGGCAGTGATTCTTTGAGGAGAATCTGAACTTATTTGATGAGTGTGCTGTGCGGTTTTTCTTTCATTTGTTGGTTTGATGGAAAATCTAATCTGAATCCTTACTCATTTTGAGAAATCGGCCATGATAGACATCTCTTGGCTGTCATGGTAGAAAATATGCTGATTTTTACCAGTTAGAAAGGGGAAATTGATGTGCACTGCATTGTTAATTTCAAGTAGAAGTTGTTTCGGAATAATCAGTATTGCTGGTATATTTCTGTTGATTATGCGAGGTGGAGCAACTCTGCACACTGTGGGTTGGTCCTTGCCTTTTAACTTCCCAGCCAGCAGTCTCCTGAACAGCAGCGTTTTCTGTTTTATTCATTTGGTCGTGTTGCCATGCTCAGGAATCCGCTATCTGGCTACACACATGGAAGATCATGATTCTGGATGATAAGCTTGTAACGGATGTTTCATATGTAGGCTGTCATTTTGCTCAGGAATGCAGCGATTGTACAATCATTTTGAGTTGAAACCATGCTGTGCAGCTTTTCTGTCATTTGTTAATTTAATGGAAAATCTAATCTGAATTTTAACTCTACTTTGGAAGTATGGCATGATAGTCCATGTTTGCTGAGCAGGATACCGTTGCTTGGATTGATCACTCAACCCAGTAACGTGCTTCCAATTTCAGTTTGAATGCAAGAATGGAAGCGGTCAACTTTTAGGATTTCTCAGTTTCCAGCCTTATACCCCATGTTTTGGAGTTAGGAATTTTTAAAAGTGAGTTTACTGAAGGTCTTATAAAACCATTTGATTATCTTGGCTCTCTTGGGATAAATTATAGTGATTGTCACCAAGTCAAGGGATGAAATTAAAGTGCACTGCATTCTTATTGCAATAGCCACTTTCAAGTAGAAGTTGTTTCTGAATAATCAGTGTTGGTGTTATATTTCTGATAATTATATCTTATGGAAGAGCACTACACACTGTGGGTTAATTCTTGCCTCTTAACTTTCCAGCCGGCGGTCTCCTGAACAGCAGCATTTTCCACTTTATTCATTTGGGTCATGTTGCCATGTTCAGGAATCCGCTATCTGGTTGCACACATGCAAGATCAAGATTCAGTATTGGTGCTATATTTCTGATGATTATATCTTGTCGAGGAGCACTGCGTCCTCTCATTTGTTCTTGGCTCTTATTGATCCTGCCAACGGATTCCTGAACAGCAGCATTTTCCATTGTAATCACTGGGTCGTGCTGTAATGTTTAGGAATCCACTGTCTGGCCACACATCTGCAAGATCATGATTCTGCACGATATCCTTGCAACTGATGTTTCATGGGTAGAAAAACTTGTTGCTCACAAATGCAGTGCTTGTGGGATCATTTTGAGGAGAACCTGAACTGGCCAGTTGAATGTGCTCTATGGTTTTACTTTCATTTTTTGGTCTGATGGAAAATCTAATCTGAATCCTCACTCATCTTTGGAAAAATGGCATAATGACATCCTCTTGGCTGTCTTGGTAGCTTTAGGATGTTTAGTAGTTTAGGATGGAAAATTGGGGTGCCCTGCATGGTTACTTCAATATTCACTTTCACATGGAACTGTTTACAGAGGAATCAGTCATGCTATTGCGTTTCTGATGATTATGCTAGTGGAGCAACACTGCACACTGTGGGTCGGTCCTTGCCTCTTAACCTTCCAGCCGGCGGTCTCCTGAACAGCAGCATTTTCCATTTTATTCATTTGGTAGTGTTGCCATTTTCAGGAATCCGCTATCTGGCTACACACATGGAAGATCATTATTCTGGAGGACATCATTGCAAGTGATGTCCCGTATGTAGGATGAACTTTTGCTCAGGAATGCAGTATTTCTGCAGTCATTTTGAGCTGAATCTGTGCTGTATTGTTGAGTGTGCCATGCAGTTTTGCTGTCATTTGTTAATTTAATGGAAAATCTAAACTGAATCTTAACTCTTCCTTGAAACTATGGCATGATGGTCCATGTTTGATTGGCAGGATACCTTCACATGGATTGGTCACGCAACCCAATTACATGCTTGCAATTTCAGTTCGAATGCAAGAAGCGGTCAACTTTTAAGACTTCTCAATTTCCAGTTTTTGCCACATGTTTTGAAGTTGGGAATTTTTTGAAGATGAGTTTACTGAAGCTCTTATAAAAGCATTTGATTCTCTTGGCTGTCTTGGGAGAAATGACAGTGATTGTCACCAAGTTCCCCTCCAAGAGGGGAATTCCCCACCAAGAGGGGAAATTCAAGTGCACTGCATTGTTATGTGCTGCCATGTTTAGGAATCTGCTTTCTGGCTACTCTCGTTCAAGCTCATGATTCTGGCAGGTATTCATGCTACTGCCAGTTCATATGTAGGCAGACTTTTTGCTCCTGAATGCAGTTCACATGCGGTCATTTAGAGATGAATCTGAACTGAATTGTTGGGTGTCATCCGATGCTTCTCTTTCATGTGAAGGTTTGATGGAAAATCTAATCTGAAGCCTCTCACCTCTCTTTGGAAATATTGCACGATGGACCATGATGAATAAACAGTATGTATATGCTTGTATGAATCTATCCCTCCAGGAACCTGTTGCACAGTTAGTGCCAATCCAGCAACATGGGTATTCAATTATCTGCACTTCTCTTTTTCCAGCTTCCTAATACTTGTTTCCATGTATGGAATTTTGAAAAGAAGAGACTATCATAGAGTTTTCCCTTGGTTGTCTTGGTAGAAAATGCAGTGACTGTCATCATTTTGGATTGGAAAAAAACGTCCGCATGGTTCATGCAGCATTCACGTTCAAGATCAAAATCTTTTTTATTTGAAGAATGAGAAAATGCTCATCTATTTCTGCTGAGTATTTTTTTGTCTATGATAGTGGAGCCATTGGTTAGGAACTTCTCTCCCAACTTTCAGCTGTCTCCTGAACATGGGCATTTTCAGTTGAATTCATTATTAAGTGCTGCCAGGTTTAGGAGAGCGCTCTCTGGCTGCTCACGTCCATCTCTTGATATAACAAACATCATAGGAACAATCCCATCAAGCAAAGGAAGAATTTTCACAGGTGATTTCTTGCATTTCTCATTTTGGATTGTCTCTTTCTCTGAAATATCTCTTTGATATTGGACCCTGGCTCACAGATTTCTTGGTATTGAAACATACAACAAATTTGTCAAAAGGCCGAGTCACTAATGAATGTGCGGTTTTCGCCCACATTTAGCTATTGTTAATAACTTTGAACAGATTCTATTGGCATATGTTGTCGGCGGTACTTCAATGTAAGTTCAGTAATCCTTGTCAGAGCTCATACAACTGTTAATTCTTCTTCTCTTGAGAACAAACATTTGGTGGTTCTGTCTTGTGGGAATACTTTGAAGAAGGAGTTCAGAAGTGTCCGAACAAATTTCACCTTGCTTATTCTAACATCTCAAGCTAATAGCCTCCTGAAGAATGCAAAGACAGATTGGTTAATTTTAAAGAAATTAGTTTTTGTGTACATTCATTCAACATTCATCAAATTGTCAATAATAAGTTGTGTGGAGGAAGTTGTGCCTTTGGTTTTGGCCTTGTGCATTGAACTTTCCAGTCAGCGGTATCCTGAACAGCAGCATTTTCCGTTGTATTCACTGGTAAGTGCTGCCATGTTCAGGAATCAGCTCTCTGGCTACTATTGTGCAAGCTCATGATTCTGGCAGAGATTCCTGCAATGGCCGTTAATATGTAGGCAGTGCTTGTGCTCATGAATGCCGTTCATGAGCGATTATTTACAGATGAATCTGAACTGAAATGTTGGGTGTAATCTGATGTTTTTCTTTCTCGCCATTCTATATCTCATTAAAAATTAACAGCAATAAATATAAAAAGTATTGAAAATACTAAAAATCTGAAAGAAAAAATCAATAGCAGCATCAATGGGAAGGTGGCAAAGTTAATCTTTTGGGATGGAAACACTTTACCAGGACCGGGAAAGGGAAATTAATTTTAAGTTACAGTGAGCAGCACCCAGGGCTGAAAGGTAAAAAGCTGATTCTCTCTCATGCCAGCGGGGCCAGGCTTGAAATAGAAAGCTAATTGCATACCCAGATTGCAGATCAATGCACAGAGAAATAGATGGAAGTGAAAGTCATCCAGTGAAAGAGTCATGAAGGAACAATCCCTTCAGAATGCGGAAAAGTGTCAGTCTGATGGAGAAATCTCATTGCCGTCTCCAACACGCTCTGAGATGCATTTCACAGATCTTTACGCGTTCCTTTGTTTTTGCCGACTCTCTTCTAAATTCCTCATAAAACTATCAAACAGATAGTTTCATCTACAGTTTATCATCATTTCAACGCTGGCTGCATTTTTATCAGAAATGTAAACAAAAATGTTGAATGTCTCTATAACACCTCATTACAACTTGTTTTCTCTAACCCCCTTCTTTGCAAAGGGTCTTCCATCCAGAAGATTAATTCTATCAATTCTGCTTTCTTCCAGCAATTTCATTCTTATTCATTTTCGATTTTTGGCACCGGCAGTTTCTATTTTGTATGATAAACACTGCCCTCTAGTTAAAAAAGTTGACAAAGAAAAGTATACTGATATGCTTTGGTTAACAACGGGATTACAAAATGCTTGTAAAAAGAAAAATGCATTATATAAAAAATTCTTAAAACATGGAACAAAGGAAGCTGAAATTAAATACAAGATATATAAAAGTAAGTTAACAAATATTATGAGTTCCAGTAAAAGAAGTTATAGTAAATTATTGGAGAATAATAGAAATAATATTTAAAATACTTGAAGGCTTTTAAATGAGATTATTAAAAAGGATAAAAGAAAAATAATTTACCCATATTACTTTAATTCAAACAATGATCTGGTAATAAATGATACTAATTTGGTTGCAGATAGGTTTACTAATTTCTTTGTTAATGTGGGAACTAAATTAGCTAAATCAGTTACTGAACCCAGCAATAAAGATGGAGTAAATAGTAATATTATCAATATAAACTCTTGAATATAAACATTGGAATGGATATGATGTGTATTTGTGAAACCACTGACTCATATTTGTAATCATCTTTGATTGCTGGAAAATTTCCCAATAAAATGAAAATAGCCAAGGTCATTCCGATATACAAAGCTGGAGATAAACATATATTTTCAAATTATAGACCAGCTTCTTTACTCTCACAGTTTTCCAAAATATTGGAAAAATATTTGTAAGAAGGTTAAATGATTTCATAACAAAACATAATATACTCTGTGAACAGCAATATGATTTCAGAAAAAAACAGAACCACTACAATAGCATTAATAAATTTTGTAGAAGAAATATCGCACGCTATAGAAATAAATAAATACACAGTGAGAATATTCTTTGATCTAAAAAAGATTTGACACCATTGACCATAAAGTATTATTAACAAAATTAGAAAGATATTGTATTAGAGGGCTGGCACATGACTGGTTAAGTAATTATTTGGAAGAGGGTTATCAGTATGTAGATATACTCAAATTCAAAACTTTTGAGGGTAACTTGTGGGGTTCCACAAGGCTCAGTGCTTGGTCCATTGCTGTTCATTTTGTATATACACGATATATGTATGGTTTCTCAGACAATAAAATGTATATTATTTGCTGATGATACAACTATATTTTGTAGTGGGGAACATCTGAAACAAATCTTGGATACAGTGGAGAGAACTAAAAATTGTAAAGAAATGGTTTGATACTAACAAATTATCACTGAATTTAAGTAAAACTAAATTCATAATATTTGGAAACCGTGTTCCAAACTCATATAGTAAACTTAGAATAAATGATGTTGAAATTGATAAGATATCTGAAAGAAATTTTTTTAGGAGGGGTAATAGATAATAAATTAAGCTGGAAACCATATATAAATTATGTCAAAGCAAAAATGTCAAAATCTTGCTTTAAGAATCTTTTTTGTTGAGTTTTGAGTATATAAACATAACAGTGATAATGATATAAAGAGATCAGGATTACATTAATACAGTAATGGTTAATGTATACAGAAACAGACTTCCAGTAACATGTGTAATCTAAGCTTCCCAATCTCTTAGTAACTAAACATGAAAAAGATTTTAAAAAATTTCTTTTTACAAAAATAAGTCCCCGAAACATAAAAAATAAAAACAAAATGAAACAAAAGCTGGGCTGCCATGTTTCATTGGTTAAAATCATTATTTGTCATCAGTAACCAGTCTGAAAGGTGATTGTCTATAGATTGGAACTTGCATATTGAATGGGAAAAGCTCATTCTTATTACGATTCAATTTATAACCAGAAAATCTATAAAACTGAGCAAGTACTGATATTATGGCAGGGATGGATTTCTCTGAGTTAGAGATATATAGTAACAGGTCATCTGCATATAGTGATATCTTATGCACCCCATTCCCACGAATAATGCCAAATATATTGGGTGAATCACGAAGAGCGATTGCCAAGGGCTCCAAGGCAATATCAAATAGTAAGGGACTTAAGGACAGCCCTGTCTAGTATCTCAAAAAAGCTTGAAAAAGGGGATCTCTGATTAATGGTAATACAGAAGCCAAAGGTGTATGATATATCAATTTAATCCAAGATATAAACCTTGGGTTAAACTTAAATTTCTCAAGCGGGTTAAATAAATATTTCCACTCAACTCTATCAAACACCTTTTTAGTGTCAAGCGAAATAACACATTCTGGAGTTTTAAATGAAGAAGTATATACAATATTCATTAGCCTCCTAACATTAAAATACAAATAACGATTTTTAATAAGTCCTGTCTGAGATTGTTTTATAGTGAACAAATGAAATCGAGGCATCTATAAAATTAGATAACCCTTTCACCTTAACCTGTGAGTTGGAGTGAAATTGTTAACCTTTCCAAAACCTAAAAAAACGCTGATTATCCTCCTTTCTCACATGAGTTTCCTGGGGAAAGACAAACTGAGCATTCAATCTATGAAAAACTTTAAAAATCTTCTTCCATTTAATCGGATGGTTCAAACCATTCGTATTCCATGAGACAAAGTTAGTAATATTACCCAAAGTACGAGTATTATCAAACCAAGGGCAAAAAACTTCAAAATTTAACAGTCCAAATCTATAAAAAGGTTATTAATTTTAAAACTAAATGAATACAGACAGGAAAAAAATTGAGAAAAATGCGAACTTCCATCGATAGTCAAAACATTGAGAAGGGAATGCTATAAACAACACCAAACAAGTGTTTAAAAAAAAGATCAGCCATTTGCAAATCATTTTTTTTACAGGTGAGGTCCCAAAAGATGAAACAGAATACAATCTTATTAATATTTCAGAGGAAAAAACAGTCAATCGCCAAACCAATTTCTTAATTATTTTTGAAAAATGAAAAATTGGAAATAATAAACTAACAAAGGAAAAAAAAGAAAACTAAACATAGAAGCATGATAAAGATCCATACTCCAAAACAGAATACGAGTGTTATCAAACCGGTGGCAAAAACCTTCAAACTGCAAAAGTCTAGATCTATGAACTGACTATTAACTTATAAACCAAATGAAAATAGATACAAAGAAACAGTAAATTTATTAGACAGCTGGGACCAAACATTGATCCTCAAGGAACTGTTAAGCTTCTTCCATGGATTTAAACCATTTACTTGATTTCTCAGGCAGAACAACCCTTAATCGAGCTGGAAATAGCAGAGCTGGTTGAAACTTTCTTTGATGAAGCTTGGACATCATCGGTTTAAAAAGCGATCTTTCTTGCATTACCTCAGGACTGTAGTCTTCAACCAGATGAAACTTGAGGTCTCCCTGGTCAATAACCCCGTCCCAACAGGCAATTCTAATTAAATGCTCCTTGGTTTGCACATAGTGGAATTGGAGTATAACAGGTCAGTGCTTGAACACTTTAGGAGGTTTAGCTCTTAAAGCCTGGTGGGCACAATCAAGTATAGGGGTAGTAGAGAGAACTTCAGAGCCGAACACGTCCATTAAAAATTGAGAAAAGAATTTAGTAAGGTCACCACTCAGATCGTCTTCATGGAATCCTATTATTCGCAGGTTCTGTCTATGTCTGCGATTTTCCAGGTCAATAATCTTGATTTTATAGTGTTCCAGTGTTTGAGTAGTTGAAATTAATTTCTTTTCCAGTGCATCCAATCTGCAATCTCTCTGTCTTCCAGCTTCAGCGAGTTCAGATATTTGCCGCTGCTGTTTTTCACTCTCCCGCTTAAGAGCTCCCAGTCTGTTTTTGATCTCCTTTAACAATACTTCCAAAGTAGAAAATATTTTATCGACTTTATCATCCAGGAGCTTTGACATAGCTTCCAAAGAGAGTGGAGACTGTTTAAGTTGTTTCGAATCTTCTTTTTTCCTTCCACTTCCATTACCGGCTTCCTTGCCTTCGGCTGAAGCCTTTTGCCATCTGGCATTCACTTTCAGCGATTAAAAATCAGAGTTCAGGCATATAAAAGTGTTATAAACACTTTAATATAGATAGTGAAAGGGTGGTAAAAAAAATTGAAAAATGAACAGAGCAATGCCAAAATACAACTTACTCCATCTAGTGCCCCAAGAGATCTCAAAATGTGAAAAGCTATTGCAATACTGTACAAAGCGCAAGAGTTCTTAAATCAGGAATCTTTGTATACATTATACTGTTCACTTATAGTCCAATACATGACTTACTGTGTAGAGGTATGGGGAAATACATACAAAACAAATGCAAACTCAATTTTTCTACTCCAAAAGAAAGTCATATGAATTGTAAATAAGACGAGGTATTATAAGCCAATCAATCCACTATTTATTCAACTAAACAGTTTAAAATTCAGAGATTTTGTAGATTTTAAAATAATACAAATTATGTATAAATTAAAAAACAGACAGTTACCACTAAGTGTCCAAGGGTGTTTAAAATGAGAGAAAGTCAACATGATTTGAGAGGAACATGTATATTTCACAAACAAAGGATAGGAACAAATATAAAAAATCATTGTATTTCATTCAGAGAGGTGAATCTATGGAACAGTTGCAGTGAGAATTTAAAAACATGCACCACACTTAACCAGTTTAAAAAATTATTTCAGAATAATTTAATGAACAAATATACAATACATGATTTAGAATGAATGGGAGCAATGAAAATAAATGATACTTGGAATTGGATTTTGTGTTAAAAGATTATGAAGTTTTGTTTTGATGTGATGATGGACACCAAATATGTTGTAAAGATAAGAGGAGTTGGCGTAATAAGCCTTAGCTTCAGCCTATACCCTTTCGGACTGTTTTAAAGAATATTTATGTTTTTTTGCTGTAATTTTTTCTTATGAAATCATCGTTCAAAATGATGCTTTTTGAAATGTTTGTACTGACTGAAATAAAATTTCATTCATTCATTCATATTTTGATTTTCATGCCCTCTATAATGCATGGTGTAATCTGCACATCCCAGTGCCTCAGTCATTATCTATATCAAAAGAATAATTTTCCTAGAATCTGCTTTATATATCTCATATGTGGGCAGACCTATGCCCATATATAAGGTATACAACGCAGCTTAATAGAAAACTGTACTTTTCAATGTTGTTTCGATGCTTTGCATTTGCCGGCTGCTGCGGGGCTGAAGATATCTGCGTCTGTGTCAGAATGCGGCTTGCTGTTGACATTCCGACTTGCAAAGTGTTCAGGTTACGAACTGCTCACACAAACTAAACCATGCCGTAATCTGTAGAAGAGCTGTATTTTATATAGTAGTGGAGAACAGCCTGCCTTTTACAGTAAATTCCAATAATATACGACGTGATGATTCAGAAATCATCATGTGGATGTTGTCTATATGGACTTCAGTAAGGCCTTTGACAAGGTTTCACACGGAAGGTTAGTTAGGTAACTATGATGTTGTTGGGATAACGGAGACATGGCTGCAGGGAGATCAGACCTGGGAAATGAATGTACAAGGGTATACGTGCTATCGTAGGGACAGAAATGTGGGCAGAGGGGGTGGGGTGGCCCTGTTAGTGAGGAATGAGATTCAGTCCTTTGCAAGGGGGGACATAGGGTCAGGAGAAGTAGAGTCTGTGTGGATAGAACTGAGGAACAGTAAGGGCAAAAGGACCCAAATGGGTGTTGTCTACAGGCCACCAAACAGTAGCTTGGATATTGGGTGCAAGTTGAATAGGGAGTTAACATTGGCATGTGGCAAAGGTAATGTCGCAGTAGTTATGGGGGATTTCAACATGCAGGTGAACTGGGAGAATCAGGTTGGTGCTGGACCACAGGATAGGGAGTTTGTAGAGTGCCTACGGGATGCATTCTTGGAACAGCTTGTACGAGAGCCAACCAGGGACAAGACTATTCTGGATTTAGTGTTATGTAATGAACAGGATTTGATAAGCGATCTTGCAGTAAAGGAGCCATTAGGAGGCAGTGATTATAATATGATAAGTTTTTATCTGCAATTTGAGAAGGATAAGGGCAGCTCGGAGGTGTCAGTGTTGCAGTTGAAGAGGGGAAACTATGGAGCCATGAGGGAGGGGCTGGCAAAGGTTGACTGGACGGATAGCCTAGCAGAAAAGACAGTGGAACAGCAATGGCAGGTATTCTTGGGAATAATGCACAAGGTGCAAAATCAGTTCATCCCCCAGAGAAGGAAGGATTCAAATGGGGGAAAGGGGCCACAGTGGTTGACAAAGGAAGTCAGAGATTGCATAGCATTAAAAAAAAGGAAGTATGACAGAGCTAAGGTGAGTGGGAGGACAGATGATTGGGAAGTTTTTAAGGAACAACAGAACTTAACTAAAAAGGCAATACGGGGAGAAAAAATGAGGTATGAACGCAAGCTAGCCAGGAATATATAGGAAGATAGCAAAAGCTTTTTTAGGTATGTGAAGAGCAAGAAGATAGTTAAGAACAATGTTGGGCCCTTGAAGAATGAATTGGGTGAAATTGTTACGGGAAACAGAGAAATAACAGAAGAATTTAATGAGTACTTTAGATCTGTTTTCACTAAGGAAGACACAAGCAATCTCCCAGATGTATGGATGGGCCAAGGACATAGGGCAGGCATGGGCAAACTATGGCTTTTAAGCTTTTTAATCCGGCCCGCAGAACTTGATGAAATTATATTAATAAACCTTGTTAACACCTCAGATCCATCCTGAGAATCGCCACAACAAAACTAAATCCAGACTTTGATGCGCTGGCTAAAAAGGGAGACCAACAACACTGTTCCCACTGAAATTAAAAATAAGTTTCTTCGTTGTGTTATGTAAAAAATGCATTTGAAAATATTTTTTTCAATAAGCCTTACATGTTACATGTCATTTCTGTTAAGTGATGGACATGAGTAGTGCGCAGGTGCACGTACGTTCTCAAAATAAAAAATGTGCTCCAGATCAAATAACACGCTCCGCATACTGGCGCGCTGTCACTGTTCTGTCAGTGACACTGGTCGTTGTTGAGTTTTGGCACAGGGGACAATTGAATAAGAAGGAGCAGGACAAGTAGACCTGCATCTCCTACCGTTTTTGAAATAAAGACAGTCAGGAGGAGAGTGATGATGATAATATCTTGAAGGATAACAGAATTTTCAGTGCTTTAAAATAATAACTGTTACTATTAAAAAAAGCTGTATTTTATTCATTTAATTTTCAGTGTTTTAAAAGTCATTTCAATAAATAGCTAAATACCATGGGACTTCAAAGACAGATATTTTGTTGTAATGCATTTGTTCATTTTCAATTGAAGTTAAAGCACATGTTTTCTACATATCCCATGATATTTTATTTTCTCTTATGAGGTGTATTACCAAAATACTCCGTCCATCTGCTCCTGGTCCGGCCCCCCTGTCAAATTTTAGAACCCTTTGTGGCCCACAAGTCAAAAAGTTTGCCCACCCCTGACATAGGGTAACAGAGGAAATTAAACAGATTGACATTCGGAAGGAAACGGTGATGAGTAGACTGATGGGACTGAAGGCTGACAAATCCCCAGGTCCAGATGGTCAGCATCCTAGGGTACTAAAGGAGGTGGCCCTGGAAATTGCGGATGCATTGGTAATCATTTTCCAATGATCCTTAGATTCAGGATCAGTTCCTGAGGATTGGAGAATGGCTAATGTTATCCCACTTTTTAAGAAAGGAGGGATCTCTTGTGTTCATTGGAACCTCCGATTCAGTCCGTCAGAATGCTCTGCATTGTACATCCAATAAACACTCATAACAGGGAGTAAGGGTTGGTGACAGGAAGAAGGACCGCTGTCTGACTGGACAATTGCAAGGAGATCTGGAAAACTCTTGAGCTTGCATCACAGGGACAACCTTCATCTAAACATGGTGAAATAACACAAACTGAGCAGCATTTACAAATCACACCTCCTGAAATTAGCCGATAATCTCGAAAAGAAAGTTTCTGTACTTACACGTTTGGGTGATGAGAAGTCCTGTCCGTACTCTTCCCTTCGAACTCGGTCACTGACTGAATGCACTGAGTCACTAATATTTTTACCACCCCGCACGCAAGGTCGCCTTTGCAATTCGCACATCTGAATTCCCTTCAGAATAGCTGTGTTTGGCACCTGGGCAGCCAGCAAGGCAGTTGGCCTCCTTTGTTAATCTCATTACCATTGACAAATCCAGGTTCAAGAGACAATTGTCTGTGAAATTGAAAGCCAAGGCCGAAAGCAAAGGCTTTACCTGCACCAGAAATACTCACCACAAACTGACCGGCATTTTCTAACTTCAGTTACTGGGGAGAAATATCAACTTAAAATGGAAGATTGCAACGACCATACAATGTACATCTGCATCCATTTTATTACATTGAAAATGAGGAAGATAATTTTCAAAACACAAAATGCTGGCAGAACTCAGCAGGCCAGACAGCATCTATGGGAAGAGGTAGTGACGACGTTTCAGGCCGAAACCCTTCATCAGGAGGGTGAAATAATTTTCGTATCACTCAGTGAACTGAGGTACTTTGATCACAGCAAGATTTTTCTCATCTTTTTGTGTTGTTTCAATCAATACGCCAGTCCACATTTAATTTAATTTTATTCGATGTTACACGTTGTTGTCACAAACTTTCCATTGATCCTAGATTATGAAAATTAACCTGGTTTCTCGATTAGTTAATCGGAAGTGTGAGAAGGTAGACTCCGGTGAACTAAAATAGCACGCAGAATATGTACGTGAATTAGTCTCGACCCGAAGCTACCTAGATTTCTGAATCACCATGTAACAGAGTTTTACCGTGCAGCACGAGCTGCTGTACCCTGGCATTTTAATGTACAGTTCCTCTACTGGCAACGGCCTGGTCTAGTTCCCTTGAACAGTTCGTAACAGGAACAGTTTGCAAGTCGGAATGCCGATTGTAAACTGAGCTCGGACACAGGCGAAGGTGTCTTCAGCCCATAGCAGCCGGCAAATCCGGATCGTCAAATTCCATTAATCCATTTTATCATTTCAAGCTTGGCCCCGCTCTCATTAGAGAGATTCAGCTTTTTTTAAAACTTTATATGGACCGTTATCAGGTATACAAAGCAGATTAATGGAAAAATATCCTTTTGATATAGATATCTGTTGTGCAAGTTACACTTTAAGCCCGAATCCGACTGGAGCACTACACTTTATAGAGCCCATGAAAATTAAAATGTAAACTGCTGATGACGAAAATGATAAAATAGAAATTGTTAAAAGAAAACAGTTGATAGAATTAATCTTTTAGGTGGAGACCTTTTGTAAAGAAGTGGGAAATAGAACACTTGTTAGTTTAAGTTGCCGTGAGGAGGTTGAATATTTCTGATAAAAGTGCGGCCGGCGTTGAAATGGTGAGAAACTGTAAATGAAGCTATCTGTTTGACAGGTTAATGAGGCATTTAAAAAGTCGACAAAAAAACCAAAGGAAAGCTGTGAAATGCATCTCAGAGCGTGTTGGAGACGGCAATGAGATTTCTCCATCAGACTGACACCTTTCCGCATTCTGAAGGGATCGTTCCCTTCATATCTCACTGGGCCGCTTTCACCTCTACTCCAACCTGGAGTACTGTAATTCGTTTTCACATGCTTTTATCAACAGTTTGTCACCATTTCAAGCTTGGCCCCGCTCTCATCAGAGAGATTCAGCTTCTTTTTAACTTTTCAGCCCACGGACAACCTCACTACAACTTAAAGCGAATTTCTCTTCCCCAGCCTTTTCCATTGATGCTGCTGCTGTTTTCTTTCATTTGCAATTTGCTTTGCGATTTTCATATGTTCTGCTATGAGTGTTTATTGGATATAGAGTGCAGAGCATTCTGACGATTGACTCTGAGCCTGATATCGGGGTTCCAATGAACAGGATCACAAGAGATTGTAGAGGATTGTAGACTCAGCCACAGGCACAGTTCTCTTTTCCATGGAGAACCCGTTCAAGACGCAGTGCCTCAAGAACGGTGCGTCCATCATGAAGGAACCTACCTCACCGCCTGTGACATGTCCTTTTCTCATCACAACCATCAGAGCGGAGGTACAGGAGCCTGACGACCCACTGCTCCTTCCCCTCTGTCTGAATGGTTCATGAACGTCTGCCAACCTGGTCATTCTTGCTTCAATACTGTTTATTGATTTTGTGGTTTATAGCAATTTTATGTATTTGAATTTATTTGTGCAAAACAAATGATTTCACATCATATAAGAGAGTGTTAATAAACCTGACCCCGAGTGTGAATCGGATCAGTGATCCAGATGTATTCCTGCTCTGGGAATTCTTTAATGTAACCTCTGAATCCTTATTCCTCGGCCGATAATTTTATTACTAAAGTACGTATCTGTTACCATGTACTATCTTTTCTTGCAGGCATTTGCACAACGGTATGAAATAAAATCGAATTTTACAAACATTATGAAGAATTAGACAAACAACCAATGTGCAGAACAAGCCAAGTTGTGCAAATGAAATAATATTCAGAACATGATTGTAAAGAGTTGCTGAAAGTAGTCTGCAGGTCATGGAAACTCTTCAATGAATGAAGTTATCCATGCCAGCTCAGGGGCCTGGTGTTTTTTGGAAAGTAGCTCTTCATGACACCGGTGGTCGAGAGAAACGAGAAAATGTGCAGATGCTGGAAATTCAAGCAACACACACAAAATACTGGAGGAACTTAGCAGGCCAGACAGCATCTCTGGAAAAGGGTAAGCAGTTCAGGCCAAGTCCTGTGGAGTGGGACTAAGGGCTTCCATACCAGGACGTCATGCAACCAGTCAAGATACTCTTCACTATTGATCTAAAGATGTTTCTGGTGACATGTTAAATCTACGGAAACTTCTTAGCAAACAGCAGTATTGTTCTGACTTTTCTGTGATGACGCTTATTTATCTGCTGGTCCTAGGATACATCTTCTGATATTCTAGCACCAAAGTATTTAAAGCTACTGACACTCTCCACCCGCAAGCCCCTAATGTGGACTGGCTCATGGATATCTGGCTTCCTCCTCCTGTTATTGATAATAAGATCTTTAGCTTTGCTGATATTGAATGAGAGGTTGCTGTTCTATCAGTTTCGCAATTTCCCTTCAACATGCCAATCCATCACCACCTTTGAATCAGCCAATGAGCAGTACATTTCAATATGGCATTGGAGCTGTACATAGCCACATAATGACAAGTATAAAGTGAGTGGAGTGTGAGGCTAGGCGTACAGTCCTGTGATGCACTCATGCTGATGATGAGTGGGGAGGAGATGTTGCCCATCCATAATAACTGGGGTCTGCCAGTGAGGAAATCCACGATCCAGTTGGAGAGAGAGGTACCTGATTTTGTCACAGTCTCGGGAGGTGTATTGCACATACAGGCCACCTTCTGGGTGAAAACATTGCCAATCATAGTCCTATCAAATCTCTCCCCTCTCAGCTTAAACCTACGTCCTCCAGTTCTTAATTCCCTAATCCTGAGAAAAACACTGAGCACAGCTTTTATGTTTCTATGATGGCCACCACACCCCTATCCTAGTGGCAATCAATGCCCTCGGTCTGACTGCCTTATCTACATGCATTGAAATATAGGCAGTTTCAATCACTGCTCCGATCTGTCCTTTTACTATAAACATGATCATTTGTCTTACTCTCTTTGGTTGCTGCCCGCACCCCTGTATTCTCATTGACTTCATTCTCTTGTGTCCCACTCCTTGCCAGTCTGGTATTAACCCTCCATGGTGGCAAAAGCTACAAAAATGCAAGGTACAGGAATAACTGCACATAAGGTTTTTCTGACAGGAAATGATAAAGTAGTGATTAGGTGGTGGGGTGGGTTAACGGGTGGAGGTACTGATCAGCTTGATGGCCTGGGGGTGAAGTATCTGTTTTTGATTCTGGTGATCTGTCATGGATGCTGCATAATCTCTCCCAATTGGAATGGCACAAACAGACAATGAGCAGAGTGGGTGAGATCCTTCATGATATTGCTGGCTTTTTTCAGGGATCTTTCTGTAAAAAATGTCCCTGATGAAGGTTGATGCTGATGATGCACCGGGCAGTTTTAATGCCCGTTGTAGAGCCCCCAATCCACAGCAGTGCAGTTTGTGTACACCCTAACCTGCTGTGCAGCATGTTAGGTTGCTCTCAACTGCGCATCTGTAATCGGTCATGAGTATTGATGTGTATAGTCCCGCTCTCTTCAGTCTCCTCAGAAAGTACAAGCATTGGTGAGCTTTCTGACTGGAGGATGTGTTCTGGGATTGTGAGCGGTCCCATGAGTTTGAAACTACTTGCAGTTTTCACTGCTGTGCCACTGATGTGAAGAGGAGTGTGATATGATATTTATCACTGTTTTGCCCATTCATTAATTCTATTTATATTCCCTGATAAATTAGATTTTTCAGATACATGGTTTACAATTCAGCCCATCTGTGTCAGAGTCAAATCTGGATACGTAGCAGGCTGCCCCATCATCTGTCGCTCACAAATCAAGCTATTTTGTGAGGCCAGTTTGAAAAGCAGTTACTGCTGCTGCCACAAGATGCCTCCAATGATGTTTGGGAAGTGTATAGCTGTTGGAAATACACATCAGTATCAGCCGAGAAAGAAACACTAAATTCATTACTGGTAAGCTACAATAGAAAAGGTTCTGATACAACCAAATAAAGTAAGTCACCTGAAATTGTAACCTGAGGTGCCATTCTTAAAAGTTACATGGGCACTTTTAGAACAGTGCTGGATCCTATAACCCACACAATTGCTTGATGAACTCAGCAGACAAGGCAGCAGCTACGGAAAGGAGTACAGTCGATGTTTCAGGCCAAGAACAGTCCTGACAAGGGTCTCAGCCCTAAACATCGATCATAGTGTCCTGATGAAAGGTCTTGGCTTTTGATAAATCTGCAATACTCACAAAATGCTGGAGGATCTCAGCAGGCCAGGAAGTATCTATGGAAAAGAGCAAACAGTTGACATTTCAGGTTGAGACCCTTCATCAGAATTGCCCAAAATGTGGACTGTTTGCTCTTTTCCGTAGATGCTGCCTGTCCTGCTGAGTTCCTGCAGCATTTTGAGTGTATTGCTTGGATTTCCAGAATCTGCAGATTTTCTCTTGCCTGCACTGTGTTTCTCCAGTGTAGATGAGACCAACACGTACACACCAAGTGCAGATGGGCAAAAGTGAAAATAAATCACTGGTTCATCTGGAGTGAACTCCTTGGACCCCAGATGAAGGGAAGGGAAGGGGAGAAAGGTTCTGCAGCTCCTGTGAAAGGGAGAAGAATGTCAGTGATGGGAGAGTTTCAACTGCTCTGTCCAACATTTCACAGCTCTTTACATGTTCCTTTGTTATTCTCTTTCTTTACATATTTGAAATGTATCAACAGATAGCTTCATCAACAGTTTTATCACCATTTCAACTCTCTTATCAGAGGTTTGCAACATTTTTATTTACATTCTATAAAACATTCACTGCAATTTAAAATATTTTTCTCTATTTTTACTTCTAACGAAGAATCTTTAGCCTAAAAGATCTCCATCATGCTGCTGAATCATACTTGTTATTTCTTCATTTTATATTTCT
The DNA here is from genome assembly GCF_048418815.1 of Hemitrygon akajei. Lineage (NCBI taxonomy): Eukaryota > Metazoa > Chordata > Chondrichthyes > Myliobatiformes > Dasyatidae > Hemitrygon > Hemitrygon akajei. The sequence continues at coordinate 86,010,101 of NC_133136.1, read as the reverse complement.
GCCATCTGCAGTTTTTTTTTTGATTTCCATACCCTCTGCAAATGTGCAATGTTCCAGATACATTCTGACTGGGAGATTTCTCCATAAGCCTGTGCCCCAGCCAATAGCTATATCAGGAAGTTAATTTTCCATTCCTGGCAATGACATGCTAATGATCAGTTTGTCTGACCTTTAAACCACTAGACCATGTGTGGTTTCAGCATAGAGTCATAGTCATCATGGAATCAGACTCTGGCCCATCTGGTCAAGATTCCTATTTAAGCTTGTCCCACAGCCCTCTGTTCTGCTGCACTCCTCAGTGCCCTATTTTTCACTGTGTAAATCCTACCCTTGATTGTCCTATTTGCTTAAATCCCAAGGGCGTCCATAGATATATTTTATTTATTTAATCTTATTTACATTTAGTGATACAGTATGGAGCAGTCCTTTCTGGCCTTTTGACAATGCTGTGAAATCTCTGACAAACCCAATAAACCCTCACCTAATCATGGGACAATTTACAATGTCTAATTAGCCTACCTGGTACAACTTTGGACTATGGGAGGAAGCCAGAGCACCTGAGGAAATCCCGTACATTCTACGGGGAGGACATACAGACACCTTACTGAACGGTGTCGGAGTTGAACTCTGAACTCTGGAACACCCTGAGCTGTAATAACATCAGGCTAACCTCTATGTTACTGTGGTGTCCATTTAAGGGCTAAAATTAGTCCTCACGATGATCAGTGAGGTCAGCAATGCATGGAGCTGAAAGAGATGGGGAGATCTTAATGGATTTTTCAGCATTTCAGTTTACTTGGGAGACAGACACAGAGTCCGTAGAACTGGGACAAGCAGCTTTAAGGTCATGGGAGAAGGTGCTTACTGCCTTGGGGCAAATTAGGGTGAATAGTGTGGATCACAGGAGAGGCCAGAGAGTGGCAGTTTCCTCACTGACCAGGGGCCTGTGACGACTGGTGTGCCACGGGGATCAGTGATGAGGCTATTGATTATTGATATTGATTTGGATGATAATGTGGGAAACTGGATCAGCAAATTTGTGAATGACACCAAGATTGAGGGTGCAGTGGACTGCAAGAAAGGTTATTAAAGTTTGCAGCATTATCTGGACCAGCTGGAAAAATGGGCTGAAACATTTCAGATGGAATTAATGCAGACAAGTGTGACATGTTGCACTTTCGGAGGACAAACTAGGAGAGGATTTACACAGTGAACAGTAGGACACTGAGGAGTGCAGTAGAACAGAGGGATCTGCGAATTCAGATCCGTAATTCCTAGAAAGTGGCATCAAAGGAAGATGGGGTCATAACTTCTTTGAGGATCGTTACCTTATCATGGACGACAGACTTGCAAGTGCCTGAGATCGTGAAAGTGATGACGCCTGCAGTTTACCTATGTGACCCTTCGCTTCTGGTTGAGTCTCCCATAGAGATAAGGTCAGTGGGAAGAATCCAGTCAAAGATCAACCTAACCAAGAACTCAGTGGTGGAGCTGGCAGAAGCTACTGACACATCACAATGACAGTAAAGGCTGAAGCAGTGAGTAATCCCCAGTCATCTTGCATTCCATGCCACTAGATGTTGACCCTGATCTATCAAGCTGGATGCCCATGTATCAGCCTTCCCACATTATACAAAGATGTGCTTAGGTGTTCTTCATTCAGGGAATCTACCTTAACATCGTGGATTATGTCTCATGGTGATCAGCAAGTGGCTGCACCAATAGAACCATAGAACATTACAGCACAGAAACAGGCCCTTCGGCCCTTCTTGGCTGTGCTGAACCATTTTTCTGCCTAGTCCCACTGACTGCACCTGGACCATATCCCTCCATACCCTTCTCATCCATGTACCTGTCCGTTAAAAGTGAGCCCGCATTTACCACTTCATCTGGCAGTTCATTCCCACCACTTTCTGTGTGAAGAAGCTCCCCCTAATGTTCCTTTTAAACTTTTCCCCCTTCACCCTTAACCCATGTCTTCTGGTTTTTTTCTCCACTAGCCTCAGTGGAAAAAGCCTTCACTCTAACTATACCCATCATAATTTTATATACCTCTATCAAATCTCCCCTCATTCTTCTGCACTCCAGGGAATAAAGTCCTAACCTATTCAACCTTTCTTTATAACCTTCTCTGCACTCTTTCAACCTTATTGATATCCTTCCTGTAATTAGGTGACCAAAACTGCTCACAATCCTCCAAATTTGGCCTCACCAATGTCTTATGCAACCTCACCATAACATTCCAACTCTTATGTTCAATACTTTGATGTATAAAGGTCAATGTACCAAAAGCTCTCTTTATGATCCTATCTGCCAACAGACAATCCATTCAAGAGAACATCACACTCGACTCGAGTGATTGCACCACTAGAGCCATAAAGAGAGCTTTTGGTACATTGGCCTTCATAAATTAAATTTTAGATACAGACTTTGAGATGTTATGTTCAAGTTTTATCGATGTTGGTGAGGCCAGATTTGGAGTATTATGTGTAATCCTGGTCACCTACCTGCAGGAAAGATAGAACATAAAACATGGACCACAGAACAGTACAGCACAGGTGCAAGTCCTTCAGTCCAGAATATTATACTGAACTGAATAAACTAGAAATCAACTGGCCAAATAATTTAATCCCCTCTGCTGACACATGTCCATATCCCTCCATTTCCTCACTATCATGTGTCTGTCTAAACGTCTCTTATAGGTCCTTAATGTATCTGCCTCTACCACTACCCAGGGCAGCCAATTCCAGGCATTCACCAGTCCCTGTGTAAAATACCTGCCCTTCTCACCATAAATTGCATTAGCCATTTTAACCCTGGGAAAATACTGTCTGTCTACTCTATCTATGCCTCTCATGATCTTATAAACCTCTATCAGAACTCCCCTTAGCCTCTGCCGCTCCAGGAAAAACAAACCAAGTTTGTCCAAAGCTTGCCCTATAATCCTAGCAGTATCCTTGTAAACCTATTTTGCACCTTTTCCAAAGCCTTGACATCCTTATTATAATGGGGCAACCAGAACTATTTGCAATACTCCAGATTTGGCTTAACTAGAGTTTTATAAAGCTGAACATAGCTTCCTCGCTTTTGAACTCAAGCCATTGACTAATAAAGGCAAGAGTATGATATGCCATCTTCACCACCCTATTAATCTGCACAGCCACTTTTAGGGAGTTATACGCTTGGACCCCATGATCCCTCTGCTCATCAACACTATTGAGTTTTTTGCCCTTAATTGACTCTTTACATTTGACCTACCAAGGTTCAACACTTGACATTTGGCCAGGTTAAGTCCATTTGCCACTTCTCTGCCTATATCTACGTGTGATCTATATCCTACTGTCTTCTTCTCAATTATCTACTCTACCCACAGCATTGTTAATCTTTATATCATCTGCAAACTTAATAACCCATCCATCTACATTTTTATCAAGGTCATTTATATACATCACAGTCTGATGGGACAGTTGCAAGCAGATTAGGAATATCCTGACCTTGGACAGGCGTAGACAAACTGCTGCATCCTTACAGTGGCAGCACTTAGCAGTGAACTCAATGGAAAATATTACTGTTCAGGAGAGAGCTTGATGGAAATTCAATGACAAGGCTGAAAGTGGAGGCACTCTTTTCCTCCACAAGAAATACTTACAGCAAAATAGCTAGCATTTTACTTTTTTTTAGGAAATAAATATCTACTTGAAAATGAATCTTGCAATGAACATGCAACTTATGAACATTGACTTTCCTCCAAACTGCTGATGATCACTGAATTTTCTACCAGAGCAGCCAGGAAGATCAAACACTTTGATGAACTGATTGATGATCTCTTCCTTCAAAAAATTCCCAACACAGAAAGACAAATTCTGAGGTGGGAAATTAAGAAGTGTTAAAATTTGAATGTGTCCTTTCCTGGATTAGTACTGAAGCTGCAGACAGGGTATTGGAACAAATGTTCAGTCCAAACGAAAGCATTTTGGTTGTTCATCAAAGGCCATTGTGTCATAATTCCAATGATGAGTGAAGGTATTTAGTTTAGATTTTCATCAAAACAACAAATGAAAGAAAACCACACAGCATACTCAACAAGTCAGTTCATTTTCATCACTAAATCACCATAAGATATAGGGGCAGAATTAGGCCATTTGCCCCATCAAGTTTGTTCTTCTCCTCTACAGCATTTATGAGCAAAAGGTCTGCCTACTTATGAACCCACTGTTGCACGGATATCAGCCAGAATTCTGAGCTTGCACCTGAGCAGCCAGATAGTGGATTCCTAAACTTGGCAAGACTGCTGAAAGGTTTCAGCTCAAAATGTCAACTGTACTTTTTTTCCATAGATGCTGCCTGGCGGGGGGACGTCATGTGATGATGTAGGATCGAGACGTGGAAATCCGGCTCTCCCGTAAAAAACCAGTAAAATAATGTTTAAGTGAAGAAAAGTTAGTAAATACTTCTTTAAAAATTACTTATAAACTACTCAGGATTGTCTTAAGATATGTCTCCTAAGCAGAAGTAGAAGAAAACTACTACTTTGAAGACAACACAAGTTGGAAAAGAATCAAGGCCGGCCGCCATGAAAGAGCCTCGGGCTCAAGTGCATTTTACTTCCGGCGATACAGAACAGGAAACTGCGGCAACATCAACCGTTTCCAAAAAAAAAAGAACAGGAATTGCACATGCGTGAAGGAAGGGGCATGCGCAAACACGAGCAACCCAAACTACAAATCCCAGCTATGATCGGAACTGAAAGTGAAAGTGAATATGAGGTGGAATCAGATTCTCTGGACAAATCAGACAAAGATGAAGAGACAAACAAAGAAGATCAACAGGAAGAGGTTGGAGGTGATAATGGAGACATAAAAAAACTTTGGTGCAAATAATGCATGAATTAAAAGCATAAAAAGTCATAAAAAGATTAAAAATATGAAGATTATGTTTGATAAAATGATGAAAAGACAGGACAAAATGGACAAGAAAATTAAAAACTTGGAAGAAACAATGGGAGACACTATTGATAGAGTGAATAAAATGGAAGATAATATTTCTGCCTGGACATCAGAAAGAAAACAGTTGTTGGAAAAAGTGGATGTACTTGAAAATTTTAGCAGAGGAAATAATATTAAGATTGTTGGACTTAAAGAAGGTATAGAGGGAGAGGATCCAATAAATTTTTTTCAAAAATGGATTCTGGAAATTTTGGAAATGGAAGAACCCAGTTAAATGAAATTGAAAGGGCTCACAGAGCCTTAAGATCAAGGCCTCAAGTTGATCAAAACCCACGATCAATCTTGATAAAATATCAAGATAAAGAAAAGATCCTGAAGGCGGCTGCCCAACGTGCCAGAAAGAGAAACGGGCCATTGATGATAGAAGGGAACACAGTTCTTTTCTATCCTGATGTAAGTTATGACCTTTTGAAGAGAAAGAAGGAATTTTACCCAGCAAAAAAAGTTTTATGGGAAAAGGGTTATAAATTTATATTGCACCACCTGGCAACCCTGATAATTTTTTTGGATGACGGAAAAAGAAGATCTTTTACTGATTATCGGGATGCGGAAGAATTTGCACAAGAACTCCCAAATATTCGCTAACCACAGCCAAAGATTTAAAAGTGAAACGGATTAAAGATGAAGACAGGGACAGTGAATGGAGTTGATGGATGTTTAAGGACAGGAGAATATTTAAATATATTCTTAATTATATGATACAAGGGGAGAAAGGTAAAAGTTTGAGAAATATTAATTGAGAGTAGTGATATTATTTTTTCTTCTCTTATATATACTTTTTTATGTTACGGGGGAGCTGGGGGAACTTTGGATCGATTGCTACGGGATTCACATATGTAATCATGGCGATTGCCATGACCCATACAACAGAGGGGGGTAATGTTGTGTTTTTTTTTAATTCACAACATTAGTAGGGGGGTATTTTGTTATTTTTTTCTTTATAATCTGTTTTTCTTGGTCTTTCTTTCCTTGCCTGGACAATCGGGGGGGGGGGGGGGGGAGGGGGGGAGAGACACATAGCAACAGGGAGAATATTAAAAAGATTCCCCAAGGTACTACGAAAGTTGAAAAGTTAGGTATTACTATAGACTGGAGTAACCCTGTTAAAAATAATGACTAATTTACTGAATTTTTTAACTTTTAATGTTAATGGGCTTAATGGACCGGTGAAAAGAAAAAGAATTTTAACATACATTAAGAAAATGAAAATAGATATAGCTTTTAGCTGCATTCCACTTGAAAAAATTAGTTATAATTTAAGAGATAAATATGAAATATTTCTGAAAATTTGGCACACTTATTTACAAAAGATAGGATTAAGTATATAGGTGCTCCAAAGATAAAATTATTGGTTATTTGGGGAAATAAATAAATATATATACTAAAGCTATTATGAACTCCATGGAGCATGTGGGGATCTTCCGATATCCAGGCATTCTTTCTTTCTTTCTTTCTTTCTTTCTTTCTTTCTTTCTTTCTTTCTTTCTTTCTTTCTTTCTTTCTTTCTTTCTTTCTTTCTTTCTTTCTTTCTTATTTTTTCTCTTTTTTTTCTTTCTACAGGGATATGTTAGAGGGAGGGGTTAAGGGGAGGGGGGAAGGGTTGATAATTTTTTTTCCCTTCTGTAACCATTTGAAAATTCAATTAAAAAAGTTATTAAAAAATGCTGCCTGGCCTGCTGAGTTCCTCCAGCATTTTGTGTCTGTTGATGTAATTACTTGAAGTTGGTTATTGAGCTTTGTAGTCTGAGTTAGGAGTACAATAGATGAGTTGTTACATTTTTTCTTAAACATAATATGCCTCACAACATTTTATTTGCAAAAACCTACAACACTCCTAGCATTAAAATATGCACACTTCAAACTCTCTGTCCTATTGTATCTACTGCTTTGCTCCTGCCTGTTTTTACTGAGCTGGATATCTATCTTGCTTTGGAGCCCTCCAATTTCTGACCTGGTTCTCTGATTCCTATCACCCTGCCAAATTAATTTAAATCTCCCGAGTAGCACTAGCAAACCTCTAAGCCCCAGCATTGGTTCCTCTCCAGTTTAAGTGCAAATCATCCCTCTTGAGCAGGTCACCCCTGCCCCTGAAGACATCCAACGATCGAAGGACATGAAATCCTGCCCCTTGAACCAGTTTCTCAGCCACTCATTCATCTGTATTAACAGCCTATTCCTGCACTGACTGGAACATGGCACTGGAGATTCCTTCCTTGGATATCCTGTTCTTTGGCCTCTTTCCTAACTCCCTATACTCTCTGCATAGGACCTCATCCTACTGAGATATCAACCAATAACATTGAAAGAGTGCAGAAAAAATTGATAAAATTTGTTAGGATGCTACCAGGACTTAAGGACTTGAAATATAGGGAAATGTTAAATAGTTTAGGACTTTGTTCCTGAAAGCATAGGAGAATGAGGGGAGATTGGTTGGAGGAACACCACATTATAAGATGTATAGATTGGGTAAATGCAAGCAAGCATTTTCCACTAAGGTAGGGTGAGACTATAGCTAGAGGTCATAGGTTAAAGGTAAAAGGTGAAATATTTAAGAGCAATCTAACAGGGAACTTTTTCACTCAGAGGGTGTTGAAGGTGTGGAAAAAGCTGCCAGTGGAAGTGGTGGATGTGGGTTCAATTTCAACATTTAAGAAAACTTTTCGATAAGTACATAGATAGAAGGGGTATGGAAGGCCATGGTCCAGGTGCAGATCGATTGTGAATCGAGGTGGCAGGACCTGAGCCCGAGACCAAAGAGAGCCTGAGGTCTGGATGACTTCAGTGCCTGGCCACATTGAAATGGTCGGGTTGTCAGGGTTGGAGGTGATCAATGGTCCGGTTTGGCTCACTGCTCCACAGGGTTTGCTCATCTCTGTGCTGGACTGAGACTGTGGCCTGCAACCAGTGGACTTCTGGATCAGCTGCAGTGATGCCTGGCTTTGTGAACTTCAGTTCTAAATGCTGTTTGCTTGCTTTTACTGTTTGCACCATTTGTTTTTTATATCTCACTGTTTAATGGGTGTTTGATGGTCTTTTCTTTTTAATGGCTTCTACTGGGTTTCTTTGCTTCGTGGCTGCCTCTAAGAAGACAAATCTCAATGTTGTATAAAATATACATACTTGATAATGAATATAATTTGAATTTTGAACTTTTGACTATGACTCTGTACCCACGCTGGCTACGGGTGATACCACATTCAGGAAACCATGATCGTTAGTCTGATAGTGGAATCTCATTGCAGTTCCAACTGCTCCAACCTGCATTTCACAACTCTTTATGTGTTCCATTTTGTCTCTCTTTCAATGCCTAATAACTGACCAAACAGATGGCTTCATCAACAGTTTATCACCATTTCAACCCTACACTCTTATCAGAGATATTCAGCTTTTTTGCTTATATTCCCCATCACCTTCACTACAACTTAAAACCAATATTTGTGTTCTCTTTCTCACTTCTGTCAATGAGCCTTCAAACTAAAATATTAACTTTGCTGCTGCTGAGTTTTGCCAGCACTTTTTATTTCTGCATTTTATATTTCCAGCATCTGTAGATTTAAATAAAATTCATATCCTCTGCAGCGTGAAGAGCTGCAGATACATTCTGACTGGGTGAATTATGTATTATAACCTCCAGCTAATATCTATGTCAAAAGATTCATTTCCCATCACTGCCCATGGCATGTTAACAACAAGTGTACCTAAACTCTAAAACCATGGACATTAAATGTTTCCATCATAGAGTCAGATTCCGCATGGAATTGGGCCCATCAGCCCAACTAATCAATGCTGACCAATATTCCCTTCTAATCTAGTCCATTTTCTTGTGTTTGACTCAAATCCCTCCAACTTAAATAGGATTACCAAAACTGAACACAATATTCCAATTACAATTTGAGAAGGAGAAGGGAAAATCGGATGTGTCAGTATTACAGTTGAACAAAGGGAACTATGGAGCTATGAGGGAGGACCTGGCCAAAGTTCAATGGAACAATACCCTAGCAGGGAAGACAGTGGAACAACAATGGCAGATATTTCTGGGAATAATGCAGAAGGTGCAGGATCGGTTCATTCCAAAGAGGAAGAAAGATCCTAAGGGGAGTAAGGGGTGGCCTTGGCTGACAAGGGAAGTAAAGGGCAGTATAAAAATAAAAGAGAAGAAGTATAACATAGCAAAGATGAGCGGGAAACCGGAGGACTGGGAAGCTTTTAAAGGGCAACAGAAGATAAGAAAAAAGGCAATACGCCAAGAAAAAATGAGGTACGAAGGTAAACTAGCCAAGAACATAAAGGAGGATAGTAAAAGCTTCTTTAGGTATGTGAATAGCAAAAAAATAGTTAAGACCAAAATTGGGCCATTGAAGACAGAAACGGGTGAATTTATTATGGGGAACAAGGAAATGGCAGACGAGTTGAACAGGTACTTTGGATCTGTCTTCACTAGGGAAGACACAAACAATCTCCCAGATGTAATAGTGGCCAAAGGAACTAGGGTAAAGGATGAACTGAAGGAAATTTATATTAGGCAAGAAATGGTGTTGGATAGACTGTTGAGTCTGAAGGCTGATAAGTCCCCGAGACCTGATGGTCTGCATCCCAGGGTACGTAAAGAGGTGGCTCTAGAAATCGTGGACGCATTGGTAATCATTTTCCAATGTTCTACAGATTCAGGAACAGTTCCTGTGGATTGGAGGGTGGCTAATGTTGTCCCACTTTTCAAGAAAGGAGGGAGAGAGAAAACAGGGAATTATAGACCGGTTAGCCTGACATCAGTGGTGGGAAAGATGCTGGAGTCAATTATAAAAGAGGAAATTACAACACATTTGGATAGCAGAAGAAGGATCAGTCCGAGTCAGCATGGATTTATGAAGGGAAAATCATGCTTGACTAATCTTCTGGAGTTTTTTGAGGATGTAACTATGAAAATGGACAAGGGAGAGCCAGTGGATGTAGTGTACCTGGACTTCCAGAAAGCTTTTGATAAAGTCCCACATAAGAGATTAGTGGGAAAAATTAGGGCACATGGTATTGGGGGCAGAGTACTGACATGGATTGAAAATTGGCTGGCTGACAGGAAACAAAGAGTAGTGATTAACGGGTCCCTTTCGGAATGGCAGGCTGTGACCAGTGGGGTACCGCAAGTTTCGGTGCTGGGACCGCAGCTGTTTACAATATACATTAATGATTTAGATGAAGGGATTAAAAGTAACATTAGCAAATTTGCTGATGACACAAAGCTGGGTGGCAGTGTGAAATGTCAGGGGGATGTTATGAGAATGCAGGGTGACTTGGACAGGTTGGGTGAGTGGGCAAATGTATGGCAGATGCAGTTTAATGTGGATAAATGTGAGGTTATCCACTTTGGTGGCAAGAACAGGAAGGCAGATTACTGTCTAAATGGAGTCAAGTTAGGAAAAGGGGAAGTGCAACGAGATCTAGGTGTTCTTGTACATCAGTCAATGAAAGCAAGCATGCAGGTACAGCAGGCAGTGAAGAAAGCTAATGGCATGCTGGCCTTTATAACAGGAGGAATTGAGTATAGGAGTAAAGAGGTCCTTCTGCAGCTGTACAGGGCCCTGGTGAGACCCCACCTGGAGTATTGTGTTCAGTTTCGGTCTCCAAATTTGAGGAAGGACATTCTTGCTATTGAGGGAGTGCAGCGTAGGTTCACAAGGTTAATTCCCGGAATGGCGGCACTGTCATATGTTGAAAGATTGGAGTGACTGGGCTTGTATACTCTGGAATTTAGAAGGATGAGAGGGGATCTGATTGAAGCATATAAGATTATTAAGGGATTGGACACACTGGAGGCAGGAAGCATGTTCCCGCTAATGGGTGAGTCCAGAACTAGAGGCCATAGTTTAAGAATAAGGGGTAGGCCATTTAGAACAGAGATGCGGAAAAATTTTCTCACCCAGAGAGTGGTGGATATGTGGAATGCTCTGCCCCAGAAGGCAGTGGAGGCCAAGTCTCTGGATGCATTCAAGAGAGAGTTAGATAGAGCTCTTATAGATAGCGGGGTCAAGGGATATGGGGAGAGGGCAGGAACGGGGTACTGATTGTGTATGATCAGCCATGATCACAGTAAATGGTGGTGCTGGCTAGAAGGACTGAATGGCCTACTCCTGCACCTACTGTCTATTGTCTATTATTATTGTCTATTCCAAATGTGGCCACACAAACATCTTCTATGGCTTATCCGGGAGAATGAGGAGGTGATAGATAGGAGCTACAGGGAGATGGTCCAAACAGGTAAGTTGCAGGAGGTGGATAGTCAGGTGACTGTCAGGAGGGGGAAAGGAAATAGGCAGATAGTGCAGTGTACCCCTGCAGACATTCCCCTCAATAATAAGTATACTACCTCTGCTGTAGTTGAGGTAGACTTACCAAGGGAAAGCGAAAACAATCAGGTCCCTGGCTCTGTGGCTTAGGCAGAGTGGTTGGGGATTAAATAGTATGGGGAACAGACAGGAGAGCCTATGTACTTGAAAGGGACACCCCTATGGTATGTTGCCTCTTGCGTGCCAGGCTCAGGGACATCTCAAATCAGGTCCACTTCATTCTTAAAGGGGAAAGTGAGGAGCCAATATGGTCCATATTGGTAATAACGACATCAGTAGGAAAAGGGTCCAGAAGAGAGAATACAGAGACCTAGGTTGGAAGCTGAATAAGGACCTTAAGGGTAGCAGGAATCCTTGAAAAGTGAAATTTTAAGAGTGCAGAGATTGTATGTTTCTCTCAGAATAAGAGAGGTTTAAGGAAGCTTTGTATTCAAGAGATTCCAGAGTTGAACAATCCATGTCAGGAGTGCATATAAAGGGCTACCTTTTAATCAGGATGAGATTTTAAAGACTCTCTCTGTTCTTATTTGTTCATTCTTCATCTGTGAGGGCATAGTAGATTATTGAGAATGGCTCCAGCGGCAGTGATTGTATTCTGGGTGGGTTGTGGAAAGTCTGTGAGACCTCCAGTATCGCGGATAAACACACCTGCACCAGGTTTACCAAGCTTCAACTCCTGAGAGAACATGCTAAGGAACTGGAGCTGCAGCTCAATGACGGGAGAATGAGGAGGTGATGGACAGGAGCTACAGGGTTGCAGGAGATAGGTAGCAGGGTGACTGTCAGAAGAAGAGGAGAACTACACAGCCAGTACAGAGTACACCTGTGGCCATTCCCCTTAATAAGAAGTATATAACTTTAGATACTGTTGTGGAACATGACCTACGAGGTGGGAGCCACTGTGACCGTGCCTCCGGCACTGAGTCTGATGCTCAGACAAGCAGAGAGGTGAAGAGGACTGCAGTGTTGATAGCAGATTCATTAGTCAGAGGAACAGAGATGAGGTTCTGTGGGCGTGATAGAGACACCTGGATGGTATGTTGCCTGCTGGTGCCAGGATTAGGGTTGTCTCATATCAGGTCCATTGCAGTCTTAAGGTCAAAGGTGAGTATCCAGAAGTCTTGGCACATATTGGCACCAATGACATAGGGTAGACAAGGTGAGGAGATCATGAAGATAGATTTTAGGGAGCTAGGTAGAAAGTTGAGAAACAGCACCTCCAGGGTAGTAATCTCTGGATTGCTGCTTGTGCTACAAGCTAGTGAGGGTAAAAATAGGATGATCTGGTAGGTTAAAGTGTGGGTGAGGAACTGGTGCAGGGGGCAGGGGTTGTGATTTATGGATCATTAGGATCTCTTCTGGGGAAGGTACGAGTTTAAAGTAATTTGGCAGGGAGATGGGAACCGGAGTAATAGTCCTTAAGATGAGGTTTACAAACAGAGGCAAAGTGTAGTGAGACTACTAACAGTCAACAGGATGAGTTGCAACGTAAAATGTAGAAAAATTGAAATGGGCGAATACAGGTCTGAAGGTGTTATAATTGAATGTGTGCAGTATATGGAACAAGCTAGATGAACAGTAGCACAGTAACAGTTCGGCATGTATGATGTAGCTGGAATCTCTGAAAACTGGCTGAAAGAAGATTATAGCTAGGAGCTTAATGGGCAAGGGTACACACTGTATAAAAAGGACAGCCAGGAAGGTAGAGGGGTTGGTGTTGCTCTGCTGGGAAAAAATGAAAGTAATTCATTGGAAGGAGGTGGCATAGGGTCACAAGGTGTTGAATTACTGTTGGTAGAGCTAAGGAACTGCAATGGTAAAAAGATCCTAATGGGAATTCAATATAGATCCCCAATCAGTAATAAGGATGTCATCCACAAATTACAATGGGAGATGGAAAATGCACGCCAAAAGGGCAAAGTTACAATAGTCATGGGGGATTTCAATAAGCAGGTAGATTGGGAATATCAGGTTGGTGCTGGATTCAAGAAGGGAAATTTCAAGAATGCGAATGAGATGGCTTTTTAGAGCAGCTTGTGATTGAGCCCACTAGGAGATCAGCTATGCTGGATTGGGTGTTGTGTAATGAAGGAGAATTGATTAGAGCGCTTAAGGTAAAAGAGCCCTCAGGGGAGAAGAGATCAAAATATGATTGAATTCATCCAGAAATCTGAAGAGAAGCTAAAGTCAGATATATCAGTACTACAATAGAGTAAAGGAAATTACAGAGGCATGAGAGAGCAGTTAGCCAGAATTGTTTGGAAAAGAACACTGGCACAGATGACAGCAGAACAGCAATAAATGGAATTTTTGGAAGCAATTTGGAAGGCACAGGATATATATATATCTCAAAGAGGAAGAAGTATTCTAAAGGCAAGATGACACAACTGTGGCTAACATGGGAAGTCAAAGCCAACATAAAAGCCAAAGAGAGGGCATATAATAGAGCAAAAATTATGGGAAGTTAGAGGACTGGGATGCTTTTGAAAAACCAACAGCAAGTTGTTTTTTAAGAAGGTAAAGTTGGAATACATAAGATATCTAGTCAATAATATTAAAGAGGATTTCAAAAGTTTCTTCAGATGAAGTGTAAAAGAGAGGCAAGAGTGGATATTAGAACACTGGAAAATGATTCTGGAGGGGTAGTAATGGGGACAAGGAAATGGTGGACAAATTGAATAAATATTTTGCATCAGTCTTCACTGAGAAAGACACGAGAAGTAAGGTGCAAATTCCAGGTGTCAGGGGACATAACGTATCTGAAAGTACCATTTCTAGGGAGAAGGATCTCCGGAAATGGAAAGGTTTGAAGGTAGATAAGTCACCTGCAGCAGATGGTCTATACCCCACAGTTCTGAAATAGGTGGCTGAAGAGATTGTGGAGGCATTAGTAATGATCTTTCAAGAATCACTATATTCTGGAATGGTCCCAGACGACTGAAAAATTGCAAATGTCATTCCACACTTCAAGAAGGGAGAGAGGCAAATGAAAGAAATTTATAGGCCAGTTAATCTGAATGCAGAGGTTGGAAAAATGTTGGAGTCGATTGTTAATGATGAGTTTTTGGGGTACCTGAAGGATCATAATAAAATAGACCATAGTCAGATTGGTGTCAACAAGGAAAAATCTTGCCTGACAAATCTGTTGGAATTCTTTGAAGACAAAGGAGAATCGGTTGATGTTGTGTACTTAAATTTTCAGAAGGTCATTGACAAAGTTCAACACAGAAGACCATAAGATATAGGAGCAGAATTAGGCCATTTGGCCCATTGAATCTGTTCCAGCATTTCATCATGCTGATCCAACTTTTCTCGCAACCCCAACCTCCTGTCTTCTCACCATATTCCTTCATGCCCTGATCAATCAAGAATCTTTCAACCACTGCCTTAACTATACATAAAGACATCGTCTCCACAGCTGCCTGTGGCAAGGAGTTGCACAGATTCATCACTCTCTGGCCAGAAAGGCTGCTTAACAAGCTACAAGGTCATGGTATTAAAGGAAAGATTCTAGCATAGATAAAGCGGTGGCTGATTGGCAGGAGGCAAGGAGTGGGAATAAAGGGAGAGTTTTCTGGTTGGCTACGGTGACTAGTGGTTTTCCACATGGGTCTGTGTTGGACAATTTGCACTTGGATTTGGATGATGGAATTGATAGCTTTGTTGCAAAGTCTGCAGACAATATGGAGATAGGTGAAGGGGCAGGAAGTAGAGAGGCTACAGAAGGACTTAGACGAATTAGAAGAAAGGGCAAAGAGGTGGCAGATGGAATACAGTGTTGGGAAGTGTATGTTCATTCACTTTGGTAGAAGAAATGAAAGGGTTGATTATTTTCTAAACAAAGATAAACTACAAAAAAACTGAGGTGCAAAGGGATTTAGAAGGCATTTTTCAGGATTCCCGAAAGGTCAGTTTGCAAGTTCAGTCTGTGGTGAGGAAGGTAAATGCAGTTAGCATTCATTTCAAGAGGTCTAGCGTATAAAAGCAAGGATGTAATGCTGAGACTTAAATAAGCAAGTAAGCACTGGTGAGATTGTGAGCAGCTTTGTGCCCCTTAGCTTAGAAAGGGTGTGCTGAATCTGGAGAGGGTTCAAAGGAGGTTCACGAAAATGATCCCAAGATTGAGTGGCTTGTCATATGAAGAGCATCTTATGTCTCTGGGCCTGTATTTACTGTAATTCAGAAGAATGAGGGGTGACCTCATTGGAACTTATCGAATGGTGAAAGGCCTTCATAGAGTGGATGTGGAGAGGGCGTTTCCTTCGGTGGAAGAGTCTAAGACCAGAGGACACAGCCTCAGAACAGAGGGTTGTCCTCTTAGAGTGGAGATGAAGAGGAATTTCTTCAGCCAGAGAGTGATGAATCTGTGGAATTCATTGCCACAGGCAGCTGTGGAGGCCAAATCTTTATATACATTTAAAGCAGAGGCGGAAAGGTTCCTGACTAGTCTGGTCATGAAGGTATATGGGGAGAAGGCAGGAGATTGAGTCTGACAGGAAAAATGGATCTGTCATGATGAAATGGCAGAGGAGACTTGATGGGCCAAATGGCCTAATTCTGCTCCTATATCTTATGGTCTAAGATATTGAGGCCTTAGTTAAGAAGAAGAATGTGCATTACACCTTTGGAAAGAAAAAAATACTAGGTACTTGAGGAGGGGGAAATCAGGAGTGCTAAAAGAAGACATGAGGTTGCTGTACCAGACAAGGGGCTTCTACAGATATATTAAGAGCAAAAGGATAGCAAAGGACAAAATTGTTCCTCTTGAAGATCAGCTTGGCCATTTCTTCCTGGAGCCAAAAGAGATTGGGGAGATCTTCAACGGATATTTCACTCCTGTTTACTTTTGGGATTGACACAGGGTCTATAGAACTCAGGCAAAACAGCCATAGAGCGGTCATGGAAAATATACGTATTATAAAGAAGAAGGGGTTTGCAGACTTGAGGCAAATTCAGGTGCATAAGCCCCCAGAACCTTGTAAGGTCTCCCTTCGACCCACGAGGACAGTGCAGTACAGAGGTCCTAGCAGAGATATGTAAAATGTCTTTAGCAATCTGTGAGGGGCCGGAGGATACCTGATGTTGCTCAATTATTTATGGAAGGCTCTAAAAATAAGCCAGGAAGCTATAGGTCAGTGAGCCTGACATCAGTAGAGGGTAACTGATTGAAAGGAATTCTAAAGGGCTGGATGTATAACTATTTGGATAGACAGGGTCTTATTAGGTGTGGTCAACATGTTTTTGTGCTTGGTAGGTCATGCCTGACCACATCTTACAGAATTTCTCAAGGAGATTACCAGGGAAGTTGATGAAGTAAAAGACAGTGAATCACGTCTACATGAACTTTAGGAAGGCCATTGATGAGACCCAAATGGGAGGTTGGTTAAGCAGATTCAGTCAGTTGACATTCAGAATGAGGTAGTAAATTGGGTTCATCACGGACTTCATGTGAGTACCCCGGAGAGTGATAGTGGATAATTACCTCTCTGAAAGCAGTGACTAGTGGTGTGCCCCAGGGATTGGTGCTGGGTTTGTTGTTGTTTGTCATCTATATCAATGATCTGGATGATAGTGTGGGAAACTGCATCAGCAAATTTGTGAATGACATCAAGATGAGGCATAATGGGGAGCAAGAAAGGCTATCAAATCTTGCAGTAGGATCTGGACTAGCTAGAAAAATGGACAGAAAAATAACTGATAAAATTTAATGCAGATAATTGTAAGGTGTTGCAATTTGAGAGGGCAAACCAGGTACACAAAAAAAGGTAGGAAACTGAAATGTAATAAAAAAGAGAGATATGGAAATACAGATCATAGTTCCTTGAAACTAGTGTCATTGTCAGATAGCATCGTAAAGAGAGCTTTTGGCACATTGGCCTTCGTAAGTCAAGATATTGAGTGCAGTAGTTGGTGTGTTACATTGAAGTTTTCTGAAATGTTGCTGAGGCTTAATTTGTGGTAATACATGCAGTTCTGTTCTCCTACCTAAAGATCTATAAGACTGAAAGAATACAGAGAAAATTTACAAGGACTTGAGAACCAAAGTTAAAGGAAGATTTAATAGGTGAGGACATTATTACTTGAATTGTGGGAGATTAACGGTAGATTTGACGGAGGAATACAAAATTATGAGATGTGTATATAAGGTTAATGCAAGCAGATTTTTACCACTAAAGTTGTGTGATACTAGAACCGGAGGTTATAGGGTAAAGGAGAATGGTGAAATATTTAAGAGACACTTGATGGGGAACCTCTTCATGAGAGTATGAAATGAACTGTCAGCAGAAGTGGTAGATATGGGTTCCATTTTCAATATTTAAGAGAAATTTAAACAAGTACATGGATGGGAGGGGTATGGAGAGCAATGGTCCAGGTTCACGTTGATGGGACCAGACAGAATAACAGTTCAGCATGGACTAGATTGGCTGAAGGGTCTGTTTCTGTGCTGTGGTGTTCCATGACTATGACTACCCTCTCTAACTGCTTTGTCACATTCAGGAGACTATGTATATGTACTCCAAGGTTCCTCTTGTCTACAACGTTTACTACATCATCCCAACTTTTGAAAAATACACCACTCATGCATGACCTAGCAATTTTCAATATTATAAGTTTTTTTAATCTATTCATTTAACCCATTATATTTCCTGAAAAGTTAGCTTTTCCAGATATACCGCCTACAATGCATCCTAGCTCTGTATCAGAATCAAATTTGGATATGTAACAGACTGTCCCCTCTCCTGTTATTAATCAATGCAGCTTATTTTTGAGGCTTGCTTGAATGGTGATGTTTTGCTAGTTCCTTTATCATAACTGATCATGTAAATCAAAACATATACAGACTTACTTAGCATTTTGTTATTTTTGTGATGTTTTAGATACAATTGTAACAAACATGAAAAATACCCAGAAACTGGCTGACCTAGAAGTGGGAATAAGTTACAAGAATGTAGCCAATAATTTGCTGTAGCTTTTTAAGATGTTGATCAGACAATACACAGAGCATCATGAGCAGGAATAAGTTACAGGAAAGTAGCCAATTCTTTGCTGTGGCTTTATAAGGCATTGTTCAGACCATACTTGGAGCATTGTGGAGTTTTGTACCCCATGTCTTTGAGGGATGGGCTGGTATTGGAGAGGGTCCAGAGGAGTTTTACAAAAGTTAGCTTAGAATGGAAGAGTTAACGTATGATGAGCATTAGATGCCTCTGAATTTGTACATCCTGAAATTTAGAAGAATAAGTGGGGATCTCATTGAAAAAGGGTTTGACAGGTTAGGGTAAATATCAAAGATAGGGCAGAGATTGAAGGAGAATGGGGTTAAGAGGAAAAGTAAATGAGCTATGATTGAATGGCAGAGCAAACTCAATGCGCTGAATGGACTAATTCTGCTCCTATGTCTTATGGTCATATGCTCTAAAAGAAAGAACACAATTATAGTCAACATAAAGAGAAATGTGTTAAAGTCAGCAATCCAGCAGATTTGCTATATAACATGCTGTGAAAACAAAGTTTATCAAATATTAACAAAATACAACAATGGAGACAAGCTTGAGAACTCTTCTTTCTAAAAGGAAGTTGTTTAAAGCATGGATATGTAAAATGAAAGAGCAGACTGAGTTTTGCTGAATTTTGTAATCAGCTTGAGGGAGAGAAAATCAAATCCAACACCAACATTTTTTCATTCAATAGGAAGTGGCACCACAGTGCATCAACAATGAATTATTTTTCCTCTCACAGCTCAGGAATGTGAGAATTGATGGGTTAATTGGCTATTATAGATTGTCCCTCATATGGAGATGATTGGTAACATCCATGGGGAGTTGCTGATAACAAGAGGAGGATTAAAACCATAGAACGAGAGTAACTAGCTGCTTGACATTATGGACTTGTGGCCTGAAAGGCCCATTATTGTGCTGTATCTATTTATGAGTATAAGTGGATGGAAATAAATCAACTAAAATGAAATAATTAGATTAAAAGATGCAAACATTGAAGGGTGTCCTGAATTGCATAGGATAGATGTATTCTAACAGAAAGGAAGAAGGACTGACATTCTTTCTGTGCTAAACTAATCATTTAATTTAAAGAAAAGGCACATAACTTCACAAAGATAGATGGCGGATAAAATTTCAAGAGAGCAAAGAATATCTGAACACGGGAAGATTTGCTAGAGTTGCACAGTGGAGTTTAAAGTAGAGATGCAGGGGGATGAGAATGAGAGTGCCAGAGCAGTTAGTGGAGGGATTGTGGAGACAGATGTCGGTAAGACCTCAGACAAAGTCAGGAATCTAAAGGCTGAGCATAGTGGGACTAGGGTCATGAGCTGCCTATATTGCAATTCAAGTATCATGGTGGGAAAGGCAGCTGAGCTCAGGGCATGGATCATCACCTAGAATTATGATTTTGTAGTTATTAGTGAGACCTGGTTGCAGGAGGAACAGGACTGGCAGCTAAATATCCTGGGGTTCCGTTGTTTTAGACACGACAGAGTGGAAGTGATTAAAGGAGGAGGAGTGGCATTACTAGTCAGGGAAAATGTCATTGCAGTGCTCCGTCAAGACAGACTGGGTATCACTTTTTTTCCCTCTCCGCAATTGTGCTGTTGCTGTTTTGTTTCTGTGAGTGGGGGTGGGGGGCAGGGATTGTTATTCTTATTATATTTTTCTGCAGGGGAGTGATCAAGATTTGTTGCTATTGTCACTGTTTTCTCTGCAGGGAGAGAGTGGGGGATTTTGGGGTCTGTGACTTTTGTTTCTTTTTCTTTGTCATGCAGGGGGGATTTGATGTATGGTGGTTCAGTATTTCATGGCTGTCTGGAGAAGACAAATATCAGAGTTGTATTGTACATACATACTTTGACAGTAAAATGAACCTTTGAAACTTTGAAAAACTCATCTAATGAGATGTTATGGGTGGAACTGAGAAATAAGAAAGGGATGACCATGTTAATGGGGCTATATTACAGACCACCCAACAGTCCATGGGATTTAGAAGAACAAATCTGCAGAGTGATCTTTGACTGTTGCAAAAAAAAAAAAAACACAAGGTTGTTACAGTAGATGGTTTTAACTTTCCAAATATTGACTGGGGTTCCCATTCAGTAAAAGAACTAGATGGGATAGAGTTTGTCAAATGTGTTCAGGAAAGTTTCCTTAACAGTATGTAGAAGTCCAAGTGGGAGAGTGTGTGATACTTGATCTGCTATTACGAAATGATTCAGGGCAGTGACAAAGTTTGTGCAGGGAATACTTTGCATCTAGTGAGTACAATGCTGTTAGTTTCAGAGTAAATATGCAAAAAAGATAGGTTTGGTCCACGGGTTGAGATTCTATATTGGAGAAAGTCCAATTTTAATGCTATCAGACAGGATCTGACAAGTATTCATTGGGACAGGCTGTCTTCTGGCAAAGGTGTAGTTGGTAAGTGGGAGGCCTTCAAAAGTGAAATTATGAGATTACAAAGCTTGTATATGCCTGTCAGAACAAAAGGTTAAATAAACAGGATTAAAAACCTTGGGTAAGAAGGCTAACCTTGCCCTGGTTAAGAAAGAAAAGGAGGTGCATAACAGGTATAGGCAGGTAGCAACAAATGAGGGGCTTATGGAGTATAAGAAATGCAAGAGGACATTGAAGAAAGAAACCAGGAGGACTAAACAAAGGCATGATGTTGCTTTTACAGACAAGGTGAAGGATAATCCTAAGGGATTCTACAGTTATGTTTAAAGCAAAAGGATTGCAAGGGACAAAATTGGTCCTCTGGAAGATCAGAATGGTAATCCATGTGTGGAGCCAAGAGAGATGGAGGAGATCTTAAATTAATTTTTGCCTCTGTACTTACTCAGGAGATAGATACAGAGCCTATAGAAGTGAGGCAAAGTGGCATCGACTTCATGGACCCTATACAGATTAATGAGGAGGAGGTGATTGCTATCCTGGGGCAAATTTCAGTGGATAAATCCTCAGGGCCTGACAAAGTATTCCTTCAGACCCTGCGGGAGACCCTGCTGGGGCTCTGGCAGAGATATTTGAATCATCCTTAGCAGCAGGTGAGTTAACAGAGGATTGGAGGGTAGTCAATATTGCTCCACTGTTTAAGAAAGGCACTAAAAGTAAACCAGGAAATTATAGGCTAGTGAGCCTGACATCAGTAATGGGAAAGTGATTGGAAGGTATTCTATTGTGTCTGGTAGGTCATGTTATTTATAGTTTTTCAGGAAGTTACCAAGAAAGTGTATGAAGGCAATGCAGTGAAAGTTGTCTACATGGACTTTAGGAAAGCACTTGACAAGGTCTTGCATGGGAAATTGGTCAAGAAGGTTCAGCTGCTCTACATTTAAGATGAGGTAGTAGATTAGACATTGGCTTTGTGTGAGAAGCCAGATAGTGGTAGTAGATGGTTACCTCTCTGATTGGAGGCCTGTGACTAGTGGAGTGCCACAGGGATCAGTGCTGGGTCCATTGCTGTTTGTCATCTACGTCAGCAATGTGGATGATAATATGGTTAACTGGAACAACACACTTGTAGATGACTAGATGGGAGGTGTAGTGGACAGTGAGGAAGTGGCTTGCAGCAGGATCTGGACCATCTGGAAAAATGGGCTGAAAAATAGCAGATGAAATTTAATGCAGACAAGTGCAAGTGCACTTTGTTAGGATCTACCATGGTGAACAGTAGGGCACTGAGCTGTGTGGCAGAACAAAGGGATCTGTGAATACAGGTCTATAATTTATTGAAAGTGGCATCACAGACAGGTAGACAGAGTCATAAAGAAAGCTTTTGATGCATTGGCCTTAATATATCAAAGTACTGAGTGCAAGAGTTGGGATGTTACCTTGACGTTTGAATAGATTGAATAAGTTAGGACTTTATTCCTTGGAACATGGAATGTTGAGAGGAGAGTTGACAGAGGTATACAAAATTATAAGGGTATAGATAGAATAAATGCAAACAGGCATTTTCCACAGAGGTTAGGTGGGACTGCAACCAAAGGTCATGGGTTAAGGTGAAAGATGGAATGTTTAATTAGAACACGAGGGAAAATTTCTTCACTCAGAGGGCCTTGAAAGTATGGAATGAGCTGCCAGCGCAAGTTGTGTATGCAAGCTCTATTTTAATGTTTAAGGGAAGTTTGGTTAGGTACCTGGATGGTAGGGGCCTATTTCTGTGACACTATGATATATTAAGCTTTTTATCTGTTAGCTCCTATGTACCTTTTCTATTGAGTGTTCTCATCTCCTCATGCATCAGCTTGCTAAGGGATACCTTGGTCTTTAATTCTTTCAATTCCCACAATACAATCTCCATTCTCATTAAGTTTCTCTCTGATTATATTCTGTGTTCCCAACATTCATGGCATGTTACTTGTATCCTTTTTGAAAACAGAAAGTATGTATTTAATTGGTTTGTTTTCTCTTAGTTCACCATTATATGTAACCCTATTTTTGACTTTAAGGGACTTATGTTTGCCTTCACAAAGCTTCTCTTCCTCTCTTTCTCTTCAGAGATCTTTAGATTTTTACTGTCAAATTTTATGTTCTCTACAAATTTACTCTCGCACTCTTATCCTCTTCCTAGTAATTCCTTCCTCTTCCAATGCTGAATTCTAAACTGCTCCTGATACTTAGTTTTGCTACTCTGCATAATGAATGGTGACTTCTGTGAATTTAAGAAGATACCAAAGGCAAAATACATTAATATACAAGTGTTCAGTTAAACAATTTTAATGATTTGATTATTTAAACATTTCTAGTAGTGTCCAAATTATTTTGAATATCAGAGACTTCTAAAAACTCTTACTTTTAAGAATGGGGCATAACCAGTGTAATCAGTTCTCAATCACGCTTGCAACCCAGTCCAGCATAATTCAGCTTTATATGATGTACAGGTGTTTTTTTTCTGTTTCTTCTTGATAGTTCTAAAATCAAGTTGCATATTTATTAACTTATTGTTCTGTTATTTCAAAGCCTCTCTTTGGAAAGACTGATGGAATCTAGCCTCTTATAAGATCTAGCCCTCCCATACTCCAGCCAGCCCTGCATGAAAACAATAGCTGGTATCATATTAGAGCCATGAAGATGTTGAAGCCACTGTTAGTTCCCTACTAAATCAATATCTTCAGACCAGGTACTTTTGCTAATATCTCATTTATTTAATTTCTAAAAATCCAGACAATAACCAGTTTAAAGGCCTATTACTAGAAATTATATTTTAATTTTTCTGAATTTCTCCTCTGTAGTTTTTAAGCTGTAATTCTCACATCACATCCTTTAGAATCCTGACTATTTTCTTATCTGAAAAATCCTTGTGTGTCTCAAAGTGTGTTGGTGAATCCAGATGATGGCAGTAAGGTTGTTTTCAGCAATGAAGTTCTGAACTGTGCCATCTTAAAGCTTTTGACAAATTACCTGTAGTTATTGCATAAATGTTTAGCTGCCTTGCTGAAGGGCTTGCCAGGACTGAGTGCCTGTTGTGTTGTATCAATAGCTTGTTACTCATTGTGGAATATGAAGAGATGTATTCCATTTATTTTAGAACAGCTTTCTGCCTTACAGCAAGCAGAAAAATGAAACAGCTCAGTCATGGTGAAGTCATCTTCCGCAGGATCAACACTTTATCTCCTGAGCTATTGACTTACAGGAAGCTACTCTCCAGACATGTTCACTGTCAGGATTGGGGACAACTTTACAGTTCCCTTGCTGATTGGTGAGATAGCAAAGGATATTCATTCTGCATTTCATAGACCCCACTAAGTCTCTGTGCAAAATGCTAAAAGGAAGAAAATGTGTAGGGAATGCACATGCTCAGGAACATTGGAAACTTCCTACAGTGTATTGCAGGCATTGTGCCTTATCCTAAATTCCAATTAGGCTATTCCTTAGAGGCCAATAAAGACAAGTAAAATCTCTGTCATGGGTCGCAGAATAAACTCCTCTCAATTGCTTACTCCTCACATCCTCTCAACCCCAAAGTCGGGTGGAAATCACCACCAACCTCTGATAGAAAAGGCACAACAATTACATGTCAAGTAATCAGATTCCACAGATGAGGGATGGAAAACAATATGTGTACCCATTCATATTTAAAATCTACTAAGCTGAAATATGTCCTGTTGCAGGAGACTCAAGTAGATATATTGAAAAGGCGCAGTGAGAGTAGACAGAAAACAAGAAAGATTTCCTTGAACCATTTGCATTTTCAAGCTAGGAAAAATTGTGGGTATGAATTTTGAACAAAATGAGGAAGAAAGTACAAACGTTTGTAAAACAGACCACAGCTTTTACATACAGTGGCTATTGCCATAAGTTTATTAGTGGTCAAGTGCATTTTTAGGAAAAAGCAGTATGTTGGTGTGTAATGTTTTTTGGAATGGTTAAAAAGTTGAGCATGAAGCTATGAGGTGACGCATTATTGCAGTGGTAAGATGAGTTGGGGAGACTTTGATTAGATAGGAGTGGTGATTCATAATTAATAATAGCTTTCTAGATGAGTTGTAGATTTATATCATTTATATCTTGGAGCAGTATGAAGCTTTCATTTGATGGAAGATGAGAACTTGCCTTGGTTCTCATACTGAGCATGGGCCTGCATTCACCGTGGCTTCTGAGCCAGGTTGTCGTTCCAATATTTTTATTAATTTACATATAAGAATACAGAGAGTACAAGAAAAAATATATATATCAATACATTATACGAAATCACTCATTACCCTATATTCATATGGATTAATTAATTCATAACATTGAAATATAGTAATTTTATTATATAAAAAAAATCTAACCCACTACCAAGACCGAAGCTGATTAGTAAAGAAAAAAAGAAAAAAGTTATTAGTCATCATCTGTGCTTTAACAGCAAATCAAAGGTTTGAAAATAATTCAAAAAAGGTCCCCACAATGTTTGAAAGTCTTGGCTAGATTCAGAGATTGAACATCAAATCTTCTCTAACTTTAAACATGACATCACATCACATAACCATTGGGTGTGAATAGGAGGGGCTGCATCTTTCTGGCCATAAGAGAAATAAAAGCCAAAATCTGCATGTCAGATGACTCCAAAATAATATCCTTTCCTCCAAAAATACCAAATAAAACGGTCAAAGGATTAGGCCTAAAGTTTACTTTGAAAAGTATCAAGAAAGTTTGAAATACTTCTTTCCAATATTTTCCAAGACTTGGACATGTCCAAAACATATGAATGAGTAAAGCTTCTCCATTATTACATTTATCACAATACGGAGATATATCTAAATAAAAACAAGACAAATTATCCTTGGTCATATGGTCATATCCTATGGACTACTTTAAATTGTAGGAGAGAGTGGCAGGCACTTACCAATGAAGTGTTAATCAATTTAAAAATTTGATCCCAAGTTTCCTCAGAAATTGAAGTCTGTAAATCTAGTTCCCGAAGATTTTTAATTTTATCTAAAAGAACACTTCTCATTCCCAACAGCATATTTTAAATGTTAGATATAGATCCATTATAAAAAGGTTTCAAATTAAAAATTACATCTAGTAGATTCTTATCAGGACTTTTAGGAAATATACTTATTTGAGACAGTAAAAAATCTCTTATTTGTAGGTATCAAAAAATGAGTTTTGGGTAAACTATATTTAGTTGACTGTTGTTCAAACAAAAAGAGACTTCTCTCTACAAACAAGTCTTGAAAGCATTTAATACCTAATCTATCCCATTCATTAAAAGCCACATCAATCATAGAGGGTTTAAAAAATAATTAGATAAAATGGGACTCGAAAGAGAAAATCTCAATAAGCCAAAGTATTTTCGGAATTGTATTCAAATTCTCATAGTGTGCTTAACTACCAGATTATCAGTTAACTTACTCAGAGACAGAGGAAGTGAGGATCCAAGAAGAGAACTAATAGAAAATTTATTAACAGAGTTTGGAATTATGAGAATTTGTGATAACCCTAGCAGAAGCAGCTAAATAAAGTAATTTAATCCATTGAATGAAAACAGGTCCAAAATTGAATTTTCCTAAAGTTTTAAATACCTTAAGATTTTTAATATAGGCAAAAATCTTAGGCTATGTCTACACCACGCCGGATAAATCCGCAACCGAAGCTCTTACCTTCCATCCACACTAAAATGGTGTTTTCGTCCCCCAAAACTGGAGCTTTTCAGAAACACTTTCCAGGGGTGGGTATTTTTGAAAACGCTGCTTGGGCAGATCAGTGTGGACGGGGTAACTGGAGACTTCTGAAAACGCGGTCAGACGGTAACGCGCTATTTCATTGTTTTCTTGAACGCAACCTAACAATTTCAAAACAGACAGCAATGAGACTGAAGCCAGAAGAGTTAGAAATGTACTCACCAAATACTTTGACCCATAACTTACTGAATAAATAAGTATACTGTACTCACTTTGCCCTGTTTTTTGTCCTTGCTTGTATGAAGGTGGTTTACCTATTTATGCAAGTACTTCTCTGACAGTAGATGTGTAACAACCTAATGTAACATTGTATGGAAATACAAGATAATACTGATGCAGACATGTTTTACACATTTAACAAGGTGCTTTATTAATGCAACAGAGTTAGTCAGTTTTTCAATGTTCATCATCAGCCGGGTCATACAGTCCGTGATCTCCCTGTTGGTTGCCTCCATACACTTCAGTATTTGTTTCTTTTACTTTTAAATCTTTCTGCGTGAGAAAGCTGCCCGTCGTTTAAGTTTTTCTAGTCTGTAACTGAACAAACATGCACCGTCTTTCACAGTGAGATTCAACACCAAACATATCGCTTGTTTTTGGTAGATGTGTCCTGCACATGCACAGTAGGAGGAGATTCAATGAGATCTCTGTTTCAATGTGGACGGAGATATTTTTAAAATGCATAGTTTTTTCGCCTATCATTTTTACGCGAAACCGGCATTTTCAAAATTATCCGGTCTTGTGTGGATAATTGTGTGGTCTTGTGTGCCTTATTTATCTTTACAGGGTGATTTAGCCCTTTAACGTTAAAGCTAAGTAAATTAATACTTTGATCCATTTTGAAACTATTTATAAGAAAAGTTAAAGTGGTAACTAGAGAAATGTATATTAAACCCAAATAATAAACCTTGAGATATATTAGCTAGGCAACAGAATTGACTAGATTTCCAAATCAGCTCCAAGAAAAAAGAACTCCCCATCCCCCTCCCTCTTCCCAAAGAGAGAAAATTGGTCAAAGAACAACCGTTATCTACCCTCACGGAAAACTTCCCCTTAGAAAGCCTGTTGGAACCACTCCAAAGAATTCAAGGTTATTTACTGTTCCAACCGAGACTAAATAATATGCAGTAAAAAACAAGCTTAGACAGGTTTATCAAATGGAAAGAGCAATTATTCATATTGAAAAATATTCAACAGTCATTCTTTTAATATATAGTATTTCTGTTTTTGCAAGATTTTAATCTTTTCAATATATGTATACAGTCATTTTTTAAAGTCTATATTAAAAATCTTAAGGTACCAATTGTTTTTCTTCAAGAAACTCATGTACATAAGTTTGACAATTCATGCCTTTTTAATTGATGGAGAGAATCTCATTTCCATTCCTCATTTCAGGCCAAAGCCAGAGGAGTTTTGATCCTTATAGATAATAAAGTTCCCTTTGTTCAACATAACGTAATTTCTGATATTAGTGGGTGTTTTGTTATAGTATCAGGGAAACTAAATAACAAACTAATGGTATTTGCCAATGTGTATGTTCCGAAAATACAAAGTAGATGACCCAGGTTTCTTCAAGCATTTTTTTTTTCATTTTATCAGCAGTTATGGCAGAATGTGTTAAAATTAAAAAATCTTGCAAATTGTAAACATGCTCTGATATTAAATGTAACTACTGAACTATTGTAGTGTCTGGTGTTCTGGCTGGGTTGAGTAGATTTTAAAATCTGCACTAGTTCAAAGTCAGTCTTACATCTTTCAGAGGTGCATTTATGAAATCCATCAGTTCATTTAGGTTTAGATAGTAGATGCATTTCCAAAAGTTATACCTAGAACATACAATTATATTGTAGACATTATGTTAGCAAGATTGGCCTTAGCCAAATATTGAAATAATATCTAAGAGCACACTTAGATTTCAAATGAGCATCCTCCAGATTAATTTGGTAAATAAACCAGTGAATTATTGCTTTCGTTCTCATTTATTTGCACAATTATTGATGCTATCTTATTTTTGTGCGACCGAGTTTGCTGATATCCAATTTTTAAAATACTCCACAGTCCATTTAGCTACAGTACATCCTACTTGAAGCTGGCAATTTAACATTTGGATATTACACAAGATATTCAATCATTCTGTTATTAAAATTTACAAATATGTACTGATACAATATTAATACTAATGGATACAATATTAATACTAATGTGATGAACTTCACTCAATTAACCCCTGGGCAACTTGCAGCTAATTAAGCAGTCTCTAATGTCTGATAATTTTGATAAAGGAGTCCTCAAATTCTTCTTTTTTATGATCAAACTAAACTTTATTCATAATAAAGATAATTCCAAATGGTGCAATGCCTTTTTGTTCTTTACATTCAGTCAATATTTTCCAAGCTGTTCTGTTCACTCCGTCACGATGAACACTGGCAATGGCAGAACCAAAATACGAAGGAAAGATAGATGCCAATGCAGAGTTGGCGATCATAATAATTCAAACAGAACATTGCTGGCTCGGCCAAGCGACATCGTGAGACATAACATTCTCAAAACTAGGAGTCAATAATAAGTGCTAATCAGGCATCCACTTAAATAATACCAGTAACATGGAATGCCCGAGCTTGTCAGAATAAACAGAAACAGAATTAAACAGAAAGCACCAGGGATTAGTGACTCATGTTAAACAACAATTAATTAGGTCAGGTGTTCTAAAAATATCATAGCCTAATGCTCCCTGGCTCCCCCAACAGACTTGAAGAGCTCATTACAGAACCCCCAACCCCCCACCACCCATGGCCAGCACCAGGGGACCTGGGGAACTCATGATCCAGGGATGACTCAAGAGAAGCCTGGGGAACTTGAGACAGGGAGTACATGGAATAAACCTAGAAGACAATGAATAAATATTGGAACATTGAATAAACCTTGGAAGCATAGAATAAAACTCAGAAACATGGGGGCATGGAAGACCTAGGAAAGCTTGGGAAAAGCATTGAACGTAGACTAGAGAAACTCAGAACATGGATTTGGAAAGTGAGAATAGATGTCCTCCTCACCAAATGCCGAGCATTATATTGCAGGGTCCTTCTATAACAATCAGCACTAGCAATGGCAGAACCCAAGTGTGGATCAAAGACAGATTCCCATGTAGAGATGGCAACTAGGGTTTATTCAGAAGATTTCTAGCAGAACACTGGTGTCTCAGCCAAGCAACACTGCGAAACATAACATTCTCAAAACCCGCAATAAGCACTAATTGGGCTCTATTAACATAATACCGGTAACAGGGAATGCCCAGGCATTCAAAGTAAACTTCATAAGATTAAACAGAAAGCAGCAGGGATTAATGACTCTCAGTAAGTAACAATTAACCACTTCAGTTGCTCTAAAAACCATTGAGCTCAATACACTCTGGCTCCCCACACATCTGGAAGTGCTCAGTACAGTATCCCCATCCCTATGGCCGGCACCTGATGGTCCAAGGAGACATGGAGAAATAGAGATCCAGGCATGACTCAAGACAGCCTTGGGGAACTCAAGAGGAGGTTGAACAGCAGCATTTTGACATTGGTCAGCTTTTGGTGAAGATGCCATCTATTCTCATGTCTATGTTCTGAGTCTTCATTCCGAGAGTCTCTAGTCTACATTCAAGACTTTTCCCAAGTTTTCCTAGGTCTTCCTTGGCCCACCATGTTTCTAATATTTATTCAATATTTCCAAGATATTTTCATTGTCTCCTAGGTTTATTCCATAGTCTCCTTGTCTAGAGTTCCCCAGGCCTGTCATGGGCTCCCCAGGTCGGTCCTGAGTCGTTCCTGGATTTCGTATTCCCAGGAACGTCTGGTGCCTGCCATAGGGAGGGAGAATACTGTAATGTGCTCTTCAGGCCTGTGTGGGGAGCCAGAGAGTGTTGGATGCTGAGATTTTTAGAACTCCTGAATTAGTTAATTGTTCGTTAATGCGAGTCATTAATCCCCACTGCTTTCTGTTTAATTTTGTTAAATCTATTTTGATAGGCTTGGGCATTCCATGTTATTGGTATTATTTAAGTGGATGCCTGATTACTGTTTATTGCGGGGTCCTGTTTATTGGGTTCCATTACTGCCAGCTCTCATCGTGACACATTCCTAAACATCAATAGCACTGTTGCCACTACTGTGGCCCCCTGGGGTGGTACACTACTGCAGTAATTGAGGGGCATCTTCTCCCAACCCAACAACTCCCTCTCCAGTAGCAGGTGAACCCTGTACCGTGCTCCTTCCCCACCGAGCCTTTGTGGTGGCTGCAACAAGCTTCAGTATGTCCCTCAGCATGTGTTCCTGCAGTCTGAAATGTCCCAGTCAGCAGCGTTCCTCTGTGGACATCTCCATCTGCTGGTATAACAACAACTCTCAATCATACCAAAGGACGTCTTTCACTGAGTTGATGATCTACCAGCAGCACTTAATGTTCACCTCCATGTGTGTCCCTGGGAACAGCCCATAGATCAGGGACTCCTTTGTCGAACAGCTGCCCAGGATGAATTGCGATACAGGTTCTTACATCTTTCTCCGCACCCTCTTGACAAAATTACAGCCTGCAAAGAAGTGAGTTACTGTCTCTTCCCCATTACAGTCATCCTGCAGGCAGTGTGCAGTGGGAGTGATGCTCCCGGCATGTTGTTACATACTCACAGTTTGAACGGGACAGTGGGATAATGTAATGGTCTTGTGAGTGGGATGATGTAATTGTCTCATGACCGTGGGGTGATGTTATGTCACGTGATGGCATGTTCCAAATGGTATGTGATGCAGTTCTCATTTTTATTTTTGTGCAACGTTGTTGTTACCGGTTGGAGGTGTGGAGACTCCACCGGTTTTGTTTGTTGCGCATTTATTTTTCCCTTACTGTCCAGTATCAGAGAGTGAAGGCATTACTGGAGTTATCCGAGTTCAAAGGATTGGATAAAGTCAATGTCGTTCAGCATTTTGGGGAATGATAGACCTTTGTGGCTTTGTTCAGGAATTGTGGAAGGCACATTTGAGTTAAACCCCTGCAAGGTCGGGAAGGTTTATGCAGTGACCACCCTCCAGTCAAAAGGTCAGTTCCTTTTATTTCCTCGTGATTGCTTCGAACAAGGCATCTCCCGGCTGTGGGATCAGCAGATTCATCATTACTTCGTAGGAATTGTTGTTTCGGGGAAGGCTCTCCTTACTGACTGTATAAATCACATGGACTTTTTGAATTTATCACTTTATGTCTGTGCTTGGATGAGAACTTGTTAAGAACAGTTTCTACGTTTGACTGTTTGTTAAATATTGCCACCTACTCGTTAACTTCCGATTAAGTTAGTCGTTTGTTTACTTTTCTACATTTTGAGCAGAGGTTAATAAATCTCGGGATTTGTTTATAAACCCTGTCTCAGTTTCATATTGATTGCTGCTGCATTCATAACAATGTAAGGCAGATCTGTCTTGGAGGGCCCCTCTCACTGCCAGCCAGCCTGTTGGTGATGTCTGGCGATGAGGCATTCTGCCAGATGGGCTGGGCTGGACAGTCTGCTCAGGAAACCACCCCACTGCGTCCATCGAGTCCTTCTTCCGCAGTCTGTAGGACATTCTGTGCTGACTGCAGTGACTGGTAGGAAGGCCATCATGACAGCAAAAGGGCAATTCTATGTGAAGTTAGACAAATCAGATGCTTGACAGTTGTGGCAGAGTTTGCATACAGTGAAGCTTAACTGCATAAATGGTAGTGATGATTCACTCCCTCATGAGCTCAATGCCTTTTATTTGCTTTAAAAGGGAGAGTAACACAAGGCCTGTGCAAATCCCACAGCATCTGGTGACTGTAATCTCTGTCTGAGAGGCTGATGTCTGAAGATCCTTCAAGAGGGTAAGCCCTTGCAAGGCATCAGGAATGACAGCCTACCAGGGAGGATACTGAAAATCTGTGTCAACCAACTGGCTGGAGTATTCAAGGACATCTTTAATCTCTCACTACCGCAGTCAGTAATTCCTATTTGCTTTAAAAGGTAATCAGACCAGTGCCCAAGAAGAGGTAACAAAAGAAATTGATGAGGGTAGGGCAGTGGATGTGGTCTACATGGACTTTAGCAAAGTATTTGACAAGGTCCTTCATGAGAGACTCATCCAGAAAGTCATGAGGCATGGGATAAGTGGAACCTTGGCAGTTTGGATAAAAAATTGGCTTAAAGGAAGAAAGCAGAGGGTAGTTGTGGAAGGGAAGTATTCTGCCTGGAGGTCGGTGACTAGTGGAGTGCCGCAGGGATCTGTCCTGGGACCCCAGCTATTTGTGATTTTTATAAATGACCTGGATGTAGAGGCGGAAGGATGGGTGAGTAAATTTGCGGATGACACGAAGATTGGAGGAGTTGTGGATGGAGCTGTAGATTGTTGAAGGTTACAAGAGGATATAGACAGGCTGCAGAGTTGGGCAGAAAAATGGCAGATGGAGTTCAATCCAGAAAAGTGTGAGGTGATGCATTTTGGAAGGACAAACCAGAAGACTGAGTACAGGATTAATGGTCAGTTACTTAAGAGCGTGGATGAACAAAGGGACCTTGGGGTTCAAATCCATACATCCCTCAAGGTCACAGCCTATGGGTTGTTAGGCTTCGTTAACAGGGGGATTGAGTTCAAGAGTAGAGAGGTCACGTTACAACTCTACAAATCTCTGGTGAGACTGCACTTAGGGTATTGTGTTCAATTCTGGTCACCTCATTATAGGAAGGATATGGAAGCTATGGGGAGGGTGCAGAGGAGATTTATCAGGATGTTGCCTGGTTTGAAGGACAAGTCATATGAAGCAAGGTTAGCAGAGCTGGGACTTTTCTCTTTGGAGTGTAGAAGAATGAGAGGGGACTTGATAGATGTCTACAAGATTATGAGAGGCATAGAGAGGGTGGAT
The DNA here is from genome assembly GCF_048418815.1 of Hemitrygon akajei. Taxonomy (NCBI): domain Eukaryota; kingdom Metazoa; phylum Chordata; class Chondrichthyes; order Myliobatiformes; family Dasyatidae; genus Hemitrygon; species Hemitrygon akajei. The sequence goes on along the minus strand of NC_133136.1, from coordinate 85,976,676 downwards.
AGTCAGTACCTGTTTCCCAGGGCACCAATAGCAAACACCAGGGGGCATATGTACAAAATTAAGGGAGGGAAGTTTAGGGGAGACATCAGGGGTAAGTTTTTTACACAGAGGGTTGTGAGTGCCTGGAATGACTTGCCAGGGATGGTGGTGGAGGCTAAAACATTAGGGGTATTTAAGAGCCTCTTGGACAGGCACATGGATGAAAGAAAAATGGAGGGTTACGGGGTAGGGTGGGTTTAGTACTTTTTTTAAGGATTATATGGGTCAGCACAACATGGAGGACTGAAGGGCCTGTACTGTGCTGTAGTGTTCTATGGTTAAGACCAGGGTGAACTGCCTCAATGACTATTGTCTAGTAGCACTGATATGTTGAAGTGCTTTGAAAGTTTGGTCATTGCTAGAATTAACTCCTGCCTAAGCAAGGGCATAGTCCTACTGCAATTTGCCTATTGCTACAATGAGTCTACAGCAGATACAATCTCATTGGTTCTGAACTTATCTTTGGAGCAGCTAGACAACAGCAATACCTATGTCACGCTGCTGTTTATTGATTACAACTCAACATTCCACACTGTCATTCCCCTCATGACTAATCAACAACCCTCAAATCCTCCATCGCCGTATCTTGCTCTGCAATTGGATCTTCAACATGCGTGTTAGGAGTCCACAGTGCTGATGAGTAATAACATCTCCCCCTTGCTGACTATCAACATCTCAGGGATGCATGATTAGCCCACTACTCTACTCTTTCTACATCCATAACTGTGTGGCTAGGCACAGCTCAAATGCTACCTATAAATTCACCAGTGTTAGCAGACTCTCAGATAGTGACATGGTAGCATAGAGGAGTGAGGTAGATCAGCTTATTGAGTGGTGGTACCACAACAACCTTACACTCAACATCAGCAAGACCAAAGGATTGATTGTGGACTTATGGAAGGGGAAGTCAGGAGAATACCCGTCAGCCCTCACTGAGGGTTGTATGATGGGAAGGATGAGAAGCCTCAAATTTGGAGTCATCAACATCCCTTGGGCCCCATTGTGTTCGAATATAGTACGTACCGTGGGTTACAAATAAAGAACCATATTCTGGAAGAACATAACTTTTATTTAATAACAACCACAATGTGCTTACAATACCATGTTTTTCTCAATCTTTCTATCATTCTTGTGCATGCTCAGAACTCTCGCTAATCATGTTCTTACGCATCACATCACCACATCTTCCTTTCCTTAAAAAGAAAAACAATTAGCAAAATTGACCAGAGCAAATGCATAATTTAACATGTCTCTATCAGTCTCTCTGGGGGTTTATGAACACAAGTAGACCTTCTAAGTGGTTCACACAGTTCTTGTGTTTCATTGTTATTCCCATGTTTTGTCTGGTCTGCATCAGTTAACTGAAACTGTGAAGCTGGCTCTTTCTTGAGGTCTTTGCAATTTCTTCTTAGCACTACTCCTTCTTCTGTTTGGACCATGTATGATCTGGGTTGTACTTCTTTAAGTACTGTAACTTTCTATGTCCATGTGTTCATTTTGTCTTGTATCCTTACTTCATCTCCTTGGTGTAGTTCAGGTAATGGACGAGAACATCTGTCAAAGTATGTTTTCTGCTTTGCTTTGTGTTCATCTTTCCATCTTTTCACTTGTTCACCTCCCTCTGTTCTCAGAAGGCTCTCATCTATTGGCAGATTGGATCTCAAATGGCGTCCCATCAAGAGTTGAGCAGCTGAAAATCCACATACAAGTGGAGTACTGTGATAGGCTAACAAAGCTTTATAAAAATCACCTCCACTGTCTTTTGCTTTGTGCATCAGTTTCTTGATAATTCCCACCGACTTCTCAACTAATCCATTGGACTGAGGGGAAAATGGACTAGATGATGTATGAACAAAGCCCCATTCATGAGCAAAATATCTCATGCATTCACCATTGAATAGTGGACCATTGTCTGAGAAAACTTCATCAGGTACGCCATGTCTGGAAAAAAACTGATTTCAAGCATGTAATTACATTCTCTGCAGTTGTTCTGCTCAAACCACACACTTCAGGATACAATGAATAGTAATCTGTTATTAGTAGATAATCTTTGTTGTCAGTTACAAAAAGATCAACGCCTACCTTCTGATAAGGTCTCTGAGGACTAGGATGTGGATGCAGTGGCTCCTTAGGCTTGCTAGGCTGGTATTTAAGGCATATTTGACAAAAATACACCAGTTCTGCAACTTCTTGATTCATCCTGGGCCAAAGCATCACTTTCTGTGCTGTTCTTTTACGTTTTTCAATACCTAGGTGGCCTTCATGAATTTTCCCAAGCATTTCTTTTTGGAGACTTCTAGGAATTTATTATCTGGCCATCCATCCATCACCACTTGTATTATCTGACTGAGAATTTTGTCCTTTTCTGCCTCAAGATGCAGCCGTTCCAACTTCCCGGGAGCAACAGGTGCAGTCTCTATGATCATATCAATAAATGCCTGAACATCAACAGTGTCCCTGTGACTGTCTTTTGTTGTTGGATCCACAGCTCTGGAAAGTGTGTCAGCCCTGTACATGAATTTTCCAGGTGTGTATGACACATTCAATACACACCTTTGCAATTTGATCATTATTCACTGAATTTGCAAAGGACAGTCATTTAAAGGTTTGTGAAAGAATGCAATCAAAGGCTTATGATCAATTTCAATATCAATATATTGCCCTGACACAAACTGATGAAATCTCTCGCAAGCAAATGTAATGCTGAGCAATTCTTTTTCAATTTGGGCATAGCTTGTTTCTGGAGCAGATAATGCATATACCACTGGTAACCATTCCTTATCATGTTTCTGAAGTGATACTGCCCCTAAGCCTGCTTGAGATGCATCACATGAGATTTTGATGGGTCTCTTAGCATCATAGAATTTCAACAGAGGTTCTTTAGTGAGCACTTTCCTGAGATTTTGCCATGCCTTCTCCTGTTCATGATTCCAGCTCCATTCGTTTTTCTTTTCTGTTAGCTGCCTCAATGGAGCAAGCTGTTCCGAAAGATTGGGAATGAATTTTCCCATGTAGTTGACCATTCCCATGAACCTTTGAACATCCTTTTTACATTGCGGTCTTGGCATGTTTTCAATAGCAGAAACCTTCAATGGATCAGGATTCACACCCTCATCGCTGATGATATCACCCTCAAAGGTAAGTTCAGTCACTCCTAACTGACATTTGTCTTTATTCAACTTCAGGTTTGCCTTGCGTGTTGCCTCGAAGACTTGTCTGAGTCTGGCATCATGCTCTTGTTTAGATGATCCCCAAACAATAATATCATCCATGGAAGTATCCACGCCCTCAATGAGCTCATATAGCATGTGAATGGTTTTATGGTACACTTCAGGAGCTGATGCAATTCCAAACGGAAGCCAAAGAATACAGTATCTGGCAAAAGGAGTGTTAAAGGTACACAACTTTGAACTCGGTTCATCTAGTTTAAGTTGCCAGAATCCAGAGGATGCATCTAATTTACTAAAGTAATTTGCATTAGCAAACTGTGACATAATTTCTTTACGAGTCAGCAATTTGAAATGCTCTCCTTTAATGGCTCGATACAAGTCTCTTGGATCTAAGCAAATCCTCAGTTTTCCATTTTTCTTATCTACAATAACAAGCGAATTGACCCATTCAGTTGGTTCATCAATTTTATTTATGACTCCTAGCCATTCCATTCTGTCAAGCTGTGTTTTCAGTTGATGACATAATGCAAAAGGCACGTTTCTACATGGATGTACTATGGGTGGCACAGTGTTGTCAATTTCAACCGTGTGCTCTCCTGGAAGACAACTAAACCCTTTGAACAAGTCCTCATACTCTTTCACCAAGTCACTGTATTCTGACACTGTTTCACTGTCCAGGATTAAGACTCTTTTCACCAAATTCAGTCTCTCACAGGCAGATAAACCCATTATTGACTGTACATTACTTGGCACCACCACAAATGAAAGTGTGTGCACAATATTTTTGTGTGATATTTTTGCCACGCATGTTCCTTTAACTGGAATGTCTGGACCTGAATACCCAGTCACTTTTTATATTTGTCTTATGTAACTTTCGTCTTGGCTTTAATGCATTAAAATCAGATTCTGCAAGAACATTTACTTGTGCTCCAGTATCCAGTTTAAACAGAATATTGTTATGGTTCACTTGCAATGGCATAGTCCAGTCATTCTTACTTTGTTTGTTTTTACAAAGCACATCTATATAAAACTCCTCACGTTCATTTTCAAGCACTGCATTCACGTATTTTATTTCCTTTCTACTTCTGCAACAGCATGAAAAATGATTACTCTTACCGCAGTCCTTGTACGTTTTCCCATACGCTGGACACTATTTTATCTGATGCTGCTGTGAACAGTGACCACATGGCTTTTTTCTCTCAGATGACGTCTTGTTCTCTGTCGGTTTTGTTGTCATTTTATTATTTTTTCTAATATTTTCGTGTTTCCTCACAGCATCTACGTTGAAAAGTTCTTTAGCCTGTGATGTCATGATTTCCGAAGCTTTGCAGAGCATCAAAGCTTTTTCCAAATCTATGTCTTCTTCTCATAACAGTCTTTCTCTCAGACCAATATCCAGAATGCCCCAAACAATTCGGTTTTTAATGATATACAAAATGCTTCAAATTTGTCCATTATTGATTTTAACTTTAAATTATCTCCATCTTCAAAAATAAAATGATTACATACCTCAATTGCGTCATCACCTATTATGTGGAGTAGAATTGCAGGCTTTCGTTTCTTCCAGTTTTCTATCCGCTTCGATTGCCAATCAATACGATTCAAAAAGTTGCTTAAGTTTTCTCCAGTTCTCAGCTACATTCCCAAACAATTGAAGTGTCGATGGAGGCTGCAAACCTTCCATTTGTAAAACTGTTAGCAAACACCAAGACAGTTCAAGCTCTTTTTTCAGAAAATTATCTTCGATTCTTCTGTGTTAGGAAACATATTATTCTTCCAGACTGACTTCTGACACCATGTTGGTTTCTCTATATTTGTACGTGTTATGGGTTACTAATAAAGAATCATATTCTGGAAGAATATAACTTTTATTTAACAGCAATCACAACGTGCTTAAAATACCATGTTTGTCTCGATCTTTCTATCATTCCTGCACATGCTCAAAACCTTCTCCAATCATGTTCTTACACGTCATATCTCCACAGGCCCATGAAAGGGGCAAGCATGAAAAAGCCATGTCAGTGGCTCTGTGGGGCTTGAGGATATTTGGTATGTCACCAATGACTCCAGCAAGTTGCTACAAATGTACAATGGAGAGCCTCCAATGCACAGGTTCCCAAGAGGTTGTAGACTCCTTAAGCTCCATTATGGGCACAACCCTCCCCACCATCAACAACACCTTCAAGAGTTAGTGCCTCAAGGCCACAGCCTTGAAGTCCCTCACTATCCAGGACTTTCCCTTTTTACCATTATTGCCGCTGGGGAGGAAGTACAGGAACCTGAAGATACAGACTCAATTTTTAGGCACAGCTACTTCTTCTCCCTCATATTTCAGAATGGTCCATGTACTCTTGAATACTACATTATTATTTGCCTTTTGCACTGTTTGTAATAACATTGCATTGAACTGGAGCAACAGAACAATAAACTTAGTAACAGTGCCAGCAGTAATAAACTTGATTCTAATTCAAATAAATTGTCAATTGTTCCTCAGAAATGTGCACTTTGATTATTTGGATTAACAAAATATCTATCTAAGTTTGCACATGGGATGCTGGTCCTGAAGTTTAGTGATTTGGCATTCAGAATTAAGCAGCCAATTAGATTCAACACTGGCTTAGCAAAAGAAGCCAGAGTGGCAGTAGATGATTTTCTCTGACTAGAGGCCTGAGACTAATGATGCGCCACAGGGATCGGTGCTGGGTCCAGTGTTTATCACCAGTATTAGTGAGTTAGATGATAATGCAGTAAATTTTCAAAACACACTAAGACTGGGGGCGTACTGGATAGTGAGGAAGTCTATCAAAGCTTGTAGTGGGATCTGGACCTGCTGGGAAAATGGGCTGAAAAATGGCAGATGGAATTAAATGCAGTTGAGTGTGAGGTGTTGCAATTTACTTAGACAGTGAATGGCAGGGCTCTGAAGTGTGTGGTAGAATAAAAGGACCTGTTAATTTAATTCCTTATAAGTGGCAACACAGGTAAATAGGGTCACACATAAAAGTTTGGCATATTAGCCTTCATAAATCAGGGCACTGAGTACAGGAGTTGGGATGTTATGTTGAAGTTGTAAAATATGTTGATCAGGCCACATTTGGAGTACTGCAAGCAATTGGGATGTAGCAGTTAGTGCACTGCTACTATAGCTCAGGACATCAAGGTTCAGAGTTGTAATGAGCTGGGTTGCACAGACCCAAAAGACCCAAACAACTTGAATGTCCAGGAAATGTGGTAATAAGAGTACAAGCACAACAAAGTAGCTTAGGCATAATTTATTATCAGAAAATAGGAAGCACAAATAAACCACTCAAAATTAAAACTTATAAGTTACAAAGATCTCCACAAAGACTTTAGGGCTCACGATTCTTAGTCACCACTTGATAGTCACTGTTATCGAGCAATTTGGTTATCCCTGCTGATGGGGGTGCTCTGAAATTCAACTCGTGAAACCACACTGGATCATAGGCACTGATCGTGAGTTCCTTAGTCCAGGTGAAGTACCAAGAATTGAGGGAAAGGTGCCCCAATAAATAGCTGTTCCACAAGCATAGAGAGAGAGAGAGACACACACACACAGACAGATAAACTCTTTTGTCCTCATCCTGTTGATGCCTGAGGACAGGAAAGAATACAGCCACTATCAGCAAACATTAGACATTAACAAACATATAGTGTTTAACCTTACATGCTGTGACCTCACAAAAAAGTTAATGTGTTACTTGGAAGTGTTCAGAATTTCTTGCAGTACTTAATAACATTTAATAAAACACGTTCGACCTCTTTGAATGCCTGGACACATAGAACTCTTCTTTCTGCTTAAAATGAAGAATAAATATTAATGTCACTTGGATGATTGGAAACTAATATTATCACGATGATTAAAATATTAAGAAATACACAGTTCCAATTATTAACCTCAACATACACATTAAAATTTACATCCTCATCTTCAAGAGGTGCTAACAACATATTGTTGACAATTAAAACAGAATGAGTGAGATTTACAAACACCACATTGAGATCAGGAATACAAGAGGCAGATGGTAATCAATTTGGCACTTTACTTGTTTCACAGGGAAAAAAAATCATATGAGGCCAGTTACTCTATGTTTACAGCATACTCTCACACTTATAGGCCCCCAGTTAACACAATTAGTACACATGACATAATTTGATTTCTCTAGTGCCTTCAATAGAACCCAGCCATTTCTTCTGAGCCAGAAGCTGCTGGGCGTAGAGAAATCCACTAGCTCCTGGATTACTGACCACCTAACAGATAGACCCCAATTTGTATGCTTGGGTAGTTCTGTTTCTGAAATAGTGGTGAGTGGCACTGGAGCACCATGAGGGACTGTTCTGTCTCTGTTTCTATTCACATGTACACCTTGGACTTTCAGTACAAATCTGAGTCTAGTCACTTGCAGAAGTTCTCGGATGACTTCGCGGTGGTTGGCTGTATCAGAGATGGGCAGGAGTCAGAGTACAGAGGACTGGTGGACAAGTTTGTGGAGTGGTGTGGGAGGAATCACTTCATCCTGAATGTGGCCAAAACCAGGGAGATGATGATTGATTTTAGGAGGAAGAGGACTATGACGATACCTGTATACATTCTGGGAGAAGAAGTTTTGGTGGTGGAGGAGTACAAATACTTGGGTGTTCACCTTGACAACAGTCTTGACTGGAAAACCAACACAAGGGCTGTTTACAAGAAGGGGATGAGCAGACTCTATTTTCTAAGGAAGCTGAGATCCTTCAATAGGTGCAGCAGGATGTTGGAGATCTTTTACCAGTCTGTTGTAGCAAGTGCAGTCTTTTTTGCTGCTTTATGTTGGGGGAGCAGCATTGGTGATGCAAAAAGACTAAATTAACTCATCAGAGAGGCTGGATCCATTCTTGGCTACAGTCCGGACTCTTGAGTTACTGATGGGCAGGAGGTCACTAAACAAACTGTTATTGATCATGGACAATCAGGCACATCCTCTCCATGACTTACTGAATAAATAGTGGAACACCCTTTCAAACAGGTTATTTCAGCTACTCTATCACAAGGGTCATTACAGAAAATTGTTCCTACCAAATGCAATAAGCATATAAAACAGTTCATCTCTGTGTTACAGGAGAACACACATCATAGTACAATAGCCTCTATTTTATTATTTCATACATTATTATTGCACAGTATTGCATTTGATTGTATATTGGCAAATTATTATTGTGTATATTATTATTCTGTACTTTATTATTAGTTAATATTATTATATTCATTATTATTATTGCTAAATGTGTTTTTAATGGTTGCTGCTGTAATGAAATAATCTCCCACTTGGGATCAATAAAATACTTTATTATTATTATTATTATTATTATTATTATTATTATTATTATTATTATTATTATTATTATTATTATTATTATTATTATTATTATTATTATGTGCATTTTCACAAAACAATAATAACATTTCCACAAAATTATAAGGTTACTTGGAGTACTGTGCTCAGTTCTGGTCGCCTCACTACAGGAAGGATGTGGAAGCCATAGAAAGGATGCAGAGGAGATTTACAAGGATGTTGCCTGGATTGGGGAGCATGCCTTATGAAAACAGGTTGAGTGAACTCGGCCTTTTCTCATTGGAGTGATGGAGGATGAGAGGTGACCTGATAGAGGTGTACAAGATGATGAGAGGCATTGATCGTGTGGATAGTCAGAGGCTTTTTCCCAGGGTTGAAATGGTTGCCACAAGAGGACACAGGTTTAAGGTGCTGGGGAGTAGGTACAGAGGAGATGTCAAGGGTAAGTTTTTTATTCAGAGAGTGACAAGTGTCTGGAATGGGCTGCTGGCAACGGTAGTGGAGGTGAATACGATAGGGTCTTTTAAGAGACTTTTGGATAGGTACATGGAGCTTAGAAAAATAGAGGGCTATGGGTCAGCCTAATATTTTCTAAGGTAGGGACATGTTCAGCACAACTTTGAGGGCCAAAGGGCCTGTATTGTGCTGTAGGTTTTCTATGTTTCTTTGTTGTCAATCTCTTGTTCGGTCTCAACAGGAACCTGTCATACAACAAAACACAGGATAAGCATTAGTACAGAACAAGGCACCATTTCAGCAGATCCTTTAAAACTAGCAGCAGAGAGTTAATTAGCAATGCTTTCAAATTACCCTTATCCACACACACAGAATGGGTCTGCCCTTGTACCATCACCCTGTATGTATTTCCTCGTTCGCTGGCAATAATCTCCCCCTGCAATAGAGGGAAAGACAGATATTTTACAAACACTTTACCCCCCCAACCCCCACTCTCACCTTGCAGAACTGAATCAGTTCTTTATCAGCGCATTCAGTTGTGCCATCAGAAACAAAAATAATCCAATGTCTTGTTATTAACAAAAAGCAAGTACCTTCTTCCAAGGGACAGTTGTTGGAATTATACAACACACAGGAAGGGACCGGAAACCATCGAGAGAAGGTATGGGTAGGAGTAAGTAAACAAATTTGCTATTTTAATAGGCCATTCATTCATTCAATCAATCAGATCACTGGCCTGAGGATAACCGGGGACAGGAAGACTCACCGTACACCATTAGAGAAGGCCCACGCTTGTACCCTAGAACCATAAAGTGTGAATCACTATCGGACTGAATTATAAGGGGATCACCATGTGCAGAAACAAGATGTTCTAATCCCTGAAGCGTATCATCCTAATTAGTTTTAACAGTAGGGATTTCCATAAGAAGACTAGAATAAGTGTCTGTCATAGTGAGGAGATACTGGAATCACCTCTGTAACGGAAGGGGACCAACATAATCTATTTGCCAAATCTGAGCAGGAGCACACCCACAGCGACTAGAAGCCAAGGGTCTTTTTAAAAGGTGTTGGTTTTTAACTTCCAAACATAGCTCACAATTTCTACCACTGTACAAGCTACGTCAGTGGGAAGGAATAATCCCACCTGCCTGGATCACTCTACAGAACCCTGTACCCCTAAATGCCCAGAAGATTCATGGGCCCACCAACCAAGTGGCAATTACATTATTTGAGGCTTGGGACTAGATGGCACTGTGCCAACATAAAAATTTGTCAGCAATGTTGTTAAATATGGTCATTGATGAATTACCTTTCAAATGGGTGTCAACATGGTATCTGTAATGGTAACATGTGATGATCAGTTCCAAATAACTCTGTTCCCCATAAGAAATGTCACATAACAGTACAAGAATGCTGATTCCAATTGGGGGCAACCAGACAACAAATCCATTAGCACCTGTGCTGTACTCTTCTGTATTCTATTCTATTCTAACAGCCCAAGAATCAGTATAAACATGAGCTTCATTTGGTTTCATGCATATTGACATTTCTCCAAGCTCTGAATATTTACTCAACCCATCAGAGCTTTCCTTCTTCAGAATTTGTTGGGTGAGAGTGTTAAAAGCAGCAACCTTGCAACAAAAACAACCATTCTTCCATATTGCAGGGCCATCTGTGAACCAGGGTTGCTGCTACTGAGGAGGAGTGAGAAAATCAAATGGAACGCTCCATGACATAGGTGAGACTTCAACTGGAGTAGCTTCAGGTGTGGGTGACATAGTCTGAGGGGACTCAGCAACTAGTTCATGTATTTGACTAATTCTGTGTGGCCCCTTTGATGCTCATTCAGAAATATGCCACTTCCAGTTGACGATTGAACTCTGTTGTGTACGTCCTACCTTGTGGTCGAGTGTGTCAGAGAATACCTGTCCCATAACAGGAAAGCCAGGGTGTAAGTATCCTTTCTGTGTTTCAGTCTTTGCTAAAGCTTAATAACAAGCAATAGTTGCTTCTTAAATGTAGTGTATCTGGTGGCATCATCACAAGCTTCCATGACCAGAAATCCAGAGGTATTTTCTATCCTCCATACTTCAACCACAGTCTCCAGACAGCCACATCATCTTTAACAGGAACTTGCAGTACCAAGTGTTGGTGCGTGGCCTAGAGGATAAGGCATCGGACTAGTAACCCAAAGCCTCAGCTGAGGCAGCGTGTTTGTGTCCTTGAGCAAGGCACTTAACAACACATTGCTCTATGACAATACTGGTGCCAAGCTGCTTGAGTTCTAGTGCCCTTCCCTTGGACAACATCGGTGGTGTGGAGAGGGGAAGGCTTGTAGCTTGGGCAACTGCCGGTCTCCCATATGACCCTGCCCAGGCCTGTGCCTTGGAAAACCTTTCAAGGCACAAATCCATGGTCTCACGAGACTAACGGATGCCTATGCAAGGGGAGGACTTCTCAAAGAGGAGACATTTGGAACCGATCATCACATGTTAACATTACAGTTTACCATGTTGACACCCATTTGAAAGGTGAGATTTAAGATGAAAGACAGGATTTAACAAGGCCATGGCAACGGCCTCCTTTGCGGCCTCAAAAGTTGATTGTTGCACGGAGCCCTATACAAATCTAAATTTCTTTCTGGTCATGTTGTACGAAGGAACCTGAGCAGGAAGAAGCTTAAGAATGAAATTAGGAGAGCCAGAAGGGGCCATGAGAAGGCCTTGGTGGACAGGATTAAGGAAAACCCCAAGGCATTCTACAAGTATGTGAAGAGTAAGAGGACAAGACATAAAAGAATGGGACCAAACAAGTGTTACAGTGGAAAAGTGTGTATGGAACTGGAGGAGATAGCAGAAGTACCTAATGAATACTTGCTTCAGTATTCACTATGGAAAAGGATCTTGGTGATTGTAGGGATGATTTACAGCAGACTGAAAAATTTGAGGATGTAGATATTAAGAAAGAGGATGTGCTGGAGCTTTTGGAAAGTATCATTGGATAACTCACCAGGACTGGATGAGATGTACCCCAGTCTACTGTGGGAGGTGAGAAAGGAGATTGCTGAGCCTCTGGTGATGATCTTTGCATCATCAATGGGGACAAGAGAGGTTCCGGAGGATTGGACGGTTGTGGATGTTGTTCCATTATTCAAGAAAGGAAGTAGAGATAGCCTGGGAAGTTATAGACCAGTGATTCTTACTTCAGTGGTTGGTAAGTTGATGGAGAAGATCCTGAGAGGCAGGATTTATGGACATTTGGAGAGGTATAATTAGTAGTCAGCATGGCTTTCTCAAGGGCAGGTTGTGCCTTATGAGCCCAATTGAATTTTTTGAGGATGTGACTAAACACATTGATGAGGGTAGAGCAGTAGAGGTAGTGTATATGGATTTCAGCAAGGCATTTGACAAGGCACCTCATGCAAGGCTTATTGAGAAAGTAAGGAGGTATGGAATCCAAAGGAACATTGCTTTGTGGATCCAGAACTGGCTTGCCCACAGAAAGCAAAGTGTGGTTGTAGATGGGTCATGTTTTGCATGGAGGTCGGTGACCAGCGGTGTGCCTTAGGGATCTGTTTTGGGACTCCTGCTGTTCGTGACTTTTATAAATGAACCTGGATGAGAAAGTGGAGGGATGGGTTAGTAAATCTGCTGATGACATGAAGGTTAGGGGCGTTGTGGATAGTGTGGAGGTCTGTCAGAGGTTACGGCGGGACATTGATAGGGTGCAAAGCTGGGGTGAAAAGTGGCAGATGGAGTTCAACCCAGATAAGTGTGAAGTGGTTCATTTTGGTAGGTCAAATGATGGTAGAATATAATATTAATGTTAAGACTCTTGGCAATGTAGAGGATCAGAGGGATCTTGAGGTCTGAGTCCATAGGACACTCAATGCTATTGTGGAGGTTGACTTTGTAGTTAAGAAGGCATATGGTGCGCCTTCATCAATCGTGGGACTGAGTTTAGGAGCCAAGAGGTAATGTTGCAGCTATATAGGGCCCTGGTCAGGCCCCACTTGGAGTACTGTGCTCATTTCTGGTTGCCTCACTACAGGAAGGATGTGGAAACCATAGAAAGGGTGCAAAGGAAATTTACAAGGATGTTGCCTGCCTTGATTGGGGAGCATGGCTTATGGGAATAGGTTGAGTGAACTCAGCCTTTTCTCCTTGGAGCGATGGAGGATGAGAGGTGACCTGATGGAGATGTATAAGATGATGAGAGGCATTGATCATATGGATAGTCAGAGGCTAGGATGGAAATGGTTAACATGAGAGGAAACAGTTTTAAGGTGCTTGGAAGTATGTATAGAGGAGATATCAGGAGTAAGTTTTTTATGCAGAGAGTGATCAGTGCGTGGAATGTGCTGCAGTTGATGGTGGTGGTGGTGGAGGTGGATACGATAGGGTCTTTTAAGAGACTCTTGGACAGGAACATGGAACTTAAAAAAATAGAGGGCTATGGGTAACCCTAGGTAATTTCTAAAGTAAGGACATGTTTGGCACAGCTTTGTGAGCCAAAACGCCTGTATTGTGCTGTAGATTTTCTATGTTCTTATGTTTCTATGTACAAGTTTCGAAGGAGCATTGTCAAATGGAGATGTAATGCTGCCAAGTATCCCAATCGGCTAAAGGGTTGGGCTTTTTGTTTTGTCTTAGGGGGTACTAAGTCTAGGATCTTATTTCTCACCATATCTGGAATTATGCTATTACCCTTAGTATTCCCAGAAAATAAACAGTCGTAATTGGGCCCTGCATTTTAATCGGGGTTAATTTCCCATCACCTCGATTGCACGTGATTAATCAAAGTAAAGGGCCTCAGAAATCTCCTCCTACAGCAAATCCCCACAATAGCACATTGTCTATATCCTGAGCTATTTCATTGCTGGCGGATAGGCACATTGATGTAAATCTTTACCCACCACACCATGGCACATAGTAGAACTATGGACTTATGGAGGGGGCATAGTTTTAAGGTGCTTGGAAGTAGGTACAAGGGGGATGTCAGAGGTAAGTTCTTCACACAGAGAGTAATGGTTGTGTGGAATGCACTGCCAACCAAGGTGGTAGGGGCAGATACAATAGGGTCTTTTAAGAGACTCTTAGATAGGTGCAGGTACATGGAGCTTAGAAAAATAGAGGGCTATGTGCTAGGGAAATTCTAGGCAGCTTCTAGAGTTACATGGTCAGCACAACATTATAGGCCGAAAGGCCTGTAATGTGCTGTAGATTTTCTATGTTCCATATCCCAATGGAAGCCGTGTAAAGGTGTGCTGAAGGCCATTCTATGTAAATGCAAACTGATCTTGGGTCTGCTCAACAATAGGGATGGAGAAGAAAGTATTAGCCAAATAAATAACAGCATAATAATTGTCAGTTCCACTAGAAAGGTCCTGAATTGGGGTCACAATGTCTAGAACAGCTGTGGCCAGCGGAGGGGCAAACCGATTTAACAGGCGATAGATAATCAATGGTCATGTGCTAGAAACCATCAGAGTTCCGAACTGGCAAAAGAGAGTTGTAAGGGGATGAGGCAGGACAAAGAACCCCCAGGTTTAAAAGGGACCTGACTGTCTCATCGATTTCTTTATGCCTTCCTGGGATCCAATATTGCTTTGGCAACTACCGTTTGCGACAGCAAGGGTATAGACAGGTTCCCACTTTGCCATTTCAACCTTCCTAATACCAAAAGCAAACTTGGCAAAGGGTATCGTGATCAAAGTTCCCGTTGATAAATCAAACCCCCAAATGTTTTCAGGTACCTGGGAGATGAGCACAGGGACAGACCGAGAAGGTCGCTCACCAAAAGCCAGGCACACTTTTATTCGTACATTCGTAACCGACTCCCATATCCTTGAATACACACTCGCTCCCCTGTATTTAGACCCGGATTCCCATGTAATAAGGTAATCTCAGCCCCAGTGTTCATCAGGGCGATTCGCTGCTGCTTGTTATCATGTAACCACCAAAAGGAGATAGGAATAGATGGCCTCAGGTCTCCCACTGGGATGCCGGAAATATGAGTCGCCATAGCAACAGCTGCGGTCCCAGAGCCCTGGCCATACCCCTAGGGAAGGGGCTGAGTAACCCGCTAGTCGTGGTCCAATTCACCCAGGTCCTGTTATAACCGGAGAACGTCCTGCTTTTTGGGATTAACGTTCCAGTCCGATGAAAGGCGACCAGTCCCTTTGTCTGGAGTATCGAGTGCAACCCACCCGGGTCATAATACTCACGGTATAACACATTAAGAACATCATTTTTTTTTCTCTCCTTTTCCAGCCCTGCCTTTCGTAGGGACAGATACATTTCCTATCTACTAGGACGGGAAGAGGAGCTCTTTAATTCCGAGTGCTGATGCACAGCCGCCGGCTGTTAGTTCTATTCATCAAGCGCCCAGATTGCCCCTGCTGCTGCCAGGATTTAAAAGCGGCCCCAACCTGTACCCGTTCCCGATCTACATTCCAGTTGGGCCAACAAACTGCTCGTCTCTGCAACAGTCTAACCCTCAGATAGCCGCAACAGAGTCAGGAAGACACCTCGTCATCATGAGGGTCCCTCTTCCATCAATCAGATGCGCATAGCAAGGGAAAAGGGGATAGACTCAGGTCCATTAAAGGTATCATAAATGGCAGATGCCGTTACCATATCACGAAGCCATGAAATAGCTTCCCGGGGGTGGGGGGGGGGGTGGTGTTCCAGGGACGAAGAGACGCACCCCAATTCAAAGGGGCAGGGTAGCAAACACAAACAGCGTGTATAATTACTGCTCACAGGGAGAATTCAGCCAACCCACAATTCAGCCAAAACCAGAGTCCATTGCTAACGATCCTAACTAACTCAATTCATGTGCAATAAATAAAGCAGTCGGGAGCTTCCTAAGGTCCATAGGCGGGTAATCCAAGGATTCCTGACACACCCTTTGGGCTAAATCCTGTAACTTGGTGGTAGTGTAGTTACAGTCTCAGTGGTAGTAGGGACGGACCCGGAACTTGATTTTGTTCATCAGCATTCTGGTATTCCTCTTTACCTTTTACCTATCAGAGGGGCCGCGCATCGACTACACTGTTCTGATCCCCATCCGAATCATTATCATACCAGATATCTCCACCCCAGGTATCTGGATCCCATTCCTCCTGCAGGGCCATAGATCGGACTAGGATCTACCGTTACGCAACTGCTCTGCTTGCGGTGCCTTTGCATTATGGTAACTAACCTACACGCCAGCGCTACTCGTGTACAACGTCCTCGCGTGCTGTTTCATTTAAAATGGTGTTCTGAGAGCTAAGAGAGGCCAACTCACGCTGCAGTCGCGTACTTTACTCAGAGAGCTGACCTTTCTGAGTATTTAACTGTCGAGGTAGTCATAAAATACACCCTACTTGAGGCACATAGCTTAGAGGGAAAAGCAGCATGGATAAGGCATCGTGATATTACACACAGAAGCTTAGCATCAGACTATTCAGCAAGTGCCTTCTCCCAATGTCTAGGAGGACCCCATTTACACAGAACATGAGTCAGCGATCCAAAACCCTCAGGGTAATCCGTCCATCTGTGAACCTGTTAAGTCTCGGGTACGATATCGCTCGGCTTGCTCGTCCACCAGCCCATTTTCCCGGCCCCTGCTCGCAGCGCCGAATTGGCTGGGTTGATCAAACCCCCCAAAAAACCGAGTGTCCAAGAGATGTGATAACAAACATACAAACACAACAAAGTAACTTAAACCTAATTTACTATCATAAAATAAAAGCAGTAGTAAGTTACAGATTTCGGGGCTCAGGATTCTTAGTCACCAGTCGATTGTCACTGTTGTCGGGGATCTCCAAATTCCTACTTGTGAAACCACGCTGGGTTCTCTGCACTGATCATGATTTCCCCAGTCCTTAATAAAGTCCCAAGAAAGGAGGGAAGGGTGCCCCAACAAATAGCAGTTCCAAAAGCGTAGAGAAAGACAAACACAGACAACTTCGTGTTTTGTTCTCATGCCACTAACTCAGCATGGCTTTGATAGGAGTTCCACAAGTGTAAAGAGGCATGCCGAGACAGACAAACTGCTTGGTCTTTTATATGAATAGACCTACAGCATTTAACTTGTATAGACACCCTACATTCTGCGAGCTCACAAAGAGTTAAAGTGTCGCTTGGAATTATTCAAACTTTTATCCAATATTTTACAAAATTAAACACCGATTGTCTGCAAGGAGTTTGTAAGTTCTTCCCAAGACCGTTTGGATTTCCTCTAGGTGCTCTGGCTTTCTCTCATAGTCCAAAACGGAACTAGATGGCAGGTTAATTGGTCTTTGTAAATTGTCCAGTGATTAGACTAATGTTAAATAGGATTGGTCACAAGAACCTGCTCAATGCTGCATCTCTAAGTAAATAAAGAAAATACTGATCACTGCCTATAGGAAAGTTATCAATAAGTTTGAGATTGTAAAGAAAACTTGCATGTTGGCAGGATTTAAGGACCCAAGTTGTAGGAAAATGTTGAACAGATTAGGTCTTTATTCCAGAGTGCAGGAGATGAGGGGACATCTTAGAGGTATACAAAATTATGAGGGGTATAGATAGGGTGAATGGTTTCCTAAGGTTGTTATAGCTGGAGGTGGTAATGGGGACAAGCTCCCACTTCCATTTAAATAGTCCCAATAGCATGCACGTCATATAGCCTCTGACAACCAAGTCCAGCTCCTGGCTTTCAAATGTGACTTAGCTACTAAATCCAGTGGAACAGTTTCTACTGACAGGAGAAGGGGCAAAGGCAGGTTACTGCTACCTTAAGACTAGTCATTTCAGGCAGATAGGGCTCCTCAGCCATGGCTGGCAGTTAATTTAGGAGGAAAACTCTGATTTCAAACCTCTGCTGCCTTGCAGCTATACCCACTCACTGAGGCTTCGGAAGTAAACCCCAATGGAAAAAATCTGGAGCTGGAATCCCTAAGGCAGTCCTACATTGAGTTCAATGTTGACCGACAACTCCTGCGATGCTGCTGGCACCAAACTGTATCAGTCTCTGCCATTCCTTTTGGGATTGTCAGATGTGTGTTGAGGAGGACTTTGTTACATGGGCATCACTTTGTTCTCCATACCATACTGCTCAGGCTCGCGTTATCTAGACAGCTAGGATGCAGTACCCACGGTCAACTCTTGACAGTGGCCCTCACCCTCACAGGGTAAATGCATGCAAGCTTTTGTTTCAAGTCTGGTCAGATTACAACACGAAGTCATAGGTTTAGGGTGAAAAGTGAAATTTGAAGGCGCATCTTCACAGAATGTGGCATATTGTAGAAAGATCCAGCAGCAGCAGCCAGAGATGCAGGTTCAGTTGTAATATTTGAGAGAAGTGGATGGGAGGGCAGAAGCCAAGGTTAGCTCAGATCAGATGGGCCAAATAGTTTGTTTTGTGGAGGCCACTAAAAGTACCTATGTAAACAGGAACAGGAATTTACGAGAGAGTAAAATTAAACAAGTAAACAAAGCAGAAGTCCAATGATGTTCAGTATGGGGCAGTGAATGTCAATTACATTAAGCTTCAAAATCTGAATCATTATCCAAAAAGTGCTTCAGGAAAAAAATTGTCCCGGCTTGAAAACCTGAAGAAATTTGTATATACACAATTAATGTGGTGTAAATGTCAAGTATCATGAACCTAGTAAACACCTGTCATCATGCAAGATTCAGTTGGCTATTTCTTTGTCTCCTATTACGCAATTAGGAAAGTCATTCTTAAAGTAATCAGATTTTTCTGAAATAGTATGATGAGAATTTTCCTATATACAATTTTGACAAATACTATTCAGCACAAATAATGTCACATCTCAGATGATTCAATGAGCATAAATTGCATCCAATGGATCAAGTACTCCAATTGTTGAATTCTTAAAGCATTAAAAAGTTTATTAGGTATTTTTCTGATCTGGAGAACATTTGAGGCAATAAATGTGCAGTACAGATTTCAAAAGCAAAAGAAATAACATGTACAATATACAGTAGCTGCACTTGCATCAATTCCAATCACACATTAATTATCTTGCCACTATACAGAAATATTCTTCAATTGTAGTTTGACACTGTCAATTTAATTCAATACGTCATGGATCTGGTCTTCAACAAAAAAAGCTGCAAGTAGGGGTGATAGGAATAAAAATAAGGCTGTTGCCTCTGGAATGTTGAACATACAAGACTAAACTCCAGAGATTATGTTAACAAGTGCTTTATGCGTGCAAATTTATTTCTGCTAAAGCTTTCCAAACATAGTATATTAGAACTGAGATTGTGATGTGGGCCCACTGGGCAAAGAAATATTTTGCTCCACACTAAGTTTCTACAGCAGCAACCCTAGTCCTTGAAATTCTAGGCACCCTCCCAAAATACACCAGCTTGTTCAGTTGTAGGTGATGGTCCACTGCTTTACAGAAGCATCATGGGATGTTGTCACCAAAGTATGTTCATCTATCCAAGCAACACAGGCAACATGATACAATCGATGAGAATCTATGGGGAGAAAAAAAATAATGAAAATCCACAACTGAAGTCATTAAAAATAGCAAGGAAGCATTCAATCCATAGCCCTAATGAAAGGTGTGACCCCAAAATGTCAACAATTCATTTCCCTAAAGGGATATTGCTAGACCCACCAACTTCCTTCAGAATTGTGTTGGTTTGCATCTTGGCTGTTATTAGATTTTAATTTTATCTGCATTTCTTAGATTGTGTGTTTTTTAAAAAAAATAAAAACTGAGGTTCAAAACTCAGGATCTGAAGCACATGCATTTAGGACAATTTACGATCTTCATTTATCACGTAAAAACATTATTACAAGTGCAAAGCTTTGGCAAATTGTCCACTTTAAGATAGTAAACATCTTAACCTTTAAGCAGTTCATTTTAAACAACAGCACCAATAAACCATGTTATAATATAACCAATGAAACTACCAGGGTAGATCAATTTCATCCAAAAAAATCTCTGCATAAGGATCCAATATTCAAATCACAACCCAAAAACTCAACAAAAGGGAATGAAATCTAATCTGAACCACCTCAAAAAAAGTACTTTCAACGTGTTGTCAAGATTTCCATGCACCATCTAGAATTTCTATTAAATTGAAACAATCCCTCTTTTATTCAACCAGTCATGTGGCAGCAACTCAATGCATAAAAAACATATAGACATGGTCAAATTTCAGCTGTTGCTCAGGCCAAACAATAGAATGGGGAAGAAATACGATGCACATGTCTTAACATCCAGTAAGATAGCAGCGGACTTGGATGCAGAAGCCACTCTGGGCCCAAATACTTGTTCATCCTGTATGACTCTTATGATTGAAAGTCACTTCTGCATAGTAAGAATATCAGGTATTGCAGGACCATCCCATCAGCAAGTTGCTTGATAGTGATGGAGCTGGACAAATTGCACATTGATGTGTTGTCACCTGGCTTGTTATATACTGTTGTGCTCAGATAGTGTGCAGTCCAAAAAACAATGTGAGTGATTGTCTTTGACGTTGTTATTTTGATCACAAGACCTTATCAGACATTGGTAATGTTGAATACTGCAAACCCAGTTCACTCGTGAGACCGACGGTAGGGTGACTGCATTGCCTTGGTTATTGTACGGGAAAAGCCCATATGCCTTCGAGCTGCCTGTTTGCAGCTGTAGTTGAAGATAGCTGTGTACCATTGGATTTCGTACTGGGTTGGGGGCTGGCCCCTTTTGTCAGTCTGGCCTCCAGTGTTCGCTTGATGGAAAAACAAGGCGGACCAGGACAATTCCAGGAATAGGCCCATATTATATTTTACCTCTTTGTGAATGCAAGAGTTTTTTTTTGAAATCTTAGCTATTATGTGCTTATGTAGTGTGCTGCTGGTAATGTGTTTTGCACCTTGGTCCCACAGGAACTCCATATTCATAGCTATATATTTGAATGATAATTAAATTTGAAACTTGAATGATTCTTGGTGCCAGACAGGATGGTTTGAATACCTCAGAAACTGCTGATCTCCAGAGATTTTCACACACAAGTCTCTAGAGTTTACAGAGACATCTAGTGAGTAACACTTCTGTGAGCAAAAATACATTTCAATGAGAGGTCAGAGAAGAATACCAGACTAGTTCAAACTGAAAGGAAGGTGATAGTAACTCAAGTAACCATGTGTTACAATAGTGGTGTGCAGAAGGCCATTTCTAAACAGACATGTCAAATCTTGAACTGGATGGGTTACAGTAGCAGATGACCTCAACATACTCAGTGGCCAATTTATTAGGTACAGAAAGTACCTAACAGTATTGGCTACTGTGTATTTTAACAATTTTTCTCCAATTATAATAAACAGTGTTTCACTGCAGTGGTTAGCTGAACTACATGCAGAATCTCAAGCTTTGTTCCCCATTTCTTTCCGTTTGTCTCGTCAGTTTTCTAAAAGTGACACTAAATCTCAAAATAACCTGGTTATAATGCTTTACAAACAGCCAGAGACAGAGGTAATTGATATGGTTGATGAAGACAATTTGTTATTCTTTTTCCATGATTTGCATGCATTTGGTCAGCCAGCATTAGCTGTCCATCGCAAGGTAAGGTGGTGAATAAACGTTCTTGACTTTCTCATTGTATACCGAAATTGCACTAAAATAGGGAGTTCCAAGAGCTAGAAAAATTGACATGTTATCAACAATTTTCCAGGTCAGGATGGCACGCATCTTGGAGAAGAACCTGTAGGTGGTAATATATCACAATGCTTGTGTCTACTGAGTGATTGAGTTGACAACAAATCCATAAGATATAGGAGCAGAATTAGCCCATTTGGCCCATCAAGACTCTTCTGCCATTTCCTCATGGCTGATCCGTTTTTCATCTCAGCCACAATTTCCCTCCTTTGCCCTGTATCCCTTCATAATCTGATTAATCAAGAATCTATCAACCGCTGCCTTAAATATACATAAAGACTTGGCCTTCACAGCTGCCTGTGGCAAATAATTCCATTTTCACCACTCTCTAGCTAAAGAAATTCCTCATCACCATTCAAAAAGGACACCACTCTATTTTGAAGCTGTCCCCTCGTCTTAGAGTGAATGTGGAAAGGAAGTTTCCTCTGGGAGGAGCATCTATTAAGGCCTTTCACTGGTTGATAGGTTTGAATTAGGTCACCCCTCATTCTTCTAAATTCCAGTGAATACAGGCCCAGAGCCATCAAATGCTTCTCATATGGCAAGCCATTCAAACCTGGAATAATTTTTCTCCAGTTCAACACATCCTTTCTAAGGGGCCTAAAACTGCTCACAATACTCCAAGTGAGGCCTCATCAGTGCTTTAAAAAGTCTCAACATTGCACCCTTGCTTTTACATTCTAGTCCTCTTGAAAACCATGCTAACATCACATTTGCCTTCCTCACCAGAGACTCAACCTGCAAGTTAACCTTTAGGGAATCCTGCACAAGGATTCCCATGTATCGTTGCACCTCAGGTTTTGCATTTTCTTTCCATTTAGAAAAGTCAACCCTTTCACTTCTTCTATCAAAGTGCATGACACTTCCTGACATTGTTTTCCATCTGCTACATCTTTGCTTTTTCCCCTAATCCAGGGTTTCTCAACCGGGGTTCATAAGAAGTTGCTAGGGGTTCCACGAGAGAACATGATTAAAAAAAAAACAACTTTCTGAATTTCGCATAGCACGCGATCCTAGCGCTCGCAGGGGTGGAAAGTGTCCAAGCAGCCCGTTAGCCATCTTGTTAGAGGTCTCTCAGCCCAGTATAGCAGTAACCCTCCAGAATTACCTCCGCCAACTTCCCCTTACGCACTGCTGATTGACACTCGGGTACAAACAAATTCTACTGGTGTAGTAGAAAATTGGAGGGAAATTTTCATTCTAAAGACAGTCCAGTGTGGCAATTTCTGAAGAGGAGGGGTAAGATGGAAGAGGAGGATTCTAGACCTCGGCCTACAGACGATTCTGTTAAGGTTAATGATGAAGAATTATAGTCTTCTGAGTCATTTCACTGCACTCATGCAACAATGTTACAAAAAAATCTTTTTTTTACAAAATTAAAAAAGTTTATTTAAACAACAAATACACAAAGTACAAACATTAACTATTAACAAGACAGTGAATACATTCAAACTAAAAATGATTACTATCATCTATGAAACAGTCCATTCCCTGGGGGAGTCTCACCGCTCCTGGAAGTGCCCCACTGTACCCATTGTGACTACATGCTCCCTCTCCAAGGACAGCCGGGTACGAACACATCCTCGGAAGAGGGACAGACAGTCAGCCCTGGCAGGGCCCTTGACTTTCCACTGCCTAGACCTGTGAATGACCATCTTGGTCAGGCCCAGAAGCAAGCCCACCAGATCCTCCTCACGACCCGCCTCTTCTGGGCAACCTCTCACACCCCATATAAGTGTGGTACCCTAATTTCACCCCGCCACAGAATGTACAGGTGGACGGGGTATCAGTACCTGTTGCACAGAACTGCCCATGCAACACCATCCATCCCACGACCCCATTGTACAGGGGAAAGAAGCCTGCATAAAGAGATTTCGACTGGGGATCTCCTCCGTTGTCAGATGGTAAAACAGACCGCCAAGGTGAATCTGGTCAGTAGTCATGGGCAAGGAAGTGAAAGATGTGCAAGTCCAGTCCGTATAAGAAATGCTTTGGAGCGTTTCGGAAGGACAAGGTGGGCATCACCATGCGATGGCTCACGTTGTACGGGACCCTCTCCTGCGTGGTATCCCGAGGCCTGGGTCCCATCAGATGGTGGAGCAGCCAGAACACCCTCCACTTACCCGAGTCTCCTTGATACCCACTGTGAAGGGAACCAGTCCTCCCTTGCAGTTGGAGCACCCTGTCTGGATAAGACTAGAACCTATACCCTCAACAGTTCTGGGTAAAAGTGAGGCAGTTCCCTCAGAGCGGTGTGGCTAATGCTGTCTGCTGGAAGCCTTGTGCCCTCCTGCAGGCATTGTTCCTGGTGGAGAAAGTACATCGCCAGCGCATGCAGTCTCAGATGGGTAATCGCTATACTGGTATCTCTGCAGGGTCCCGAGGTGGAAAACTGTCAGCTGGGTGCGCACACAGACCAATGACTGACCGCCTTCCACTCATTGGACCACAGCAGAGACCCAATGCCTCCTGTTGCCCCAGAAGTCCACCAGCCACTTCTGGGTCCTGGAGACAAAAGTAGTGGGCAGAACTAATCGGCCAGTACCATTTCTTTACAATGAAAGCTACTAACAATGGATTTTACATGGACTGGTGATCCATGTTATCCTATTCCATTGTGCCAAGTCTGTGGCAAATAACATATAAATGCAGCAATGGCTCTAGCAAAATTGAAAAGCCACTCAACTACAAATCACAGCCATACGACACGTAAAAGTGCTGGTTATTTAAAACTATTAGAATCTGAAAACAAACAGATTAAAACTTTTGCAAATAAAGTCGCAGTCACTAAAAAGACTCAGGAAGCAAATTATTTAGTAGCTTTAAGACCAGTTCACTCGAGAAGGTTAAAAAATTTGTGTGAAAACCTAGGTAAAGCGCACCAATCTCCTGCTACATTCAGAAATCTGGAGGTTTAGTAGAGGAAGAGTTCTCAACTGGGTGTCTGAGCTGAAAGGTGAATTGCAGGAGTACTTTCAAGAAAATAGTTGGCCAGAATTTGCTAAGTACTTTGAAGATGACGAATGGCTGCAGAAACTAGCTTACTTAACTGTTTTCATCATATGACCCAGTTGAACAAATCTCTGTAAGGACCTGGAAAAAAATTTTTAAATTTAAAGTGACAAGATTCTTGGATTTAAAAGGAAACTGAATCTTCGGAAAAAATTGCGTTGCAAAAGGAAATCTTGAAATGTTTTCACTGCTGCTTGGGCTTGAAAATAAGGAAGGACATCAGAAAGTCTTGAGTACTATTGAAAACAACCTCTAAGAACTGCAGAACAAAATTGAGCAGCATTTTTCCTCCATTTCAATACAAATGTATGAATGGGTGAGGGACCCCTTTCTCTGAATTTTCTACCCAGCCTGAGAACTTGATTTTGAGAGAAAAGGAAGTGTTTTGTGAGCTGCATTCTGATCAAGCACACAAGATTAGATTTACTAACCTGCCCCTGGACAAGTTCTGGATTTCTGTGAAGGAGGCGTATCTTGCCTTTCTTAGGAAAGAAATGAACATTATGCTGCAGTTTTCAACTTCTTACATGTTTTTTTCTTGTTTAACAAGCATCAAGAGCAAGGATAGAAATTGTCTCATTTCAGTTGAAGGTGAAATCTCTGTGTGCTTATCTTAAGTTTGACCCAGAAGTGAAAAATTTGTTATGTTTGCTTTATGAGTTTTTATAATTTATGAAATAGAAAGAAAAAGTAATTTCAAGAAAGATAAGCTAAGCCTATCTTTTCTCCCCCTAAGAAAAGTTGGCTAAAAATTCATTCTCTACTCAAAAGAGCATTGACAATTAATTTTGGATTATTATATCTACATCTTACTGATCACACTAAAGTACCATGAGCTCTATATATACCAATTTTTATACCATATCGTTACTACTGTTTGGAGGTCTGTATATAACTCCCATCAGAGTCTTTTTACCCTTGCAGTTCCTTAGCTCTTTCCACAATGATTCAATACCTTCTGACACAATGTCAACACTTCCTAATGATTTAATTTCATTTTTTAACCAACAGAGTCACACCACCCCCTCTGCCTTTCTACCTCTCCTTTTGATACAATATGCATCTTTGGCCATTAAGCTCCCAGCTATAATCTTCTTTCAGTAATGCCTACAACATCATACTTGCCAATCTGCAACTGTGCTACAAGTTCATTGACCTTATTCCGTATACTGTGCACATTCAAATAGAACACATTCAGTCCTGTATTGACCTTTTTCTATTTTGTCCACCTTTTACAATGGAACTCATCCTGTTGACTGCAATTTTGCCCCATCATCAGCCTCTCCTTGCTCAGAGTCTCACCACAGATAGCCTCTGTTGGTAAATCAACTACCTCAACTTCAGCACTATCACTCCAGCTCCAATCCCCCTGCCAAATTAATTTAAATTCACCTAACAACTCTAGCCAGCCTGCCCACAAAGATATTGGGGATCCTTGCGGGTTCAGGTGTAACCTGTCCCTTTTATACAGGTCATACCTTCCCCAAAAGAGATCCCAATTGTCCATAAATCCGAACCCCCACCCTTTGCACCTGTTCCTCAGCCACACATTCACCTGCCTATTCTTACCCTCACTGTCACATGGCACAGGCAGCAATCCAGAGATTTCTCAGTTTTCTACATAGCTCCCTAAAATCTCCGTTTAGAACCTCCCTGCCTGGTCCACCCATGTCATTGGTGTCAATATGTACCAAGACTTCAGACTGCTCACCCTCACCCTTGAGAATGCCATGGACCAAATCAGAGACATCCCTGATCCTGGCACCAGGGAGGCAACATACCATTTGGGTGTCTGTATCATGCCCACGGAACCTTATCTCTGTCCCTGTAACTAGGGAATCTCCGATCAGCACTGCACCTCTTCACCTCTCTGCTCTTCTGAGCCACAACACCAGATTCAGTGCTAGAGACCCGGTTACTGTGGCTCCCACCTCATAGGTCATCCCCTCAATAGTATCTAAGGTTGCTTACTTATTATTGAGGGGAGAGGTCATAGGTGTTTTCTGCACTGGTTGTGCGTTTCCCCTCTTTCTCCTGACAGTCACCCAGTTGCCTGTGTCTTGCAAGCTAGGGGTAAATACTTTCCTGTAGCTCCCGTCTATGACCCAGACTGGACATCTCCCAGGCTTCCCACATCCCCCACACAAAGTACAAAACATTGCCCCTGAACCCATTCTCTACTATGCACTAACAGATGAGCAGGGAACAAATAATAAGAGAGCAACTTACAAGACAATCTACCTCACCCAGGCTTGATGAGCCAATGCCGCTCTGAAGACTGGCACACTCTAAGGAATGGCCACTCTACTTGCACTTGAATTATTCTTATTGGCCCTTTCTAATGAATCCCTCCTGCTGATTGGTCACTCTACAACTCAAGAAAAACTACCGCAAAACTCTGCCTTCAAAATCTTGATTGCTGCCCTGATTAAAAAGTAGTTCTTTTCTCACACTCCTGTTGTGGAATTTCTTCTTTTTTAAAAAAATTTTAAAAACCCCAAATCCCAATGAGGAGCATTAATACAGTGCAAAATTAAGCATACAATAACAATATGCTACAAAGGAAGAGAATTTAACAAAAAAGCACCTAAATTAAAGACAAGTGAGCTTAGTGTCCTCCCCAAGCCCCACAACACAAGAAAAAAACAACTCCAGACCGATCACAACACAATATAGAGAGTATAAGTCAGGACAGTCAAACTCCCAGACTGTGAATACACTTAGCAACAGAGGATAATAATGCCTACTACCAGAAAAAAAGGGAGCTGAAAGCAAGGGACCGAAAAGAAGAAGAAAAAAAAGAAAAAAAAAACCCTAGTCAAGAGGAAGGTTATGAAAGTACTCGATAAAAGGTTCCCAGACCTTATGGAACTTTAGATCCGAATTAAGAACTGAATAATGAATTTTTTCGAGGTCCAAGCAGGCCATAATGTCGTTAAGCCATTGCGCATGAGTGGGCGGGGCAACATCTCTCCATCTAAGGAGGATCAAGCGTCTAGCCAGGAGAGAGGCAAAGGATAGTATTCGGCATTTGGTCGGACCCAGACATAAGTCTGTCTCGCCCCAAAAACCGAACAGCGCAATTAAGGGGTTTGGTTCTAGGTGCTGATTCAGAATACACGATAATGTAGTGAAGACATCTTTCCAGAATTTCTCCAAGCTAGGACAGAACCAGTACATATGGATGAGAGAGGCCACGCCCCTCTTGCATTTATCACAGAGCGGACTAATGCCAGGGTAGAATCGAGATAGTTTAGATTTAGACATATGGGCTCTATGAACAATCTTAAACTGTAAAAGGCAATGGCGAGCACAAAGAGAGGTTGAGTTAACCGATTTGAGAACTGAGTCCCAGCTCTCCTCGGATAAGGAGATATTTAAATCCTGCTCCCAGGCCATTTTAATTTTATCCACAGGGGCCCGTCGTAAGGCTGCTAGTTTATCTCGGATAATTGATATTAAACCTTTACCTAGTAGATTAATGGAAAGAAATAGGTCCATAGCATTTTTCGCAGGCATTTCAGGAAAGTTAGGAATTAAAGGAGCAATAAAGTGTCGGATTTGGAGATAACTGAAAAAATGAGCATTAGGCAGGTTGAACTTAACAGAGAGCTGCTGAAAAGAAGCGAAGCGATTATCAATGAAGAGATCTTCAAAATGTCTAATGCCCTTCTTATACCAAACATGGAATCGTACGTAGTAGGTAAAAAAAAAAGGTGATTATGTGCGACAGGGCTGGAAACGGAAAACCCCTGGAAACCATAGCATTTCCTGAACTGAGCCCATATACGCAAAGTGTGTCTAACAAGAGGATTAGCTATTGATCTGGGCAGACTACTAGGGAGTGCAGAGCCAAGAAGTGTAGAGATAGATAATTCTTTAGTGGAGCTCAACTCCATTGCCGCCCAGTTAGGGCACTCGGGTTGGCCGTAGAAGAAAGACCAAAAAGTAGCACAACGTATATTAGCTGCCCAATAATATAAGCGAAAGTTAGGTAAAGCCATGCCACCCTCTTTTTTAGATTTTTGGAGGTGGATTTTATTAATTCTAGAGCGCTTATTCTGCCACAGATATGACAAAATAATAGAGTCTAAGGAATCAAAAAAAGATTTAGGAATAAAAATTGGGATAGATTGAAATAAGTATAAAAATTTGGGGAGAACATACACTTTAACAACATAAATACGACCTACCAAAGACATAGATAGAGGTGACCATTGTACCAGACTCTGTTTTATAGCATATGAAAGATTGACAAAGTTTTTACGAAAGAGATCTTTAAACTTCCTTGTGACTGTAATTCCAAGATAAGTAAATTGATTATGGACTACTTTAAAAGGGAGATCACGAAATGTTAGTTCTTGTGCTTCTTTATTATTTGGGAAAAGTTCACTCTTATGTAAATTAAGTTTATAGCCAGGGATCTGGCTAAACTGGTCAAGAAGTGAAAACATTAGAGGTAAGGATGTAGACGGATTTGAGAGTAGTAAGTCATCAGCTGTTGTGGAATTTCCAAATCAGAAAACTGGTTTACAGCTCTACTTTCTAAATCTTGACTGCGGACCTGACTGAAAGGTAGCTCTCTTCACGCACTGCTGCTTCCTAACTTCTCAAATCAGAAAAACTGCTGCAAAACTCTGCTTTCAAAATCTTGACTGCCACCCTGATTAAAAAGTAGCTGTTTTCACACATCCCAAGAGTGGATTGTCCATGAACATACAAATTTGGCTTCTTGATTCCACAAGCCTGCTCCATTTAAAAAGACTATTTTATACTCAACTCTCCAGTCCTGTCAACCTGTGGTAACGCTGCACCTCATCAAGGATACATCTACTTCAGGTTTAAAAAATATTCAGAGCATTTTTACCATTCTTTAAGGAAGTTCCCAAGAGAGAAAAAGAAAATACATCTGCAGAAAGAGATACATTACCTCCATATCCACCCTGTTTCAAACAAGTTCCCTCTCATACTTCTCAACTCCAGTCCAATCTGTCTAACCTTTCCTCACAAGACAAGCTGCCCAATCCAGTAGTCTAAGAAATTTTCTCCAAACTTCTTCCAATGTATTCACCTCATCTTTAAATATCCAATAATGTATACAGGTCTAATCAGTAAAATATATACCATTCCCAATTTCTGGTTGTATAAGTGAGTGTTACTTCCCTCACCATGAGCTTCTATTTTCTGCAGCATCTCACATATCTTCTGAAAATCTGAATGGTATATTCACCAATTAAAGAATAAAATGAATAAAAGTCAGTCCTCAGGAACAAAAAGTAAACTGATGGAGAAACTCAGAGGATCAAGCAGCATCTGTTTGGGTTTGGGAGGGGGAAGGCAATAGGATTGCTGGCATTTCAGAGCAGTCCAAAAGTGACTCAACCCAGAATGTCCATGTATTCTAAAAGGAACACAAATATTGCTCAAACACGACTAATTAGACTATGATACAAAAAAAAGGACAGGAAACAGAGGAAAACTGAAACAAAAATTAGTAAGATTATTAGCGACCACGGCAGGACCGGATAGAGACCCGCGGAAGGGAAACGGCAGATTGGGAACGCTTCCCGGTCCTCTAGGGACCCCCACAAGGCTAACAGAATTAAGGGTGCACCCAAACAAAAGGAAAGCGCTTTTTGCGACAATTTGGACTAAGAATTCTGTTGGCTTTGGGGAGGTCTTGGAGTCTCAGAAGTGTGGAACCGCTGCCAAAGGGTCTCTCCAGTCCAAAGAATCTGGCAGAATTGGGGGTTAACGGAGGAGGCTCAGAGGATTGCTCAAGAACACTGCAGTGAGGGTAAGTACAAATAAGTTAATACGTTAAGAAAAAGTCCTCATGGTTACCGCCTTAAGAGATAAGGGTCTGCACGGGCGAGGTGTTAGAATAGAATTAGAGTAGAAAGTCCTCGTGGATACCGCCTTAAGAGATAAGGGTCTGAACGGGCGAGGTGTTAGAATAGAATTAGAGTAGAAAGTCCTCGTGGATACCGCCTTAAGAGATAAGGGTCTGCACGGGCGAGGTGTTAGAATAGAATTAGAGTAGAAAGTCCTCGTGGATACCGCCTTAAGAGATAAGGGTCTGAACGGGCGAGGTGTTAGAATAGAATTAGAGTAGAAAGTCCTCGTGGATACCGCCTTAAGAGATAAGGGTCTGCACGGGCGAGGTGTTAGAATAGAATTAGTGTAGAAAGTCCTCGTGGATACCGCCTTAAGAGATAAGGGTCTGCACGGGCGAGGTGTTAGACTAGGTGTAGAATTAGAGTAAATAATATTATCCAGTAAACAAACTGTGAATCTCTGAAATACCTTAACAAGAGAGAAAAACATGACAGGTAAAGGAACAGCAGTAGAGATTCTGAGCAAAAAATTCCCATTTTTTCAAAATGAGATCACAAAAACTTCAGAAAAATGGGAAAAAAGAACCAAAAACCTGGTCACAAAGTGGCCAATAGAAGGAACATTTGATGTAAGTTTGTGCGAAGAAATGGAGGGACTAATTAAAAATTACAAATCAAAAGATAAATCTAAGAAAAGAGAGCAAAAAACAACGAGAAATGAAAGTGCTAAAACTCTTCAGAACGGAGGGAGAAAGGCTGAGGAGGACAGGTAGAATATTGATTACAAGCGAGGAAGACACTAAGGTGCTGGAGAAACAGTCTATTAAAGAGAAAGAAGGGTACGATGAGAAGCTGGCTTCAGCTCCGTACCCGGATGCGAAAGAAACAGAAAACCCCCCTCCCTATAATGAGGAAGGAACCCCTAAGCAGTGCCCCCTGCTGACGGGAACAGTAAACATGCAGGGAGAAGTACAGGTTTGGGATAATGAGGAGGAGAAAAAACAATATGAGAAGGAAAAAGCGGCGATATGGCAGGAGATACAGGCAGAAAGGATAAAGATAGAACAGGTACAGAGAGAAATGCAAGAACAGATTGAACGGATGAAATACTTGAGAGAGGAAAAGGAATATGAGGAGTATCAATTGTACCATAGAAATAAACAGACTAGAGAAGGTGACTCATTGGAGGAGCAAGAGTTAAGTGAAGAGAGAGAGGATGCGAGAATTTATGGGGAAGAGGTAGGGGGCAGAAGCCTAGAAGGACAGAAGGAGGCAGTAGGGGAGCAACTTGCCGAAGTAGAGAGAGAGCCAGATAAGTTACTAAAAGGGGATTGCCAGGAGAGATGCGAAAAATACTCAAGGGGCCAACCAGGTATTGAATCAAGACAGAAAGGAAGGACTCCACAGGGAGACCGAGGGAAGAGCAGAACCCCGGAGACATTTGTGTGGGAGGCAGTAAAGACATACCCTGAGACAGATGGGGAGTCAGGTGAGGAGGAAGAATGATGCCGTTGTTAGTTAAAGGATCAGGACAAGTGCAGTATATTCCTTGGGGATCCCAGGACCTAGAAGGGCTGAAAAACACCCTGCCCAATTTACATGAAGGAGCAGGGAAATGGATTAGAGCCTTTGAAGAAGAAACAGCGGGACGATTATTGGCTATGGGAGATTTGAAGGCACTGTTGATAAGGTTGATGGGAACCTCCAAATTTAACGAACTAATGGAAATGGCTGGCATAGTAAACTCGAATGACCCGAGAACTGATGGAGATGGGTTTGACAGAGTGAGGCAGAGGGTATGGCAGGCCCTCAGAAAGCTTTATCCACCCAAAGTGGACCCTAAAGCCTTAAAAGGGGAGCAATTCCACCCAGAGACCACAATACCCTCTAAGACCAGAAGCAGAAGAGGGAATAGCGTCGACAGTGCAGGGGTTGCTTGAAATAGGAGTGCTTAAAAGAACAAACAGTCCATGCAATACCCCGTTGTTGCCGGTATTAAAAGCAGATAAATCTAAGGGGAGATTGGTGCATGATTTGCGAGCGGTAAACGATGTGGTAGAGGACTGGCCAGCGGTAGTCCCCAACCCACACACGCTTTTGACTAATGTTCCACCAGAAGCAAGTTACTTTTCAGTGATCGATTTGTGTTCGGCTTTCTTCAGCATTCCTCTGGCTGAGCAATGTCAGTATTTGTTTGCATTTACCTACAGAGGTGCTCAGTATACCTATACCAGAATGCCGCAAGGATTTAAACATTCACCACACATTTTTAATCAGGTATTGAAGGCAGACCTAGAGGGCATGCCATTGGAAAGTACATTGTTACAAATGTGGATGACCTGTTGATTTGCTCCCACAGCGAGAAACAGTGTAAGCAGGACACTATAACTCTGTTAGAGAAGCTAGCACACGGAGGACATAAAGTATCCAAAAAGAAACTGCAATTCTGCACACAGCAAGTGGAGTGCTTAGGCAGGGTAATATCCAAGGGAATGAAGGCGATAGCACCAGATCAGATTGAGGCAATAGCTAAGGCCCCAAAACCCCAGACTGTAGGGCAGATGATGACATTTTTGGGAATGGCAGGGTACAGCTCAGATTGGATAGGAGAATATGCTGAGATTGTGGCACCTTTAAGAAAGATAATGAAAGAAGCAGGACATACAAATTTAAAGAACGGCTTACAGTGGAATGGAGAGGCGGAGATAGCTTTCAGTACTATTAAGCAGGAATTGCAGTCAGCACCAGCATTAGCTTTGCCTAACTACGAGAAGGTTTTTTATTTGTATGTATCCAATCAACAGGAGGGTTATGTTACAGCGGTTCTAACACAAGAGACAGGCACAGGAAAAGCAAAGCAGCCGATAGCATACTACAGTACGAGACTAGATGAGGTGGCTCAGGGGTACCCACCCTGTTATCAGGGATTGGCGGCGCTGCACTATGCATATGAAAAGGCATCATAGGTAACCCTGGGCTATCCTGTGACTCTGTACACACAACACAAAGTAGCAGAACTGCTGGAAAGAGGGAAATTTGTGCTGACGCCAGCCAGGATAGCAGCGTATCAGATGCTATTGACATTTCCTGACATAACTATACAGAGATGCACTACCAGTAATAGAGCCGATTTTGTCCCTTTAGACTATGAAGGAGAACCCCATGATTGCGTAGGAAAGACGATGGTATTTGCCAAATTGAGAGCAGATTTACGGTCAGAACCACTAGAGGAGATAGATAAAAAGGTTCTGTTCGTAGATGGCTCTTGTTATAGGGATTATGATGGAAATCACGCAGGATTCTCAGTGGTGCAGCAGGATCAGTCGAGCTATAAGATTATTAGGATGGAGTCCTGTCCCCAACCGTGTTCCGCCCAACTAGCAGAACTCAAAGCCCTGACAGCTGAGTGTGAAATGATGGAAGGTAAGAAAGTAGACATCTATACTGATTCAGCATATGCTCATGGAGTATGCCATTTGTTCGGGGCAGTGTGGAAGCAGAGAGGTTTTTAAAAAAGTAGCGGAGATCCCATACAGCATTGTCAGCAAATTCTAGACTTAATGAAAGCCATAATGAAGCCTAAAGCATTGGCTATAGTAAAATGCCAGGCACATAAAAAGGGAAACGATGTAATAACAAAGGGAAATCAAGCTGCAGACGAGGCAGCTAGAAAAGCGTCTGGATGTACGTCAGCTGTCATTGCCCCCCAGGTAAGCCTAACTCCAGAACCTGATGTAGAGGACCTAATTGAAATACAAGGTAAGGCAACTTTGGCAGAACAGACAATGTGGAGAAAAAGGGGGGCCAAGCAGAACCCGGAAGGCTTGTGGAGCACGGAAGACGGTTTGTTAGTAGCGCCCACCCCTCTACTGACGATTCTGATTTCAGAAGCACATGGGATGGACCATTGTGCAAGGGGGGGAAGTGATAAGGAAAATAAAGAAGGATGGTTTTTGGTCACCTTATTTACAGGCTTCAGTGGACTTTGTTTTATCACAGTGCGAGGTATGCGCACAAAATAATGTTCGGAAGGGAATTACAACCCCAATAGGCCACATTCCTGTACCTGAAGGACCATTTAAACATTTAGTGATTGATTACGTAGACATGATAAAGACAGTGAGAGGGAAAAGATACATGCTGGTAGTAATTGATAGATTTAGCAGATGGGTGGAGGCGGTACCTTCAAGAGATCAAGGGGCAAAGACAGTGGTAAAATTTCTGACAAATGAAGTGATCCCAAGGTTTGGAATACCTACAGAAGTTAGTTCAGACAACGGTTCAGCTTTTATCCAGAAAGTGGTCAAACTGGTACTACAGGCGCTGAGGATAAAGCAAAGGTTTGGATGTGTATACCACCCTCAGTCACAGGGCATGGTAGAGAGAATTAATGGAACCCTGAAAGCCAAACTAAACAAAATTTGTGCAGATACTAAACTTAATTGGGTTGATGCTTTACCGTTAGCATTGATGAGTTACCGCATGCAAACTAATCGAATAACATGCCTGACACCGCATGAGATGCTCACTGGGAGGCCCATGCCAGTGCCCCAGTGGAGAGGGCCGTATAAGGGACCTAGCTTGGAACAATTGGAAATAGAATTGAAACAATACATGCAGCAGCTAACTATGATACATAGGTCTATTTATGCCCAGGAAAAACAGAAAGAGCCGGAGACCGTACAAGGGGAAGGACGGATTAAACCAGGAGACCAGGTTTACCTGCGAGTTTTTCGGAGAAAGTGGAACGAGCCAAGAAGGGAGGGACCCTTTATGGTGACTAAGGCATCACCCACCGCAGTTCAGGTAGAAGGACGCTCCACCTGGTACCACCTGAACCATTGCACGAGGGCAGTCCTGCAAGGGCAATCAGGTGAAGTGTCCGAGGTAAGTGATGCGGAAGAGCAATTAGCAGGGGACAGACGGGGGAACAAGAAGCTGACACTGCACCGCAGGAGTTTGATCAATTAGTAAGGGAAATTTTTGATTCTGAGGATGGGCCTCAAGACCCTCAGGATGTGGTGATGGATAATAGGGCTTCTCCAGATAATGGGGATGAGTTGGGAACGACCAGTTGTGCCCCCGGGGACAAAGCACCCACATACTCTAGTAGTGCAGACTTGGGTACCATTAGTGGGGCAGATATGGAACGGGACTGGTAACCTGCAGAAAAGAAGTAAGAGGAGCACAACACTTACCTCCTCGCCATGGTTAAAGACACATACTAATCAGTGGTGTCAATGGGCAGCTTACACGGCAGGAATGAAGAAGAGACAAAATTGTTATCTGTGCTCAAGGGAAAGCCTCACTCAGCATGTAGTTCCCATGCCTTATAACTCCTCCACTTGCACGCGGTGGCGAAGAGAGCACAGGGAACAATGCGAACGACAGTGTCCAGGTCCGGGTAGGCCTTGTGTCATGAGGATTTGTGTTAAAGCAGATTCCTACTATCAAAACTGTATGAACAATGCACCAATGTGCCCATATTGGTGTATGCTATATCAGGCGTCCTCGCAATTTGACCAAAACAAGCTTGCCTATCACTGTAATTATAGCAGACCCTGGGCTATAAACAAAAGAAGCCAGACACCTACACTGTAACAGCTTATAATGCAGGACCATCTGCATTATGAATGTTTCATGTGGGTGGGCACTCACCCAGTTGGCCATTTCCGAGGCAACTGCACTCAGACATGGGATGTAACCCCAGGTAAAAGACACTTGACGGGTTCCCCTCCTCCTGAGGGTGCAATGGAGTCTCAGACTATCCCATTAGCAGACACTTGGTGGCTGTATGGGCAGGAAGGAGGTCTGAGATGTACGCTCCCCCTCAGGTGGGCAGGAACATGTACGCGTGTCATGCTGCTTCAGGAAGTTATAATATCCCCTGAAGTACAGTCCAATGCTAACTTCCCTAAGCAGCGGACTCTGCTATGGCAGAAGAGAAAATATGACCCAGATCCGACGATCCGGATTGACAGTATAGGGCAGCCAAGAGGTATACCTAACTAATTCAAGGCATGAAATGAGATTGCTGCAGGCTGGGAAGCACTCATACCTGTGATAGGGGTGAGCAAAAATGTTGAATGGATAAACTATATATACTATAATCAGCAGAGATTCATCAACTACACCGATGATGCACTGGAGGCCTTAGGGCAACAGCTGGATGCAACTAGCAG
This sequence comes from Hemitrygon akajei, assembly GCF_048418815.1. Lineage (NCBI taxonomy): Eukaryota > Metazoa > Chordata > Chondrichthyes > Myliobatiformes > Dasyatidae > Hemitrygon > Hemitrygon akajei. The sequence goes on along the minus strand of NC_133136.1, from coordinate 85,939,974 downwards.
GGTGGCGTGGCAAAACAGACAGGTACTGGATTGGCTTTTGGCAGAGAAAGGGGGTGTGTGTGTAATGTTTGGAGAACAATGCTGCACTTTCATACCGAACAATACTAGCCCAGAAGGGTCTTTCACCAGAGCAATGAATAAGTTAAAGAATCTGCGGAAGGAGGTCAAACAGAATGCAGGGTTCGGACATCAGTTCTTTGATTGGTTAGTGTTAGGGTTAATTCGAGACTGCCACTACAGGTCAGGAGTGGCTCACGTGATATTAGGAGACAGGAGTACAAGGGAGGGAGGAAGCGAAACTGGGGATTCCGCTACACCGAAACTGCTAGTGTCACGCGATTTAATAAACAAAAGAAACAGGTAACTCGTGAGTGAATGGCATCGGGCCAATAAGGGGGACACAAGTGCCCGATATTACCTAATATGTACAACAGAGTTCGGCCTTACCAAATATGTGTAGCGAGGGGTTGGAATGGGGAAAAGGGGTATAAATAAGAGTAGAATGTAAGGGGAGGGCAGAACGCGCCTTCTCCAGCGACTCAGTGTATTCGCTGTGCCAGTTACGATTCACCATTAAAGCCAAGTTTTGTAATATTCCGGTGTTGGTTGTCTCTCTTCCTAAACGAACACAGGGCAGAATTTAAAGCCCAACAGTTAAAGTAGACTCGGAGGATGGGGAGCGTGGCTGACTAAAATAGCAATAACTGTTAGTATTATATTGTTGAGCTGTGCGCTTCTGCTGTGCTGTTTTCTTCCTTGTCTCAAATCTCTTGTAGTGCATGCCGCAACCAAACAATTTCCAATGCTCACGGCAATTACTGAAGCAAGCTTAGTGGAGAAAGAAACACCGAACATGTATCGTTACAGCCTACAACACCTGCAGGATGAACAGGAGACGACAGTGTGGGAGTAGATTGTAAGGGCTTCTGAGTCTTTTTCCCTGTCTCAGATACATAGGGACAGGTTTTTGGCTCAGCGGCCCAGGATAACAGGGAGAGAATACTTTGAGGTCTTGGCGCAGAAAATTATAGTTTAACCCGAGATTTGGGAATAAGTGCTTGAGTTTATTGGGGCTTTTGTGCGCAGACTCTTCGTCTTCTTTTTCTGTGTGAGACCCTTTGAGTAGAATGAAATCTTAGGAATGTAGAAGACAATGGTGTGTTAATGAGAGGTAGCTAAGAGATGTAGATTAAAACATGATTAAGCCAATTGATAGGAACAAAAGGGACATAATATACGTGCAGTATGTAACTAGAGATTTGCTATAAAAGCTGCTGTGTCCGAGGATCGAGGGGCAATCAGCGACTAGCTCAATGACTGACTCAGCTTTGATTTGCAAATTAAAGTTTAACCCTTCTTGAAGAATCTTCTGCGTCTCTTGGTCATTTGTAAAGCACGAAAAACCACGACAGATTCAGGTCAGATAACCACTTTGGAAAGAGAAACAAAAGCCACTACTTCAAGTATATCAATCACAACTAAATGACAATATGGAAATGCCTCTTAAAGCATGACTGATTTAAGCTGAGACAGGAACTAGATGAAAAGAATTTCAAAAAAGGGGGGGAAATTCTGACATACCTGGGATTTTGATTTTTCTAGTTGAATCCTCCAGATTCCAAACAAAGACCAATCCATCCATTCCACCAGTTGCAAAGTGCTCATTGTCTGGAGACCATCCGATACAGATAATTTTAGCATGATGGCCATAGAATTCATCTGCTTGCTGTTCAAAAACATATTGTTACAATTAGCACAGATCCAAATCCATCACCTTCTCCAACAATGTGGCCAAGTATATAAAAAGTATTCTCACAAGAGAGTGAAATAATCTTTCATGGTAGACCCTTCTGAGAACAGTCAACACAAAACATTTCAATGCATAAAATTTAAGCAAATCTCTATTCAAAGTTCAGATTTTTGCCTGCTGTGGAAGGCTAAAATCTGACGAAACATGTTGTACATTTTAAAGGGAATGCAAAGTAAAAGGATGCATTTCATTGTCATTTGCAGCTAGTTTTAAAATTGAATTAGAGTAACTTTTAGTGTGAAATACAAGGAACAGGTGTAGTTATGCAATTTAGAGTCATTTCTGTCAAAGTGAAATTATTTCCTGTTGTGCTGTGGTGATCTGGTAAGCAGCCTGTTACTTTCAGGTGAGTGACAGCTTGTGGCTGCAATATAATTTGTTCTGATCACTGTAGGAACAACTAGGATTTTTCACTGTAATGTTTGATTGGGAGAACTAACAAACAAATCCTCCTTTAGCTTCATTAAATTTTGTCTGGTACCTTCCTAACTCTGCAGTCTCTCAAACTCACAATCCCATTATCTCAAGAACAAATCCCTTGCTTACTTAGATGTCAGTCACAATTTTCAGCCTTTCCTTATTACATCCTTCAACTCACCACAAGTTTGGATTTTCAAAGCAATGACTCTCCCAATGTATCCAAAGTTCTAAAACATGCCCACACATGCTCAATTCACCATAATGACAGCACAGGGTATCCTAGCCTATCACCTTCTCCAGACAAATGCAGAAGATCAAACTGGCATATGGATTCACCATTCAAATATCCCCACCTTTCCCAACCAACCCTTAGGTCTGGGCTGCACATTTTCAACCATGCAAGCCCTTGACAATAACCAATCATTTCATGTGGGGTTAGGACAATTGATTAGAATGATCAGTTTTACTGCAACAATCATCTCAGATCTTTATGGGTATACCACAATTTATCTGTCAATATCTGACATCAGATATGTACATTTAAAGATTCATCACAAAACTACACGGAAACTCGCCATTTTTATAGTTTGTACAGTGAACCCCCTCTGGGGACATTTTTCATGGAGAAAGTGGCAGAAACTCATTAGTGCTGGACATAATGCATTCCAGATTCACAAGTACATATTCAAACTATGATCATGCCTAAACAGTGGCAACGCCCAGCCTTGGTATTGATCAGGTGAATTAAAATTACATGGTAACAGAGAACATGTTATTATAGCATGTATTCATAGTTGAAATTCCTCATGGAATGACAGTACTGTTAACAAGTCTGTTTCTATTACTGCTACTGAAGATGGCAAGACCTATCTACCTATCTCTCTGCAGTGCAAGAACTTGCAACAGATATGGGCAACTAAGAATTTCCTACAAGAGAAACTGGACAGTATTAGTGTTGAGATGCACAGATGTGCTTTCACTTCCAAGCCCAGAAAGACTAGCCACGCTTATTGTTATCCAAGAGGGGGAAAGAAAAATCAACCATTTAATGTGGCTCGAACTGAAAAATCTTCCCATTTGTGAATTTTTGTGCCATGCTTCCTATTAGAGTAATTTTTTTGGGGAGAATTATCACCTAGAATGGCATGTGTACAACATGTGGGGGAAAAGACGTTGAAGTTACAAAAATAGTAAAGTTCATCATTCCATTTAATTGTAGAACAAGTTCAATGCTAAGTTTATTTGATTAAAATGAATTTATTTTGCAGCAAAGGATGATGCTAGATTTTCGTAGAGCCAAATGCACACAACGCAGATGTGGATGAGTTACCAGACTGTGGGAGAGGACAATAGCATATACTGAAGACACCTTACTTTGAAATAGCTGAATTCCTTTAATTAATCCAATAATTTGATCATGCTATACACAAGATGAACCATGGTAAATTAAGTTGTTACTGCCGTCATAAGGAAAACAGTAATTCTTAAGCTTCTACAGAAACAGAATTTAATACCTTATAATCATCTCCAACCGTGAATGTTGTTATTTTATTTCCAGAACAGACAGCAAGGGTCGCACCATCACGTGAATAAGATAGATCAATAACAACTGCTCTGTTATCAAGCTCCAAAACTTTTTCGTTTTTCTGCAATGTGTTTCCTTCAATAGAATATAGGTGTACTTTGCTATCCTTCAAAGAAAAGCAAATACCATAATTTAACAATAAAACCAAAGCAAGAAACACCTAATTAGAAGCACAAGAACAAAACAATAATATTGCAGAATGGAACTTAAGATTGACATGGTCTTTAAAATGGGGGGTGGGGGGGGGGGGGGTGGGAGAGAGTACAAATTCCAGGAGAGGTTACTGAAGTCTCTAGAAAGGGATAAGAATTTAACTTCAGACAACATGGAGATAAAATTGAGAGGAAAGGCAATGAATAGAGGACTGAAAGTGTTATATGCGAATGCAGACAGTATACAAAGTAAGGTAGAAAACCTTACAGCACAGCTAGAAATTGTCAGGTCTGATGTTGTGGGCACCACAAAGTCATGCTTGAAAGAAGATCACAGCTGGAAGTTCTAAACTCCAAGGATAGACATTCTAATGTAAAGATAGGCAGGTGGGCCGAGGGTTTTTTTTTTGCTAAATAAATGAAACCATATCTTTAGAATGAAGTGGTATAGGATCAGTAGATGTAGCATCCTTGCAAATAAAATTACGAAACTACAAGGGTAAAAAGACCTTGATTGGAAATATATACAAGCCTCTGATCAGTAGCAAGGATGTGGGGTACAAATTACAACAGGAGATAGAAAAGACAATGCTATGATGAGCATGGGGATTTCAATATGCAGGTATATTCAGAAAATTAGGTTGGTGCTGGATTCCAAGAGAAGGAATTTGTAAAATGCCCATAGGAAGCCTTTTTAGAGCAGCTTGTGGTTAAGCCCACAAGAGAAGGCAATTCTGGGTTTAGTACTGTGTAATGAACCAGCTTTGAGATTAGAAATAAAGGAACCCTTTAGAGGCAGTGATCATAATCTTATAGAATTCACCCTGCTGTTTGCAAGGAGAAGCATGAGAGAGGAGCTGGCCAAAGTTGATTTGAAGAGGACACTAGCAGGGATGATGGTATAGCAGCAATGGCTGGAGTTTGTGAAAGCAATTGTGAAGATGTAGGATAGATACATCGCTAAGAAGCAACATTCTAAAGGGAGGATGAGGCAACCGTGGGTGACGAGGGAAGTCAAAGACAGCATACTGTAAAAGTAAAAGGGAGAGAATACAGTATAGCGAAAAATTAGTTGGAAGCTTTTAAAACCAACAGAGGGCAACTAAAGTGCAATGTGGAGAGAAAAAATGAAATAATGGAAGGTGGCCAATAATATAAAAGAGATTACTTTTTTCCCCAGATATATAAAGAGCAAGAGTGAACATTTGACCACTGGAACACGACACTGGAGAAGCAGTAATGGGGAACAATAAAATAGCAGATGAACTGAATAAGTTTTTTTGTCCATCTTTAACTGTGGAAGAACTCCACTAGCATGCCAGAAAATCAATAGCGTAAAAAGTAGCCCTTATTTCTAAGGAAATGGTGCATGGGAAGTTGACATGTGATGAGGATGTTAGGAGAATTCAGGGTGACTTGGATAAGCTGGGTGAGTGGGCAGATACTTGGCAGATGACGTTTAATGTGAATAAGTGTGAGGTTATCCACTTTGGGAGTAAGAACAGGAAGGCAGATTATTATCTGAACGGTGTAGAGTTAGGTAAGGGAGAAATACAAAGAGATCTAGGAGTCCTTGTTCATCAGTCACTGAAGGTGAATGAGCAAGTGCAGCAGGCAGTGAAGAAGGCTAATGGAATGTTGGCCTTTATTACAAAGGGAATTGAGTACAAGAGCAAGGAAATCCTCTTGCATTTGTACAGAGCCCTGGTGAGACCACACCTGGAGTATTGTGTACAGTTTTGGTCTCCAGGGTTAAGGAAGGACATCCTGGCTGTAGAGGAAGTGCAGCGTAGATTCACGAGGTTAATTCCTGGGATGTCTGGACTGTCTTACGCAGAGAGGTTAGAGAGACTGGGCTTGTACACGCTGGAATTAAGGAGATTGAGAGGGGATCTGATTGAAACATATAAGATTATTAAGGGATTGGACAAGATAGAGGCAGGAAATATGTCCCAGATGCTGGGAGAGTCCAGTACCAGAGGGCATGGTTTGAGAATAAGGGGTAGGTCATTTAGGACAGAGTTAAGGAAAAACTTCTTCTCCCAGAGAGTTGTGGGGGTCTGGAATGCACTGCCTCTGAAGGTAGTGGAGGCCAATTCTCTGGATGCTTTCAAGAAGGAGCTAGATAGGCATCTTATGGATAGGGCAATCAAGGGATATGGGGACAAGGCAGGAACCGGGTATTGATAGTAGTTGATCAGCCATGATCTCAAAATGGCGGTGCAGGCTCGAAGGGCCGAATGGTCTACTTCTGCACCTATTGTCTATTGTCTATTGAAAGGTTTGATGATAGAACTGGAGCAATGAACTACACCCCAGATATCTGAAAGAAGCAACTGAAGAGATTGTGGAGGCATTAGCAGTGATCTTTCAAGAATCACTAAATTCTGGAGGACTGGAAAATTGCAAATGTCACTCCACTCTTTAAGGGAGGGAGACGAAAGACAGGGAATCATAAGCCATTTAGCCTGACTTCAGTAGTTATTAAGATGGAGTTCACTACTGAAGATGAGGTTTCAGAGTACTTAGAGGCACATAAGATAGACTGCAATCAATGTGGTTTCCTTTGAGGAATTAACAGGCAGAATAGACAAAGGAGAGTAGGTGACTCTCCTTTGAATTTTCACAAGGCATTGCACGTTAGGAGCCCATGGTATTACAAGAAAGATACTAGCATGGACAGAAGATTGGCTGACCGGCAGAAGGCAAAGAGTGGGAATAGAGGGCACCTTTTCTGGTTGGATGTCAATGATTAGTGTTTATTTTACTGCTTTTCATGTTATGTATTGTTAATAACTTGGATGGCAGAATGAATGGCTTTGTGGCCTAGTTTGTAGATGGTACAAGGATAAGTGGAAGGGTAAGCACTGCAGTGTTGAGAAATATAGCCTGTAAAAAGACTTGGACAAATTAGGAGAATGGGGGCGCAGAAGTGGCAGATGGAATACAGTGTTGGGAAGTGTATGGTCATGCACTTTGATAGATAGAATAAAGGTGCAGACTATTTTCTAAATGGAGTTAATTAAAAAAAAATCAAAGGTGCAAAAGGACTTGGAATTACTAGTGCAGAATTCCCTAAAGGTTAGCTTGCAGATGAGTTTGTAGTAAGGAAGGAAAATGCAATGCTAGCATTCCTTTTGAGGGGACTAGAATAGCAAACCAAGGATGTAATGCTAAGGTAGTTTTGGGCCCTATATTCAAGGAGGGGGCTGGCATTGGACAGAGCTCGGGGGTTTACAAGAATGATCCCAGAATGAAAGGGTTAACACATAAGGAGCATCTAATAAGCTTTAGCCCTGTACTCATTGGAGTTTGGGGGTGGGGGCGGGGGGGGGGGGGGGGGGAAGAGAGCTTAAATTCATTAAAACATACTAAATATTGACAGCCCTAGATAGAGTGAACATGGTGAGGGTTTCAAACAGTGGGAAAGACTAAGACTAGAAGATACAGATTCAGAACAGAAGGATGCTCCTTTAGAACAAAGATGACAAGGAGTTTTTTTCAGCCAGAGGGAGGTGAATTTGTCACAACAGACAACTGTGGAGGCCAAGTCACTGGGTATACTTAATGTGGAGGTTGATAGATTCCTGATTAGGAAAGGTCAAAGATTAAGCGGAGAAGGCAAGAAAACGAAGTTGAGAGGAACAATGAATCAGCCATGATCAAATATTGGAGTAAATTCAATGGGCTAAATGGTCGAATTCTGCTCTTATGTTTCATGGACTTCGAAAGGGAAATTGATTGAAATGACAGGCAAAAATTACCCAAGGGGGAAGGAACAACAATACCAAAAGTTTAGAAAGAAGCATAGGTGTAATGAGATATTATGGAGGATCATCAAGTCAAGTTTTAACAGTTGAACATAATGAACATCTTTTTAATTGAGTTTGTTTTATAGGCCTCCCTCCAAGGGACATAAGGGAGCAAATGTGAAAGCAACTCTAAGATATAAAAGTATTAAGCAGTAAAGGTGAGCTGTTTCTCTCTGATTAACTACATTACCAAGTTATGTTTAAAAATGCATAGATTGATCAAGGGCAACTAGCATAGATTTATTAAGGGAAGATTGTGTCTATCTTTTTGAGTTGAGGAGGTTGGATGAAGGCATTGGAATTGATGGTTTACATGGATTTTAAGCACAATATTCAAAGTCCTAAATGGAAATATACATTTTTACAAAAGGTAAACCTCTGAGATCCTAGGAAGGGTGGCAAACTAGGCCTGGAAACTTTGAAAAAAGATTGGTTAAGCTCCAATTGTTTTCTTTCATACATAGACAGCTGAATGGAGACAGAAGAGCACAAAATTGAGAAGCATCAAGTAAATAAGAAAAAGAAAATCTGCTTGGAAGATCTAGGGTACAGATCTGAAGTTATTGCTAGATGAATTAGAGGGGAGTTGACACTTCGGTAGGATAAACCAGGCTAGGTTTTACACAGTGAACGGCAGGGCACTGAGGAGTGTGGTAGAACAAAGTGATTTGGGAAATCAGGTCAATAACTTGTTGAAACTGGTGTCACAGGTAGATAGGGTTGTTAAGATAGCTTTTTGCACGCTGGCCTTCATAAATCAAAGTACTGAGTACAGGAGATGCATTATTATGCTTAAGTTGTACAGTACAAGGCATTGGTGAGGCCTAATTTGGAGTATTGTGTGCAGTTTTGGTTACCTACGTACAAGAAAGATACAAATAAGGTTGAAAGAGTACAGAGAAAATTTACAAGAATGTTGCCAGGTATGGAGGAAAGATTGAATAGGTTAGGACTTCATTCCTTGGAATGTAGATGATTGAGAGATTTGATGAGACAAAATTATGGGGTAAATGCCAACAGGCATTTTCCACTGCGGATGGGTGGGACTACAACCAGAAGTCATGGGTTAAAGGTGAAAGGTGAGGTTAAGGGGAACACGAGGGGAAACTTCTTCACTCAGAGGGTCATGAGAGTGTGGAATAAGCTGCCAGCACAAGTGGTACATGCGAGCTTGATTTCAATGTTTAAAAGTTTGGATAGGCACGTGGATAGTAGGGATATGGAGGGTTATGGTCCCAGTGCAGTTTCATGGGAGTAAGCAGCTTAAAATGCTTCAACATGGACTAGATGGGCTGTGTTATACTTTTCTATAAACTCTACATGGGATTCCCCCCCACCCAAAACAGTTCAATTGATGTCAGGAACTCACTGCCTAAAAGCTACAGTACAAATAGAATCCCTCATCCCATTCAAACAGAAGTTAGAATGGGTACTTAAAAGAACCATCTACAGGGCCACAGATGAAATACTGGAAGATAGATGTAGGAAAAAAATGTCCTCTTTTTTATGATTTTATTGATTATAGGGTTAGAGGCATACAGAATGAGTTCTTCTGGCTCACCAAGTCTGCGCTGACCATCTACCACCCATTTACACAAATCCTACATTAATTCCTTGTTTTATTTTCCCCAATTTAATTCATTCTAGATTCCACCACTTACCACGAACCTACAGATAACTTACAGTGGCTATTTAACCTACCAACCCCCATGTCTTTTGAAGCCAGGATGAGAACTGAGCACATGAAAAATACCCTAGAAGATCACAGGGAGAGTATGCAAAGGTCAGGGTAAAAGCCTGTGGTTACGAAGGCATACAGGGCATTGGCCTTCATCAATCGTGGGACTGAGTTTAGATGCAGAGAGGTAATGTTGCAGCTATATAGGATCCTGGTTAGACCCCACTTGGAGTACTGTGCTCAGTTCTGGTCGCCTCACTACAGGAAGGATGTGGAAACCATAGAAAGGGTGCAGAGGAGGTTTACAAGGATGTTGCCTGGATTGGGAAGCATGCCTTATGAGAATAGGTTGAGTGAACTCAGCCTTTTCTCCTTGGAGCAATGGAAGTTGAAAGGTGACCTGATAGAGGCATACAAGATGATGAGAGGCATTGATCGTGTGGATAGTCAGAGGCTTTTTCCCAGGGCTGAAATGGCTAGCATGAGAGGGCACAGTTTTAAAGTGCTTGGAAGATGTCATGGGGTAAGTTTGTTGGTTTTTTTTTAAAAAAACATGCAGAGAGTGGTGAATGCATGAAATGGTCTTCCAGTGATGGTGGTGGAGGTGGATACAATAGGGTCTTTTAAGAGACTCCTGGACAGGTACATGGAGCTTGTAAAAATAGAGGGCTCTGGGTAACCCTAGGTAATTTCTAAAGTAAATACATGTTCGGCACAGCATTGTGGGCCAAAGGGCCTGTATTGTGCTGTAGGTTTTCTGTGTTCTATGTTTCTAAGCCAAGACTTCAGCACCATGAAGCAACAGCTGCATCATTGTGCCACCCTAATTTCAAGATGTAAAGAAATATTTAAGTGTTTTTAAAGCAATTGCATATTCAGTAGAACTTCTTGCTAAAATGTACATCATATTACAAACTTTGATTAAGTTTGCTCTGTTAAAAGTTTCATTCAATTTCTAACAGGTTCCTAAAAAGCAGTGAACAAACAGCGGTATCTTACATTTCCTCCAACAGCCACAGTTACTCCTCCAGGATGAATTGACACAGATTCTGGGTCGTAACCAGGATTTTCAACAGTAAAAACTTTCTTCTTGTTCTTCAGAAGTATAATCTGAGCATACAAATACATTGAGTAGCCTCATTTTAAAAGCTATTTGTTGTAGATTGAACAAGTTTAAAGAATCACAAGCTAAATGATACAACTTAATTTGCCCACTTGAAACTACACAATAAAATTGTTCCAAATTTGCAGTGGCCCTTTTCTGTTGAACAACTGACAAAGCAAAAAATAGTGAAATTAAATATGTTATTTTAAGCCCAATGAGACTCAATTACATTATAAACACAAGATAATCTGAATCAATTTGAATAAAAACTTCCACCCCCCACCCCCCCAAAAGAGAAATAGAATGAAACAGAAACAGAATAATTTTATTTAGCCTGTTCGGTTAAATGAGACCATGGGTGAACTTATCTATTGGACAATACCCCCTAAAATGAATGTAACATGTATTAGCTTTCAGTCACAAAACTATACATCATTCACAAGGCCTAATGTTACCTGGTTAATACAAGTAACCACTGTATAGTCACCAGGGCCAACTGATAATTTCTTGGGTTGGATATCCAGCTTTACTGTATTTTCAGCACTATATAAAACAAGAGCAAAGTTGTTCATGTTCTTACACATAATTGCATCATTTCCCCCCAAAATAAATAACTTACAATATCCAATCTCTTTTTCCATGAAGGGGCAACATGCTTCTAACTCATAACATTATATACAAAAATCAAGTTACTACTTCAATGCTTGCCACCCATCCTGCCCATGGAATCGGACTCTACACCCAGTAGAGTCTCGAATAGATTTTAAACCCATCTAATTGAATGTGAGCAACACACTGAAACTAAAGTGCAATTTGTTAAGAAACAGGAGTTCTACTGGTGGCAGAAACTACCTGTAGCTTATTGGCATTTTGGCAACCTTTTAGGGACAATCAAGACTTACTGCTAAGATTAATAATTCATTTCCTGTTCTTTATGCTACGTAATCAAGGGATTCTATAGAGCATGAACTTGAGGTTGATTTATGCTGTGGAATCAGGACATTAAACTACATCATGCAAGACCTAACACAGAGATATCTAGCTCATTTATTCAAGGACATTAAGGTCACTTACATTAATTATTTTACATTATGATTTAATTATCAAAAAGTTGATTGTTTTGAAATTTGAGAAGTTCACAAGTGTTGTCTGTCCTGAACCCATCATTATCCTCATCTCTATAGATTCTACTGGCAGCCTGTCCCATGTACCCACTAGCCTCTGAAAAAGCTGGTCCCTCAGGTCCCTTTCAGATCTTCCCCCTCGAACTGTAAACCTGTGTCCTTTAGGTTTAAACTCTCCCACCTTGGGGGGGGGGGGGGGGGTGGAGAGAAGAAGATGGGATACAATAAAAATAGACACTCATCTTACCAATGCCCCTTATGATTTTCTATATTTCTAAGGTCACCCCTGAACCTGCGTATGCTCTAGGACGAAAAGTCTAGCCTATATACACTTTCTTTATAACAAGTGACAGTTACGTCCTTTTTAAAAATTTCTGCACCCTTTCCAACTGACTGATATCCTCCTTAAAGCTGGGTGCCAAAAATGCACATCAATCCAAATATGATCTCATCACTGGTTTGTACAGTTGCAACATGACATCATAACTCCTATGCTCAGTGATCTGGCTGAAGACAAGCATGTCAAGGAAATATCTTCTTTGGTATCCTGCACATCCGTGGCATCACTTTCAGGAAACAATGTACCTGCAACTCCTTTGTTTTTCAACACTCCAGGGTCCTACCATTTAGTATCCAAGCCCTGCCCTCATTTAACTTACTGAACTTGCATCTTGCCAAGATCTGAGTCAAATTTCATATGATACTCCTTGGTCCAATATGCTAGTTGATGTAGATCCTGTTGTAATCTTAAATAACTCTTCACTATACCACCAAATTGTGTCTTACTATGCCAACTACATTCTTATTCAAATCATTCATATTAATTAATTCAGCTGATGAACAATGGTGCACCCAACACTGATCCATGTGGTACAAAGCCCTCCAGTCCCACAAAGCCAATTTTGTAACCATTTGGCTAGCTCACCTGGGACCCCCATGTAATCTATCTTCCAGACTTGCCTACCATGTTGGTTGCTGTCAAAGGTCTAGACTAGCCCACAAAGTGGGACCCAGTCATTATCAACAAGTTGATATCTTGTGCAAGATAACTGCTAAAGGCCAGTTTGTGCTCTCCCAGGATAAATATGGAATTACGAAGTGATCATATCTTACTTGTACTCTTTGTTGATCAATTTGGTGTAACGCACAGTATCATCCATACCACAACTGACAAGTTCACCTGCATCATTGATCATCATAGATGACACCATATTGGTATGGCCTTTCCCTGAAAAAGCATCATTCTCTCCAGATGGAGCATCCCAGTAATGTGAGACCATATTAATCAAGGAAAGGTAAAATAGAAACTTCACCAATACACGCAAAGCCTTTGTTATTTCACACATTTTACACAGGGAAAGACCAGTTTGGTCTGATCTTTCCGACCTGGTCCCATTGTAATAATACTGTATTATCTGATTTGAATTAGTTCATACAACTAAAAATGCAGAACAGCAATATTATATTTTGCATTGTTGTTCAACTTTCCCTTCATGAAAAAAATATTGGTTGTGAGCCAAGTTTAATGGTCAAGTTTTGAAAAACTGCTTTCAAAAAGCTGGGAAGAAGACTGTTTACAGGAGATTCTCACAAAGGAAACTGTACAAGGCAACTGCTGCTTTAGTGCATGGCTCAGTGCAAACCAAATGTTTGCCCCAAACTTTTTATGGTTGCACTGAGTCAATTATTAACCAAATCAACCAGGGTCGATATCATAAATTTCCAAACTAAATTTACTTTATGATTTCTGTATTGGTTTCAAAATACTTCATGTTCTCAGTGGAATACAAGTAGCATGAATATCAAATTTATTTTAAATAACTACAGAAAAACATGCATGGTAATTAAATATTCAATTCCAATTATGTCCTGTTGACTCTTGGATTTTACTCCTGTTGAATACATTTCAGGAATGATCAGTGACTTTACACAGCAAAATAATGAATGTTTGAAACTTGAATAAAACATTCTGATTCAATTTACTAATAGAAGTATTTTTTTTTAAACAGATGTTTGCAATAACGATAACAGCTTACTTCACTGAGAGCAAAGCTGAAAATGACCTATAATTCCTATATCAGAGGAGATTTAAAAGGTTGATGAAATAAAATATTTTCAAAAGTCATGCAGAATTCTTATGAAATATATTCCATTTCATAAATAAAAGAGCCATGTTTCAATTTCAGGCAGTTAACATACTTGAAATTTGTTACCGATGAAAACAAAATATTTTGCCCAAGTCACATATTACACAAAATATCAGAATGAAGAAAATGATTCGAAACAGGATGACAGAAACAATTACTGATTAAACCTAGTTCCTTGAAAAAATAGGTTCTCATTATTATTAAATATCAAAGTCACTTTCTAAAATCTAGCATCACCAAAATGATATTTATAAGCAACAACAAATTCAAGCTCAGCAAATTTGGGTAGAACAAATTGGGGATAACACAAATTAAAATCTTTAATGAGAATCTACAAAAAAAACCTTAATTCATTATAGTCAAAGTTCATGGAATTGAATGAAATAAAATAGGCAGATTATTTTTATCCACGATGTTTTAAGCTATGCAGTTAGATATTTTGGCATGTGACTGAAGTAATTAGTCCAGCCAAAATATCCACAACAAAATAAAAGGATATTTAAATGACCATCATGGCTGCCCGAGTAAATAGATTGCTTCCCATCATCAGTGTGAACAGTCAAAGACTGAATTGACTTGGTGTGTCCCTATAAAATAAAACAACATTATCAAAACTTAGGACATATAGATGCACAAATAGAAAAATAATCTGGTTGTGTATACAACCCAGACCAACAACACAATTAAGGTTAAGTCAAACAGATGAAAGAAAAGCCAAATGCAGCAAAATCTTTCAAACTTGTCACAAAAGGTTAATGCATATACCCTGGTTAATTAATTCCAAAGAATTTTCTACTTTTAACATGGCAATGGTCTTCGAAAGGTTCAACAATTATTATTGAAGCACCCAAGCCAAAGTCAATGCTCCAGTGACGATTCGAATTTTGTGGAGGACAGCATTTTAGACCAAGCACAGACACTGCATGGCTTCAGAAATCGTAAGGATCAAGGAACATTTAAACCCTAAAAATGTGAAAACATTGCTGAATCACACTATTCTAATCTTTAATAAAGGAGACAATTTTTGTGCCTTAAACTATGAAATGCTACTCAAAAAATCATTGGCTTATTTGTTATCAGCAATTATTTATTTGCTAAGAAAAAGCTAATTGAGATTTTGAGTGCAATGGGCAAGTCTTGATCTGTTCAGTATTGCTTTTGTATACTGTGTCTGAGTTGCAACTTGGCCTTTAGGTGCAATATATTCAAGTTTGCACACATGGACTACAGTCCTCTTTAGTCTAATTCTATACTGTTACAAACTTTAAGACTCGCTGTTTCCTCTATGTTGGAAATATAATTGAAGTCGCCTAGTTACAACAGGTTTCTATTCATGATAACTGTTCTTGTTGGAACAAAAGAAAACTCAGTGTGTGATCTCCAATATTACATGAACAGCTGTGATGGGAGAGTGACCAGGGCCTGGGAAAAGCAGCCACTGCCTGGCCTCAGTGTGTGAGCAACCCATTTCTACTCCATTGGGCTCAAATTCCTACCACCCCCCACCCCCAGAAAAAAAAGTTGCTGCAGGTGAGGAGAGAAGGAACATAGAAAAGCCCCTTTCCCACCCAGGTGCTACAATCAGGAATTCTATCCCCATTTATCACTACACATAAGATGCATTTGTAAACTAGGGAGGACCTATATGGAGGTGCATTTTTGTGAATTTAGCTCATGAAAGAATGACATTTTGATACCATCAGGAAACCCATGAAAGATTAAACTTTAAATGCAAGAATAGTAATTCTACCAAAATAAAAATAACCTGGTACAGACAGATCACCCCATCATACACAAATGAATCTTATGCCTTCCCTCTTCTTTTATGTGCACGTTTTTAATGGCCCCCATTCAAAACCTTCAGCCAGATATTTATATCCTAGCCAGTTTATAGAGGTGTTTGGAGTTTATAACAATGATCAATATTGTCAGCCTGCTGTGGAGAGGTTCAAGCTATTAACAGTGCAACACAGCAAGTTGTTATTGGTGCCCTCATTAAAAGCCATATTTTCCCCTAGAGCACAAAATCTTTTCAAATTGTTTCAAGCATCTCTGTACATGATATTTTTTTTACAATTGATAAGGTCACGCTAGCATGTTTCTCAGGATACATTGGCAAACTACAAAAAAAATTGTACCAAATGACAGAGCTAATGAAGTATCCAAACCTGACATACATTTAATCCAACTGTAATTCAACTTTATAATTGGCTCTTACAACTACTATAAAATGAAATGTCATGTGCTCTTCTGGTAGATTTATGTAAAGTAAAATGTAAATAATATTTTCATAAGATCTAGAAAATCTTGCCTTTCTGCACATAAAGAAACAATATCAATTAAAGCCAACATCACCACCGTTATTTTAGCACCAGAGGTATGATGCCTATGGCTGAAGGTTAAATGTTCCTCCAATCTTTATACCCCAAGAGAATTCTGATCATATTCACTATATTAATAGTAACAGAAATCTGAAGAGGATAGGTTTCTTCATGAAGATAATTTAAAGCGCAAATCATTTCACAAAAGAACCACTATGACCGCCACATGAAGATCACTTGCAAACAAAATGACATGCTATAATTTACATGTAAATAATCTGGGTTTTTATCTTAGATTAGAATTTCTCAGTATTTGATCTGTACATAAAATAGACTGCATGCTAACCAGAGGAAAATAACCATCTTACAAAGTCCCAAACTCAGATTAAAGCCCATTTTGACTTCCACTGCTGCCTGATCCATTCCAACACCCGAACTGCAGGCATATTTGAATTCAACAAGCCAGAATTTGGAAACCATGCTTAATGCACAAACAGCAGAATGCCAACCATTTTTAAAAAAAATCACTTTAAAAACAAAAAAAAACGCCACCTCAGAATACTAACTTAAAACCATAGATTGCACAGGCAAAGTGCAAACCCAAATCAAACAGGAAGAGCAAAAGCTGAATAATTCCTTTGCCTTTTTCTTTGCTGTTCTTCCACATACCCATTTAAATAAGCAACATTCTAAAGCTTTTTGCAGAAGCTCCCCTGATACTGCACTTTCAGATTCCACAGAGCTTGGCATCATTTTAATTCACAACAACTAACAAGTTTTTGAGAATATTCTTCCTCTGGATGGTAGAAATTACGAGACAGTTAGGTAAGACGATGCTGATGCAAAATGTAGGATAAACAACTATCAACATGGAACTGGTACTCAGAGGGATCAATGCAATTAAAATGATCAAACTGTCCACTTTGTACAATGGCTGCTATAGCTCTGTGGGGAACAGGTATTGTCTGGTAAAAAAAAACAGTGCACAGCACTGCCATCATTAAGATAAAGTTGTAGGAAAATGAAAATGAAAATATGTTGCTGGAAATCTGGAATAAAAATAGAAAGCGCTGGAAACTCAGCAAGTTAGTTAAAAGGAGAAAATTTTAGGTCTGAGAACCTTCAACATATTAAGTCCATTGCACTTGACAGAAGCAGTGTGATCTTCTGAATATTTCCAGAATTTTCTGCTGTTAATATTGGGAGAAATAGCTTGCACAGTTTAAGGATGGGAGTGGTGGAAGAGGTGGAAACCCTACAGGTAATATTACAATGCAGCAACAAGCTTTATGTTGTTGGGTCAACTTTTAAGAGAGGGAGTACAGAGAAAGTAGGAGGGAAGAAAAATACAAGCAATAAAATGGCATTATTTAGACAAAAGATTATACTTTCTTAAACTACGCCAAAATCATTTTTGTATATACAGGTATCCCCCGCTTTTCGAAAGCTCGCTTTACGCCACTTCACTTTCACAAAAGACCTACATTAGTACCTGTATTTGCTAACCGAAAGAAATCTGAATAGGATTTTTGCTTTTACGAAAAAAAGCAAAAAGCGAAAATAGCGTTCAGTGTTTGTTTTGTAGCGAGCCATTTATAGAGGCAGCGAGAGTGGCACCGCCAAGTTCCTTCCCTGGGAACTACACTCAGTATCTCTGCATCAAGCCGCCATAGCTTTGAACTGTGTCTGTGAGCATTTGTGCTTTATCTCGATTTATTTTGTGTATCCGTTAGCAGGATGTCTCCTAAGGTATCAGAAAAGCCTAAGAGAGCTCGCACGGGTGTTACGCTTAGCGTAAAACTGGACATAATTAAACATTTCTGTTGTGGTGAACACTTCCCGTTGTGTTTCATTCACATCCAAGCAGTTGGAATACCCAAGTGATTTTTTCTGAGAATGTGAGTGGCTATGTTAGTCCTTTTGTTGAAATTGATGCAATTACTGATTACATCAATTTTATCAATGCTGATGCATTTGCAAGTGGAAAGGATATGAATCAAAACCGAACGCAATAGCGAATAGCCCAAAAGTGAAGTCGTCCAGGAATTGAATGTGAAGCACTTGATAGCAGAAAAGTATGACTTCAATTTTGAAAGGGCACGTAGATTTAAGGCAGGTTTGCAGGATGTTTTGAGTGCTTACAAAGAACTTTGACGACTCAGCCTAACACACCATCATCACCACCACCACCACCATCTCTCAACCTTCCAGTGTGCTCGCTGTCTTCCCAATTCTGGTAAGTGAAACTATTTCTACTTTATATAAGTTGTGTATTTCTCGTATCATTCCTACTTTTACTATATGTTAGTTTTATGTGTTATTTGGTATGATTTGGTAGGTTATTTTTCTGGGTCTGGGAACGCTAAAAAATTTTGATAATAATGGTAATTGCTTCTTTGCTTTACACCAGGGGTGTCAAACTCATTTTAGTTCACGGGCCGGATTGAGCAAAATGCAGCTTCATGCGGGCCGGATCAGTAGGACGCGTGCGAACGCAGCTTTCGTTGTCTCCGTTTTTTCAGCCTGATCTCATGTGTCTCAGTCTCTGCTATAACTACAAAGTGTTTCACTTTACAAATTCCGTTTCTTATGAAGAAGACTGCCGAATAAACACTAAAAACCCTGAAATCCTGGTACCTGAATAAACTCAGCATTAGCCATATCATACGCCATAGGTGCTTCGATTACTGGGGCCAGCTTTAATAGTAATTAGATATTATCTCGCGGGCCAAAGATAATTCCACCGCGGGCCGGATTTGGCCTGCGGGCCTTGAGTTTGACATATATGCTTTACACCATTTCGGCTTATGAAAGGTTTCACAGTAACGCTCTGCTTTCAGATAGCAGGGGAAACCTGTAATTCAGATTGAAAGGTACAGTATGTTTTATATTTCATAAATATTTCCACCCCTCAAAAAAATCTTACTGTATTGATACTTTCCCATCTGACTTCATCCCAGTTTTCCAAGTTGGTCATCAGCAACTGAATTAGCTAGCGTTACTGCTTTACTCTCAAGTTCATGAATTAACAGTTATGGTTGTTAACACCATCCTTAGTAAGGTATGCAATTTCATGATGAGGCACTGACAGTCACTGCTGATTCTTAAGAATCAGATAGATCTAGGACTAGGAATCCATGTTTCCAAAACATATTACTGACTTTTAACATGGAAAACCTGATAGTTTAGAAAACTATTTATTTAATATTAAAAGTATTTTACACCTTAGTGCAATTTTTTATTTATGGTATCCAGATTGAACTTGAAATTAAAGTTATATTTTGTCAAAGTCTGAATGATAGACTATTTTTTAGATAACTTGCTTCCTGATTGACGTACAACATGAAAACACTGTATCCATGAATGAAATTGACATTGCTACTTGCATCTAATGCACAAATACCTTGATAACACGGAGAGGCTTGTTGGGATTTGCTGTATCCAGATAGTTGATATATCCAGAAAGTGAAATACTCAGCAGATATTTTGGGTGCCACATGCAACCTAATTGTTGGTCCAGTATATCAGATCCCATGTTAAATGTTGTCACTGCAGTATTGGCTTCAACATCCCATAGTTTAACAGTCTTATCACCAGAGGCAGAAAGGAGGTATTTTTCATCATCACTCCAACTAATCTGTTGATTGCAATAAAAACAAACATTAAAATATGGCACATAAATGAATTAGTATGTCAATTTACGAAGAGTTTTCCAGTAACTTCTAAACTGAGTTACTGCACACTTCATGCTTGCAAAATACTTTAGTAAGTGAAAACATCATTGTAGGGTAATGACTTTGAAATTTTGAGATTTTGAAATTGATGGCCCATCTTTAAAAACCTAGACTGGTCTTGTAAATAGAGAATGAAGGAAGTGTTGCAATCTAGGTCCCGTTTGCTCTCCCATTGTACTCCTAATATCCAATGGTATCAATTCCAAGGCACAGGGGAACCATCTCTGACGACACAAGAGACTTTAGATACTCATATCGGATTAACATAATCTACTGGAGGTCAACCGAACCAGTGTTAGTATTTCAGGTTTAAATCCTGCAGTTGGGATTGAGAGCGGAGAGGTGAAATGGCCAGCAAAGACAGAAGAGCAGTGACAAGAAAGGATTCTGAGCTGAACAATGGACTGAGTGGTGCAAGACCTAGAGCATCAATTATTTTCTCCCACTAATGCTCCTCCACCTGCTGAGTTCCTATAGAAGACTGTGTGGATCTATCTTTATGGTCTTGGCCAACAAATACTGATCATCTGGCCATTGGCACTTTTTTGAAAATTTATGTGAATTTATAAAGAAGGTGCTGTATTTCCTAAAATGTCAAGTTACAAATAGAAAGATAGAAAAAAGATATTTCCAAATGACTTACTATATACATAAAGTTGGATTTTAAGGAAAAAAATTCAGTCCAGATAGAGGTATGTGCCTATCAGCAAAAGCTGCATATTCTCATGTAAGGAGTAAAAGTTAATACAATGTTACCATGAAAAGAAAATACTTACAGCATATATACCTCCACTGTGGGCCTCATCATGTCCAAGAGAACTTAACTGAGTTGCATCTTTCCCATCATAGAGAAAAATCTATTTGAAATTACAGGCACACAATTATTTCATAAAATTGAATATAACATGCTGATTCCTTTAATACAAGACTCTGTAGCAATAGATACCCAACACGAAAGCCAATAAATGAACCATTTAAACATAGTAGTGAAAGAAACAATCTCCCCAAAAATCCTCTCTTTTATGGAAATGAACAGTGTTTCCAGCCCTGAGGAATATTCCCAATAAAGCTGACATTATGTAAGAACAGCACCTGTAAAATTAGAATACTGTCATGACTGCCATTATTATCCAGCCCTTTACCTTTTACACCCATCACCTCCCAGCTTCCAAGTACATCCCCTACCATCTGGCTTCACCTATCACTTTCTGGCTTGTCCTCCTTCCCTCTCCACACCCCATCTTATTCTAGCAACTTCCCCCTTCATTTCCAGTTCTGATGAAGGGTCTTGGCCCGAATTGTTGACTGTTTATTCATTTCCATTGAATGCTACCTGACCTTGTGAGTTCCTGTATCAGTTTGTATGCATCGATCTGGATTTCCAACATCTGCAAAATCTCGAGTTCATGAATTTCCAACTAGCAATCAGGTGTGACCCAACAAATGGGCTTCATTTTGGCCATAATTAGAAACAATCAAAAAAATGTCTATACTAGTTCCCATATCCATACTGTAGTTCTAGGTGTAATTAAGTATTATTCTTCATCCTTAACATTAGCTCCTCATTGTTATTGATTGACAGTTTCCAATGCTTGAAAATGATTGTTAAATTTACCCAAAACCAAATCTCATCACTTCTTAGTTTCTAAAGTGTCAAAAATGCTGATCTGACAAAAAAAGAGTAAAAATTTAATTCAACTAAATAATGGGAAAATGTAAAGGAACCATCTTCCATACACAAAGGAACTATGTTTGCTTGCTACTGATAAATTCCTTCCTCCTGCCTGATAAATAACGACACCTGAACTAGAAGGTGTGAAATCCTGACATAGATCAGGCAAAGACAAATTTGAGTATCATACACTACAACTACCAGCATTGTTATTTTGAAACTGTAAAACATAAAAATAAAAAAGTAATCTTGCTTAAGATATTAAAGAAGTGGATATGTTAGGGGGGAGGGGTTAAGGGGAGGGGGAAGGGTTGATAATTTTCTCTTTTCTTTCTGTAACCTATTTGAAAATTCAATAAAAAATTTTTAAAAAAAGGATATTAAAGTGTCATCTTTAACTTCATGCCTTTTGGAAATCAGGTCATTTTTTACTCACTTAGCTATTCACAGTAGCAGAAATTTTGACCAGGGGTGCCCGAACTTTTGCATGACACACACACACACACACCCCCACCCCCACTCAATGTTTTGCATTCCATGCCTCTGGCCTGTTGATTAACTGTGAATTCAAATGCTGTGTCTCTGGCAGCCATGCTTCAGCTCCCAATACTAAGCTTGGGAATTCCTTTCTTCAATCTTTCTAATACTCATCCATTTTTCATATTTGAGGTATTCCTTTAAAACCTACATCTTTAACTTTTTATTGTTGACTTGATTGACAGCTACATTTCCTGCAAAGCCTCCTGGTCTATTTTGCAACAAGTTAAGCATGTAGCTGTTTTCCTAAAAGTCAATGATCTTTGTGGTGATATGATGTGTCAAAACGTGATTGGATAGAGTTCTGAGCATGCGCAGAAATGATAGAAAGATCTGGAAGCATGGCGCTGTAAGACACGTGTGGTTGTTGCTGTTAAATAAAAGTTCTATTCTTCCAGAATATGGTTCTTTATTAGATACCCACGGTACGTATTAATATAAAGAACACAATAATCTTTTCAAAATTTGTATCAGACTTTGTTCCATACTGAATGCTGCTATGAGTACCTTTTAATTTAATTTAAAAATTGGAACCTTAAGATTGTAAGAAGATTGGTACAGTAGATTCTGGTTAATTGGGATATATTGGAACAACAATATTTTAACTCCAAGCAGCTGCCCCATAAAAATAGTTTAAAAGGTATTAAAAAATGAAAATATGTTACTCAGTTTAACAATAGTTATGTATTGAAATGAAATACAGAACAAAATGGAACATTATCAATACTACGACAGTTCTATAACATTGTGTATTAATCCTAATAGTTATCAGAGAATTCATCCAGCGTATGCTGCCATATTCTTTTGATTGACAAATGAAAAAAATCAGTGCAGACAGTGCAGATAATGGACTGCCTTCATACTGTTCTTTTGACAATTGCATCCTCAAAATCTCCATTTTCATTGTAACATTCAAGATAGTTGCTGACATCTACAAATTCTTTGTAGCTTCTAACTGGTTGAATTAATGAAGCAGTTTCATTTGTTACGCCCGTGGCCCCCTCCTTTTTGAGAACCGCAGGATCGCTATTGCTTCGAGTCAGGAGACCCAGGAAATGAGAGAAAGACATGCAGAATCCACTAAGAGTTTGGAATGTGTCCTGGCTTCCGAAAGGCGGAACCATTGATAACGGCTATTGTCTCTTGGAGACAGAATTGTGTATTGAATCCTGTACGATGCATCGAAGCCCCCAGGCAATGAACCGAGGGGGGGTTGGTGGAGAGATTGCATCATCCCACCCTGATTGACATCTGAGACCCTGTGAGTCAGGATAAAAGAGGGTCTGGGGAACAGCCCCTTCAGACGCACCAGAAGAAACGCTAGCGATCCCGTAATAGCGAAAGCCGGTGGGAAAGCCATGTGCGTCCTTTTCCATTTGCCCCGGAATTGGTGGACCTTTACCACGGAAGAACGGTTTAGCTAACCACAAAGGGGAAATCAGTCCCCAACGACCCTCGAAGGATTGACATCATTAAAGGAATGGGCAAGTTAAACCTCCGTCTTTCTCTCCAACCACAAAGCTGCAGCTTGAAAGAACTTGAGTGACTTTTATATTTCCATCGGACAATACATTATCCCCTAGACAACGATAGAGCTATTTGTTATTGATTATTATTATACCCGCGCTTTTAGATTTAGTATTGATGACGTATATTATCTGTATATTTGCATTGATATTATTTTTGTGTATTTTTATCAATAAATACTGTTAAAAATAGTACCATCAGACTTCAACGGACCTCTCTATCTTTGCTGGTAAGTGACCCAGTTACGGGGTTCGTAACACATTTACACTCCAGTCTGTTTCTGGCATCTGCAAGCCCAAATGCTTAAAACACCAGTGAGCAAAACAGTTCTCAATTATCTCACTGCTTATTTCTCAACTATTAGTGACAATACCATTGTTTTTTGAACACAAACACATCCAGATAACCATTTAAAAACTGTTCGTTCTAAGCAGAGTGTAGTATTTAACTGTCACACAAGTGATGGGACTGGCGCTAGTTAGAAACTGTACAGCAAGTCATGTCCCAATTATGTGGCATAGTGTCCCAAATAAATAGAGAATCCTGACTATTTTCCTTAATTAGGGTTTTGTTCTTTAAGAGTTGTCTCAAATAAGCAGCACCCCAATTAACCAGAATCCATGGTACTATTTCCCCTATCATTTCTCAAGTAGTTTTCAACTGATAAAACCATACAGAGCTCAGATGGATTAATTTTATAGCAAGTTTTGCAAAAGCTTCAGGTGCCCTTTTGCATATTTAAACTGATGAAGTGCCAATTTGAAGCTGATGCCAAGCATATTCAATGGCATTCATTATAGCGAATATACACTTAAATAAGCAGCCATAGAAAATTTATAGATCTAAAATATACAACATAACTGCAAGTGATTACTTAAAGTTATGCTATGGTTTTAGATCGGATTAGATTTCAATGTGTACAAAGTCATTGTATTTTCCTATCAATTTTATTATTTTGAAATAATGTTTTTAAAAATTATTTTTAATTAGAATCAATGCTTATAAGTCAATAAAATAAAATATATCTGAAAAAACTGAAATTGGAATTGTGATCTTAATATTACATTGATCTACTAGTCATAAGCAGTTTTATCTCTACAATGATAAAGATAGAAGTTACAGGATAACATTTATAATCACAACACTATCCACTTTTAATATATCCAACATTGTAAAAACTGCATGGCAATGTAAATGTTAACATATGTGCAGATGTTATACTGACTACTTAAATTGATAAAAGTTTTGAAACAAATTTTTGAAGCTTTTTGCACCATAAAACAAATCATTTCTTTGATGTCAATGAGATAAATAATTCACATTTAATACAGCTTTCTCTCCAGCTTTACTCAAATTAAAGGAGCACTTATTACAGTAAAAGATCAACTTACTTTCCGTAGCAAAGGAGGCTAAAGTTAAATAACTTTAAGTAAATAAGAATATAATTCTTAAAGATTTTTTTAAAAGCAAAAATTACTAATAGATATTAACAGTCTTCAGTGACCGTGCAATTTCATCAAGGACAAAGTGCCTCAGCATACAGTCAGAACATGAAGGAGCACAAAACTGAAATTTCAACCTGAAAAAAAGAGGTTGCAAGTCACAAACAAATTCAAATCAGATAATTAACAAATAAAGGCTCTGACCTTCCCATCCGCACCAGCTGAAGCAAACAACTTTCCCTTAGGAGAGTATCGCACACAGTTAACGAACTTTGAGTGGCTCTACAACAGAATCAACATCCAGAGAATTAGCACACAGAAAACACTTGTTTTCTAAATGAAGTTTTAAGATATTAAACTGACAAATAAATGTTCTGTATTATTACAGACCAAACAGTAACACAATCTACACAGCAAGTAGCACAGAGGTGGACCAGTCAGTAGAGCTTCAGTGAGAATTGAATCCGGATATCCTATGTAGTCAAGTTGATTCTGCACGCTCTGTGACCACACAGATTTACCCTGTCCCAAAAACAGGGTTTCATCCCATGTCCCAAAGACATGCAGATTGGTGGATTAATTAATATATATGAAGACAAGGGAAACCAAGAATTTGTGGCCCAAATTAAAAATGGGGCGTGGTCAAAGCTGAAGTAATGAAAATCACAGATATGCAAATCTATAAATAAAGGGAATTGTATTATTTTAGATAAAAGGGACAGATCAGAGCAACTTAATGGAATAAAAATGTTAAAATTGAAGATGATCAGGTAATAAGGTTAATTAGCCTAATGAACTGACTATTTTACAGAGATTGAAATCAGCAGCCTTGGTGGAGCAGACTGTCCAAAAGGTGAAGTGTTTTGGTTTGCATTTGGCCATCAGGAAAAGGATCAAAACAGTATTTAGTGATCAAAATTTTTAGTAGCATCTCAAGCATTAACTCCAGAGAAATGCAGCAAATGTAGGCCACTTTATCAGAAACTAGAGATAAGTCAAACCTTTAAAATGCTGCCCATACCCACAAATTTGTTATTAATGCATCAAAACAAAAACTTGAACCTTCAGAGAAAGGATTTAAATTTACATGATCTCATTTCAACACAAAACATAGCTGACTATTTCATAGTCCTGACACAGGGCCTCAACCCAAAATGCTGACAACTACTTAACCTCCACAAATACTGAGTTTAACTAACCCCCCCCCACACAGCAAGTTCTTTGCTTAAAAAAACAAAACTGCTTAATTAGCCAAATACTCAAGAAACACTAGCTGCTTTATGTTTTCGGTGATTCATGAGGCCAACAGCCAAATGAGGTTCAGTCCCCTAGAAAACAGCTTTTGGAGAATGTTTCATTTCCTGAATTGGTCATTCCTTTATTTTCAAAAGTTGCCAATGTCAGTAGAACAGCTGCTAGACTCAGTCAATTGGTTGTTTTTTTTTTGCCAATTTCTATTAACTGGGATTTCAAAGCTAAGATTTTGTGTAATCCAAATTTAAAAAAATCCAAGGAAACAAACGATAAAATCTGCAGATGCTTGAAATCCGAGCAACATGCACAAAATGGTCTGGCCGAAGGGTTTCAGCCCGAAACATTGACTATACTTTTTTCCCCCCCACAGATGATGCCTGGCCTGCTGAGTTCCTCTAGCATTTTGTGTCTGTTCCAAGGGAACAGGATGGCTTTCTCCAACATGAATTTCAAAAGCTAGTAATCAGCTGCCAGAGGAAATTCCAGTTTTATTTGAAGGAACCTAACCAAGCTGGCTTGGAAAAAAACAACTGGAAAGCAGAACAAGGAATATCTATCTAATGGGCAACCTTTTAATTAGTCTAGAATTTGAACTAAACTTGAATTTTACTTGCATGTTCACCATGCCAATTTTTAAGAATTCCTTCCTAGTGATGGAAAGGTCTTTTGTAGCGGAACACTATTAAATGCACTGACAGGTCCATCACTAGCATTACCAGTCTATATCTCTCTCCTTGCTATTCAAATATTGTTTACCAGTTTATTGTCATGTGCACACGTGCAATAAAAACCCCACTTGCAGCAGCAGCATAGGCATACAGCACCATTCACAAGAAAATAACTACAAACCTTTTAAATGAGAAAGAATGTTTTTGGAACAAAAGTATATTTTAACACAAAGTGATCATAGCTGAACCATAGTGATCAGAAGTATATCATACTATGTCACTTGTACTCAAATATAGTTAACTCTTATGAGAATGAGATACAAGAGCAGAATTAGGCCATTTGGCCCTTCGAGTCTGCTCCACCATATCATGGCTGATCCAATTTCCCTCTCAGCTCCAATCTCCTGTATTCTGCCCATTTCCCTTCACGACTAATCAAGAATCCATCAACTTCTGCCTTAAATATACCCAATGGCTTGGCCTCAACAGCTACCTTTGGCAATGAATTCCACAGATTCATCACTCTCTGACTAAAGAAATTCTTCCTCATCTGTTTTAAACAGATGCCCCTCTATTCTGAGGCTGTGACCTCTAATCGTAGGCTCCCCTACCATACACCATCCTCTCCACATCCAATCCATCGAGGCTGTTCAACATTCAATAGGTTTCAATGAGGTCATCCTTCATTCTTCTGAATTCCAGTGAATAGAGGCCCAGAGGCAAATGCTCCTCATATGATAAGCCTTTCGATACTGCAAGTCTTTGTATTAGTTTCCATCACCACAATCTTCTTAAAAAGCTACTAATACTCAGACCTCCAAGAACAACAGTCAGGCAGATGATGTGGCTTTCTGACTCAGTCCACTGTTAACATACCTATTTTGGCTCAGAAGATAATTTTAAATACAGATGTATTCCAGACAGGTTCATTCTCCATTTCTGGTGTGTTCACGGTTAGCATTATGATTCACCTGCACTTTTCATTCATTTTGAATTTTGCAAAGAATATTTGATCATACAAATTTTGACAATTGTCTGGCACAATTTTAGCCTTAATCTTTTCACTCTTCTATTACTGATCATCCCTGCTGGGGTTTCTTGCAATGGAACTCTGAGGCTTTGAATGGTGCTGAAACCATATGGAATTTTGTTTAAACTCTCAACATTTGGGAAAACCATTCAAGTTTAATTCAAAATATTCAAAGTCTTCAACGCATGATAGATCGATCAGTGTGAACCAGTTGATTGAATGGGCAGTTCTATAATTGACCAAAAGTACATCACCCCGCAATTGAACATTATCACATTTCATTAGCAAGGGAAAATAAAAATAAGGCAGGAACAAGTGGAGAGGGCAGTGAAGAGGCTTTAGTTCAACAGGCATGGGCAAGGCAAGTTTCTTCTTCTTTGGCAATTAGTGCAGGGAGAATGATTTCAAGGGTTTTGTTGTGTTTTTTTTGTTGTGAGATATGGGAACTGAGAGACCGCCAGGCTCCCGGATAACCACAACTGCACCAAGTGCACTGAGCTGTAGCTCCTTAGAGACCATGTTAAGGAACTAAAGCTGCAGCTCGATGACCTTTGGCTCATATGGAAAACAGGGGTGACTACCTCTCTGTAGCTCCTATTAATCACCCAAGTTGCAGGTGACAGGTAACTGTCAGGAGACGGATAGGAAATGGGCAGCCAACACAGAGTACCTCTGGGGCTGTGCCATTTAATAATAAGCATTCTGCTTTGAATACCCTTGAAGGGGACGATCTACTGGGGAGAGTCACAGTGACTGGGTGCCATTACTACAGTGAAGGTTCCTGGGAAACTAAAAGGTCTGAAGGTAGACAAGTCAACCTGGACCAGATGGTGTACACTCCAGAGTTCTGAAAGAGGTGGCAGAAGAGATTGTGGACGCATTAGTAATGATCTGTCAAGAATCTCTAGACCCTGGCATGGTTCCAAAGGACTGGAAAACAGCAAAGGTCACTCAACTTTGAGAAAGGAAAGAGAAAGAAGAAAGGAAATTATAGGCCTGTTAGCCTGACCTCAGTCAGCATTGTTTCCTTAAGGGATTATCTTGCCTGGCAAATATGTTGAAATTATTTGACGAAATAACAAGCCGGATACATAAAGGAAAAATGATAGTTGTTGTCTAACATTAATATGAGAAAGTGTTCAAAACTGTGACACAGACTGCAGCCTGTTGCTGGACAATGTTTTGATCATGTACAGATATGAAGACCAGCTACATAAAAGTTATATGAGTACATTTTCTACTTAATGCAGTAAGAAAACATATCTGTTGTTGTAACTGGTTAATCATCCACCGAGGCTAGCAAAGAATGCCAAGTTTTCCCAAGTCTATGTCTGATTTCTGATGTCAAGATCAGAGGGCAGCTTTTGTAAATAAATGCTCCATTGGTATAGTCATTTGTAACAACAGGATTACCCACATCTGTGTTAATAGTATGCCAAATGTCAATCGTGGTTACTTACTGAGAACTGATAGAAGGTATCGACCATGAATTATGGCTTGAGCCTCACTTCACTGACCATGTTTGAGATGTAGGATGCAGGTATTGCTACTTTATTGGCCATTATACAACTAAACCAACCACTCTGCTAATTTCATAATCTGAGGTTGAATGCTCCATGAAGTAGGGGACTAGCTACAAAGCAAAAGAAGAAACATTTCTTTCACATCTTAAAAAGGACCTCTTTTGGTCTTTGGGCAGCAACAATTTAACATCATTCAAAAGTTGAAGGAGCAAGAATAGTTTGGAACTTTGCAGAATATTATACCACTTCTAAAAAGGAGCATACTGCTAAAATATTTGCACATCTCTTCACGTTTATACCAGGCTCAATTGATAATGAATCATGTACATTAACAAAACTCAAGCAAATCTGCTGATTAAAGCACTTTTTCTTATTTTAATTCACTAATGAAACTTGTTGAATTGTTCCAAAGTTATGACATTCACGTTCTGTGGCAGCTGCAACCAAAATACCTTCTTGATTGTGAGGAAACCTGAAACTCACGTTATATTTGATCCATTGTGGACTGAAATAAATTGAATCATAGACTCATAGAAAGTACAGCACAGAAACAGGCCCTTCAACCCATCTAGTCTGTGCCAAACCATTCAAACTGCCTATTCCCATCGTGGCCTAAGGTAGGAGATGAGTTATTAACTTCAAGCTTTCTGTAGTTTCACTCAGAGTTGAAGTGCATGTAACGAGAGCTGTATAACTCTTCTCCTTCTACCTTAGGCCACAAACTTATCAATCATCCCTGCTGTGGACTACCTGGAGGTCCAAAATGTTCTTGTTACATGCACGTGCAGTTCAACTCTTCGAGTGATAATGCAGAAAGCTTGAAGTTAATAACTCATCTCCTTCACCTTAGGCCACGAACTTAATCACCCCTGCTGTGGACCATTTCTACAAAGAAGGGATCCGTATGCTTCATGACTGCTGGTCTAAGTGTGTACATGTAGGAGGGGATTATGTTGAAAAATAAATGTGCTAGGTTTTCTAAAATTGACCCCTTCTACACCAGGCTACGAACTTATCAATCACCCCTCGTACATACCACCTTACCGAGTCACCCAATTTGTTGATGCAGAAAATTAGAAGATCGCTAGTTTTCAATAATTTCCTAAGAATAAGCATTCTTTCTCTCTCTGCAAGGTCCAATAGCATGGTCAATTTTCAACAGACCAAATCCAAATGAAGACAAAAGAGTATTCAAGACAATTGAGTGAAATGATAAGAGAGAAGCACAAATCTGGAAAAGTCTACAAAACCATCTCAAAGGCACGGAACATATCTCAGAGATTAGTGCAGCCCACTGTGAAAAAGTGGAAAAACTATGAAATCACAATGCCTAGGTTAGGCCACCCCTCTAAACTTTGGAGAGGAATGGCACTTGTAAGACAGGCTACTGTGACACCAACAGTCATTCTGAGTGAGCTGCAGAAGTCATGGTACTATAATCTCCAAGGTCTTGGACAAAAAAGGTACTTTTGGAAGAGTGGCAAGGAAGCAAAGACTTTGCAAAATGTTACTTAAAAGATACTGTAAAGTTGTGGAAGGTCTTGTGGTCAGATGAGACTAAAATGGAACTTTATGGCCTCAACACCAAATGGTACTTGTGGCATAAATCTAATACTGCGCACACTATCCCTACTGTAAAGTACAGTGGAGGTAGCATCTTGCTATGAGGAAGCCATTTGGCAGCAGGGACTAGAAATGTGTCGAGAATTTATGCTAAATACAGTGAGATCTTGCAGAAATACCTGCTAGCCTCTGTCAGAAAGCTTAAAATGGGTAGGAAGTTCATCTTTCAGCAGGAGAATGGTCAAATGTTGACTGCCAGAGCACCACGTAGTGGCTTTTATTAAGAAAATTTAATGTTTTTGAATGACGCAGTCAAGAGTCCTGATCTTAACCAAAGTCTGTTTCCTGTGGAGCGAAGGAGACCAAGATGTGACATGATAGAAGTATAAAATTGTGAGAGGCATACATGGGGAAATTAATGTCCATTTACCATGATTGGGGTGAATAGAACAAGAGGGCATAGGTTCAAGATGAAGAGGTTGTTTGAAGTCATACACGAAGTAGATGTTTTAGACAAAGATTAACTGGCATCTGGAAGGAGTTGCCAGAGAAGGCGACGGTGACAGGAACTGTAACAAAATTTAAAAGGTATCTTGACAGGTACTTGAATGAGCAGTGAATAAACTAGAATAAATGAAGTCTAGTGAGATTTGTGTAGATGGGCATAATGGTTAGCATTGCTGAGCCAGGGTGTTTCAATGCTGAATTACTTCATGGTAATTACTGTAATTCAGGGTCATTTCCATAACCCTTAGCCTAAATTAGTTTGATTCTTCTCTCTGCCCTGCCCAAATGGCTCTGATCCCATCTTTCCAAGCCTGCAGCCCCACTTCTCCCACGAACAAAGTCTACAGTTCATCTCAGGAAAGGGTAGAGTTCTTAATCAAGTGCAGGGTCCTACAACCAAGATGATCACTGGCACTAGAAATGCAATGCCTATTGAACACATTCTTGGGCAAGGTCAAAAATACAGTTATGGTACAAGTGACACAAAATGCTAGTCAGGCCTCAGCCAAGAGTACTGAAATTTGGACACCATATTATCGGTTGAATTTGATAGCATCATTGAACACAGAGAAAATTCAAATGAGTACTGCTTAGCAGTAAATTCTAGCTACAAAGACAGACTGAAGAGCAAGGGTACAATTAATAGGCTTATATAAAATGCTGATAGAGCATCTCTGTTAGCAGAGTTCAATAACCAGGGACCAGTTTTAAGTAACTGACAGGATTAAACTGATCTGGTCTGTACTTACTGCTATAAAATATTACCTTACCAACAAAGAATTAAACTGTAATCAAGTTGGATAGGTTTCTTTGCTGGCAAAGACCAAATGAATTGCAACAAATTATGATCTCCTTGTTATTGACCTATTGGCAACACATCTTACAAATGAGATATCTTGTACAGGTTACTTACATTGATTGTAAACTTGAACTTCACAGGATATGCTTCATAGAACACACAGCAATAATCATCACTACCAGTCACAGCACGGAATGGGCGACTTGGTTTAAGAGAGATGCTGTTTATGACTTTGCTATGTCCTGTCACGTTCCCAGATGAAGTTCCTGTATCCCATTGTAAGACTACAGCATTCCTGTAATATACATAATGATCAATTTGAATGAGACAAATAATTGCATCACTTATTCCATATAAACACTACACACATGACTCTCCACAAGACTGCCCTAGACTAGCAGTCCTATCTTTCCTAACAATCAGAAAAGATATTATAAAGTCTCATATCCCTCATTACATACAAACTATTCCTTAGCAGCATTATTTATGTAGTGTCAGCTTTTAATGGTTTACTGTTGGCATTTCCATCTAGAGCACCATGATGTCAAGCTACTATGATTATCAAGCCTTGGATTGACAAGAACCTTTCCAAAATGAACAGCTTTCACTAAAAACTCTGGCTTTAC
This sequence comes from Hemitrygon akajei, assembly GCF_048418815.1. Taxonomy (NCBI): domain Eukaryota; kingdom Metazoa; phylum Chordata; class Chondrichthyes; order Myliobatiformes; family Dasyatidae; genus Hemitrygon; species Hemitrygon akajei. The sequence continues at coordinate 85,906,938 of NC_133136.1, read as the reverse complement.
CTTAAAATTTCTCCCAGCAGTTTACTCAAACAAGCTTTCACATCTTGAAGTGCCTCAACCAAGCTTCAGATCCTATTCTCTACAGCCTACAGTTCCCAGTTTTCTTTCTTTACTGTCTTGCAAATGATAAAGGCCATTAACAAATTCAAGCAAATTAAAATGCAATATAGCCATTACAATAGCCAAATTTCAAAATTCAGGGCTTTAGTCCCAATACTTCTCCTGTACTAATATTAGCTCCTTTAAGCTCTTAATTCTTATTAAATCATTACTGTCCCATTTTTGCCAAATACTCTTTGGGCCCCTTTGCTCCAAATTATAATTTCTTCCTGTCACCAAGGGATTTCTGCTTATTTTCATTCATTAGCACCACATAAACCAATTATATGCCTTTATTTTTGGGATAAGATCCTTCCCTTTACAAGCAAAAAAAGGGGAAATCAATCTCTTCCATTTTCTCCATCTTTCTCCAAATGTCAAGCACTTTAGATTACGTAATTTCTAGGTTTGGTTACATTACATCATAGCCTGAGGAGGGAATGGTAAATCAGACACATTTACCACTATGCTTTGCACATTCAGATAGAATATTTACCTTTTCCATGATATGGCTATAATGATATTGTAGCAATGTACTACATACAGAGCTAAAGACGACACGCAGTCGGTAAGTCGTTTCGAGACTAGTTTATTCAAACTTCATGGCGCTGGCATTTAATCCCTAGCGCCCGCCCTCTCCGGGCGGAAATGACGTCAGAGGTGCATTACCAAAGTTTCTCCCCGCGCGCTGTCTATTTGTGAGCCGGTTCACCTGCACAGCAAGTGGGTTGCCACATAACCCCCACCACCCCCCCCCAGAACCAGCGATACACCCCCCAAATGTCCACAGTCTGGATCAGCCACTGTTTGGGAGGTCTGTGTCTGCGCAGCGGTGCCTGAACCTCGACCGGCTGCGCCAAGTCCACATGGGCTGGTTTGAGTCGGTCCACCGTGAAAACCTCCTCTTTCCCCCGAATGTCCAGAACGTACGTGGACCTGTTGTTGTTGATCACCTTGAACGGCCCCTCGTACGGCCGCTGTAGTGGTGCCCGGTGTCCGCCCCTTCGTACAAATACAAACTTACACAGTCCTGCAGGTCTTTGGGTACATGGGTCGGGGTCTGTCTGTGCTGTGAAGTCGGCACAGGGGCCAGGTTGCCGAGCCTTTCGCGTAGTCTGTCCAGGACTGCTGCGGGTTCTTCCTCTTGTCCCCTTGGGGCTGGTATGAACTCTCCTGGGACGGCCAGGGGTGCGCCGTACACCAACTCGGCTGATGAGGTGTGCAGATCCTCTTTGGGCGCTGTGCAAATTCCAAGCAGGACCCAAGGAAGCTCGTCCACCCAGTTAGGTCCTCTCAGGCGGGCCATGAGAGCAGACTTCAAGTGACGGTGGAAGCGTTCCACTAGTCCGTTTGACTGTGGGTGGTAGGCAGAACGCAGCTGGGCACAGCCGACCACAGGCTGGAGGTGAACTGGGCACCTTTGTCGGAGGTAATGTGGGCCGGTACCTCGAAGCATGCTACCCAGGTTGCAATCAGTGCTCGGACGCAGGAATCGGCAGATGTGTCGGTGAGTGGGACCGCCTCTGGCCACCTCATGAACTGGTCTACCATAGTTAGGAGGTACCGTGCTCCTCAGGACACTGGTAGGGGGCCCACGATATCCACGAATGTGGTTGAACCTCCGGTGGGTGGGTTCGAACTGCTGTGGCGGGGCTTTAGTGTGCCGCTGCACCTTGGCTGTTTGGCACTGTGCGCACGTTCTGGCCCATTCACTGACCTGCTTGCGAAGTCCGTGCCACGCAAACTTGCTGGAGACCAGCCAGACGGTTGTCCTGATAGATGGGTGCACCAAACCGTGTATGGAGTCGAAAACTCACCGCCTCCAGGCTGCCGGGACAATGGGGCGAGGTTGGCTGGTAGCCACGTCGCACAGGAGGGTCCTCTCACCTGGGCCTACGAGAAAGTCCTGCAGCTGCAAACCCGAGACTGCGGTCCTGTAGCTGGGCATCTCGTCGTCTGCCTGCTGTGTCTCCGCCAGTGCTGCATAGTCCACCCCCAGGGACAGGGCCTGGACAGCTGGTCTGGAGAGTGCATCCGCCACGACATTGTCCTCTCCTGAGACATGCTGGATGTCCATCGTGTACTCGGATATGTAGGACAGATGTCGCTACTGGCAAGCCGACCAGGGATCGGACACCTTCGTGAACGTGAAGGTCAATGGTTTGTGGTCCGTGAACGCGGTGAATGGCCTGCCTTCTAAGTACCTGAAATGCCGGATTGCCAGATACAGTACCAACAGCTCCCGGTCGAAAGCACTGTACTTGAGTTTGGGTGGTCGTAGGTGCTTGCTGAAGAACGCCAGGGGTTGCCAGCGCGGTCGGAACGTCCGTTCTGGGGTGCACCAGCATCGTGGCATCTGCCAAGGCTTCCTTGGCTTTAACGAAAGCGGCCGCGGCCTCCTCGTCCCAAGTAATGTCCTTGCCTTTACCCGACATCAGGGTGTACAAAGGGCGCATGATATGGGCTGCTGAGGGGAGGAAACGGTGGTAGAAGTTCACCATACCAATGAACTCCTGCAGGCCTTTGACTGTGTTGGGCCGGGCAAAGTGGCGGATCGCGTCTATCTTGGCGGGCAGAGGTGTTGCCCCGTCTTTGGTAATCCTGTGGCCCAGGAAGTCCATGGTATCGAGACCGAACTGGCATTTGGCCAGGTTGATCGTGAGGCTGAAATCACTCAGGCGGGAGTAGAGCTGGCGGAGGTGGGACAGATGCTCCTGACGACTACAGCTGGATATAAGGATGTCGTCCAAATAGATGAACGCAAAGTCCAGGTCGCGTCCCACCGCATCCATTAGCCGCTGGAATGTCTGTGCGGCATTCTTCAGGCCGAATGGCATTCGGAGGAACTCGAACAGGCCTAATGGGTTGATGAGTGCTGTTTTTGAGATGTCTTCAGGGTGCACCGAGATTTGATGGTATCCCCGGTCGAGGTCTACTTTGGAAAATATTCTTGCCCCGTGCAGGTTTGCTGCAAAGTCCTGTATGTGTGGCACGGAGTAGCGGTCTGGAGTTGTAGCCTCGTTCAGTCTGCAGTAGTCGCCGCATGGTCTCCAACCCCCCGGCTGCTTTGGGCACCATGTGCAGGGGGGAGGCCCATGGGCTGTCGGACCTCTGTGCGATCCCCAATTCCTCCATCCTTTTGAACTCCTCCTTCACCAGGCGGAGCTTTTCCGGGGGGAGCTTTCGTGCGCGGGCGTGGAAGGGTGGTCCCTGGGTCGGGATGTGGTGCTGTACCCCGTGTCTGGGCATGGCTGCCATGAACTGCGGTGCCAGAATCGATGGAAAGTCCGCCAAGATTCTGGTGAATTCGTTGTCCGACAGCGTGATGGAGTCCAGGAGTGGGGCTGGCAACTTGGCTTCACCCAGGGAGAACGTCTGGAAAGTCTCGGCATGTACCAGTCTTTTCCCTTGCAAGTCGACCAGCAGGCTGTGAGCTCGCAAGAAGTCCGCCCCCAGGAGTGGTTGGGCCACGGCGGCCAGTGTGAAGTCCCACGTGTACCGGCTGGTGCTGAACTGCAGCTGCACTGTGCGGGTGCTGTAGGTCCCTATCCTGCTGCCATTTGTGGCCCTCAGCGTGGGTCCTGCCCTGTCGGGGGCAAGACCCTGATCTCCGCTTGACCAAGTAGTGGTATCTTGACTGTTTGTTCCAGACGTACAAGAGGCTGTCCTGGTGGCCAGCCACCATAGTCATTAGTGGCTGCTGGCCCTGGCCCTTGCAGGGCGGGCGACAACGGCGGACTCCTGTGCCCCACCGCTGGTGGTAGAAACACCACTGTTCACTGTCCTCATCACTCCTGCCTCTGTGTTGTGTGCACCCCCCTGCCGGACCTGGCCTGGTCTGCTGCTGGGCGCGTGGCCTGGTAATCTGACCGACGGACGCCACGCTCTCCCTCTTGGCTTTCCACAGCACGTCTGCCCGGGCCGCCACCTTCCGGGGGTCGCTGAACTCTGCGTCGGCCAGCAGCAGATGTATGTCCTCGGGCAGCTGCTCTAGGAACGCCTGCTCAATCATGAGGCAGGGCTTGTGTCCGTCAGCCAGGGCCAGCATCTCGTTCATCAATGCTGACGGCAGTCTGCCTCCCAAACCGTCCAGGTGAAGCAGGCGGGCACCCCGCTCACACCTCGAGAAGCCAAAGGTCCCAATGAGCAGCGCTTTGAATGCTTCATATTTGCCTTCTTCTGGGGGCTACTGTATGAAATCCGCAACCTGGGCGGCCGTCTCCTGGTCAAGGGCGCTCATCACGTGGTAGTAACGCGTGGAATCAGAGGATATCTGCCGTATCTGGAACTGGGCTTCTGCTTGGCTAAACCACACTCATGGTCGCAGCATCCATAAAGTCAGCAGTTTTAGCAAAACTGCGTGAAAAGATGAAGAGTCGGTCATTTTTGGTCCAAATCCTGTTTGGACCTTCGGGGTCACTAATGTAACGATGTACTACATACAGAACTAGAGACGACACGCAGTCGGTAAGTCGTTTCGAGACTAGTTTATTCAAACTTCGCGGAGCTGGCATTTAATCCCTAGCGCCCGCCCTCTCCGGGCGGAAATGATGTCAGAGGTGCATTACCAAAATCTCTCCCCGCGCGCTGGCTATTTGTGAGCCTGTTCGCCTACGCAGAAAGTGGGTCGCCACAATATTATCATTAAGTTGCTTCCTACTGAAATACTGTTTGATTTTAAACAAAAGGTCTTCAGCTCTACAACTGTTGTTAGTAAGAATTTTACATCAATTCTGACTTGACTCTGGATTCCTGAATTAATCCTTCCAAGAGATAACCTCTAGCAGTCTCCCACTCATATTCTGAAATACTTTCCATTGCATCTTTCATATCCATCCCTATAGATTCCCCCCAAATGCTGTTAATATTCAGTCTTCAGCGTGACGCAGTTCCTTTTATTCATTGTTTATTTCCCATCTCCAAAAAAAACTTAAATATTTTGTCATTGAAAATGATCACATTCTTCCCACTTTAGCCTTATTGCAATGACACGACAATCATGCCGTATGACAAAGATGCAACAAAATTTAAGAAATTCAAAAACACTTTATACTTTAATAGATATAGGACAACCATGTCCCTAGGACCAATTAAGTCAAAGAAATGCTTTCACACTAAAACTTACACTCTGCAGCATTTAGGCAGATAGCATGAACATGTTCCTAGATAATGTAATCTTCAATTTCTGCATTAACTTCATGTTGAACACAAACAAGATAAGTGTTTCACAAACTTTTCACTTTAATTTTCCCCAAGAGTCACAGATTTAAAAATCGATTTGTCAGAAGGTCATTAGGAATCTCTAAAAGAATCAATTGTTCATCATTCTGACAATCAAACGTATCTTAAATATGAAGGCACTTCAGTGGCCAATTTCATATCAATCAAATGGCTGAATAACTATAACCATTAAGTTCCTGCCAGTTCATGCAAAAGCAGTTCAGCTGATCCCACTGAAGCCAATAAATCACTTTCCCTTCAGTTTCTGATCTGGCTCTCTGAATTTAACAACCGAGACAGCCTTCACTATTGCTCCATTAATAACCGTATACTCCAACTGTGTGCAAAATCTATTTCCAGTTTTTTGTCATCATTCTATGACTGCTACTTCTTGAAGCCTCTGAGAAGTTTCTTTCCATTTACAATCTATACAACTTTCATGATTTAAACTGCCATCACATCCCCATGCAAGCTGATGTATTTTAATTAAAACCTCATTTCATTCTATTTTCATCCAAGTCCCTCCCCCCCCCCCCCCCCACAGTGTCATTTTGGAAAATGTCTAAGTTACCCTTCCAATTTTTTTTTACTTCTTTCTTAGTGCTTCATACCAGACAATCCTCCATCTCCAATCCTATCTCAATCTTTCTCACAAAATGCAGCAAATTCACATTTCTCAGCAAAATATCCATCATTGCATGGCTCAGTGAGTATTTCAATTCTTATGCCAAATTTGCACATGCCAAACTTTGCCCCTAGAAAATCTGGAAATGATGCCATATACATGCAAGCCATGATAGCACAGCAGTAAGCATGATGCTATTACAGCTCAGGCTGTCAGAGAGTTCAAAGTTCAATTCCAGCAACCTCTAAACAATTTGTATATCCTCCCCATGGGATGCGTGGGTTTCTTCTGTGAGCTTCAGTTTGCTCACACAGTTCAAAGACACACTGGTTAGTAGGTTAATTGGTCATTGTAAAGTGTCCCGTGATTAGGTTATGCCAGATTGGTTCAAAGCGCCAGAAGGGCCTATTCTGCACTGTAGCTTTACAAAGTATAGTTTGTTAATCAGTAAAACAGTCTTACTTGACCACTATTGAATACCACCACATATTTCCCTCTAGACCTTTCACTATTGCTCAATTCCTGTTAATCTAACCAATTTTTCCATTCTCTTATTCCAGATCTCTTCACCTTGACGCCAAGACTCCTCACAAGCCATCTTGCAGCTCCTTAGCAAATACAGTATGCTTTTCAGTATTTGCCAGTCCTCAAAATTGTTACTTTAACATATTCATGCCAGCTTTCACTGATCAAGAAATAAGTTTGAGTATTTTGCATTTCTAAAATCTAAGCAACTTCCAAAATGTTTCACTATATCCTTGTTATACATTAATTTTATGAAACAATCATTCTGACTTGATGCGGGCAGCGGAGTAAGAGGCAGCAGAGTGACAGGGCTTAGGCTCAACGGGTTTAGGCGGTAACGAGGTGAGGTGAGATAGGAAGTATGTGTGTGAGGCCAGTTTTCTGTGCTCGGTGTCGGATGTGGGAGGTCCTGGAGTCTCCCAGCCTCCCAGACGGCCACATCTGCACCAGGAGTGTCAAGTTGCAGCTCCTGAGGGACTGAGTTAGGGGACTGGAGATGCAGCTCGATATCCTTTGCCTAGTCAGGGAGAGCGAGGAGGTGATAGAGAGGAGTTACAGGCAGGTGGTCACACCAGGCCATGGGAGACAGACAAGTGGGTCACAGTCAGGAGTGGGGGGGGAAGGGGAAGAGTCAGGTACTAGAGAGTACCCTTGTGGCTGTACCCCTTAACCATAAGTACTCCTGTTTGAGTACTGTTGGGGTGGGACAGCCTACCTGGAGGAAGTGGCAGTGTATGTGCCTCTGGCACAGAGTCTGGCCCTGTGGCTCAAAAGGGTAGGGAAGGGAAGAGGAAGGAAGTAGTGATAGGGAACTCTATAGTTAGGGGGTCAGACAGGCAATTCTGTGGACGCAGGAAAGAAACTCAGATGGTAGTTTGCCTCCCTGATGCCAGGGTCCGGGATGTTTCGGATCGCATCCAAGATATCCTGTGGTGGGAGGGAGAACAGCCAGAGGTCATGGTACATTTGGTACCAATGACATAGGTAGGAAGTTGAGAAACAGGACCGCAAAGGTAGTAATCTCAGGATTACTGCCTGTGCCATGCAACAGTGAGTATAGGAATAGGATGAGGTGCAGGATAAATGTGTGGCTGAGGGATTGGAACGGGGGCAGGGATTCAGATTTCTGGATCATTGGGACCTCTTTTGGGGCAGGTGTGACCTGTACAAAAAGGACCAGTTGCACTTGAATCCCGGGGGACCAATATCCTGGCAGGGAGGTTTGCTAAGGCTACTGGGGAGAATTTAAACTAGATTTGTTGGGGGGTGGGAACTGAACTGAAGAGACTGGGGAAGAGGTGGTTAGCTCACAAATAGAGAAAGCTTGTAGACAGTGCGAGAGAGAGGATAGGCAGGTGATAGAGAAGGGACGTGCTCAGACCAAAGGTTTGAGGAGTGTCTATTTTAATGGAAGGAGTGTTGTGAACAAAGCGGATGAGCTTAGAGCGTGGATCACTACTTGGAGATATGATGTTGTGGCCATTAGAGAGACTTGGATGGCTCAGGGACAGGATTGGTTATTTCAAGTGCCGGGTTTTAATTGTTTCACAAAGGACAGGGAGGGAGGCAAAAGAGGTGGGTGCGTGGCACTGTTGATCCGAGACAGTGTCACAGATGCAGAAAAGGTGGACGCCATGGAGGGATTGTCTATGGAGTCTGTGTGGGTGGAGGTTAGGAACAGGAAGGGGTCAATAACTTTACTGGGTGTTTTTTATAGGACGCCCAATAGTAACAGGGATATCAAGGAGCAGATAGGGAAACAGATCCTGGAAAGGTGTAATAAAGTTGTCGTGTTGGGAGATTTTAATTTACCAAATATTGATTGGCATCTCCCTAGAGCGAGGGGTTTAGATGGGGTTGAATTTGTTAGGTGTGTTCAGGAAGGTTTCTTGACACAGTATGTAGATAAGCCTACAAGAGGAGAGGCTGTACTTGATCTGGTGTTGGGAAAATGAACCTGGTCAGGTGTCAGATCTCTCAGTGGGGGAGTATTTTGGAGATAGTGATCATAATTCTATCTCATTTACAATAGAATTGGAGAGAGGTAGGAACAGACAGATAAGTGTTTAATTGGAGTAAGGGGAATTATGAGGCTATCAGGCAGGAAATTGGAGGCTTAAATTGGAAACAGATGTTCTCAGGGAAAAGTACGGATGTGGCAAATATTCAAGGGCTATTTGTGTAGAGCTCTGTATAGGTACGTTCCAATGAGACAGGGAAGTTATGATACGGTACAGGAACCGTGGTGTACAAAAGCTGAAATAAATCTAGTCAAGAAGCAAAGAAAAGCTTACAAAAGGTTCAGAGAGCTAGGTAATTCTAGAGATCTAGAAGATTATAAGGCTATTAGGAAGGAACTTAAGAATGAAATTAGGAGAGCCAGAAGGGGCCATGAGAAGGCCTTGGTGGGCAGAATTAAGGAAAACCCCAAGGCATTCTACAGGTATGTGAAGAGTAAGAGGATAAGAAATGAAAGAATAGGACCTATCAAATGTGACAGTGGGAAAGCGTGTATGGAACTGGAGGAAACAGCAGAGGTACTTAATGAATACTTTACTTCAGTATTCACTATGGAAAAGGATCTTAGTGATTACAGTGATGACTTGCAGCAGACTGAAAAGCTTGAGCATGTAGATATTACAAAAGAGGATGTGCTGGAGCTTTTGGAAAGCATTAAGTTGAGTAAGTCGCCGGGATCGGACGAAATGTACCCCAGGCTACTGTGGGAGACGAGGGAGAATATTGCTGAGCCTACGGCGATGATCTTTGCATCATGAATGGGGACAGGAGAGGTTCCCAAGCATTGGAGGGTTGCGGATGTTATTCCTTTATTCAAGAAAGGGAGTAGAGATAGCGCAGGAAATTATAGACCAGTGAGTCTTACCTCAGTGGTTGATAAGTTGATGGAGAAGATCCTGAGAGGCAGGAATTATGAATATTTGGAGAGGTATAGTATGATTAGGAGTAGTCAGCATGGCTTTGTAAGGGGCAGGTCGTGCCTTACGAGCCTGATTGAATTTTTTGAGGATGTGACTAAACATATTGATGAAGGAAGAGCAGTAGATACAGTGTATATGGATTTCAGCAAGGCATTTGATAAGGTATCCCATGCAAGGCTTATTGAGAAAGTAAGGAGGCATGGGATCCAAGGGGACATTGCTTTGTGGATCCAGAACTGGCTTGCCCACAGAAGGCAAAGAGCAGTTATAGACGGGCCATGTTCTGCATGGAGGTTGGTCACCAGTGGAGTGCCTCAGGGATCTGTTCTGGGACCCTTACTCTTCGTGATTTTTATAAATGACCTGGATGAGGAAGTGGAGGGATGGGTTAGTAAGTTGCTCATGACACAAAGGTTGGGGGTGTTGTGGATAGTGTGGAAGGCTGTCAGAGGTTACAGCGGGACATTGATAGCATGCAAAACTGGGCTGAGAAGTGGCAAATAGAGTTCAATACAGGTAAGTTGTGAAATGGTCCATTTTGTAGGTCAAGTATGATGGTAGAATATAGTATCAATGGTAAGACCCCTTGGCTGTGTGGAGGATCAGAGGGATCTTGGAGTCCAATTCCATAGGATGCTCAAAGCTGCCGCACAGGTCAACTCTGTGGTTAAGAAGGCATATGGTGTACTGGCCTTCGTCAATCGTGGAATTGAATTTAGAAGCTGGGAGGTAATGTTGCAGCTATATAGGACACTGGTCAGACCCCACTACCAGAACTGTGCTCAGTTCTGGTCGCCTCACTACAGGAAGGATGTGGAAACCATAGAAAGGGTGCAGAGGAGATTTACAAGTGTTGCCTAGATTGGGGAGCATGCCTTACGAGAATAGGTTGAGTGAGCTCGGCCTTTTCTCCTTGGAGCGAAGGAGGATGAGAGGTGACCTGATAGAGGTGTACAAGATGATGAGAGGCACTGATCGTGTTGATTGTCAGGTCCCCCCCCCCCCCCAGGGCTGAAATGGTTGCCACAAGTGGCCACAGGTTTGAGGTGCTGGGGAGTAGGTACAGAGGAGATGTCAAGGGTAAGCTTTTTACTCAGAGAGTGGTGAGTGTGTGGAATGGGCTGCCGGCAATGGTGGTAGAGGCGGATACGATAGGGTCCCTGGATAGGTACATGGAGCTTAGTAAAATAGAGGGCTATAGGTAAGCCTAGTAATTTCTAAGGTAGGGATGTGTTCGGCACAACTTTGTGGGCCCAAGGGCCTGTATTGTGCCGTAGGTTTTCAATGTTTCTATATATTATATAAAAATTATATGTTTTGTATATAACAATTATATATTTTTTCTATCTAACAGCAAGTAGGTCTACCCAATGGAAGGTAATCTTAATAACAAGTATTCTTTACATACTTCTACATCAGCTAGGTAGATGGCACTAGATCCTACGCCACAGCAACTCAGGAATGCACTTTTATCCAGCTCTTTTCAGAAAACTGGACTTTGTGTAATAAGGTCACACATAGCAAATTTAAAGAATGATTCTTTTGTAGGGTAACAAGGTATTGAATTTAATAATTCTGATGAGAATGTTTGATTGGACAGATTTGCAGGAGGTAAAATACAAAATTCAATTCCATGTTGGCACTTATAGGAAATAGCTCTAATTCCATGAGGAAGATTAAATTGAAGTTACAATATGAACTGCTATTATAACGAGTTATAGAGCACTAAAACACAGCCCTCCATAGTCCTCTCATCCATGTACATATCCAAACTTCTCTCCAATGTTGTAACCAAACCTCTTCCACTAACAGCTTGTTGCAGACTCACACCATGCTCTGGGTGAAGGTCACCCCTCAGGTTTCCCTTAAATTTTGCACCTTTCACCCTTAACCTATAACCTCTAGAATCCAGATTCCAGAACCTTGGTAATTTGACTCCAGAGTGGTTGTCTGGCCTGCTGAATATATATCTAACATTCTGTCTACATTTGGACAGCTTCCAGAGTATTTTGCTCCCTTTAAGCTACTGTATAAATCAAGCACAAGTTATACATGGGAACATATCTGGGTGCTTTTCTAAGCTTTGTACCCTCTTTGGAAATTGAACATAGCAAATTCTTACCACAAAAACCTCATGTTAGTCAGTGATAGACTTCATCTCTTAATAATCAAAACATGCATAAAATCCCATTTTCAATTTGCATAATTCAAATTCCTATAATTTAAAAAAAATTTTACACGGACTTGACAACCCAAGGTTAAACATGTTAGAATTTTTCTCTCTGGAGCATAGGAGAATGAGAGGAGACTCCATACAAAATTCTGTGCCATATAGATAGGATAAATATAGGTAGGCTTTTCCCACTGAAGATGCGAGAGACTAGAACTAAAGATCATAGGTTAAGGGTGAAATATTTAAGGTGAATTTGAGTGACACCTTCACTTGAGGGTGGTGCGAGTGTGGAATGAGTTGTCAGAAGTGGTGGATGAATGTTCGATCACAACATCCAAGACAAGTTGGATAAGTACATGAATGGGATGGGTATGGAGGGCTATGGTCTAGTACTGTTAACGGGACTAGGCAGAATAGTTTGGCATGGACTAGGTGGGCCAAAAGGCTTGTTTCTGTTCTGTAATGCTGTTTGACTACTATAGGCAATCATACACAAATAACACACGTACTTCTTTATATTCAATGCAAAAGAAAATTGTAGTCAACAATTCTGATATTTCTTCTCTTTATAAATGGGAGAACAAGGCAGTCTTATCCTCTCCATTGAAAACTTACTTTTCCTTGCCTTCTCCAGCAACTCCAACCCTTTGATTATCTGAAGACCAACATATATCTTTGACTGTGCCGCAGAATGGTTGGTATTCATATTTGACCAAATGTTCCTTCTGGGTAGTATCCCAAATTTTAATTTTTCCAGAAATATCTGTCACAATTCAAAAAAATCCTTAATTTAGGCAGAGAAATGAATACTGGATTGACCCTTATTCAATATTTTTCAACCAGAACATACTCAGTCACAAAACCTATACTAAAACATTTAACTTGTATCAGACCATGATAATGTCAGGATTCTAGCTATCACACTTTGAATATTATTTCTTGATCAGCAATGATTGTATTGAAAAGTGTCATTATCTTGATTCCAGGCATTCAACAGCTAAGCTCCAAATGATAGATGGTAGAACCTTGTTTTTTTTTTAGCAGCATGTAAAAGAGCACTAGAATGATAATTATAATATGTAGCATGATAGTTGACGGAACTGAACAGTAAAATGTGTATCAATTTTAAATTTAATTCAGACCATGTTCAGAGAAAATAGTAAATTAGATAAGTAAAATTCCATATTGCATTAAGATGTTTCCCCACACAGAATGGAGAAACAGACTGTCATGGCCACAGATGTTGTAACATACGCCAAAATCTTCGGCAGGGGAGGAGGGGTTGTTGAAAGACTTGCTGTGCTGAGTTCCCCCAGCATTTTGTGTGCCCGACTCTTCGTGATGTCATGGACCATAGGCAAGATATGGAAGTAGATCGCCAGGCCTTTCTTCCGCAAAATTGCCCCATGATCAACATTTCAAATTCATTTTCAATCATAGGATAATTAGAGATGAAGTTAGCCATTCTCATTTATTCAGAAGTCACTTAGCAAATTAAAAGCATCACCATATAATATATAGATCTATCAAGCATAGCTTTGTTTATGAAAACTTAATATGATACAATGCTTTCTTGTGTTTACCAATCCACTTAGGAAACTTAATTTCAAGACCCTTCAGTTCCATTTCTACAAGCTAGTATTTAAGTGTGCATTCAGTGAAGCTAGTTTACTTAGTAAGAGTTTATTGTAAAAGAAGATATTTTGCTTGGAGAAAGCAGGATACAAATACAGGAACACAAGAGATTCTACAGATGCTGGAAATCCAAAGTAACACCCAAAATGTTGGAGGAATTCAGCACATCAGGCAGCATCTATAGAAAGGAATAAAGAGTCGATGTTTTGGACTGAGAGCCTTCATCAGGACTTGTTGAGCTCCTCCAGCATTTCGTACATGTGACAAGTACAGGAAGTTAAGTAGACCATCAAATAGGAGAGCCAAATGAGAAATTTGAATGAAGTTACAGAATGGTGTGAAAGGGTGCAGTTCCAGAATTTTACACCTCTGCAATATGGTATCAACCTAATAAAGAAGACAGGGGTGAATGTGCTTTAGGGGAATTAGTCGAGCCAAGTGGGGAACTACAAATCATACAAAAGTTTAGATTAACAATGTAAAGAAGCAAAGAAAACATCTGAAATCCAACTTAACTGGAGAATCCGATTTAGTAAAGTAGAACTTAATGGGATGAGAAGTAATCTAGTCAAAGTGGAGTCAAATTTCATTGTACAAATTGTAAAAGAGCAACTTTTAAAGAGATACTTCAGACAAGTCAAGGGCATTTTCACAAAGGGAACCAAATCATCCTGGAAAAAAACAGTAAAACTAAAAAGAATAAAAGAAAACCAGGATGGATACAGTGGGTTAAAACGCTAAAAATAAAGATAAGCACAGAGAAGGTTTCTTCATCAAAAGAAACCCAAGTCTTTCAAAAACATGTAAATAGTAATTAGAAAGCAGTAGTAACCAATTTGGAGCAAAGGAAGCAATTTATATTTTAATGCAGAAGACATAGTTGGTGTACCAAATTAGTACTTAATTTTCAGTCTTTTCCAAGATGCTGCTGCCAAAATCTTTGCAAAGGAAACAGCTTAGTACAACTTCTCTACCAGCTATGGTCTGAATTCAAGGTTCAATGAAATGTGCAACATTTGTCCTACATGACACATGGAAACAAATTATTCACTATCGACAATGATACAATTATAATTAGACACTCAAACTGTTCTGCTGTCTGTGAACAACAATCCAGATTACATTAAAGTACTAGGTACATCACTAATCAGCTATAAAGTACTGTACAGGCAGTCCCCGGGTTACGAACGAGTTTGGTTCCTGAGTCCGTCTTTAAGTCAGATTTGTACGCAAGTCGGAACAAGTACATCCGGTATTACTTAGTGTCAGTTAGTCAAATGTTTGTCTTAGTATATATTTTACCTTTCTATGTATATAAAACACTTAAGAAACACGTGTATTCCAATAATTAAACCATTGCGTTGCTTAGTAATAGCTGTAGCTTTCATCACGGCAGGGCCTTTCATGTGCTCCATTATTCTCACTTTATCCTTTAAAATTGTCCCGTTCGTTGACTGACAGTAGCCCAACGCTTTTCTAATGACCAATGGTGTTTCACCTCTTTCCAAATGCTTTATTATTTCCACTTTATTTTCAATCACGATCATTTTCCATCAGCAGAACAGAAACACTGTGGGCGGCAGGTCCTGAGCTCCGCTGGCTCCCGAGGTCCGCTGGGTCCTAAGGATGACCACACTGAATTCCCCAGGTCCTAAACTCCACCATACTGATACAGGTTAAATGGGACAAGTGGGGGCTGTGCTGGGTTTGGGTATTTGATCCTCCTCAATATTCCGCGTGGGAATTTAAACTGGAGGTGGCAGTGTTTTTTTTTTACGATGTCAAGTTGCGCGCTCGACATCAATCCGGCACAGATGGTACGGGAGTCACTGGGTCAACATCAACCTGGCATGGGAGCGGTCTGTCACTGGATCAAATTCGGGAAACTCTGTTCTCCAGCCCGGCACTGATCTCACTGCGCCACCAGCCGACTGGAACGGGTGGGTGTCAGGGTGAACCTTGCTAAGAAAAATTTAAGCCAAATACAAAGTTACACACTCAACAGTGTCAACGGCAACGACTTAAAATGGCGGATGGCATCGCGATCAGACTTAAAATGGTGGACGGCGTTCTCCTTCCTCGGTTCATAAGGACGAGTTGTTCATAACTCAGGGACTGCCTGTATACAACTATGCACTCTGGATTTTAGTGCCTACATTTCAGCATGGATGGCTTTAGATGTGTGCACACCACAAGTCACTTAGCTAATGGGAAAGAAATAGTTTGTATTGCCCCATTAATGTTACTCACATATCCTGTATGGCCCCATTTATTGAAAGGGTCACCTACTTTCATTTAAGATGTAAGCTTGAGCAAGAATATTTCAGTAATATATCTCAATTAACAGCAATTTCATGTGTTTATAAATAAGTTTATAAATAGCTGGTTGCTTTAACTCTCCCACCTCCCCAACTAGTTCCAGTGTTGCTACATAGAGGCCTTCACTAGGGCATAAAAATATTCCAAACTGGTCAATTTAATGCTCATCAGTGAACAGAATGGTACAAAGTGATTTTTTTCTTTAAAGCACATTTTATTATAATAACTAGTCAACATTTAAAACAGCAAACACCAGAAATACAAAAATTAAAATAATCATGTTGGGCAAGGTAATCACAGGAGACTGAAGTCTAATTGACATACCTCCTGAAGCAATGTAATATCCACTGGGTGAATACTGGGCAACTTGAACTTGACGAGCATGTTCAGTAAATATATCCGCAATTCCTGGATTCTGAAAACAGAAATGGTCTTTAACAAATATTCCAATCCCTCTTAAATATGTATACAAATCAAAATGTGTGAAATAAAGTATTGTTACCTCGATGTTCCTTATGATGACACTTTTGTTATTGGTGTAAAGAAAGTTGATTCCTTTAGGATCACTTCCAAGAACTTTTGAAACACCTCTTTCCACTTGAGGGAGGCATGCAAACACTTTACCTGTTAAAAATCAAGGAAGAGATTAAAAGGGAGAATATAGTTTTCAAACCAGCATTTTACAAGATAATTAATGTTTCCTGAAAATTAACTATAAAGTGAGCAAACATGTTTGCAAACCACAGTATTCTTACTTTGACATGAAAGACTTCATCAAATGAAGTGTTTACAAAGCCAGAGTGAAAACCACTTTGAATGATTTTACAGCTACCAAGATATATGAATGCTCTGCCCAATGCAATTACCGGTACTCACTTTTCTGAAATACTGTAATGTTTCATATTTCTTTCAGCTATTTGATATTCAAATTCATCTTGTTCAAAATATCAAATACTCTAGGAACAACTTCACACAAATAAGGGCAGCCACGGGCAAATTTCTTCCAAAACAGTGAGAAAAATAAGACACTTTTGTTAAAAATTCATTGTGTGGAAGCATTTGTCTGATGGCAACATTCCTCATTTGGACACCATGGTAGTGGAACGGTTAACACGATGCTATTACAACATGGAGCATTACAGCTTGAAGTTCAAATCCAGCACTGCCTGTAAGGAGTTTGCACATCCTCCCTCTGAACGCATGGGTCTCCTCCAGGTACTCCAAGTTCCTTCCATATTCCAAAGACATCCCGGTTAGTTGGTCAATTGCTCATTGTAAATTGTTCTGTGATTAGGCTGAGGTTAAATACCGGTAGATGGGTTGCTGGGAGATGCAGCTCTTTAGGTCAGAAGGGCCTGTTCTATGCTGTATCTCTAAATAAATGCAAGTAGCCAATACTACAAAGTGCTTTTGGCTCACTAAAAATAACTCGTACACCAATACTTGCTGCTATACAAATGGGCTCCTTCATATATTATTTATCTGAATTAGAAGTCTAGAATTACAAAGGCTTAGATCTTAAGGTCATTTCCCTTAACTTATTTTTTAAACCTTTGGTCTCAGCATAAAGCTCTGGGAGCTCAGGGTCAATTTTAGAAAAGCACAGCGCCTATGCAACCACTTGTACAATAACAAGTATACTGTATTAACTTAAGCATCATCTTCCCACTTTTTATCTCAGGCACTATTCAAAAATTCTCTCAAATTACCTTCCTTTAACAACTAAATATAGCTGCTTGTTTTCTTCAGTGTGAATTGTAAGAATCTGCAATGCTTAAGTTCCCAAGTTTTCATTTGTTACACAATTCAAAAGCAGACCACTGGCTATTAAGCTTACTGTGATGTCAAAGTTTCAGTGATTAAATAAATGCAGATTCTGCAGCACAACCCCCCACACACAAAAGATTTAAGTGAATCACAGAATACATAAATCCTTGACAAGGAAGGCTTATTATGGATGAACATGCATTTCATTCAAACAATGTCATTGCAAACAAACCTTTGAACTCGTCAATATACACAAAGCAAGCTTAGTAACCAACTCAGCATTATTGCAGTTTTAATGAAAAGAATTAGTCGACAACTTCAAAAGGCAAGGTATCATGTTATATTTCTGCCTTCCCACAGTTGTCATTCCAATAATGTACTAAGCCTGCACAGTGACTACACCGCTAGTTAAGACAGCTGTTTAATATCCCCTATATTTGCAGCAGTTACCCTATGAAGTCATTAACTGGAGAATAACTAGAGTTAAAATATGTTTAGTCAGACCCTATTTTATAGAAGCCACGTTTTACTTATTGATCTATGGATAATGAGAAAATAAATAGCATTTTGAAGCTGGGGCATTTCCGTTGTGTCTCTGTTTAGCTAGAGCTAAGCTATGTAGTAATTTCCTGCAAACAGGGAAGTGCTCATTTTTACAAAAGAATACCATCATTTATGAAAATTCGTTGCAAAATTAGCCCCTTAAATGGTAATTCCCCTTTAATTTCATATATTTTATATTTGGTGTGGTAATTATAAAAGGTAGTTAACATAGTCTACTAACAGATATATGCAGAATGCTGTCAAGAGTAATCCAGAGAAGGACCCTACATTGGGATACAAAGTAACTCCCCCAGTGAACGGAAAGATAACTCAGCAGTTTAAAACAACTTGTGGTTCGAGTTCTCTTTTAATCTGCAGGAACTGATCTTGGATTATTAGAGAGTTAATTGCTGAGATCGTGTCATGTAATCATAATATACTTGAAAATGAAATCCAATGCATTTATAATAAATATGCCAAAAAAGCAAAGCAGAGCAGAAAATGGCATAATAAGTAACATTATGAGCATAAACAGTAACAAAATCACTCCTACACTTCTACAGTGTCGAAGTTTAAAAAAAATGTTTGGAGCGTTTTAAAGCTCTCAAATTAATTGAATGAATCATTGAAACGTGCAACTATTTTCATAAGTCATGTCCTTCTGGAGTTGACAAAATAGAACACAGATGATGGAAAGGACACTTGTTAACTCCCTAATTCCAGAACATCGATCTCCAAATATGCCGGCCAATCTCCTTTAGATAAAATACACCTTTTAATACTATTACTGCGGAACTGACGGCATGGCAACGCAACGACAAGAATGTAACTGTCAAGTTTGAACCAGCTTAATGGGAGGGGTAAAGGAAGAAGAAAGGGAACCAAATCACGAAAGGGAAGGGCGAGGCCTTTTTTTTTGCACATCTCGAGTGCCAGGCCTTGGACTGGCACGGCCGGGTCTGGGCAGCGTTCCCCACACTCTGCTCAGAGTTAACGGGGTCTAGGTACGCTGTTCGCTCTGGAGTCACGGGCAGCGGAGCCCATTTGCTTGCTCCCTCCCTCAGTCGGTGCTCCTGCTCTCCCCCTCCCGGGAAACACTCACTCAGCTCGTAAGGCATCGTCACACGATCTCGCCGGCCCGGAACACAGCGGAAGGGAAGAGTAGCGCAAACCGCCGCTAACGCGCTCCTTTACTCTGCAACGACCACTCCACTCCACTCCACTCCACTCCACGTCGCTGGCCGGCTTTCCCTCCCCGCAAGTTTGCAGAGTGGGGAGCGAGCGCACGCCAAACCCGGAAACAAGCGCTCGGCGGCTCCCTCGCCGCTTTGACCATATATAGTCAAAGCTGCTCGATTCGCCTTGGCTGTGAGGCGCCGTAGCCTCACCACCAACCTCCGCCTCCTCCATCGTCCGAGTGGTGACGTCAGCACGCACCCAGGTCAGGTGTACGTGCTGCTCGCGCTCACCGGCCGACCGTCCGCCTGAGGCTCAAGGTGTGCGCTGGAAGGAGGAGGTTTGGCACGGCATCCGTGCCCGTCGTGTGGGAGGCCTTCTCCAAGCCTCCCTACAAGTGACGTTAAACGCTGGAGACTCGACTGAGTGTAGTAAATTCTGAGAAGGTGTTTTCATCTGAACATGATTATACTGAGAAGGAAACCCTGAGGTGCGTGATTATAAACTGGTAGGGATTTTTGGAATAATGGAGAGAGGCAGTGAGGCCACTAGAACGGTCACATGAAGTTAAGACCTGGATTGCTGTAGGGATATGAGGCAAATTCCATAGTTCAAGCTACAGGTATAATGCTGATGATTGGAAGACAGAAAGAGGGTTACAGGGGATAAAAATAATTTTAGACGAGTCCCGATGATGGGTCTCGGCCTGAAACGTCTTTTCTATAGATGCTGCCTTGCCTGCTGAGTTCCTCCAGCGTTTTGCGTGTGCTCTTTAGACATAGGACGAGAGCTTTTATCATCATAGTTTTCGTAGAAAAGCATTGAGGACATTTTCAAATGGCGCATCCATCATTAAGGACCCGAATCATTCAGGACATTTCCTCTTCTCATTATTACCATCAAGGAGGAGGTACAGGAGCCTGAAGACACTCACCCAACGATTTAGGAACAGCTTCTTCCCTACCACCATCAGATTTCTGAATGGATAATGAACTCATGTAATTACTTCACCTCTCTATCCCCCAGCTCTCTTTACCACTACTTTTTAAACTATAATTTCTTTTTGTAATTGATAGGTTTTCATTATTACATATTGCCATATACTGCTACTGCAAAACAGTAAATCTATGACTTATGCTAGTGATATTAAACCTGATTCTGATATATTAAAAACTAGGTGCTGACAATAGGATCATACAGCACAGAAACAGTTATTCAACCCAACTTGCCTTACAACCAAAATGTCCATCCAAGCTAGTTCAATTTATCAGCTTTTGGCCCATATCCTTTCAATCCTTTCTTATTCAAGCTAACTTGTCACTCAGAAATCTCTCCAGTAACTCAGCTACAACAGATGTTATTGGCCTATACTCCCAGGGTTTTCTTTGCCACCCTTCTTAAATAAAGGCACAACATTTGTTGCCCTCTAGTCTACTGAAATCATGCCAATGGTTAATGATGATGCAAAATTTCCACCAGGGTGCTTACAATTTCTTTTTTCCTCACCTCTCACAGCATTCTTAGATGTAGAACATAGTACAGTACAACACGATACTGGCCCTTTGGCCCACAATGTTGGACTGACCTTTTAACCTAATCCAAGATCATTCTAACCCTTCTCTTGCACATGACCCACCATTGTTTTTTCATCCATGGGCCTATCTAAGAGTCTCTTAGAATTCCCTAATGCATCTGCCTCTACCACCACCCATGGCAGTGCATTTGATGCACCTACCACTCTGTGTAAAAAAAAACCCTCTGATATCCCCACTATACTTTCCTCTAATCACCTTAAATTATACCCTCTCATATTGGCTATATACACTCTGCGAGAAAGGCTCTCTATCTATGTCTCTCTATCACCTTATATACCTGGTCAGGCCCTGGAGTTTGTCTGTCTTCATACCTATAAGATATCCAGCATCTTCTCTACTGTAATGCAGACTATCTACAAGATTTCCACATTTACTTTTCCTAGGCTTCATGTCTTTCTTCGCTGTAAAAACGTATGACAAATATTAATTAAAGTCCTTGCATATATATAGGATCCTGCTCAGACCCCACTTGGAGTATTGTGCTCAGTTCTGGTCACCTCACGACAGGAAGGATGTGGAAACTATAGAAAGGGTGCAGAGGAGATTTATAAGGATGTTCCCTGGATTGCGGAGCATGCCTTCTGAGAGTAGGTTGAGTGAACTTGGCTTTTTCTTCTTGGAGCAATGGAGGATGAGAGGTGAGCTGACAGAGGTGAGAGGCATTGATCGTATAAATAGAGGCTTTTTCCTAGGGCTGAAATGGCTAACAAGAGAGGGTATAGCTTTAAGGTGCTTGGAAGTAGGTACAGAGGAGATGTTAGCGGTAAGTTTTTTACACAGAGAGTGGTGAGTGCGTGGAATGGACAGCCGGCAACGGTGGTGGAGGCAGATATGATAGGGTCTTTTAAGAGACTTCTGGATAGGTACATGGAGCTTAGAAAAATAGAGGGCTATGGGTAACCTGAGGTAATTTCTAAGCTAAGGACATGTTCGGCACAGCTTTGTGGGCAGAAGGGCCTGTATTGTGTTGTAGGTTTTCTGTTTCTATCATCTTTGGCTCCTTACAGAGTTGTCCCTTTGGTCTTTGAAAGGTCTTATTCTCTCTCTAGTTACTATTTTTCCCTTCACATAGTTACAGATTTTCTTCAAAATTTAATTAATCTTCTCTACCAAATTTATCTTTCTGCCCACCTAATTTCTTTCTTGTGTACGCTCCTGCATCCCTTATACTCCAACAATCCCCACCTGATCCCCACTGCCTAAACCTGACCTATGCCTCCTCCATTTTTCTGGCCAGTGCCTCAATAACCCGTCACCCAGGTTTCCTACTCTTACCAACAGTGCTCTTCACTCCAATAGGAGCATGTATTGGAGTTTAAAAGTTGCATTGTTTGCTGTGTAACCAAAACTATGTAGTCAGCTTTGAGCTTGCTATTTGCTATGCATGTATCCAATTTAGTAGGAGAATGAAATCTTAAGAATGTAGAAGATAATGGGGTGTTAATGAGAGGTAGCTAAGAGATGTAGATTAGAACATGATTAAGTCAATGGGTAGAAATAATAGTGGCGGATGTACTTGTGATACGCAACTGTAGACCGATTGGATATGCTAATGCAACTAAACCAGAAGATTGCTATAAAAAATGCTATGTACAAGGATCGGTGGGCAATCAGCGACTAGCTCAATGACTGTCTCAGCTTTGATTTGCAAATTAAAGTTTAACCCTTCTTGAAGAATCTTCTGCGTCTCCTGGTTGTTTGTGGGGCACGAGAAACCACGACACATGCAGACTTCGAGCTCTCACTATCTCTCCCATGTGCCTGTGTTCCTTTTGCCAATAAACAACCAGCTCCACTTAAGCTTTCATGCTCCCGTCCCATACTAACAAAATGCACATTGCCCCAGTTTAGAACTTCAAACTGTGGACCAGTTCTGCCCATTTCCACAACTATTTTAAAGCTACAAATATGAACACAGGTCCATAAGTGCTTCCCCATTGTCTCCTGCCCCTTACCCAAAAATAGGTTGTGTTTTGTCCTCTCTATAGTTGGGCCCTGTACCTTCATGAATGCACCTAACAAATTCCACCCCATCGAAGTGCTCAACAGTCCCAGTCTATGTTAGGCAGCTTTAAGTCCCCAACCATGACAATCCATTTATTCTTATAGCTCTTCATAGTTGTTCTTTTAATTGCCATTGGCTATTTGTGCTGATACTACAATCCCAGCAATGTATTCATCCCCTTCTTATTTGTCAGTTGCATCACTGGATAATCCTTCAGTGATTTCATCTCTGACTGCTGCTATGACATTCCCTTCATCAAGAATGCAGCTCCCCCACCCCTCTTCCTGTCGTGTCTTACCAATCCTACAGAGTTTTTTGAAAAGGTTAGCAGGCAATTTGATGAAGGAAAGGCAGTGGATTTTGTCTATATTGACTTTAGCAAGGCCTTTGACAATGTCCAGCATGAGAGGCTGGTCAAAGAGTTTTAGTCACTTGGTTCAGTCACTCAGGTGAAGTAGTAAAATGGATTCAACATTGGCTTAGTGGGAGAAGCCAGAGAATGGTAGTAGATAGTTGCCTATCAAGTGAGAGGGCTGTGACAAGTGTGACTGCAGGGACTGGTGCTGGGTCCATTGTTGTTTGATGTCCATATCAATAATCCAGATGATAATGTGGTCAACAAGATCAGCAATTTGCACGTAACACCAAGATTGGAGCTTTAATGGACAGCGAGGAAGGCAATCAAAGCTTGCAGTGGGATTTTGGATCAACTGGAAAAATGGACTGAAAACTGCAAGATAGAATTTAATGAAGACAAGTGTGAGAGGTTGTATTTTGTGGGGTGGGGGGACAAACTAGGGTAGAACTGATACAGTGAACATTATAGCATTAAGGCGTGCAGTAGAACAGAGTGATCTTGGAATACAGATTTATAATTCCTTGAAAGTGGCATCAGAGGTATACAAGGTCATAAAGGGAGCTTTTGGCCCATTGGAATATGTTTGGACTTTATTCCCTGGAGCATAGCAGAATGAGGAAGATTTGATGGAGGTATACAAATTGATGAGAGCTATAGATAGGCTAAATATAAGAGGCTTTTTCCAGTGAAGTTGGGGTGAGAGTAGAACTAGAGGTCATAGGTTAAGAGTGAAAGGTGAAATATTTAAGGAGAACATCATTCAGAGGGTGGTGTGAGTGTAGAACAAGGTACCAGCTGAAATGGTGGATAGGGTTTGATTGCCAGACTTAGGAGAAGTTTCTATAAGTAAGTGGATGAGAGGGGTATGGAGGGCTATGGTCCAGGTGTGGGTTGAAAGGACTAGACAGAATAACAGTTTGGCATGAGTTAGGTGGGCTGAAGGACCTGTTTGTGTCCTATAGTGCTCTGTGACTTAGTAACTCCATCTCTATCATGCCTAAAGTATCTGTACCCAGGACATTAAGTTGCCAGTCCTGTCCCTCCCTTAGGCAACACACAAAAAATGCCGGAGGAACTCAGCAGGCCAGGCAACATTCATGGAAAGGAACAAGCAGTTGAAGTTTCGGGCCGAAATGTCCCAGGTACACACGGCTGTCCAAGCCCCATGTTCATCCACCTTACCTGTCAGATCTCTTATACTGAAATAAATGCAATTTAATCCAATAGAATTCCCTCATTCTCCTGCCTGTCCTACCTATTCAGCTTGCTCTCAATGATCTTTGCATCACTGTCTAGCTTC
This sequence comes from Hemitrygon akajei, assembly GCF_048418815.1. Lineage (NCBI taxonomy): Eukaryota > Metazoa > Chordata > Chondrichthyes > Myliobatiformes > Dasyatidae > Hemitrygon > Hemitrygon akajei. Next base: position 85,882,659 of record NC_133136.1, on the reverse strand, counting down.
TCATTTCCCTCCCTATGCTTGGGATCCCACACCACTGACAATTGAGTTGAAATCTACCCTAATAGCACTACCAAATCTGGAACTCTTCCATTTCCTGCGAAATTCAGCTCTTGTACAGTTACCTCAGCCCCAGAACAGATCCCAATGGTCTTAAAATCTGAATCCCTGTCTCCCATACTAATTTTTCAGCCACTCATTTTCTCTCTTATTCTTATTCTCACTGGCATGAGATACTGAAAGTAAACCATAGATTACTACCCTCAAGGTCCTGCTATTTACCCTCTTCTCTATCTCCCTATATTCACTCCACCGGACCTCATCCCTTTCTCTACCAATGTTTTTTATGCCCATGGGCGCAATGACTTCTGGCTGATTACCTTGCTCCTTGAGAATGTTTTGTAGTCATGATGTCGTGGAGTCTGGCACCAGAGAAGCACCATACCATTGTGAAGGCTCTTTTGTGGCCACAGAATCTTATGTCTGCCCCCCTAACTATCAAGCCCCCTGTCACTCAAATCCTGTTTGCTTTCACCCTTCCTTACTGAGCCTCAGAGTAATTCTGGTGGCAGGTCATCCCACCCAACAGCATCCAGAACAGTATACTTGATTTTGAATGAAATGGCTACAGGGGATTCCTACACAATCTTGTGTACTGATTATTATCTAAATGGGCAGAGTATTATCCAAATGGGGAGAAAATTCAAACATCAGAGGTGCAAAGGGACTTAGGAGTTCTCGTGCAAGACTCCCAGAAGGTTAATTCAGAGGTTCATTCTGTGGTAAAGAAGGCAAATGTAATGTTGCCATTTATTTCAAGGGGAATAGAATATAAAAGCAAGGAGATAATGCTGAGTCTTTATCAGACGCTACTCAGGCTGCACTTGGAGTATTGTCAATAGTTTTGTGTCCCTTATCTCAGAAAGAATGAATTGTCATTGGAGAGAGTCCGGAGGAGGTTTACAAAAATGATTCCAGGAATTAAGGGGTTAACATGAGGAATGCCTGGCAGCTTTGCGCCTGTACCCACTGGAATTTAGAAGAATTTGTGAGATTTCATTGAAACCTACCAAATGTTGAAAGGACCAGATAAGGTGGATGTGGAGAGGATGTTTCTTCGGATGGGATATCCAGAACTAGAGGGCACAGCCTCAAAATTGAGGGGCAACCTTTCAGAACAGAAGTGAGGAGGAATTTTATTTTAGCCAAAGAGTGGTGAATCTGTGGAATGCTCTGCCACAGACTCTGGTGGAGGCCAATTCCATGGATATACTTAAAGTGGAAGTTGATAGATTCCTGATTGGTCAGGGAATCAAAGGATATGGTGAGAGGACAGGTGTATGTGGTTGAGTAGGATCTGGGATCAGTCATGGTGGAATGGACTCGATGGGCTGAATGGCCTAATTCTGCTAATATGTCTTATGTTTTTATTGCTGTTTCCTTTCCTTGTGGTCACCCAACTGTCTTATTTCCTGTACCTTGTTTGTGACCACCTCACTAGGACTCATATCTATGATACTCTCAGCATCTCAGATAATCCTGAGTGCATCCAGCTCTAACTCCTGCTCCTACACGTGGTCAGTCAGGAGATGCAGCTGGACACACCTTCCATCAGTAAAGCTGTTATGTGACACTGGAAGTCTCCCTAATCTCCCACATCCTCCACTGCCGTAAGTGCCATCTGAATGCTCTAAGACCAAAAAGGAGATTCAAAGAACATTACTTGTGCCTTTGCTTGCCAAAGCCTCATGAGCCAAATCTGAAATAAAAACAAAAAATGTGGAAAAAAGATTGAAGAGCTCTGGACCTGAAACAGGAACTGTTTGTCCTTCCACAGATGCTGCCTGATCAACTGAGTGTTTACAGGATTTTCTATTTTTATTTAGAATGTGGTGTAGTTTGATGAGCATTGGGGTGATGGATTGGTGGTGGGATATAGTACGAGATAGACTATGTGATTTTGCTTGGGATTATTGACAAAAATCTAAAAAGGAGCAGGTTTAGGAGTGGTTTGGATTAGTAGAGTTTTCAGTTTACAATTGGGCTGAGGGATTTAGCAGTTAAAGCGCCAAGGCAATCCTGATCCACAGACTAGGAAGAATTTAAACATTGTATTTGCTGGTGCTTCAATGGGAGGGATTTAAGTATTGTATTTGCTGGTGCTTCAATGGGAGGGATTTAAGCATTGTATTTGCTGGTGCTTCAATGAGTGAGAAAGCACAGTGACTTTTAGAAGTACCTTTTCTGGGTCCCAGACTGGAAGTTTCTCCAAAGTACTTGCTCTTTCCCCCACCACCTCCCACAATGTTTTCCAGATGTTCAGACCAGGGACAAAGATGAGACAATATGATCAGGGTCTCCTAAATGTTCAGCATCTACAAAAAATATGTGGATCGGTCACAGTGTCCATTTTATTTATGAAACTTCTATCAGCATGTCCTATTCCCTTTTGTGTGCTGCTCCATTAAGTTGAACCAAATGTAAGAGATTGAGGGCAGCCAGATGAGGGCAATTGCAATATGAGTAGTTGGGTGTCAGAACAGAGAATTTATTTTTAGGAGCTCAGGAAAACACTTATGCTCTCCCTGCTACCAGGCATATCAATAAAAGGAAGCAGTCTCTTTGCACTTCCATTTGATGCCTTCACCTTGTCATAGCCCACTCTTCAGTTGTTCTTCAATGCAGCCTCAGCTTCCACACTGTAAGTGCTGGAGACTTGAATGTACCTGGACCACAGCTAATTTAATCAGTCACCCCAAATGGGGTGAAAAAGGATCTAGTGCTTTCCTAGCGTGTATGATGAATAAACTCTTCTTGGGCATCCAGGCAGGTACAGGTATCAATTTTAACCGAGGTATCATTGACAAACTCTGCTGTCTTCATCAGGAATGATGCCTAGGCATGTCTAGCCTTGTGATATATATACCCTCATCATCCATCCCTTCTGATTAGTAAGTCCTAATCCAATCAGATTTCTGCTGTCCCACCTTATTTACAATTGAATTCTAGTTCTTACTTAAAACGAGACCTTCATCTTTGTTAAAATTCGTTTTTTGTAGATTTATTTCAATGGCTTCCTTCACCAAGTGGTCCCAAAAGCCATTGGAGTGGCACAGTAATTTTGTGCCTTTGAAGTCAGTCCTATGGCCATTGTGAATGCAGCATTCTGCTACCACCGATTTCTCTGGGTAACCCACGTGGAAACACATCTTGTGCTCTTTGATACAGGTTTCCACCGTGTGCCCTGTCTGATCAATATACGCTACTCTGCATTTACAGGGAATCCTGTAAACACCAGCCATCCTGAGTCCCAGGTCATAAGCTGATATACAGGCTGATATGTACCAGGCACCACCATATCCCCGTCATTACAGGCTAAATCTTGACTCTATAAATATCTTCCTCAGCTTCACTTCTCGTCCCTCGTGAATGTATGACTTAGACAGAATTCCACTGAGATAGATTAGTGGTGTGGAAGATTTAAAAAAGAACATTACATGATAATCATGAAGAAAACATCCAAATGAGTCATATCCTTTAGATTCAGCAATAGTAAAATAAATAGTCTGTGCTGCTAGTTGTAGAAGATTGTAGTTGCATAATGACCTATGTTGACTCTCTACAAACTTAAAATTAAAATCCCCATTTTAACTGAAAATCCTCTCACTCCAATAAACCTACGCAACAATTCCCCGGTTTCTCACAGTTGCCAAGGCCTTAGATACTCTGATGCATTGGCAAAACATTGTTTCTAACCCTTTGTCCGCAGCTGAATCTTTGGTAGCAAGCTTATCGATGTCATGTCCTGCTTTTATATCTCATGCTCCTTTCACTCCTTATCCACCTTGTTGACACATAACCATTCATTCTCACCATTAGTCATGTTTCTTGAGTAATTCAGAAACATATTCATTTCCTCCTTATGCTTTCATTGATAATGAAAGAGCATTGTAATGTAATCCACTGCTGTTGAATTTAAGATTTTACCTAAACCATTCTAAAGACTTCCACTTTCTGCTTCACAATTTCCACAAATTTAGAAAGAGTAATTATACCCCGTTGGCAGGAGCCATGTAAGAATTTGTATTAAAAGTATAATTATGATCTGAGATACACACCCTGGAAGGGCAGTAGAGGCAGTTTCAATGGTAATTTTCAGGTTAATTGTATCATGAAATGAATAAAAGAGGAAAATTTGCAGGGGAGCAAGACTGACTATCTTGTTTCTCACAGGACAGTGCTAGTCTTTGGGACCCCCTTCCTCAAAGGGTGGCAGAAGCAGTGCATTAGAATATTTTAAAATCAGAAGTAAATAGATACATAATAAGCAAGCTAGTGAAAGCTGACCGTGGGTGGACAGGAATGCAAAGCTGAAGTCATAACCAAATCAGCCATGACCATATAAAATGGTGAAGCTGGCTTGAGGGTCCTATTCCTCATCCCAATTCATATGTTCAAGAATTGGCAGAAAAGTGGTGGAGTGAATACTTTATGCGGCTCTGAACTTAGTGACAGTAGCAAATTTTAGTATAGACCCCAAAACAGCAAATTCAGAGCTCGGGGTAATTTGTATTTGCATTTCAAATGCAAATTTTTGTGTAAAATAATCCATATCTCTTCAATGTGAAAAGCATAATGTTACATGATTTTACAGCATGGAAATGTGCCCTTTGTCCCAGTTTGCCATGCCGATCAATTTGCTTACCTGAGCTAGTCCCATTTGCCAGTGTTTGGTTGACCTCTGGCTAATCCTTTCCAATCTTAAGTATTTGTCCACATTTTTTTTCAGTATTTTAGTTTTACCTGCGGTTGATACTTCCTCTGGCAGCTTGTTCCATATACCCACCATTGTTTGTATGAAAAAAGACACCCCCTCCGATCTCCTTTAAATTTTTCACCTCCCACATTAACCTCTCAGTCTTTGTGTTCTATGTGCTTCAGGACCCTGCCAAGACCTGCCCAGGTTTAAATTGCCAAAATGCAACACCACACTTGTCCAAGGAAAATTACATTTGCCATTTCTTGTCCATCTACATATTACTAGAGAAAACTTTCTTAGATACACTAAACAAATTGCACCCCATTCAAGCCATTTGGACTAAGGTAGTCCCAGTCAATATTAGAGCAGTTAAAATCACCTACTATTTACAACCCTATTGTCACTATAGCTACAGTATTTGTGATCTTCCTTCATATTGCTCCCCACTGAGCGGGAGGGGGGGGGGAAGAATGTTAGTACAATCCCATCGAAGTGACCACTGTCCCCACTCATGTAGCCTCACTGAATGCTTCCCTAGGAATACAGTAAGTATTGCTGCAATGTACCTCTTATTCAAAAAATCAGCTCTCAGCTTTCCCCCCATTTCTATCACACCTATAGCATCTGCACTCTGCAATACTGACTGGCCATTCCTGCCAATCCTTCCTTCTGTAATAGTTATAATATTGACATCCCATATACCTATCCATGTTCTGTTTTTTAAACTTTTACCAAACCCCCTCCGTTTATTCTGCAGGACTTTATACATCTTTTCTACCCATGTCATTGGTACCATTGTGTACAACGATCTCTCATTGCTCCCACTTCTCCTCTGCAACTGATCAGTGATGTTCTTGACTTGGCACCTGGGAGGCAACATGCTTGTTTTATTCAGAGCCACAGAATATCCTGACTCCCCAGTCGTTGAATCTCTTACCACTGCATCTCTCGCTGCCCACATCTATTCCAGCTGCGCATCTGAGACAGTTGTGGTGAGTACTGCTGACATTTTACCAGAGGGCCTGGCCCCCATTGAACCAAAAGTGGTATACTTGCTTGAGAGGAAAACAGTCGTAGGGAATTCTGCACCACCTGCCTTCCCCTCTTGATGGTCACCCATTTATCTGGCTGAACCCCTTGAAACTCTTATCAGTAACACTGTTTACCTCCTGCATGCTGCTCAGTGAGTTCAGCTGGTGCTCTGCCCAAACCACGTGGTCTGAGAGGAGTTCTGCCTTTGAATCATTTATATAGCCATTTGTGAGTCATTCTTCTGTTTTTTTTCTGAATGACATTCTATGAAAAATAGATTGGAATTGGTAAAGGCTAATTGCAGCATAAATTCTTGTTAAGTTGCACTGAATAGGGATCGAAAATCAATCCATTTATGATGTTCTTTTTCAAAGAATCTGTACATTATTAACATCACAGAATGAGAGCATATCCGCAGCACTATTTTTTGTTTCGACAAATTGAAGTACCTATTGTACCTTCTAAATGTCTAAAATAATTTGGAAGGCGAATGGGGACTGGACTGATAAGGCTGACGATGGGGCAGTTGTCATACATCGATGCAGTGTGTAGTGAGACTGAGGAACAACAGGAGACAATAGGGCAAAATTGCAGTCAGTGGGATGAGTTGAAGTATAACATGAGGACAAAATCATAAAGGTTGGTGAATACAGGACTGAAGGTATTATTTCAAATGCATGCAATGTACAAAACAAGGTAGTTGATCTTGTAGCTATGTTAGAGATGGGCAGGTATGACATTTTAGGCATTGCTGAGTCATCGCTGAAGGAAGATCATAGAAGCTGAACAGTCAAGGATACACCTTGTATCAAAAGGATAGGCCGGTAAGCAGAGAGATTGAGAGGGTTCTGTTGAAATCAAGTCCTTAAAAAGAGATGACATAGGATCTGGAGATGTAGAATCCTTGTGGATAGAGTTAAGAAACTGTAAGGGTAAAAAGACCCTGAAAGGAGTTACTGTATATATAGGCCCCAAACAGTAGCCAAGATGTGGGATATACTGTACTGAAAAATTTCAATGGGAAATAGAAAAGGCATCTAAAATGGGGAATTCTATGAAAGTCATGGGGGATTTCAATAAGCAGGTAAATTGGGAAAATCAGGTTGGTGCTGGATCCCTAGAGAGAGAATTTGTATAATACCTATGAGATGGCTTTATAGAACAGCATTGGTTGAGGGGGAAGTAGATAACTCAGTAGGTTTAAAAGTACAGCAACCAGGAACCCAGTGAGTTTCAGGGGAATGCGGGAACCATTATCTGTGAACAATTAGAGTATCACTGTAGGCAGTAGTATATTTTTGGAGTTTTACTGTAAACGGAATAGTAGCATGCAGGTGCAGCAAATAATTAAGAGAATATATATAATTAAGGGAGTATATTTAGTACTGTACAAAAGTCTCAGGCACATATATATAGCTAGGGTGCCAAAAACCTTTGCACAGTACTGTAAATCTTTATTGCTGCAGAGTAGAGTGCACAATTAAGGAAGTCATGATCTGACTATTGGCCCATAGCCGATATATTTTGTGTAGTGTTGTAAATTTTATTTAAAGGAGGATATACTGTATATGTCACTCAGAGGCAATACAGTTCAGTAATGTTTCCAAGAATGAGGAAGGTGCTATGCGATGAAGGGATTTCACGTTCAAGTTTATTGTCATCTGACTGTACAATACATACTGATTTACAATCAAATGAGAATACGTTCCTCCGGATCATAGTGCAGCCACAAAGCATATGTCGCATATGTAACACTTACCCAACAGGCTGGTATATGTCTAGGGGGAAAGGAGATCCAGCCACACACCAACCCCACCTCCCGTACACGCAGGTGCTGTGAGAATCAAGTTTATGCTGCACTCACACACACCATATCAAACTCACACCAGATACCGTTATGGAATACACTTTAAAGATTTTACTAAAACTAAAACAGTACTATGCAATACAATATATATGAAGGAAAAGGAAATAAAGTAAAATGTGCCAACTTATCAAAGTTCAGTCAGTTTAGTGCACATCGTTGGAGCTCAACCATCGAACCATGCAAACCCTTGTCACTTTCCTCCAACCTCCATGTCCTTGCACCTGGGACCACCCGGGTGGTCGACCGAGCAGTGCGGCGGACGTCCACCTTCCTCGGCGTCTTCTTCCCGACTCCCCTGAAAAGACCGCAAAAACCCCCAAGCTTCCAACCTCACAAGACAAAATAACATTCCCCATTGGTCAACAAATGAATACAATCCCGATATCAGCAAGTCCAAAGCTAAACATCTGCGAGAGAAAGCACTTATCATACAAAGAAGCATTCCTACTCTTAACAGAAGAAGCCATTTTGATTAACATACACAGTACATTGTACATTCTCTCCCCACCAGCAAATGTCATGCCCTCATGACATTACCAGAGTTCCCCAAGGCTTCTTGCAACACACAAAACCCAACCCAGGTGCAGAAAGCAGCGACATAACTACCCAGAGCAATAGAAATTACACTCGGTTCTCCTGGCACCACATATGTCAACCGCTCCGGGGGCTGCCTACTTCTCTGAGATCTCCGTACCCCTTCTGCCAACCCTTCCGCATCAGACCCCGTGGGGGACATTCCTGTCAGACCGTCATCCTCCCCCTCACTGGGCTCCCTCTTCACCTGCGAACCCTCTGCCTCGGACACTCCAGGTCTACCTGTCAGACTCTCACCCCCTCCCTCACGGGGTTTGTCGTGGTTTCTCATGCCCCACAAACGACCAGGAGATGCAGAAGATTCTTCAAGAAGTATTAAACTTTAATTTGCAAATCAAAGCTGAGACAGTCATTGAGCTAGTTGCCGATTGCCCCACCGATCCTTGTACATAGCATTTTTTATAGCAATCTCCTGGTTTAGTTGCATTAGCATATCCAATCGGTCTATAGGTGCGTATCACACGTACATCCGCCACTATTGTTTCTACCCATTGACTTAATCATGTTCTAATCTACTTCTCTTAGCTACCTCTCATTAACACACCATGTGGAGCAGGTTAAGACCTACAAGTATCTGGGAGTACAGTTAGATGAGAAGCTAGACTGGACTGCCAACACAGATGCCTTGTGCAGGAAGGCACAGAGTCGACTGTGCTTCCTTAAAAGGTTGGCGTCATTAAATGTTTGTAGTGAGATGCTGAGATGTTCTATAGGTCAGTTGTGGAGAGCGCCCTCTTCTTTGTGGTGGCGTGTTGGGGAGGCAGCATTAAGAAGAGGGACGCCTCACGTCTTAATAAGCTGGTAAGGAAGGCGGGCTCTGTCGTGGGCAAAGTACTGGAGAGTATAACATCGGTAGCAGAGCGAAGGGCGCTGAGTAGACTATGGTCAATTATGGAAAACCTTGAACATCCTCTACATAGCACCATCCAGAGACAGAGAAGCAGTTTCAGCGACAGGTTGCTATCGATGCAATGCTCCTCAGACAGGATGAAGAGATCAATACTCCCCAATGCCATTCGGCTTTACAATTCAACCGCCAGGAGTAAGATATGTTAAAGTGCCGGGGTTAGGACTCAATGTATTTAAGTAAACTACTTAAGAACTTTTTAAAAGCTATTATTAATGCTTTTTGAGAGGGTGATTTTAGATGCATATCATATTTTTACTGAGTTAAGTATTGTATGTAATTAGTTTTGCTACAATAAGTGTATGGGACATTGGAAAAAAATGTTGAATTTCCCCATGGGGATGAATAAAGTATCTATCTATCTATCATTGTCTTCTACATTCTTAAGATTTCGTGACTTAATCATGTTCTAATCTACATCTCTTAGCTACCTCTCATTAACACACCATTGTCTTCTACATTCTTAAGATTTCGTTCTCCTGCAGAATTGGATACATGCATAGCAAATAGCAAGTTTCAAAACTGACTACATAGTTTTGGTTACACAGCAAAATTTCAACTTTTATCCTCCAATATATCCCCCCTTTGAGACCCAGAGGGACTCACACAGAGAAAGACTAAGAGTCTGCGCACAAAAGTCCCAATAAACTCAAGCACTTATTCCCAAATCTCGGGTTAAACTATAATTTTCTGCGCCAAGACCTCAAAGTATTCTCTCCCTGTTACCCTGGGCCGCTGAGCCAAAAACCTGTTCCTCTGTACCTGAGACAGGGAAAAAGACTCAGAAGCCCTTACAATCTACTCCCACACTGTTGTTTTGCTCTTGTTCATCCTGCAGGTGTTGTAGGCTGTAACGATACATTTTCGGTGTTTCTTTCAACACTAAGCTTGCTTCAGTAATTGCCACGAGCATCGGAAATTGTTTGGTTGCAGCACTCACTACAAGAGATTTGAGACAAGGAAGAAAATAGCACAGCACAAGCGCACAGCTCAACAATACAATACTGACAGTTATTGCCATTTTAGTCAGCCATGCTCCCCATCCTCTGAGTCTACTTTCTAACCAGTCAAATAACTGATGTCTGAACCCTGCATTCTGTGCGCATACCTCGCACTGTGACAAGACAAAGTCCACTGAAGCCTGTAAATAAGGTGACCAAAAACCATCCTTCTTTATTTTCTTTATCACTTTCCCCCTTGCACAATGGTCAATCCCATGCGCTTCTGAAATCAGAATCGTCGGTAGAGGGGTGGGCGCTACCAACAAACCGTCTTCCGTGCTCCACAAGCCTTCCGGGTTCTGCTTGGCCCCCCTTCGTCTCCACATTGTCTGTTCTGCCAAAGTTGCCTTACCTTGTATTTCAATTAGGTCCTCTACCACAGGTTCTGGAGTTAGGCTTACCTGGGGGGCAATGACAGCTGATGTACACCCAGACGCTTTTCTGGCTGCCTCGTCTGCAGCTTGATTTCCCTTTGTTATTACATCATTTCCCTTTTTATGTGCCTGGCATTTTACTATAGCCAATGCTTTTGGTTTCATTATGGCTTTTATTAAGTCTAGAATTTGCTGACAATGTTGTATGGGATCTCCACTACTTTTTTAAAAACCTCTCTGCTTCCACACTGCCCCGAATAAATGGCATACTCCATGAGCATATGCCGAATCAGTATAGATGTCTACTTTCTCACCTTCCATCATTTCACACGCAGTTGTCAGGGCTTTGATTTCCGCTAGTTGGGCAGAACACGGTTGGGGATAGGACTACATCCTAATAATCTTATAGCTCGATTGATCCTGCTGCACTACTGAGAACCCTGCATGATTTCCATCATAATCCCTATAACAAGAGCCATCTACGAACAGAACCTTTTTATCTGCACCCTCTAGAGGTTCTGACCGTAAATCTGCTCTCAATTTGGCAAATGTCATCGTCTTCCCTACACAATCATGGGGTTCTCCTTCATAGCCCAAGGGGACAAAATCGGCTCTATTACTGGTAGTGCATCTCTGTATAGTTATGTCTGGAAATGTCAATAGCATCTGATACGCTGCTATCCTGGCTGGCGTCAGCACAAATTTCCCTCTTTCCAGCAATTCTGCTACTTTGTGGTGTGTGTACAGAGTCACAGGATAGCCCAGGGTTACCGATGATGCCTTTTCATATGCATAGTGCAGCGCCGCCAATCCCTGATAACAGGGTGGATACCCCTGAGCCACCTCATCTAGTCTCGTACTGTAGTATGCTATTGGCTGCTTTGCTTTTCCTGTGTCTGCCTCTTGTGTTAGAACCACTGTGACATAACCCTCCTGTCGGTTGGATACATACAAATGAAAAACCTTCTCATAGTCAGGCAAAGCTAATGCTGGTGCTGATTGCAATTCCTGCTTAATAGTATTGAAAGCTATCTCCGCCTCTCCATTCCACTGTAAGCCGTTCTTCAAATTTGTATGTCCTGCTTCTTTCATTATCTTTCTCAAAGGTGCCACAGTCTCAGCACAATCTGAGCTGTACCCTGCCATTCCCAAAAACGTCATCATCTGCCCTACAGTCTGGGGTTTTGGGGCCTTAGTTATTGCCTGAATCTGATCTGGTGCTATCGCCTTCACTTCCCTGGATATTACCCTGCCTAAGTATTCCACTTGCTGCGTGCAAAATTGCAGTTTCTTTTTGGATACTTTATGTCCTCCGTGCGCCAGCTTCTCTAACAGAGTTATAGTGTCCTGCTCACACTGTTCCTCGCTGTGGGAGCAAATCAACAGGTCATCCACATACTGTAACAATGTACTTTCCAATGGTATGCCCTCTAGGTCTGCCTTCAACACCTGATTAAAAACATGTGGTGAATGTTTAAACCCTTGCGGCATTCTGGTATAGGTATACAGAGCACCTCTGTAAGTAAATGCAAACAGATACTGACACTGGTCGGCTAGAAGAATGCTGAAGAAAGCCGAACACAAATCAATCACTGAAAAGTAACTTACTTCTGGTGGAACATTAGTCAAAAGCGTGTGTGGGTTGGGGACTACCGCTGGCCAGTCCTCTACCACATCATTTGCCGCTTGCAAATCATGCACCAATCTCCACTTAGATTTATCTGCTTTTAAGACCGGCAGCAACGGGGTATTGCATGGACTGTTTGTTCTTTTAAGCACTCCTATTTCAAGCAACCCCTGCACTGTCGATGCTATTCCCTCTTCTGCTTCTGGTCTTACAGGGTATTGTGGTCCCCTGGGTGGAATTGCTCCCCTTTTCAGCCTTATTTCCACCGGACTAGCTGTTTTTATTTTCCCTACGTCCGTGTCATGCTGTGACCACAGAATAGACGGCAACTCATCTAACCTTTTATCTTTCTGCTGGCCTCTTTCCTTTCCCAACAAGGGCAGGTGTGGTTGAGGAGTTATTTCGACCTCTCTCACTGTCCCTACCATATCTACACTTACCATTATTTTAATGCAATTGTTGTCTTCTGATATCCACACCTCTGGCGTGATTTTCCTCCACACTGTTACGGTTTCAGCACTCTTAACTAAGGGTCCTAAGTCTTTAGACTGATATCCCTTGTTTACCAACAACGTTACGTGGGGCGCAGCCTCCGGTATCCTGTACCATTTTTCTAAAAAGGTGTTCCACTTAACTTGTAAAGCTGCCCCTTGCTTTCCAATTATCACAGCCTCCCCTTCCAGGTGCTGTTGGGTACATGCCTCCAGGTGCCATCTCTCCTCTACCTCCCTGTTCTGAGTCTCGTCAAAAATCACTGTACAATGTAGCTCAGATTTGGGCATTACAGCCCTGGGTAATATAACCTGCACGCCCTTTTTTCCATTTCTCCCAGGTTTCCTGAATCTGATCTGTGATGTCTCCTATCCAAAAGACATTAGCCTTCTTGTCTTCTTGCACTATCAATTGAGCCCCTGCTCTTTCCACACTCAGCCCATTTCTGGTGCATTCTAATTTTAATTCCAGTTTCAATAAGGCATCTCTGCCTAACAAATTAATCGAGTTCCTTTAAATACTAGCACCGGCAAAACAATTCCTTTATTTCCCATTCTCAACTGCACTGGAGCCGTGCACTGTGTCAATTGTGTTTTCCCCGAGAACCCTACTGTCTTAATAAACTTTCCTGACATGGGAAGGTGAAGGGCATACTGTGGCTGTACACAAGTGTACGTGGCTCCAGTATCTATCATCATTGGTGTCAGTTGCCCTTCTAACATAACCTGAACAATGGATTCCTCGTCTGCCTCCCTTGTTATCATTGGGTAATGTCCCTTCCCACTCAAGTTCTCGGGGCACCCCTAATACCTTGCATAGGGGTTCACAGGTCTGCTTGGGCCTGTGGGGGGGCTGGTCCTTGGCTAAACTTTAGTTCCCTTCTTATCGGTTCCTGCTGGTGTGTGACAGGCCATGGTGTAAACAGACAATCTCTTCTCATGTGACCTGGCTGATTACATCCCCAGCACAATCTCTCTACCTCTCTTTCCCCCTGTTTCCTCACTGGTCCCCTCTGCCCATTTCTCCTCTGTCCCCCTCCTTGGGACTTCCAGTCCTGTCTGGGCTGTTTGAATTTAGTCTGTTCCTGATAGGGCATTTGTGGGAATGCTCCTCCAAAGACGATTATTGGCATGGGGTTTTCCAGCCCTTGTCTTACAGTATGACCGGTCCCTCCATATAGCAGTGCTTTGTCCAGTTCGATGGCTGTACTCGAACCGGTGGTTGCTGGCAGCATCTTTTTGTTTTTCTCTTTTTCCTTCTTTTTGAGTTCTTCAAGCTGCATTTGTATTAACTTTCTTTGCACCTCTTCCTGCTGCTCAGCCAACCTTCGTTTGTCTTTCCGGTATTTCTCAACCGCATGGATTACGTGGTCTCTAAATTCTTGTGGGGTCATTGACGTCAGCCCAACGACTTCCTCCAGTTTGGATTTTACTTGCAGAGGCATTGCATCCAAAATGCTATGTCGGAACAGTGAGGTGATAAATAAGCTATTTTCCACCTCTTGCTCAGTCTCCAGTCTCCACCTTTTCAATTGGTTTTCTACGTGGGCTGCTGGGTTTTCAGTGTCTCCCAGTGGATCCCCCTTTAAGGCTTTGGGGTCCACTTTGGGTGGATAAAGCTTCCTGAGGGCCTGCCATACCCTCTGCCTCACTCTGTCAAACCCGTCTCCATCAGTTCTTGGGTCGTTCGAGTTTACTATGCCAGCCATTTCCATTAGTTCGTTAAATTAGGAGGTTCCCATCAACCTTATCAATAGTGCTTTCAAATCTCCCATAGCCAATAATCGTCCTGCTGTTTCTTCTTCAAAGGCTCTAATCCATTTCCCTGCTCCTTCATGTAGATTGGGCAGAGTGTTTTTCAGCCCTTCTAGGTCCTGGGATCTCCAAGGGATATACTGCACTTGTCCTGATAACTAACAACGGCATCATTCTTCCTCCTTCTTCCCACCTGCCTTGGCTCTCCTCCTCACCTGACTCCCCATCTGTCTCAGGGTATGTCTTTACTGCCTTCCACACAAATGTCTCCGGGATCCTCTTCTTCCCTCGGTCTCCCTGTGGAGTCCTTCCTTTCTGTCTTGATTCAGTACTTGGTTGGTCCCTGGAGTATTTTTCGCATCTCCTCTGGCAATCCCCTCTCAGTAACTTATTTGGTTCTCTCTCTACTTCCGCAAGTCGCTTCCCGACCGCCTCCTTCTGCTCTGCTCTTCTAGGCTTCTGCCTCCTACCTCTTCCCCACAAATTCTCGCATCCTCTCTCTCTTCACTTAACTCTTGCTCCTCCAATGAGTCACCTTCTCTTTCTTCCTGTCCGTGTCTGTACACCTGTGGCAGGTCCTCATGATCCTTACTCGTGCTTGATTCCCTTCTCTCTTGTGTTTCTCCAAGACTCTCATCTCCTATCTTTTTTCCACTTCCTCTTGAATGCCTCATCTCTTCCTGCCCTGATGAGCCACTTTCTTTTCTAGTCTGTTTATTTCTATGGTATAACCGATACTCCTCATACTCCTTTTCCTCTCAAGTATTTCATCCGTTCAATCTCTTCTTCCATTTCTCTCTTTGCCTGTTCCACCTTTATCCTTTCTGCCTGTATCTCCTTCCATATCGCCGCTTTTTCCTTCTCGTATTGTTTTTTTCCCTCCTCATTATCCCAAACTTGTACTTCTCCCTGCATGTTTACTGTTCCCGTCAGCAGGGGGCACTGCTTAGGGGTTCCTTCCTCATTATAGGGAGGGGCTTTTCTGTTTCTTTCACATCCAGGTACGGAGCTGAAGCCAGCTTCTCACTGTACCTTCCTCTCTCTCTAACAGGCTGTTTCTCCAGCACCTTAGTGTCTTCCTCCCTTGTAATCAATATTCTACCTGTCCTCCTCAGCCTTTCTCCCTCTGTTCTGAAGAGTTTTAGCACTTCCATTTCTCGTTCTCTTTTTTGCCCTCTTTTCTTAGATTTATCTTTTGGTTTGTAATTTTTAATTAGTGCCTCCATTTCTTCGCACAAGCTTACATCAAACGTTCCTTCTCTTGGCCATTTTGTGACCAGGTTTTTGGTTCTCTTTTCCCATTTTTCTTAAGTTTTTGTGATCTCATATTTATTTATTGGGAATTTTTTGCTCAGAATCTCTGCTGCCATTCCTTTACCTGTCATGTTATTCTCTCTTTTAAGGTATTTCAGAGATTCACAGTTCGTTTACTGGATAATATTATTTACTCTAATTCTATGCCTAGTCTATCGTCTATCTACCAGCGCTTTAAACTATATATTGGACTGTCCTTGTTTACTATTCTGTTCTGCCCGTACAGACCTCTATTCAGAGTGGTATCCACAGAACTTTCTCTTTGCACCTCGTCTATTCAGACCCTTATCTCTTAAGGCAGTATCCATGAGGATTTTCTCTATTTTTCCTTTCCCTGCCCATTCAGCCCTTCGTTTCATATGAAGCGGTATCCACAGGGACTTACCAACACCATGTGGAATTTTTCTTCACTTAACTTCTTATTAGCTTATTTGTACTTACCCTCACTGCAGTGTTCTTGATCAATCCTCTGAGCCTCCTGTTAACCCCCAATTCTGCCAGATTCTTTGGACCGGAGAGACACTTCGGCAGTGGTTCCACACTTCTGAGACTCCAAGACCTCCCCAAAGCCAACAGAATTCTTAGTCCAAATTGTCGCAAAAAGCGCTTACCTTTTGTTTGGGTGCACCCTTAATTCTGTTAGCCTTGTGGGGGTCCCTAGAGGACTGGGAAGCGTCCCCAATCTGCCGTTTCCTTTCCGCGGGTCTCTTTCCGGTCCTGCCACGGTCGCCAATTTTGTCGTGGTTTCTCATGCCCCACAAACGACCAGGAGATGCAGAAGATTCTTCAAGAAGTATTAAACTTTAATTTGCAAATCAAAGCTGAGACAGTCATTGAGCTAGTTGCCGATTGCCCCACCGATCCTTGTACATAGCATTTTTTATAGCAATCTCCTGGTTTAGTTGCATTAGCATATCCAATCGGTCTATAGGTGCGTATCACACGTACATCCGCCACTATTGTTTCTACCCATTGACTTAATCATGTTCTCTCTTTCAATCTTTTTATTAGTATTAAAAATATTATGAACAAAATACAATTAAAATATTAAGGGATTACAAACATACAAACTCCCATTACACGTGAAGGAATACATAAGCAATGAATACAGTATAAATAAGTTTTCCCAAAACATATACCATATAGTATATATATGAACAAGGTAAATCTAGATATTTCATAATATATAATATAAAAAAAGAGAAAAAAAAATCTATATATGAAAAGTTAACTAATCTACTAATCTAATATCTAAGGAAAAAAAAAGCAAAGAAAGAAAAAAAAAACTAAAAAAGAACTAAAAAAAAGAGGAAAAAAAAAGGGCTGTTTATAGTATCTCACAAGCATACATAAACATCAATGTCGTCAACTCCGATCCTCTCAACATACATACGATTAAAGCTGAAAAAACCAATAAGCTTGGCACAGGGCCATTACATCATATGAAAATATTGAATAAATGGTCTCCATATCTTTTCTAATTTAATAGAAGTATCAAATACAGCACTTCTAATTTTTTCTAAATTTAGACATAGCATAGTTTGAGAAAGCCAATGAAATACCGTGGGAGGATTAATTTCCTTCCAATTCAACAAAATAGATCTTCTAGCCATCAGAGTGAGAAAAGCAATCATTCGACAGGTGGAAGGAGATAAATGGAATGAGTCCATCATCGGTAAACCAAAAATTGCGGTAATAGGATGGGGTTGTAAATCGATGTTCAGTACCGCCGAGATAATATCAAAAATATCTTTCCAATATTTTTTCAAAAGCGGACATGACCAAAACATATGAGTTAAAGACGCGATTTCTAATTGACACCTGTCACAAATAGGGTTTATATAAGAATAAAAATGAGCTAATTTATCCTTGGACATATGGGCCCTATGTACAACCTTAAATTGTATTAATGAATGTTTGGCACATATAGATGATGTATTAACTAATTGAAGAATTCTATCCCAATTCTCAATAGGAATAATAAGATTAAGCTCTCTTTCCCAATCATTTTTGGTCTTATCAAAGGGCACTGAACGTATCTTCATAATTATATTATAAAGTTTTGATATAAGCCCTTTTTGAAAAGGGTTTAATTCAAACAAACTCTCCAAAATATCTGAAGACACAAAATTTGGGAACGTAGGAAGTACCGTACTTAAAAAATGCCTAACCTGTAAGTATCTAAAAAAATGAAATCTAGGCAAATTATATTTATTAGATAATTGCTCAAAAGACATAAAACAGTTGTCCAAAAATAAGTCGGAAAATCTTAATAATCCCTTAGTTTTCCAAGCCAAAAAAGCTTGATCTATAATTGAGGGATGGAAAAAACAATTAGATACAATAGGACTACTTAACACGAATTGAGTCAACCCGAAAAATTTCCGAAATTGAAACCATATACGTAAGGTATATTTAACTATCGGGTTGTCAATTCGATTCGGCAATTTAGAAAGAGCAAAAGGGAGAGATGTCCCTAAAATAGAACCCAGAGCATAACCAGATACCGATTTAGTTTCCAAACTCACCCAATGAGGGCCAAAAGGACCATCCCATTCTTTCAACCAATATATCAAATATCTAATATTAACTGCCCAATAATAAAATCTGAAATTGGGTAATGCCAACCCACCATCCTTCTTTGTCTTCTGTAAGTATATTTTACCTAACCTGGGATTTTTATTCTGCCATATATATGAGGAAATTTTTGAATCAACATTAGTAAAAAAGGATTTCGGAATAAAAATTGGTACCGCTTGAAAAATATATAAAAATTTAGGTAAAATAACCATCTTAATAGCATTAATCCTACCTATCAGAGATAAAGATAATGGTGACCACTTAGTAAACAAGCCTTTAATCTGATCAATTAAGGGTAGAAAATTAAACCTAAATAATTCTTTATGGTTTTTTGTAATTTTAATCCCTAAGTAAGTAAAAGAGTCATTAACTAATTTAAAAGGTAAAATACCATAGCTTGGGACCTGTCTATTCAAAGGAAACAATTCACTCTTATTAAGATTTAACTTATACCCAGAAAACTCACTAAATTGAGCCAACAATGATAAGACTGCTGGAATAGATTTCTCAGGGTTAGAGATGAATAATAATAAATCATCTGCGTACAAAGATACCTTATGAATATCTGTTCCACGATTAATACCCAAAATATCCTGTGATTCTCTGATGGCAATTGCCAAAGGTTCTAAAGCGATGTTAAATAGTAATGGACTAAGAGGACAACCTTGTCTAGTGCCCCGAAATAAACGAAAAAATGGAGATCTTTGATTATTAGTAAACATCGAGGCTACTGGAGTTTGATAAATCAGTTTAATCCAAGAAATAAAGGTCGGACTGAAATTAAACTTCTCCAGCACATAAAATAAGTAAGGCCATTCAACTCTATCAAATGCTTTCTCCGCATCTAATGAAATAACACATTCTGAAGTGTTATGTGAAGGAGTATAAACAATATTCAGTAATCTCCTAACATTGAAAAAAGAATAGCGATTTTTAATAAAACCGGTTTGATCTTCCGAAATAATTTGGGGTAATACCTTCTCCAGCCTGGAAGCCAGTAACTTGGAAAAAATCTTAGAATCCACATTCAATAGAGATATTGGTCTATAAGATGCACAATCAGTAGGGTCTTTATCTTTCTTCAGTATTAAGGAAATGGAAGCTCTATAAAAAGATTGTGGCAAATTCCCCAATCTAATTACTTCAAAAACCTTGCATAGCCAAGGAGAGAGAGTAGCAGAAAAACATTTAAAAAATTCTACTGTGCACCCATCTGGACCTGGTGCTTTCCCAGAATTCATTGAGGAAATAACCCCTTTAATTTCCGCATCCGTAAATGGAGTATCTAGTACTGAAAGATCATCAGATGATAGTTTTGGAAAATTCAATTTGCCGAGAAAATCACACATGGTATTATGATCCTGAGGGAATTCAGATTGATACAGGGAGGTATAATAATCATGTTCTAATCTACATCTCTTAGCTACCTCTCATTAACACACCATTGTCTTCTACATTCTTAAGATTTCGTTCTCCTACAGAATTGGGTACATGCATAGCAAATAGCAAGTTTCAAAATTGACTACATAGTTTTGGTTACACAGCAAAATTTCAACTTTTATACTCCAATAGTTCCCCCATCACCTGAGAACCCTCTGGCTCACGTTCAGGTTCCACCCTCTCTCCCCCCAACGCTGGCTGCCTCTCCATCTGACCATCAACACCTTCCCTCCTCTCGCCCAACTCAGTAGGGGAAGGACCAGGAGCCTTTTCTTCTGGTACTGGAGCACCAGCGAATGGGAACAGTGGCCACTCATCTGAGTCGTCATCTTCTGAATCAGTATCCATTCCCGGGTTAAGGACCCGTCCCGGCTCTTCAGCAGCAGCCTCTTCCCTCGCTTTGTGCCCTCGCAGAGTCCTTGTACTAGGCGCAACCTCCCACTCTGGCTCCTTGTCCACTTGCACCGCTTGGCCCAGGGGCAGCAGGTGATTCCGATGGAGTACCTTGACAGGCCCATTCCCATCCTTAGGTTTCACCCGGTAAACTGGTAGATTCGGTATCTGGCTCTCTATTACATAGGGGGTGGCCGCCCATCGATCTGCCAACTTGTGCTTAGCGGGGAGTCCCAAATTCCATAAAAGGACCCGGTCGCCCGGCAATAATTGAGCAAACTTCACCTTTTGATCATATCTCCTTTTATTCCTCTGATTTTGTTTGGTAGCCGCCGCCTCGGCCAACTCGTACTCCCTCTGCAACTCCCTCCTCATATCGGACACATACTTTAGATAGGGCTTCCCAGGTAATTCACCCACTTCAGCCCCAAAACACAAGTCAATGGGCAACCTCGCTTCCCACCCGAACATCAGATAATAGGGCGAGTACCCTGTAGCATCATTTCGAGTACAATTGTAACAATGAACCAATTGTCCAATATGACGACTCCACTTATTTTCCTGCCCAATCTCCAGCGTCCCAAGCATATCCAACAGAGTCCTGTTAAACCTCTCAGGTTGAGGATCACCCTGTGGGTGATAAGGGGTAGTCCTGGATTTCTCAATCCCAAGCATAGTCAGAAATTCATGAAGAAGCCGGCTCTCAAAGTCCCGCCCCTGATCGCTATGGATCCGTCTAGGAAGGCCATAATGAACAAAATACTTCTCCCATAACACCTTCGCCACTGTCGTCACCTTCTGATCCTTAGTGGGAAATGCCTGAGCATAGCGAGTGTAATGATCAGTGATAACTAAGACATTCGCGGTGTTGCTGGTGTCAGGCTCAATCGACAGGAAATCCATACACACCAGGTCCAGAGGTCCCACACTCTGCAAGTGCGACAGTGGAGCCGCCGCCGCGGGCAGGGTCTTCCTCCGGATGCAACGACTGCATCCCCTACAGTATTCTTCGACTTCCCCCCTCATCCGGGGCCAGTAGAACCGGTCTTTGAGTAATCCATAGGTCTTTTCCACCCCCAAGTGTCCGGAATCATCATGCAAGGCCTGGAGTACAGTCTGCCGATACTTCTCCGGCAGGACCAGTTGCCAACGGTGGGGTTGGTCCGGAGGCACAAAGAACAAGACTTGGTTCTTTAATTTTAATCAAGGCCACTACTTCAATAACAGAGGCACGGACAGGTGTTTCGCCTTCTCAGCCAACGCCACATCCCCCCTCTCTACCGCTCTCCACACAGTGCCAAGACCTGGGTCATTTTGCTGAGCAGTTGCCACTTCCCCCGGACTCAATTAAGGCAACTGTTTAGTCTGCAGTGCGGTCAGGTCACAGTAAGCTAGGGGTATGGCGTTGTCAAAAACCCCCAAATGGTCCACGGCCCGCTCCAGTCTTCCTCTTCCCTCGGCCTTCACAGTGATAGCAAACTGACACATAGCCTTCACTCCAGGGGCAGGGACAGTCTCCCACTTTTCGTCCTTCTCCGGTTCCCCCAGCTCCTGACGTGACAAAGCATCCGCATCAACATTCCTGCTTCCTGGGCGGTACTTCAGGCTGAAATCATACCGACAAGGCCGCCAGCCACCGATGTCTTGTAGCATCCAGCTTAGCCGAAGGCAGAATATAAGTGAGAGGATTGTTATCCGTTCTCACCTCAAACTTGGCCCCGTACAGGTAATCGCTCAACTTGTCCACCACCGCCCACTTCAGCACCAGGAACTCCAACGTGAATGGGATAGTTTCTCTCAGATGGCGACAAGCTTCGGCTGACAAAGACTACTGGTCTCAATGCTTTGCCATGCTCCTGGTACAGAACAGCCCCGAAACCCTCTTGGCTGGCATCCGTGTGCAGCACATATGGCTTCTGGGGATCGGCAAAAGCCAACACCGGGGCCTGGGTCAGCGCCCTTGTCAAAGATCGGAACGCCTCTTCACATTGATCATCCCATCTCAAGCCGAAAGGTTCCACCGGGTTCCAGTATCCTCTAGCATCTTGCCTCCGGTCCTCCTTCCTTTTCTTTCCCACCAGGGGATAGCCACACAACAGCTGAGTCAACAGGTGACACATTTTAGCGTATCCTTTCACGAATCGGCGGTAATACCCACAGAACCCCAAAAATTAGCACAGAGTGCTCACTTTCTGGGGTCTCGGCCAGGTGATCACGGCCTCTATCTTGGTTGGATCAGTAGCCACTCCCTCTCGCAAAATGATATGGCCAACGTAGCTGACCGACAACTTGCAGAACTGGCATTTGCCCAGGGAAAGCTTCAGCCCTTCCTCTTTAAGCCGGCTTAATACCTTTAACAGCCGTTCTTCATGTTCCTCCAAAGTCGATCCAAACACTATCAAATCGTCCAGGTACATCAGCACCTTCAGCAGATTCATATCCCCCACAGTTCTCTCCATGAGCCTCTGGAAGGTGGCTCGGGCCCCCGATATGCCTTGGGGCATTCGTTCGAACTGAAAGAACCCCAGCGGGCAGATAAAGGCTGTCTTCTCTTCATTGCCCTCACTCATCAGGATCTGGTAATACCCACTTCTTAAGTCCAGCACACTGAACCACTTCGCTCCACTCAGGCAGGCCAACGCGTCCTCGACCCTCGGGACGGTATATTGATCAGGGATAGTTCGCCGATTCAAACCACTATTGGGGACGCATAAGGACTTCGAGACTCAGCTATGATTCCAGTTTCCTTCAACTTGCACAAGTGCTGCCGCACATCTTCAACATCTGCCGGGCCAGCCGCCGGGATCTGTCTCGGAATGGGGTGTCCTCCGTCACCCGGATGATGTGGTGAGTGCTTTTGGAGCAGCCAACATCAAACCCGCCCCGAGAAAAAACAGCTTCCACCTTCTGCATCTTCTCTACTAGCCTGCGTTTCCACTCCGGCGACACAGGAGAATCCCCGAAGTTAAAGGCTTCAGCGGTCAGCTCCCCTCAATGCTCCAACCCCTCCCTGTTAGGTGCTCTAGACATTATCGTCACCGGAAACAGATGTGCCAGAGGCATTCCCCTTTTAAAGGTGATTTCTCTTGCCGTAGTGTTCGTGACACTTACGGCTTGTATGTACCACACCTGGTCTCTGTACTTTGGGCCTCACCAGCACCCCCGCCGGAAGTCGTGTTTCCCCTTCAAGATCGTCCGGGGCGTCTACCAACAGGGCTTCGCCTGTCGGCACCCCGGGGAATCTGGGGGTCCCCATCACGAGTGCTACCTCCCCTGGTCGGATCACCTTGGGCCTCGCCTGTGTACACCACACTGTCTCTCGTTTACACTCCGAGTCCTGCCCTTGGGGGGCAACCCCTTCTTCGAATACCGCTCGAAACACTGGATGCACCGAGAGGGTCTCCAGAAAGTGTTCCCCCCCTTTCTCCTTACAAGCTCCCAGGAGCCGTCGCACAACAGGGGAGTTAGTCCCCACCAGGAGGGCAGCACCACCAGTTTCCACCGGGTCCGGACACACCAACATCAATGTCTCTCCAAGAACTCCAATCTCACCGATAGGTACCCATCATACGGGTAGTCACCCTCGCTCACACCCCAAATCTGCAGGGTGTCAAATGGTGTTACGGGCAAATGCTTTAGATATCTGTTGTAGAAAGACCGGTACAATAAGGTCACCTGCGATCCCGTATCAAGATCAGCTTTTGCGTAAACTCCCTCTATCCGTAGACACACACTGGCACGGGGTCCTACCAGCCCATCCGGAATAGAGGCGTGGGCACCCGGTGGTACCCTGGCTGATCTCTGGGAACGTGTTCCTCCTGAGGCTCCAGTCCGTTCCCTCACTGAGCCTCTCTTAAGTTTCCGGACACCTCTCCCTTCTTAGTCGCAGGGGGGCTTGCCCTCCACGGGACTCCTTGTCTCTCACAATCCCACCGAAAGAGTCCATCCTCTCCAGAGCTATAGCACACCCTCGGCCGCCCACAGTCCCGCCTGAAATGCCCCTCTTTCCCATAGTTAAAGCACATGCTGCTCCCGCTCCCAACCCACTGCACGGGCCGCCCCCGGGAGTGGGTACCTTCCCTGTCCTTCCCCTCCAGAGGGGGGGGGGGGGGGTCCCTACTCCCCTGGGGGTTTTCAGTCCTCCACCCAGCCACCACTTCCTGTATCGCTGAGGATCGCTCCCGGTGGCCCAAGCCCCTTTTCTGCCCCAACGCTCTCTCTTCCTCCCGCACCTCTCTAATCAGTTGCCCGAATGAAGGAGGGGGCCCCTTTCTATAAGCCTGCCGGATAGTCCACGCCACCTTGTCCTCCTCCAGAGAGCCACTGAATATCTGACTCATCCTCACGCTAGCCACGTCAGGCGCCTTCACTACCCCCCGGCGCCGCAACCCCGTAAGCATCCCCTCCATCCAAAATATGTACTCGGAGAGCTTTTCCCCTCTCCGTTGTTTCAGGCGTTGAAACTCTGCTAAAAGCAGCCAGGGTTCCCCTGACAACCCAAACGCTCCCTCCAAAACCTCTATGCATTCCTCCACTGAAGCCCCAGGCTTTTCAGCTTTCAACTCCCGGACTGTTTGGGCTGTCGAACCCCTCAAACTTCCCACCAATCGCTGCCTCTTCTCCTCCTCCGAGCCTGGCCACTCCTCTAACATCAAAGATGTATGCTCGATCTGGGTCTCATAGTCCACCTCCCCGTCCGGAGTAGGCTTGGCTCCTGAGAACACCCCTAGCTTCAGCTGTGGCCTCTCAACCATTTCCACCAGGGAGTTAAGTGCGGCTGCCAGCTCTGAGGCCTCCACCATCCCTGGGGGGGGCAGGGCCTAGTCACGCCTCTGTCCTCCGACTTCCCTTTACTAGTAACGGGCACCTCTCTGGGGGCCACCTCTAGCTCTAGCTCCTTCTCCGGTATCTTATCATCCTCATCCTCGGAGAGGGTGTGGAGCCCCCACGGCCCCGCCTCCCCCGGAACACTGACCGTCGCTGGCAGTTCCAACGTCATGATGTCAGCACTTGTACGAACCAACACCCAACTAGACTCTACCTCTTTACCACACCGTCTAGCTACCAATTCTACCTGCCCAATACCTTTTACTAAACTTAACCCCCGCACTAATGCATCTCCCAAAACTCGAAAATCCACTCTGCTCACTACACAGGCATACTGCACCGGTACATCTTCCAACTCGCACGAGCTAGCAATCTTATCTCTGTCCATCTCCGCACTGCTGCCTGCGCGATTCCACAGCCCCTGACAATCCCAATCCCAGACGAGCCCCCACAAATGTAACACTTACCCAACAGGCTGGTATATGTCTAGGGGAAAAGGAGATCCAGCCACACACCAACCCCACCTCCCGTACATGCAGGTGCTGTGCGAATCAAGTTTATGCCGCGTGCACACACACCATATCAAACTCACACCAGATACCGTTATGGAATACACTTTAAAGATTTTACTAAAACTAAAAGAGTAGTATACAATACAATATATATGAAGGAAAAGAAAATAAAGTAAAAGGTGCCAACTTATCAAAGTTCAGTCAGCTTAGTTGGAGCTCAACCATCGAACCATGCAAACCCTTGTCACTTTCCTCCAACCTCCATGTCCTTGCACCTGGGACCACCCGGGTGGTCGACCGAGCAGTGCGGCGGACGTCCACCTTCCTCGGCGTCTTCTTCCCGACTCCCCTGAAAAGACCGTGAAAACCCCCAAGCTTCCAACCTCACAAGACAAAATAACATTCCCCATTGGTCAACAAATGAATACAATCCCAATATCAGCAAGTCCAAAGCTAAACAACTGCAAGAGAAAACACTTATCATACAAAGAAGCATTCCTACTCTGAACAGAACAAAGAAGCCATTTTGATTAACATACACAGTACATTGTACACATACAGCACATAACACAAAATATTACGACAAATAGTTAACAAAATATTATTCAAAGTGCGTATAGTGTGCAGTACAGATAAACAGTAAAAATAAACAGTAAACAAAACAGTAAACAGCTCGCTGTACTAGTGACAGACCTTGGTGATGGCAGGTTATTCATTAGTCTCATAGCCTGAGGGAAGAAGTTGTTACCCATTCTCACAGTCCAAGTCCTAATGCTGCTGTACACCTTCCTGAATTTGTGGGTCAGAGATTGTGCGATGGGTGGTAGGCACCCTCAATATTGCTTCGGCCCCTTTGTAAACAAATTAGCTGGAAATTAGGAGGAAAACATTTAATAGTTTTAGGGGAGCTTCGCAGCCACAGGCTGTGGGAATGTTGTCTCTGATGGGATGTAACTTCAGGCTCATGAGTTTCTGAAGGTCCTTGAAAGAGTCATACTGTACAAAAACAGGTGTGAACCAACATCCAGCACCCATTCACATTAATTCCACATGAATCCCATTTTAAATATTCGCCCTAAATAATACCCTTTAATTCCTCCATATTCTACTCTACCTCTTCCTTACACACCACATGTAATTTTCAGCATCTAAGTAACCTACCAACATGCATGCCTGAAGGATGCAAGAAGAAACTGAAACACTTGGAGGATATCCACAATGCCAGTAGGAGAATGCACAACTCTACAAAGACAGCACCTAAGGTCTGGATTGAATTTGGGCTGCTGGAGCTCTGTGGAAAGCAGCACTCTTTGCTTTAGCAGGGTGCTGCCCAAGAGATGCATGATATTGGAGAAGAGAGGAGACAGAAAACAGAATATGGATAGGTCATTTTTGGTTGAAACTGCTTGGATGCTACAGAGATTTGTGCTGGGCCTCAGCTGTTCACAATCTGTATCTATAATTTGCAGCATTAATTCAAATCTCAAGCATCCAGATGCTTTCATGATACAAGGTAGATGGCAGTGTGGGATGTGAGGAGGATGCACAAAAGCTATGGGCGGATATAGACAGGCTTATGAATGGACAAGGACAAAGCATCTTGAATATGGAATAGGAAAAATAGAAGGATGCTATTTTTTTAAAATGAGAAATTGAATGGTGCTTGTGTTTATAAGGAAATTTGGAAGGAATGGATGTACTTGTATGTGAATCATTCAAAGTTAACAAGGAAATTCAGCAAGTAAGAGGGAGACAAGCCAATACGCCAATAAAGCTGGGCATATCTAACTCCAATTGGGTCAAGACCTGGTGAGATTGGATCTGAATTTGTTTTCATCTCTATGAAAATAGGAACTGGAAGGAGGAATTGGTCACTTGGCCTTTAATCTATTCCACATTTAATATCACAACTAATCTGATTGTACAGATTCCGTCACCCTACCCAAAAAAGGAAGTGCATGCAATTTAGGATATGCAGCCAAGGTACAAAAATATTGAATTCTGAGCTGGTGGATTTGCTGTTTGAGGATAAATTAAACAGAATAGACTTGTATTCCCATGTGTTTAGAAGAATGAGATGTGATCTCATTGAAACTTGATAGGATAGATAGGGAGATAGGGTGCCAGGACTCAGGATTCACCATCTCAAAATAAGGATCAACTGTTCAGGACAGAACAAAAATATTTTTTCCAAAGGGCACTGAACCTCAAATTCTCTACCCAAGATGTGTGGAAACTCAGTTGATTCAAGAAGAAATCAATAGATTTTTATATATTAGGAGAACTAAGGATATGGGGTTAATGCAGGAAAATGGTGCTGGGAATAAGGATCAGGCATTTTTCCACTGAATATGGTGTTAAGTACAAGGGGATAAAATACTTCTATTTCTTATGTCTACTGATTATATAAAACTGAGATGAGGAATATTTGAGAGTTGCGAACCTTTGAAAATTTGTACCCCAGAGAACTACGCTTACTGAGTCAGTAAGCAATGTCAGGACTTATTTGGATGCCAGGAGAATCAAGGCTTTTGATTACTAAGGAAGAAAGAAGCTTTAAGACTAAAGACCACAGCAGCCATGGTCATATTCATTCATGGAGCACCGTCATTGGGCTACACCTATCCTAACTGTTATGTTCCAAGGGAACCACTACACTTTCTTTTTCCTCCAGTTCATCAAACCTTCCTTCACCTTGGGTACAATGTAATTATCATTTTGTGAATTGATTGCATGGCTTCCTGCACTTTCTAGGGGCTTGCCCTGTTTCAGAAACAATTGCAGAGTAAACATTCTGCTATAGAGTCAAATAGCATGAACGCAAGCCTTTCAACCCACTGTGGGCATGCCAATCAATGTGCATTGTTCTAGTTTGTCAGAAATAAAACATCCTTACTATAATTTTTATAAGGAAATCTGATAAACAAATCAGTTAAAAGGATTTTCCCCCCAGAAGCAAAGCAAAACTGCAGATGCCAAAGGATTGAAACAAAACCCAGAATTGCTGGAAATACTCAGCAGGTCAGGCACCATCTGTATGGTGGGAGACAGTTAATGTCAAACAAGAGAAAATCTATAGATGCTGGAAGTTCGAGGAACACACACAAAATGCTGGAGGAAATCAGCAGGCCAGGCAGCATCTATGAAACAGAGTACAGTTGACATTTTGGACCTAAACACTTCTGCAGGACAGTGTTCTGTTGAAAGCCCATCAAACTAAAATATTGTGTCTTTTATCTCCCTCCACAAAATTCTCCATGTTGTTTGACGTTATTGGCATCTTAATCCATTTAAAGGACTTGTAACAATCCTGCCAGCACTTGGATCAAAGTCAACTATGACTTGGGTATATCAAATGTTTGGTACTGTATTTGGTCATTTAGGCGTCTGTTTTGATGTTTCTTTGGAAATAAATTACATAAACGAGAAAAAAACAACAAATCTGGAAGAAGAACCAAGGAGTTGAAAGTTGCACTCGTAAAGTTGCACTGAGGATCCAAACAGCTGATGTGAGTGTTACTTTAATGGACCCCAGCTTGCCTAAACCGAGATTGTCATATAAGGAGTGAAGACTGAGTGTAGTGGTTTAAAGAAGTATTAAGCATTGCCAGAACTTCTCTGTTTTTGGCACATTAGGTCAAAACAATTAGGTTTTATTTTAGTCACAACCTGTTTTTGATCTTATACTTTTTGAAACTAATGTCCATTCCTTGCCATATTTTAATAAACTTTTTACTTTATATCCAATTCACTATATCTGCAATTATGCCACATTTAGAA
Source organism: Hemitrygon akajei (assembly GCF_048418815.1). Lineage (NCBI taxonomy): Eukaryota > Metazoa > Chordata > Chondrichthyes > Myliobatiformes > Dasyatidae > Hemitrygon > Hemitrygon akajei. The sequence continues at coordinate 85,853,409 of NC_133136.1, read as the reverse complement.
GTTTTGTCCTTCAGCAGAGTTAGTGTTGTACTGTATCTATTTTATTAACCTTTTGTGTAAAATAGTTTGCAGATATTTTGCAGATGTTGAAAATCCAAAGCAACAGACACAAAATGCTGGACGAACTCAGCTGATCAGGAGTCATCTATGGAAATGAATAAACATTCAAGTTCCTCCAGCATTTTTCATGGGTTCCTGTGGATTTCCAACATCAGGACTAGAAAGGTGGGGGGATGATGCCAGATAAGAAGGTGGGTGGAGGGGAAGGAGGGCAGCTAGAAGGTGATGGTGAAGTCAGGTGGATGGGAGAGAGGGGAAGAAGTAGGAAGGTGACAGGTGACAAGGCAAAGGGCTGGAGAAGGAAGGAGAGTAAGCATGGGAAAAAGGGGAAGAATGAGAGCTGGGGGAGGTGATAGGAGAGCAGAAGAGTTCAGAGGCCAGAGTGGAGGAGTAGAACAAGAGGGAAGGGGGAGGGGAAAATTACTGGAAATTGAAGAAATCAATGTTCATGCCATCAGTTTGGGGGCTACCTAGAAAGAATATGTGGTGTTGTTCCTCTACTCTGAGAGTGGCCTCTTTATGGCAAAAGAGGAGGTCATGGACTGACATGTTGGAATGGAAATGGAGATAGGAATTAAATTAGTGGGCCACAGGGAAATTCCGTTCTTTGCAGATGGAGCGGAGGTGCTCAATAAAGTGGCCCCCCAATATATGTCAAGTCTTTCAATGTAAAGGACACTGCATCAGGAGCAACAGATACAGTGGACAACCCCAGCAGATTCTCAGGTGAAGTGTTGTCTCACTTGGAAGGATTGTCTGGGGCCCTGAGTGGAGGTGAGGGAGGAGGTGTAGCATTTCTGTCGCCTGCAGGGATACATGCCAGGAGAGAGATCAGTGGGAAGGGATGAATGGACAAGGGAGTCATGGAGGGAGCAACCTCTGCAGAAAGTGGAGAGTGGGGGAAAGTAAAGATGTGTTTCATGGTACGATTGCACTGAGGATGGGAGAAGTTGCAGCGAATGATGTGTTGGACGCAGAGGCTCATGGGATGGTAGGTAAGTACAAGAGGAAATCGGGAAGATGGGGTGAACACAGATGCCCATGAAATGGAGGAGATGCGGGTGAAGGCAGCATCAATAGTGGAGGAAGGGAAAGCTCATACTTTGAAGAAGGAGGACATCTCTGATATCCTGGAAAGGAAGGCCTTACCCTGGTAACCTATGCAGCAGAGAAGGAACTGGGAAAAGGAAATGACAGTTTTTACAGGAGACAGAGTGGGAAGAGATAGTGAAGGTAGCTGTGGGAATCAGTATCGGTAGACAGAGAAAGTGGAGAGAGGTGTTCCAGAAATGAACCAAATTAATTTAAGGGCAGGGTGGAAGTTGGAGGCAAAGTTGATGAAAATTGACTAGCTCAGCATGGATGGATGAAGTGGTACCAATGCAAACGTCAATATAGTGCAGAAAGGGTTCGATGTAGCCAACAAAAAGGCAGGCATAGCTGGGACTCATATGCCCATGACTACAACTTGAATTTGAAGAAAGTGGGAAGAACAAAAGGAGAAATTGAGGATGAGGATCAGTTCTGCCAGACAGAAGAGGGTGGTGGTGGAAGGGAACTGGTGGGTCTTTTGTTGAGAAAGAAGTGGAGAGCTAAGGCCTTCTTGCTGGAGGATAGAAGCATGTAGATACTGGACATCCATGTTGAAAATAAGCCAGTCACGACCAGGGATTTGAAAGTTGTTGAGGAAATTGAGAACATGTTAAGTGTCGTGGATGTGGATGGGAAGGGACTGAACCAAAGAGGATAGAATGGAGACAAGGTAGTTATTACCATGCCACTGATAAGACACTAAGTTATGTTCCAGAAAATTAGACTGCTTAGCATGCACAATGGCCACTGGATGGCCTCAGCGCGCCATGACGACACCTGCAAATTAAAACTTGTAGCCACATTAGGGAGGGACAACAGTGGGACACCTAGAGAACCTGATGGTGCTCGTTTCCTGAGTCCTTTATCGACCTTCCACCGACCTTTCTGTCACCCTGCGTTGTCAGCTACCTGGTCAAACAGGAAGACCTCCGTCCCCGATTAGCAACAAGGTGGAATGTGATTTCCATTTAATCAGTGCAAGTTCCTGTGCGCAGCAAAAAAACCATTTTCTATACAAATTATATATATATATATATATATATATACATATATTTATATCTTGGCAGCTGCTGAGGGAGTGTGTGGGTTTGCAGATTCATTTAACTCAAAGCTTTTCCCAATTATATACTGTCATTCTTATGAAAATGAGCTTAACAGAGCCTCACTTCTAAATCACTTTATTAATGACGATTCAGGAACTACTTACTGAGTTGCATCACTAAGTGCTCGGAGGATGCTTTTGATGAGGATATCTCATAATAGAGGTTCAAAACATAATGGGACAAGGCAATGTCAGCACAGAGAGAGAAAGCCTGACCACCATGTTGACTTTACATCTGTCTTGATGAAAGTATCGAACTAAAACATTGAATGAAAATTTTTTAAAAAGCAGGTATTCTGGAAAAAAAAACTGAAAATGCTGGACTCAATGAATCTGGAGATGCTGGAAATCTTGAGCACTGCTCACAAAATTCTGAAGGAACTCAGACAACATCTATGGAAAAAAATACACAGTGGATGTTTCAGGCCGAGACCATTCATCAGGACTCAGAAAATCCTGGAAGCAATTAACCTCTGTGGAAAACGAGCCAGTTAATATTTCAGAGCCAAGACACCCTCCCTGAGTAAGATTAAAGCAGAAGTTCACTAATTACAGCAATTATAGTACACCATTATGATAATTCATTCTCAGTGTGTTGATATATAAGGATCAACCAACTCAGTTTTGGGAATGAGAATCACCTCATAGAATGCAATAGGTAAACATTCATTGAAATCTCCAGTATAAGATTAGATCAGCATGATAGGAGATTGAGTTTTCTGATATTATTACCTTAATTATTGTGAGTTTTATATTCTGGGTTTCTACCTGTTCCCGGAAATTAGGTGGTTCAGAGAGGGTGAGGAGTATATTGTGACAGTGTCTCAATTTAATGAGGAATGTTCCTTTCATGTGTATCATTTCACATAGGTGTGCTCTTCAGGTTGGATACCATTTTTCATACTTCCTAAATTTAACCTCATCCAGAACTCTCCTGCCTGTATCACATCTGACATGAAATCACTCACCCATTAACTTAGATTGGCTTTCTGTTCCCTACTATCATCAATTTGTATTTTAGGCCTGTATTATGACCACTTTAAAATTATTTTCCTGCATTCCCATTCTCTTCCTTATACCAGTAATCTTATTCAACTTTACAACATCTGGGAATTTTACTTCCCTCATTCCATTTGGCACATCGATAGTACACTCAGCTGTTTAAGCTAATGGGAGAGTATTCTCATGTTAAATTGTGATGCCATCATAATCAAGCTCTCAAAGTAATTCTTCCCTCAATCATGGGTAAATCTCATTCTGAAAATTTCACTGGCAGTTTTCTTATTGCTTTGTATGAGGTAATTCTCATTCCAGCTAAAATCAACTCCAACTCTCTCTTGTAGTAAATCAATTTAGACCAAAGACCTGTCAAATCTATTCCACCACATGAACCTCTTCAACTCCTTTCTCTTCAAGGTCCATCTTAAACTCCATCTCTGCCTACGTATTTAGTCTTGCCTCTGTTTTCATATATTACATTTTTATAAAGTTCCAAAGAGACAAATGTTACATTAAAAATTCTGTATGCATGATTGGAAATTGATAAGATCCTGTTTGGGCAGACTGAGCAGATGGTTACTCTGGTTGGTGTGAGAGTACAATAAGGATGGTAGCCAAAAATGAACGCTAGTGAAACTGTGAAAAAGATGCTGAATTTAATGACGAGGAACAATATATGGTTAACTTTGTTGTGTTTTGAAGGTTTTTTTTTGAAATGTGGAAGGATTGCATAGTGAAGGAATTAGGAAGTTGCCATTACTGACTACTTCTGCTTTGGGGTACCACATCCTTTTGTTTCAACCTATAAATAATCTAAGAGGTTGTAGATTTGCAGAGCATATATGTGAGTAGAAATGTGTCCAACTTACAGCACAAGCCATATGCACTAACAAGCATCCAGTGCAAGGAATTTTCCTTGTAACTTCTGAAGGATGTCTTTGGTGTAAACTGTACCAGCAATTAATCACAACTGTGGTATGGCCATACATGGTAAATACTAAAAGGATTATAAGGCATTATGAAGAGATATTGAAAAAAATGTTTTGTATTATGAGATAGTTGGCATATTATATTTCCTTACAACATAGAAGAAGCATTTGGTGCACAAAATCTTTGCTTGCTCCCAGAGCAATCCCATTCCTCCGAGTCACATGCCCATTAATTCCACTCATAAAAAGTTATCCTCTTGTCTTATCTGAATGATGTTTTTTTCCTCACATGGTCAGTGATTCAATACCCAACTAACAGACCATTTCGGTGGAGGCAAATATAATTTAGAGTAACAATGGATATCAGCTAGTGAGGCAATTTAATTCCAGGCCCAAATAGACTGGGGGTTCCTCTCTACACGACGCTGAGGCTGTAAGACTGCCCCCAGCTACAAGTGCTTTGTGCCTGCGAACTGCGCAGCAATTTGCCCCACTAATATGAATTGAGTGCTGAGGCTTTGGGCCTACTCTAGGCTGCTCTGGAGATTTGGATCTAAGGACTCAATTTGGTTTGGAATACTATCGCTGTTGCTCACTCCTATTGTTTGCATGATTTGTGTTTTTTTCCTCTTTCTCTGCACACATTGGGGGTTGGTCCTCATTTTTTAAATATTGGGTTCTTTTGAGTTTCTTGCTTTGCAGCTGCCTGTAAGCAAACAAATCTCAAGGTTGTATAGTTTATATATTCCTTGATAATAAATGTGCTAAAACACTAGGATTGATCAGCAATGTCCTTGCAATGATTACAGCTACCTTATTCTCAAATTTTATAGGGATGGAACTCAATGTCTTTACTCTCTCTCCTATTTTGAATGATATACAAAGCAGCTTTGTGTGTTTCTGGCAGTGTGGTAGGAGTTTAGGATACAATTATCTTCAGGGAAGTCCTGCAGAACTCAGTGGTCTTCACAAGGTGCTTTCAGCCTATGTTTCCTGGATAGATATATAGCATGTTTTCCATAAAGTTATCTGGATGATTTTAAATGATAAATATGCTATAATAACAGTAATTTAATGTACCATTATTTTGTAAAAATGAATTTTATGTTTGGCTCAACTTTTTAATAATCTCTAGGACTGATAAGTGTTCATGCAACTTTATTCACTGGAAGTGATTGGTTAACATTCGAGTCACTACATCACGATTTAAATAATTTTAATGCCAAATAATTTGTAAATAAATAATGATATGTCAGTTATAAATGTGGATTTTCAACATCTCACAGTTCATGAAGAATGCAAAAATGGGGAGGGGGGGTTATTTTTTGAGCTAATAGTTCTGACAGGAAGGGTCATTCATCAGCTTTATGCCCATGGCCCATGATATCTTGTTGATTGTGGTTAGAAAAACTTGGCCAGCATAGCCCCACATTCCCAATAAGGTACTTGGTATTTAAGGCTCCCTGCTGTGTGAGTCAGAATATTACCCCTGAGACTAATGTAATTAGCCATTTCCCTTTGGCTGTGAAGCTATTATCCATGTTGTTTAGCGCAGACACATTTCTAAAGCATGTTGGAGAAGGAGATTCAACTTCTCTCGGTTTAAAATTTGTTTATATTTAACATCATTATTTATATGCTGCAAACTCAAAGTGCCACAAAATAGAAAAATAATTTAACATTTATCACAATTTTGCAGAATCTACTTTTTAGAGTTCACATAAAATAATCTCCACTTACTTCACAGCTGAATAACACAACATCAACTTAACCGCAGGAGGTGGTCCCGGCAATTTATATATAGCTGTAAACAAGTTTGTCAGAGACTAATAAAACTATACTCATTAACGCTGTTGAGGCTGAATCAGCATCATAATAATTTATTTTAAGCTATCAGCCCCACTGGGTAATTCTTGTTAAAAATGGAACAACTGCTAATAATATCTCAGCAAAACGGCTACCAAACACAGGTTTCCCTTCATATTTGTGCCAGATCACGGACCGTTGACTTCTAAGTGGATCAAAGGATACTTTCCCCTATTCATTACATTATCTCCAGTGATTATTGTACAATATTCAATTACATTCACAATACTTAAGCAAATGATTCAATCTATGACTGCATTCAGCAGGATCTTGACAGCATTTAGGCATGTGCTGAAAAGTGCCAAGTAATATTTGTGCCACAGAAGTGCCAAGCATTGGCAATCTCCACAAAGAGAGAACCTGACCAACTACAAAACACTTAATGACTTTTATTATTGTCAAATAGTCAATTCTGTCAATGGCCAAAGTCAAATATGCGTCAATGTGGCTTCTTGAAATGCCTTCAAATATTGTATCAATTGAAAGAAAGTTGTGGTTGTAATAAAAATGCCCAACTCAAAGCATGCTCTCATGCTTTGTCAATCTTCCATTTATATAAATACATCAGTTCAACTTGCAACTGCTTTGTATGCATCTTGTTGTCCATTTGCTAAGCAATGCTAAAATATTGCACTTCATCAAATTTATTATCAATGTACATATTCTACCCTGAGATTCATTTTCTTGTGTGCATTCACAGTAAATAGTAAGAAACACAAAAGAATAAATGAAAAACTGCACACAAAGATGGACAAACAACTAATGTGCAAAAGACAACAAATTGTATAAGAAAAACATAATAATAAAAACAACAAAAATAAGTAATAATTATTAAGATTATGAGTTGTAGACTCATTGAAAGTGAGTCCATAAGTCTTGGAACCAGTTCAATAATTGGGTGAATGAAGTTATCCTCTCTGGTTCAGAAGCCTGCTAGTTGAGGGGTAATAACTGTTCCTGAACCTGGTGGTCTGAGACTTGAAGCTCCTGTACCTCTTTCCTGGTCACAGACATGAGAAAAGAGCACAGCCTGGATCATGAGGGTCCATAATGATTGATGCTGCTTTCCTGTGATAGCAATCCTTGTAGATGGGCTCAATGGTGGGAAGGACTTTACCTGTGATGGACTGAGCTTTATCCTCTTCTTTTTGTTGGCTTTTCCTTTCAAGGACATTAGTGTTTCCATACCAGGCCATGATGCAACCATGATCTTCTTCACTGTACATCTTTAGAAGTTTGTCAAAATTTTAGATAACATGCTGAAACTTTGCTAACTTCTAAGAAATTAGAGGCATTGTCATGCCTTCTTTGACAAGGTACTTAAGTCCTGAGCCCTCTCTCATAAAGATTTAAACTAACAACCATATTACGATTTGCAAACTCCCACAACAAAATTAAATGAATAGATCAGAAATACCAAAATGTTTTGCTGATAATATCTCAACCAAAACTCCTGCAAAACCAGTTTTTCATTGGGTACACCTGAGCAGAAAATTGCCAGATAACAAAGCACCTCATGAGTTAAAATTGTAAAACAACTGCTGAGAACTCAGAAATATCAGTTTTGGCCTGACAGCTGAAACTTGAAATCAGATATTATTGTCATTGGATTGACATTGGAGAAAGCTAAAATTGAACTTTCTATCAATGCACTAAAGACAGGTAATCAAATGCATTCTCAATGACATCAAACAAGTGGAGCACAGTTAATGGATGTGCTGGATTTGTTCACATTGAGAAGGATGGAACAGGGATAGCTGAGATATGGATCTACTTTTATTTATGGGATATGGTATTATTGGCAAATACAACATTTATTATAATCCCTAATTGCTGTTGCAAAGGTCATAACGAGCCAGCTACTTGAACACCAAAGCCATTCTGACTGTGCTGCTAGGTAGGTGCTTCAGCAACTCCAATTTCTCTGACAGCTAGAACAATCCGTTTATCTAGCCTTGAAAAAACTAACAAAAGGCAACTTTGGGTATAGTTGAACCTCTGTCTAATTATCTCCAGTGTGTCTTGAGCAGCTTTAGCAGTACGTCATCCTGGTATTAGTAACTGTACATTTTGGCAAAGAACTTACTGTACCTCTGACAGTTGGCCAAAAGTGTTTAAACATCTGAACTGTGGAAGTAAAGCATTACTGAGACATGAAACTAACCCTTCATTGTAGCAAGCAATAATTACAATGCATGGGACCAATTATGCTCAGTTTAATAAAGTGAATTTGACTGAGTTTATAACATCAAGGTAATTTAAACAAATACAGGGGAGAAATTAGAGGAGATGAAGGATCACTAAAGGAATACAGCAACCTATGTATAAACAATATACACAAAATGCTTGAGGATCTCTGAGTTCCTCCAGTATTTTGTGTGTGTTGATTGGATTCCCAGCATCTGAAGATTTTCTTTTGTTTGTGATTGGATCACTTATGTATAAAATTTGATTTGGAAGGGATTGGAGGAAACAAAAATATTTATAAGGGGGTACTTCATAGTCTTTTGAGTCTCACAATGGAAGGAAAACTGGTAAAATAAAGTCAAGTGAAAAATTAAATACTGCGAGTCCAAGTAATAGAACAATGCAAGGCACAGCACCTTACTTGATGGCTCCTATAAGAGATTACTTGAGGAAGGCTTCCTTGCTTAGCACTCCAGTGATGGTAATCATAATTAGTGTCATGTAAGGTACTTGTGGAAAGCAGGAACTATAGTGGGGAATGCAACAGTTTGGATTTTGTGATAATTTCCAACACATTCTCTGCATATTTCCAATTCAGTGGTAGAAAACAAAGAATTTTGCTCTTTGCGTTCTGTCAACAATGTATAAAGATACATTTCATTTGTTTACCTCCAAAGTGGAAAATCAGAATTACCCTACTGACTGTGAGGCATGTTATAAACAAAGGCACTGAACCTCCTAATGCTCTCTAATGCTGAGACATCACCGGGCTGAACAAAATCCGAAAATTACTGTTTTGATTCCACTTTATGTCATTTTGGTGCAAGTTTCTTTAATCATTTTAATAATGCAACTTATCAGTACATTAAAGTCATTCTGGGATGATTGGCAGAAATGCAGTGCTCGAGAAATCAGAAGAATCCTGGGGTTTAGTTCTACTGCAGAAATAAGTTTACATCAAAATAAAAGGACCTGAAAGCAACCCGTATTACTAACTGGAAAAGAGCCTTCACTTATCTCATTCACTGATTCTAGCTACAGAGAATTTTTTCAATCCCTCCCTTAACATTTAAAAGTGTTGGGACCAAACCTCCTGCAGCCACAAATCCACATTTAGGCCATAAAAGAAAAGGACTGATTTTCTCCTTTGGCAAACCACCTCATCATTTAGGAGAAAAAACTGCAATAGTTACATGCCTAGTTTGGACCAACATTTCAGAACCAGAGACCACCAGCATAACTCTGTGTGCAGGTCATAATGATGCTCTAAGAATCTATGCTTTACAAAAGATTCTGTTGGATATCTTTTCCAGAGTCATGAAGAATCAGAAAGAATTGAAGATTTTTAATGTTTAAACTCAAGTTTCTTCTGATCATTGTGGAGTGGGTTAGTAATAAGGCTATAGCTAATTCTAATTAAGAGTTAAGGACCAGCGTCCCCAATAACTTACTATATAGCTCCTCATAAATTTGTGACACTTTGTTAGAAAGATCAACAGTAGGCCTGTTATAAGCAAATTATATTTAACCACATTTAAAGTGCTCAAAAGTAGAAAGGGGTTAAGATCTGCTGCTGCAAACTAGAAGTTCAAGGGATAAATTAGTTATACCAGAAAATTCTATTTTAATACATTCAAATACCACTGAAAATTCTTCAGCTTCACTGTTCACACTAAAGTAGAAATCAAACTTTAGTTATCAAAGTGAAATATCCCATCAGTTTCACAGGTATCAGTGTTGTTGCTCTTAATTTATACTCCTGGCTGTAAAGTGGCCATGTCGATTTTAGGGAAAATATTTAAAATATTTACTGTCATCATTGAGCAATTAGTTACACTGTATGCTTGATGTGAGTCTAGTATTTCCTATAGCAGTTTTGAAACCCAGAGGGAAATGTGAAACAATTACACCTGATTTATAGATTCACCCTGACACCTCAGGTGACATCATTTCTTGACTTCCTTGTGCCCTAGGCAAATTTCCTGGCTGTGACAGCTGATGTATACAACAGTAGGAAGGGTGCTGTCAGGGCAGGTGAGGTGTGCCCAGTAAAAGAGAAACCCGGATGCTCCATTTGGAGAGCGGAGATACAGGGTTTTTTTTTAGGGTAGCTGAGCTGCTGTTGGTGTCTAGGTATCAAAGGGGGCTCTGTTAGGCAGGATATTTGTTGGCTATGTGATGCATACTGTCTCTGTCTTTACTGATTACCGAAGGAATTGTCAGAGGATTCATATAATACCTTCATTGACCGATCAACTATAATTAATAGCAGATCCATTTTATTTTGTCCACTCACCTTAGCACAGGAACCAGATTTTTGATTGGCAGATTAAAATGTTCTCATAAAATGGGTAGTCTCTTACAGATTGTCTTAAAAATGCATAAACACTCAGGTTAGCTGCACATGAGACAAAGAAAGATTTTTCTTTTATTTATAGTAATATAACATATTAATTTCATCTATTACCCCTGATTTAGCATTTTACCCACTTGCTCCTAATCATGTCCCTGATGGCCTGGAGCTTGAGAGGTTCCTGGATATTCATTATGGGATGAAGGTAGCTATTGACTTGTGGTAAATAGCTTCTGAAAGGGAGCCAGAGTGTTTACAAGATGTGGGAAGAACTCAGCAGGTCAGGCAGCATCTTTAAAGGGAAATGAACAGTCAGTGTTCTGGGTGAACTCCTTCCTTTGAGTCCAGATGAAGGATCTTGGCCCAAAATATCAAAAGTTTCATATCCATAGATGCTGTCTGATCTGATGAGTTCTTCCTGCATATTGTGTGAATTGCTCAAGATTTCCACCATTTGCAGAATCTCTTGTGCCACAGCATCCTGAAAGTGTGCACTTGATATTGCTGACCATTGAATGCAGAATCCAGGAAATTCACTGGAAGAATCAGTGAAGCAACATGAGTGTCCTCTTCAAGGACCAATTTACACTCGGTTGGATCCTTTGGGAAGGCCAAAGCACTTGCATGCCCCAAGCTCTGTTACAGGAAGAGATTACCAGACAAACAGAAGAACAATTAAAATACGTGCACAAAAACCTCATTGAAAAAGTAAGATCCTCACCAACTCTAGGGCATCCATGACCACCCAGAGTAGAGAAGTAGCATTTGGGTTATATTGAGAACCTTGAGACCATGCATTAGGAGCACACTTCAATGCCCTCCTTCAGTGATAGAAGGTGTGCACCACCTCACAGCTACCTACCTGTTCACCCTATCAGCCTGATCCTGCCCTCTCTGTGGAAGTTTAGGTTGCTTCATTGGCTTTTATCACCCACTAAGAACCTACAAAATTAGAATGGACAAAATCCACCCTTAATAGCAGGGAAAAGAACGAACCTGTGACCAGACATGAATCAAAACTTCCTGGGAGATGGAAGTTTAAAAAAAAAGCCTGTTGGCCAAAGAGGAAGAGAATGAAAAATCAATCTCTAACTTCCTCAAGTGGTCAACCAGTCTTTGTTACATAGACCATGTGTTATATATAAAGCCTTTAATATTATTCCTCCCTGTCAAAGTGGAGAGCGAAAACTTGCAGCATGTACACTTTCTGAACTGTGCAGTGTAGCTAAATGGTTACACCACTATCACACCAAAATTCCTGCAGTATCAACTGCTCATAATGATGTCACAAGCAAATAAATTTGTATTTATCAGGTTGTAGATAAAGAGTTAAACTTTTGTGTCCAACTCCAGCTCAATGGTAGCACAAATAACCCTGATGAAATTCTGGGTCAGCCTCTTAAGAAATTACTCCATAAAATGTACCCTAAAATCTACTGCTCTAAAATAAAAGGCTCTATAAATACTGTAAAGGAAAAAATTGCAGAGAGCATTCTGTGGCATCATGGGACTTGTGTCATTCATATACCATTTATAGTTCTCATCTCAATCAAATGTACCAGAAATTAAAAGGAAACCCAGGCTCAATCCTGGGAAATCATGCCAGGTGTTCATTTGAATTATTTTTGCATTAAACAGGAGCCCTTAATGAGGCATGAAATGGAAATAATCAGTTTTGCACATAAAGTGCAGCAGACCAATTCTACTCATCTTCTTGTGTTCATTTTTTACTTGTGAAGTGTTACCAGCTCTCTCATAGAAGAGCAAGATATAATCCCCAAAAAAGAAATGCCAAAAATCAATGTGCTAAGCCAAATTGGACCAGCTGTGACAATGAGACCCTGAGAAAGAGAGACTAGGACTTCTAAACATTTCTATGCCCGAATGAGTTGACTATTTGCAAAGTTGACACAATAGCATGTCTTGCTAGTGCTCAAGCAGTTGTATATGAGTGTATTGTATGAGTGTTATGCCTTTTCTTGTAAATTATGCTGGATGTGTATGAGGTCACCTGACCTCCAGTGTTGGCCAGCTGGAGTTTTCATGCTCTCCCTAGAACTATGTGGTTTGCCTCTGGGTCCTTCAGTTTCCAAAAGGTGTGCAAGTTAGTCAGTTAATTGGTTATGGAAAGCTGTCCACTAAGTTTTGGTAATGGGAATAGTTGGTAGGAATGTAGATAGAATAAAATGGGATGAGTGAGAAAATGATTTTATTCTACCTACATTCCTAGATAGTTGACATGGTTGATGGGCCAAAAGGGCTTGTTTTCATATGAATCTTTGACTCTATAGGAATGCATGATGATTATGATTTTTTAAAAACTTATGAATGGCTTATTATAATTATAAATAATTGAAGTTGTTCATCCCCAGAAAGGCTTAGGGTTTGACTGTTCAGGATCCAGTTTAGCTGAAGAGGCAGCTTAAAATTTGGTTATTGATAATTTGTTTATTAATGTCATATGTACCAAAACATAGTGAAAAGATCTGTTTTGCATGCCATCCAGACAGATGATTCCATACATAGGTACATCAAGGTAAGGAAGTTCAGCATGTCCCTGATGATCCTCACCACATTTTACAAATGTATCACAGAAAGCATTTTATCTGGATGGATCACAGTTTGGTCTGGCATCTGTTCTGCCCGTGGCTGCAATAAACTCCTGAGAGTTGTGAATGCTGCCTGATCTATCACAGAGAGAAAAAAAAACAGCCTTTCCTCCTTGGACTCTACACCTCCTCCTGCCTCAAGAAAGGAATAAAGGCTATGGCAAGATAGATTGAGAGACCTAGAGTTCATGTTTAATCTGTGAGATCCATTTAAGAGTTTTATTAACAGCAGCTGTTCTTGAGCCTAATAGTACACATTTTCAGACTGTGGTATCCTCCTAGATTTCCAACTGGTCTACTGTATATCCTGCTCTGTCCTTTGGCAACATTCCTCACTATCCATAATCAAATTTTCATATTGTTTGTAAACTTACAAATCAGACCACCACATTTTCATCTGCATCATGAATGTATAATCCGAACAATCGAGGCCCCAGCACTGATCCTTGTGGAACACTACTAGTCACAGACTAAAAACACCCCTTAGATTTCTAGATATGACCAAGACAATTTTGGATCTAGCTTACCAACTTACCATGGATCTCATATGACTTTCATTGTGTTTTTGTGACCCTTATCAATCATCTTTGTCACATCCCAAAAAGACTCAGTCAAATTTATGAGATAGGACCTAGTCTGCTGAATAATCATGCCCACTATCCTTTACAAATAATGCTTTCTCAAATGTGAGTAGATCCTATCCCTAAGAAGCTTCTCAAACAATATCCCTACCACTGGATTATCCCTGTTGAATCTTTTTAACAAAGGAACAATAGCTATTTTCCAGTCCTCTGGGACCTCACCCATGGCCTAACAACCTCCTCCTTCGGTATCATGGGATAGTTCCCATCAGACCCTGGGTGACTCATTATCTTAATGTTTTTTCAAGAGACTCAATAGCTCATTCATCATATCAAGATGCTCTGAAAAAATGGTTCTCGAAGTGTGCAATATCATCCCCTGGAGTGATGGGAGTATCTAAGGGGTGATATAGATAAAGGGGAAGCTTGGTAGCAAGGGGACTGCTGAGGGATTACAGGGTTAATTTAAGAAATTAATTACTTATTATAAGTATTTTTCCTCAGTGCCTCATGTTATATGTTGTAACTTCAAAACATAAAACTAATAATTTATAACTTATATAACTTACATTTTTAGTTCAAGCAACATGTGTTCATATGACGTGGTGGCATCATAACGTGTGCCATATGCATACTTTTACATATAACCCACAATGCATTATGTAAATAAGAATGCTTCAAAGTTCAAAGTACATTTATTATCAGAGTATGTATAAATTATACGACATTGAGATTCGTCTCCTAACAGACAGCCATGAAATAAAGAAACCCAAATCAACCTATTAAGAAAAGGACTGTTGAACACTTAGTGTGCAGAGGAAAAAAAACACATCATGCAAACAATAAGCACAAGCAAGTAGCAGTCTGAACTGAGGTCTGCAGCGAGTACCATATTTCAGCCCAGAGTCGAGTCGTGAAGCATCAATCAGAACCAGTCCCTGACACCCAACACCCTGACCTTTTCAATCTGGCCCAGCGCACAAGTTGGTGTCCAAATATTGGGTTCAATTGCCTCAATACGCTCTGTGGCCTGGATCCCACCACCTCGATTTGGTCTGTAACCGACCTTTCCGATTTGGCCCTGCACTTAAGATTCCATCCAAACATCGAGTTCAGTTGATTCAATACATTCTTGTGCCTGGACCCCACCACCTCAATTCAACCTGTAACCGATCTTTCAGATATGGCACAGTGCTTAAGTTGATCGAACCTCAAGTCTTCCTCACTCTTGGGCCTCACAAATTAACCCTGTAATCCCTCAGCAGTCCCCTTGCTACCAAGCTTCCCCTTTATCTATATCACCCCTTATAGATACTAATTCCTCACTATGGGCCTGCTGCTTCGTCTCACCTCAGAGCTGCCACATCGGATTGCCTTCAAGTCCAAAGGGAAGTTACAGACAATTACTTGCAATGACCATTTGCCAGGAAAAGAGTGATTAACAAAGTATTTTAGTCCTGACAAAGGGTCTCAGATGGAAACGTCGACTGTACTTCTTCCTATAGATGCTGCCTGGCCTGCTGCATTCCACCAGCATTTTGTGTGTGTTGCTTGAATTTCCAGCATCTGCAGATTTCCTATGTTTACGTATTTAGTTGTTTTCCTCGTTTTGTTAGCCACCAGCCAGCAGTTGCTGAGTTTCAGCAGCACCATCTTAAACTGGAGTCAAACAATATGTCTATAATATTACTCAAATATTAAATGTACAACACTTCATAATTGATTATAATTATTACATATTCAGCTCATCTCTTGCTAACCCACTATTCTTTTAGACTTTGCTCAAAGTGAATTGTAGTTGTTGAAAAGCAATGTGACCCTTCTGTACTTGGCATATCATGAGATATGCCAAGGAACTGTAACTGACCTTTCCGATTTGGCCCTGCACTTAAGATTCCATCCAAACATCGAGTTCAGTTGATTCAATACATTCTTGTGCCCGGACCCCACCACCTCAATTCAGCCTGTAACCGATCTTTCAGATATGGCACAATGCTTAAGTTGATCGAACCTCAAGTCTTCCTCACTCTTGGGCCTCACAAAGGACTGAGGAAATCATGTTATTTCCAGGCCCAGCTCACACGCTATTGCCATTCACTACTGTAGCACAGTGTTAGCTAGCAAATTTTCACAGTCTAATCACACAGTGATGCAATTCTTGTGAATCAGGTAAAGTTCAGAATCTGCCCTTTTGAAATTCTGTTGACAGAATTTCTCTAGCCCATGGTCCAATTGAGATATCACTGCCCCGCTTTATGTACTTTCAGGTTGACAGTCTGGTTTTGTCTGAGCTATGATGACATCGTAACCTTCCCCTTTATTGATTGCAGTACTTGAGGTTGGGCTTAAACAATAGGTGATTGACCATGGTCATTAATCTATAATGAAAATGGCATAAGCAGACCAAATGAAAAAGAATTGTAGACAGTATTGTGTGGAGTATCTGAAATACGGATTTATTCCAGCAGTAAGTAACCAACAGCAGCCAATGTGTTGTATGAAAAAGCTTCTTCAGTTGAGGCAACAAAACTGTCCAGGTTCCTTGAACATTTGAGGAGAATACACACTCTGATAAAGCAAACAAGAACTTGGCTTATTTTCAATTGCTTTGTGAAAACTTTCAGAAACAGAAAAAACTTCAAAACATGTTTTCCAGCACTTCACCACAAAGCAGCAATGGTTTGTGCGCTTCATACAACTTTTCACTGCTCATTGATATATCCAGAAAGCCCCATAATTAGAGAATCTACCAGCTGGAAGGGAGGTTTCTGATAATTAAAGCAATTTTGCTCAATAACAAACCTGTTCAAAATTGACTAGATGAAAGGTCTGAGAATGCGAAAGCCACTTTGTGCAATGTACTGAGGAATACAGAATTTGCTCTGCTGTTGGATGAATCGACTTTGGCAGGCAACAGATCTTTGCTTCTTGGTTATGTTTGTTTCATAAAAGATGAAAGCATTGCTCAAGAGTTGTTATTTGCAAGGAGACTGGAAACAGATACAAAGGGGAAGTTAATATTTTGGTTTGTTGATCAATTTTTTCAAAAAGAAGGATATTCTGCTCACCAACATTTTTGTTTGTGCAACAGATAGGGCAACATCAGTGACAGGACACCACACTGGAGTTATTATTTAAATACTGTAGCTGTAATTTACTTTGTAATTCACAGGCAACATCTTGTCACAAAAATACCTAAGTGATCGGCTGCACAGATAATTAAATATTGTTATCACAGTGATAAATAAAATCAAGTCCCATGTTCTCAATTCTCAACTATTTCAAGAGCTTTGTATTGAGAATGAATACCAGCTTGTATGCTTTCTGTTACACATGTAGAAATCAGATGGCTCTCAAAGGAAACAGCCTGTGATGCTTCTATGTGCTTTTTTGAAACTGTGATAAAATTCTTTGAAGACCTGAAAGCTACATTCAGTAATCAACTCAGTATTACTAGACAAGACTTTGCTTATTTATCATAATTATTTGCAAAGTTTAATGTAATCAAATTTCAATTGCAAGGAGATGATGTGAGTCTTCCCAAAGCCAAATCAATTGTTTCCACATTTCTATCCAAATTGATCCTATTTAAGTGCAATATAGGCCATTGTAACCAGTTACAATTTCCAAGCCTCTCTGAGTTGGAAGAGAAAGAAAGAATACCAGATGATAAACTTCAAGTATATTGTGCCCACCTGTGTGAGCTGTATAACGACACGTCAGAGAGATTACAGTATTTTCTCTGATCCAAATTCTGTTTTAGGTAGTAAATCCATTCCTAAACACTTATAATGAGGAATTATAAGGAAGGACGGAGGAAGAACTGATCTCACTTCAAAATGACTTTGAGTTGAAGGAGAAGTTCAAAAAAATTGCAGAAAGAAATCTCTGAATGCTATTGTGGAAAAGGTGAAGATGTTCTTTATTGCCTTTCCAACATCATATTCAGTGGAGCGTATAGTCACCCAGTATAGTCTTTCAAAGCAATGAAATGGACGCAAATTACTGAATGTTGGGGATCTCAGACTCCTTCTGAGTGACATTCAGCCTGATGTCGAGAAGCTGATATCACTGCACCAAGCCCATCCGTCTCTTTGAAAGGTGAAGGAGTTATGAAGTTGTGAATAGTTGGACTGCTAATGTACACTCTAAAATTGTTGAATGTAAATTGTTTTTACTGTATTTAAATAAATAAATAATTAGATTTGTAGTGTTATGTACTCGTGACACGTGACAGTGGTACCCTTGTCACGTGACTGGGGTTGAAGTTATACTGGACTTGAGGTAATGGTCTTGTGTTGGTGGAGTGACGTCATTTTCCCGCCAGTAGAGATCATGTGACAGTTTTTTTTTACAGGGTATAAGAGGAGGACCCCACCCTGTGGGGAGGGGCAGTTCGTGGCTGGATTTGCCATGTTGACTTCATGCCACTGCATGATTTAATGTGATGACGCAGTTTAGTTAAAAGATGAAGTTTTATCTAATGCCTAAAGTTTAAAAGGTCATTGCCGGCAGTTTCTTTACTGTGGAGAGTGAAGATCGGAGTTCGGAAGTTAAAGATAGAGGAGAATCGAGTTTCGACGGTGGATTAGGTTCGACCTTGTGTGATCCTCATTCGGAAGGATTTTGTTGACTGTTCTCGCGTTAATCTCTGCTGGGATAGCAGGAGATTGAGGACAGTGTGGAAGGAAAGGTCAGTGCCTTTAAGCCATTACGTTTCATAAAATTTCTTCGTGGGAAAGTTCGACACCGGGGATCGAAGGAAAACGACATGGAAGAGAATTTAAATTGCCTTAAAAAGTCTCTCCTTTTAAATGGACTGAGCATTTTGAACTTTTGGTAATATCGCTTTAAGAACTGTTTAAGCTGCCGCACAGCAGCTGATTTCCGATTACGTTAGTATTTGTTTACTTTTGGGGGGTTTGTTTTCAGTGTTTAATAAACGAGTTATTTGTTATAAAAACCCTTGCCTAACTCACATATATTTATTGTTGCCTGAATACGTAACATAAATATGGGGGCTGCGTCCAGATTGGATCGTTTGAGTTTAAATGCTTGTTAACTTTTGAATCAGTGTTTTGGAAACGGGGATTACTCGATTCTTTTGTTTGATTGGCTTGTGAGTGGTATTCGGCAACGATGAATATTGATGAGTTTCTGGCTTCGCCAGGCGCGGATTTGGTAGCGAAGGCGAAAAATACTGAGGTGACTGAGATAGCTAGTAGATTGCAACTTAAAGGTATTTTGCAGACTACGTCAAAGGCTGTAATATGGAGAAAAATCGCGTCTCACTTTGTGGCTTCGGGTGATTTTGATGAATCGATTTTAGAATCGTTTCCAATAAGTAATATGGAGATGCAGTTGCAAATTGAACAAATGAAGTTGGATCAAAGTAAAGCAGAATTGGAGCGGTGTAAATTGGAAGCTGACCAGAAAAAGAGGGAGTTTGATTATGCAATGGAGAAATTAAGGTCTGGGAATCAGTCTTCTGGTTCTAGAAAGCCGTTTGTTGCTAGTCAAGAAATTAAATTGGTCCCTCCATTTAGTGAAACAGAAGTGGAAAGATATTTTCAACATTTTGAAACTATTGCTCAGATGTCAGAGTGGCTGAGAGATAAATGGTCAGTGTTGTTACAGAGTGTAATTAAAGGCAAAGCACAACAAGTTTACACAGCTTTAACTGCTGCGCAAGCACTTGATTATGATATTGTGAAAATGCATATTCTCAAAGCGTACGCATTAGTCCCAGAAGCATATAGAGAAAGATTCAGAAGTTTGAAGAAGTCTGTGGAAAAGACATGTGGAATTTGCCTATGATAAAGCTGTGTGTTTTGAGAGATGGGTTTCTTCTAAAAATGTAAATGGGGACTATGATACATTGAAAGAGCTGATTTTAATGGAGGAATTTAAAAGAAGCATTCCTGTTGAAGTAAGGACCTACTTAAATGAGAGGGATACTGATAAATTGCAGGACTGTGCTAGATTAGCTGATGAGTATGTTTTAATCCATAAGAATAAATTTCCTCAGGGTAGAATTTTTAAGAGGAAAAATAATATGGAGACTCAAGGTAAATCAGAAATTAAATCAGAGGTTAATGAGAAAGGTAAGGAGGAAGGAAAACCTGTGAAGGAAAGACAGTTTGGTCTTATTTGTAACTATTGTAAGAAGCCTGGCCATGTAATAGCTAACTGTTTCAAATTGAAAAAGAAAGATAAGGAAGCAGTTCCAGATGCTTGTGTGCAACATACTGAAGCACCTGTAAAATTACAGGGTTTGGTAAACACAAATGAGGCTTTGTTAGAGTCTGACCAAGTTAGAAAGGGATATGATCATTTTATAACTGAAGGGTTTGTTTCCTTGAAAGAAGGATCTACTCTGGTGCCAATAAAAATCCTTAGGGATACTGGAGCTTCTCAATCACTGATGTTAGACAATGTATTGAAGTTTAATGAAGAGAGTGATACTGGTGAGGTAAATTACATAAGAGGTGTTGGGAGTGATTTTATGCCTGTACATTTACAAAAAGTAAATTTAAAATCAGGGTTAGTTACAGGATTTGTTAAAGTAGGATTACAGCATAGCTTACCTGTGAAGGGTATTTCTTTATTGTTAGGCAATGACTTGGCAGGTGGACAAGTTTTTCCTGAAGTGCATTTGACAATGGAGTCAGAGGAACCAGAGATGAATTCTAACACAGATTCTTCCTGTGTTGTGACTAGAGCTATGGCTAAAAAGATTGATGTGCAGAATGAGGTTGTTACTCATGACTGTTCAACTCAGGATTCGAGTTTTGAGGATGTGTCAGAGACTTTCTTACCTTCGTTGTTTGAACAAGATTCTGGGAGTAAGTCTGACTATGAAGATTTATCTCTGTCTCGGAAGGAGATGATAGCAGAGCAGAATAGAGACCCTGAGATTATAAAATTAAGGGAACAAGCTTTACTAGATAGTAAAATTGAGAAGGTGTCAGTAGGATATTACTTGGAAAAAGGAGTGTTGATGAGGAAGTGGAGGTCGCCTACAATTCCTGCAAATGAGGAATGGAATGTTGTTTACCAGGTAGTTGTTGCTAAAGTTTATCGGAAAGAGATTTTGACTTTAGCTCATTGTGTACCTTTAGGTGGACATCAAGGGGTAAGGAAAACTGTGGACAAGATTTTAAAATATTTTTACTGGCCTGGTCTAAGAAAAGATGTGGCGATGTTTTGTAAAACGTGCCATACTTGTCAAATTGTGGGTAAACCAAATCAGGTTACACCAGTAGCTCCATTACAACCTATTCCAGCATTTGGTGAACCGTTTTCTAAAGTTATTGTAGATTGTGTTGGTCCATTACCAAAGACAAAAACTGGTTATCAGTATTTGTTGACTATCATGTGTACTTCGTCTAGGTTTCCAGAGGCAGTACCACTTAGGAATATAAAAGCTAAAACTGTGACAAAGGCTCTTATAAAATTCTTTACTTATTTTGGATTACCTAAGGAAATACAAACTGATCAAGGCAGTAATTTTATGTCTGGATTGTTTCAACAGATTGTTTATAAATTGGGAGCTAAGCAAATCACTTCGTCTGCATACCATCCAGAGTCGCAAGGTGCCTTGGAGAGGTTTCATTTTACCCTCAAGAATATGATTAGGACATATTGTGTGGAAAATGAAAGTGATTGGGATGAGGGTATAAACTTACTTTTATTTGCAGTAAGCGAATCGGTACAGGAATCTTTAGGTTTCAGTCCATTTGAACTTGTGTTTGGGCATAGAGTTAGAGGACCTTTAGCTTTATTGAAAGAACAGTAGATTAGTAAGGAAGTGCACACTAATTTGTTGGACTATGTTTTGAAATTTAAGGACAGGTTACATAAAGCTTGTAGCTTAGCCAAGGAAAATTTAAAGTTGGCTCAGGAGAAAATGAAAACTTGGTATGATAAGGAAGCTAGGATGAGGATGTTTAAGCCTGGAGATAAGGTGTTGGTTCTTTTCCCAGTGCAGACAAATCCTTTACAAGCTAGATTTCATGGTCCTTATGAAATTGTGTCTAGAATCAATGATGTGGATTACGTAATAAAAACTCCAGATCGTAGAAGGTCAACACAACTTTGCCATATAAATATGATTAAACCATATTTTGGGAAACAATCTGATATTGTGACTGTTGTGGTTAGTGAGAATGAGTTTGATGTAACTGGGAACATGATAGATGATTCATCTGGCTTTCATTCTAAATCCAACATTGTTTCTGTTAGGTTACCTAATTCAACCATTCTGGAAAATATGGATGAGAAATTAGCACATTTACAGCTAGAGCAGAAACAACAGATGAAGGAATTAATTTTTAAATATAAGGATTTGTTTCCAGATGTTCCGAGAAGGACTACTATAGCTTCACATGATGTAGATGTTGGAGATGCCAAACCTATCAAACAACATCCATATAGGATGAACATGGAAAAGTGTGAACTTGCTGAGAAAGAAATTGAATACATGTTAGAGAATGATATTATTAGACATTCTAACTCGAATTGGAGTTCGCCATGTGTTATGGTGCCAAAACCTGATGGTAGTATTAGGTTTTGTACGGACTATAGAAAGGTGAATGCTGTAACGAAAACAGATGCATATCCAATTCCTAGAGTAGATGATTGTGTAGATAAAGTTGGAAAAGCAAAGTTCCTTACAAAGATTGATTTATTGAAAGGGTATTGGTGTGTTCCATTAACGGACAGAGGTAGAGAGATTTCTGCATTTGTAACTCCATCTGGGTTATATGAGTATAATGTTCTTCCATTTGGGATGAAGAATACCCCAGGTACTTTCCAGAGGATGATTAACTCTGTGATTCAGGGATTGAAAGATACTGATGCTTATATTGATGATTTAGTGACTTGAAATGATACTTGGGAATCACACATAATTGTGGTGGAAAAATTGTTTGAAAGGCTTTCAAAAGCTAATTTAACTATTAATTTAGCTAAGAGTGAATTTGGACATGCCACTGTGACTTACCTTGGTTATGTTGTGGGTCAAGGTAAGGTAGCTCCTGTTCAGGCAAAAGTTCAGGCAATGTTAGAGATACCCACTCCAACGGGGAAAAAAACTCTCAGAAGATTTTTGGGAATGGTAGGATATTATCGAAAATTTTGTAAGAATTTTGCTAATGTTGCCCTTCCATTAACTAACCTTCTGCAGAAGAATGTGAGGTTTGTGTGGACAGTGCCTTGTCAAGAAGCATTTGAAAAATTGAAAACAATGATATGTCAACAACCTGTGCTTAAGGCACCTGACTTTGAAAAACCTTTTTCATTAGCTGTAGATGCTAGTGATGAGGCTGCAGGAGCAGTATTGATGCAAAGGAATGAGGGTGATGAGGTTGATCATCCAGTTGCTTACTTTTCTAAGAAATTCAATAAGCATCAAAGAAATTATTCGACAATAGAGAAAGAATTGTTATCTCTTGTTTTAGCTTTAGAATATTTTGAGGTATATGTTGGTACAACTCAAAAACCACTTATTGTTTACACTGATCATAATCCGTTAGTTTTTCTGAGTAAGATGAAAAACAAAAACAGAAGATTATTAAATTGGAGTTTGATGTTACAAGAGTACAATATTGTGATAACTCACGTTAAAGGTAAAGATAATGTGGTTGCTGATTGTCTATCTCGATGTTGAATGTACAATGTGATTTATTTTTTTTATGGAGTGGTTTTTGTTTCCAATTGTAACACTCCTACTGTATTGTGAGTTGTAAGATGTTATATGATGGTATTGTATATTGTGTATGTTATAAAATTTATACATTTGTTTTTCTTGTAAGTAATTGTTAAAATTTTTGTTCTTGTCAGACCAAAAATGTTTTTTTGGAGGGAGGTGTTATGTACTCGTGACACGTGACAGTGGTACCCTTGTCACGTGACTGGGGTTGAAGTTATACTGGACTTGAGGTAATGGTCTTGTGATGGTGGAGTGACGTCATTTTCCCGCCAGTAGAGATCATGTGACAGTTTTTTTTACAGAGTATAAGAGGAGGACCCCACCCTGTGGGGAGGGGCAGTTCATGACTGGATTTGCCATGTTGACTTCATGCCACTGCGTGATTTAATGTGATGACGCAGTTTAGTTAAAAGATGAAGTTTTATCTAATGCCTAAAGTTTAAAAGGTCATTGCCGGCAGTTTCTTTACTGTGGAGAGTGAAGATCGGAGTTCGGAAGTTAAAGATCGAGAGAATCGAATTTCGACGCTGGATTGGGTTCGACCTTGTGTGATCCTCATTCGGAAGGATTTCGTTGACTGTTCTCGCGTTAATCTCTACTGGGATAGCAGGAGATTGAGGACAGTGTGGAAGGAAAGGTCAGTCCCTTTAAGCCGTTATGTTTCATAAAATTTCTTCGTGGGAAGAGTTCGACGCCGGCGATCGAAGGAAAACGACGTGGAAGAGAATTTAAATCACCTTAAAAAGTCTCTCCTTTTAAATGGACTGAGCATTTTGAACTTTTGGTAATATCACTTTAAGAACTGTTTAAGCTGCCGCACAGCAGCTGATTTCCGATTACGTTAGTATTTGTTTACTTTTGGGGGGTTTGTTTTCAGTGTTTAATAAACGAGTTATTTGTTATAAAAACCCTTGCCTAACTCACATATATTTATTGTTGCCTGAATACGTAACAGTAGCTTTAAGAGGATTTGAATAATTTTTGCAATTATTTGTCATCGCTTTGAATTTGCAATTCCTTCTTTTCCCTGTGCATCATGAATCAAAATTCTTTATAGTTTTTATGTAATGGCCAGAAAGGGAGAGGGATTCAGTAACCTAAAGAGTTTTAGGAACAACTGCCCTAGCATATCAACACATCCCTTCATAATCTCACGATCATCCATGTTCTTTTCCTTGGTAAATACTGATGTGAATTACTCTTCATGGACCTTGCTCACCTTCTCTGGCTCCATGCATGTATTTCCTTCCTTTGTCCTTGAGTGAACTTACCATTTCCAAGCTACCCTCTCATTCTAAATATAAGCATGAATTGCCTTCGCATTCAGGCATCTGGTATTTTGGAAATATCTAATTTTTTGGGAGCTTGTTTACAGTGACCATGATTACGTTTCAATAAATTAGCAGTGATGAAGGTAAACATCATCTGTCTTCTGCACTTCTGTGTAGCATATGTACCTAAATCCTTCTGCTCCTCTACATTTCCTTGATTTCTACAATTTAGTATACTTTCCCTCAGCTTGTTTGCCTCCCCATGTATATTGCTACACCCTTGAAATGGAAATCCATTTGGTAATTTTCTGCCTCCCTAATCAGTCCATTGCAACTAAATTTCACTTCATTACATTTTTTTGAACCATTCTTTCTACATGTAAATCTAAATGTAAGTGTAGAGTGGTGGGAATTGCAGAAATTTCTAGCACAGGAGGAGGCTGCTCAGCTATTTGTGTCACATTAATTTAAAAGCAGATATGTTTGCTCATGCAATCACTCAATTTTTCATTCATAGCTCTGTAGGTTACTGCATTTAGTGCTTGTCAAAATCTTTCTTTTAAATGTGATAATGGTGTCTACTGTTACTACTCTTTCAGAAAACATGTTCCACCTCCTCACCATTCTTTCGATGAAAATCTTTTCCAATGACACCCCCCCGATAAATTGCCTTAATCAATGTACTGAATATCCTGCAGTTATTTGCAAGTTTCTCAGTACTGCTTATAAATTACTTGTATGTAAAATGGGTATTTAATAATTTTTTTCAATTATGGCCTACTAGAAATGTTCTTACAATAAAATGAACTTTATAAATGATAGAATAATTACAGAACAAGTTCTCGATGCCTCTGTAGAGCCATCTGTGAAAGAGCATATTTCAGTTCAGTGAAGTGCAACAAAGCCCAAGTTCATTCCAAATCAATGGATTCTCTTTCTCAACGACTCTCTCTTCCCACACTCTGTTTTTGCAGAATAATTCATTCAGACAATGTAAAGGCATCAAGGTTTCAGCAGCCTGAGAGTGGATAATGGAATGATGCCTGTTAACTGCATGTTAAAGGCTTGTTGTCTGAATACATGTAGCTTTTAGAACATATAACTGATGGTAAAACTAGAAATAAGTGGATATATTTTTATACCAATTACAGTGACATGACTGCAAAATGGCTAGATAATGAATATACCAGAGTCCTTGACATCAAATGTCTGCCTACCATGACTTCCTCCAGAAGAGCTGATGCAGCTGGGCAGAATCTGAATTTCTCCAGTTGAACTGGACCAGAGAATGAAGGGAAAGTGATTACCACTGCTCACCACTGTGGTGAGCCAGGCCATTGCCATTCTGCCTGTGCTGAGTTGTTTGGGAACATCAGACCCATTCAGGGAAGGGAGGTCTGTGATGGGTTCCACCATTCCTACCAGGTCTTCTGCATTGGGGTCATGCCGTCTACCTCCATCTGCTGGGAGAACGAGTACAAGAACGTGACCTTGGAGCCTTCAAGAATTCTGGCGCAGCAAGCAATTTTATGGATCTCGGATTAGGAAGACATCTTCATGTTCCCCTGGACTATCTTGACCAACTGGTCATAACCGCAGCTCTGGGAAAATCTGTCGCCTCACTGCTCCCATCTGTCTACATATAGAACAACATATTGAGACTCTCCAGTTTCACCTTATTCATTCCTTTGAGTTCCCGTTGGTATAGGGACATCCCTGGTTAGCACTCCACAACCCACAAACCGACTGGTCTGTAGGGTTACGTAGTTGGTGGAAATGTACGTAATTCATAACCACCGACATTGAGTTAGGGTTTCACTTTAAAAGACTGGTCTGACGCGATGATGTAGTTATGTAAAGGGTTTTTAGTGTGCTTGAGTTCCCTTTTTTGGTGTTTAATAAATATGTTTCTGAAACATAAAATACCTCCGTTGTTTTATTTGCTAAAACCTACAGTGGTGATCCCGATGCTCAAGGACGATTCTAGAGTTATTGGAACATGTCAGCCAATGCAGTTGCTTTGAACCTGCTGGAGTTTTGGGAGCAAAGTGACGTCACTTCGTTTGTACTAGCAGAGGCTCAATTTGCACTTTGAGAAATCGCCATCAACAACACCAAATATTTCTATGTAGTTGCATCGCTCAGCAACTCCATGACTGCGAGAGTGGTGAGTCTACTAGAACACCCACCTGAACTTGATAAATACCAATCACTGAAACATAATCTTTTACAGACTTCTAAACTAGTGCTGAGTGTGTCATACAGTTGGCCCAGCCTCGGTAATTGTAAGCCTTCGGAGCTAATGGACTACATGCTCTCTCCTGGAAAATCACTGACCTTGTTTTAGTTTTAAAGAACTCTTCATGCAGCAAATACCTGATCAAGTTCTCATAACCCTCTCTGATGCACCTGTGAAGGACTATAGGGAGCTTGCTAAAATGGCTGATAGTCTACACTCAGGTGGGCAGCAATACATCATTCCTCCTCCTCTCTCTACCTCAATAAGCCCAGTCAGCAAGACCCCCAACAGGACAATGATGGGCCTATGCTTTTACCATGCATGCTTTGATAGGAACGCTAGGAAGTGCCGACCGCCTTGCAGATTTGACAATGTCAGCACATCGGAACATCAGAGGTCTGTGAACACTGTTGTCTCCAGCTGCCAGGGTCATCTACTATTCATTACAAACACCCTTTCAGGGCAACACTTCTTGTGTGACATGGGTGCTCAAGTGAGTGTGCTGCCAGCCTTGCATATTGATGAAAAGGCAAAGAGCCACAAAACCTCACTGGAGGCCGCTAATGGCAGCAAGATCCAGACTTAAGGGACATGATGGATGATGCTCTGCTTCAGTGGGTGATGATACACATGGGACTTCATCCTGGCTAAAGTGGCTAGACCCTTGTTTGGTGCAGGTTCCTGTGTGCCCGAGGACTGTTGGTTGATGTTATGGATGTCGAGGACTTTGTGTCATTGTTCACTACAACGACCCTGTCAGGCGAATGCACCACCACATGTGAGTTTACTCGACCGCTGGCAAATTCCTAAACTTCACCAAGCCCCCATTCTGCACAACAGTTCACAAAACATGGGGTCGAGCACCACTTTTCCACAACTGGCCTACCTGTCCATGCCCACATGCATAGACTGGACCTAGAAAAGCTGGCAACCATGAAGACTGAGTTTGCCAACATGGAAAGACTTGGCATTGTATGCCGGTCAAATAGCCCCTTGGCTTCACCTCTCCATATGGTCTCTAAGTCCGATGGTGATGATTACTGATGCCTTAATGAGGCCACCACCCCCAATTGTTACCCAGTCCTACACAGCCAAGACTTTTCAATATGTTTAGCCAGAAAGTAATTTTTTTGTCCCCAAAGTTGATTTAGTTAGGGGCTACCATCAGTTGCCTGTGTGCACGGAACAGCTGTGATAACCCCATCTGTTCTTTGAGATTCTGCATATGGTATTTGGGCTGAAAAATGCAGCACAGACTTTCCAAGGACTGATCCACTCTGTATTAAAAGACTTAGATTTTCATTTTGTTTACCTGAATGACATACAGTACTCGGCATCAATGCTTCCAAATCCAAACACGGATCCCATCTCTGTAAACTTTGAGCCCTTAAGCCAGCATGGGTTGATTATTAACCCTGTTAAGTGCCAGTCTGGGTTGTCAACCATTGACCATATTGACCATCGCATCTCCACAGAAAGTCCAAAATCCTCCCATCAAAAGCAGCAGCTACTATAGATTTCCCACCACCCCGCACTACTAAAAAACTACAGGAGTTTCTAGGTATGGTGAATTTCTATCACTGCTTCATTCTGCGAGCTGCAGAACTTATGCCCCCCCCCCCCCCCCCCGTATAGTGTGCTTAAAGGCAAAACCACTAATCATGTGTTTGACTGGTCAGCGGACATAACCAGGGCATTTGATGATGCCAGATGAGCTCTTTCTAACGTAACCCTACTGGTGCACGCGCTCCCTATTACTAGCCATTACCACTGACATTTGAGATTGTGCTGTAGGTACTGCACGCAAACAGTTGTTCAGAGACATATGGTATCTGCCTGCCTTCTTCAGCTGACAGCTTAATTCCACCCTCCTCCCCCAAAAGGATATGTAGCACGTTTGACTGTGAGTTTCTTGGTCTCTATCTGGCTGTCTGCCATTTTTGTTTTCTTTGAGAGGGTCACCATTTCACAATGCTGGTTCACCACAAACTCCTTGTGCACATGATCGCCAAAATATCAGACCTTTGGTCTGCACGGCAGCAACACCACCTGGCCTACATATTTCGGTTCACTATCAAGGGGAAAATATTGCCGTGATTGATTGCCATTGAGGCCATACACATAGGGGTTGACTGTTGCCGGCATGGCATCCAACCAAGCTACTGACCCAGAGGTCCAGGCTTATAGAACAACGATTGGCTGACATGAAGTTCCAGGAAGCTGGGGTTTCTCTCATGTGCAATGTCTCAACCAGTTTTCCTCACCACATCATTCCCGCAAACTGGAGAAGGACTGTTTTCGATTCCATACGTGGCCTGTTGCATCCAAGCTGGAAGGTCTCACAGAAACTGATTGCACTGAAGCTTGTGTGCTATGGCCCAGTGGGCAAAAATTAACGGTCATATTCAGGCACTGTTGGCACCTTTTGAGGTCCCTGAGTGACAGTTTGACTATGTCAATGTGGACCTTGTTGGTCCTCTTACCCCCCTCCTGTGGTTTCACGCACCATTTACCATGGTGGACCATACCATCAGATGGCCAGAGATAGTTTCTCTAGCTTTGGCGACAGCCGCAGATGTGGCTCGGGCGTTCATCAGCAGCTGGCCTCCTTGGTTTGGCACCCTATCTGATACTTTCTCTCACTGTGGTCTCCATTTCATATCAGATACCTGGGCTGTTATGGCCCAGATCCTTGGTGTTATGCTACATCACACCATGTCGTACTGCCCACAGTCCAATGGCCTATGTGAGTGGTTTCACTACTTCTTAAAGGCTGCTCTGAGGGCTTCTCTGACTGGTGCGGGTTGACATGATCATCTCCTGTCGGTCCTGCTGTGGCTCAGAACTCCTCTAAAAGAGGATCTGTAGTCATCCGTGGCTGAGCTGGTGTACAGACAGCTGTTATGAGTGCCAAGTGAATTCATTCCTGACACCACGATTGCCTGGTTGGCATCTCAACAGTGTTCCACCCTCCTCAGTAAATTCATCTCTCATTTTTTTTCTCTCCAGTTCTGCCGAAGTCTCGGCCCAAGATGTCGACTGTACTTTTTTCCCCATAGATGCTGCCTGGCCTGCTGAGTTCTGTCAGCATTTTGTGTGTGTTGCTTGGACTTCCAGCATCTGCAGATTTTCTCTTGTTTGTCAGTTAATTCAATTCCTTTTCACCATTCCTACCTCCTGTCATGGCATACAGCACTCATGTCCCTTTGACCTTCATTCCACCTTGTTTGTTTTTGTCCACCAGGATGCACTCCAACATCCCCTTAGGCCCCCTTATGATGGCCCATTCTGTATTTTGGAATGGAGAGAAAAGACTTTTATCATAGATAAGAGGGGTAAACCTAAATGTCAGTAAATTGCCTTAAACTGGCACACAAACATTTGGAGGAATCTGCTACCATGCCTCTGCCTTCATGACCTGACGATGAGTGGGTTCCCAAACGTCTAGACAAGTTAGAGGCACTTGCTGTTCCTTAAGTGTTTTTAGTGCGCTTTGAGTTCAGTTTTTTGGTGTTCCATAAATGAGTTGAAATAGCTTTTCTGAAACATAAAACACACTGCTGATTTATTTGTGACAACCTACAAGTCCACTGGTGCACTCCACAAATGGTCTTCACACTGCCAGGCTGCCTGCCTACCCACCTATCCTGGGCTGCCTTCTGCCTCTTCTGAACTGTGCAGAGTTCCTCACAAATATGCAGACTTCCTAGAGATTTTTAGTAAGAAAAGGGCCACAACTCTCCCATCGCACTGAACCACGTGCCTGCACAATTGAATTGCTCCCTGTATCCTGTCCACACCAAGAAAGTATCTATTCCCCGTCAATGTCAGAAAGGGTGGCATCCGTGATGCCCGATTTCATTCACCCCTTCACATCCCCTCTGGTGTGGGCTTCTTCTTCATGGAGAAAAAGGATGGCAGACTTCAACCATGTAGAGATTATCGAGGCATCAATAAGATCAGAGTGAAGAACTGATACACCTTGCTACTGATGACCATGGTTCAGAGTTGCTACTAAACTGGACTTCCAAAATGCATCCAATATTTGCATTTGGGATGATAATGAGTGGAAGACCGATTTTAACACCAACACTGGCCACTACAGATATCTCCTGATGCTGTTTAGTTTAGTCCACACCCCTGCTGTCTTCCAGGCTCTTAGGAATGATGTTCTCTGATGATATACTCATCTTCTCCGAGACCTACCACAACATGTCCAACATGCTGCTCCTGACTTTAATTGGGAAACATGAAAGGTAGGGTGGATGAGCATAGATCTTGGCAGTTCAAGTCGGACTGCTGTGGGATTGATGACCCTTTTGAACTTGAAAGTTCCCAGGAAGCGAAAGGTGAGTTTCCTAGGCTCATTTTTGAGCAGGATGTCCTTGGATGAAAGCCACACCATCTGCCCAGGTGGGTACTCAGGCACTGGAGTCCGGTGTTGGTCGGCAGTCTTATTGTGATTTGCTGATCTGAATAGGGCCATGCATGTCTCCTCCCAAACCTTAAGGCACCGATTGATATGGTTCTGAACAGACGGCACCACAATCTCCTTGCGCGGGGAACAGCGGGGGTTGGTACCCACAGGAGCACTCGAAGGGAGACCTTCTAATGGCAGAACTCACCAGAGAGTTGTGGGCGTACTCAACCCACAGGAGATGGTCACTCCAGGTGGGCGGGTTGTTTGCTGTTACTCAACATAGCGTCACCTCCAAGTCCTGGTTGATCCATTCCGGTTGCCCATTCGTCTGGGGGTGGAAGCTGGATGACAGGCTGACCAATGCATCTAAGGCTTAACAGAAGACC
The DNA here is from genome assembly GCF_048418815.1 of Hemitrygon akajei. Lineage (NCBI taxonomy): Eukaryota > Metazoa > Chordata > Chondrichthyes > Myliobatiformes > Dasyatidae > Hemitrygon > Hemitrygon akajei. The sequence continues at coordinate 85,821,603 of NC_133136.1, read as the reverse complement.
TTCCATACCTGCGAGACGAATCGGGGACCTCGATCGGAGACAATGTCTGAGGGGATTCTGTGGAGGTGGAGGACGAGGCGGACGAGAAGGTCTGTAGTTTCCTGAACAGAAGGGAGTTTAGGGAGGGCTACAAAATGCATCGTCTTGCAGAACCGGTCAACCACGGCGAGGACAGTGGTGTTTCTGCGGGACAGGGGTAGATTAGTGATAAAGTCTAGGGTGATGTGCGACCAGGGACAGGTAGAGGACGAAGTAATCCCACAGGTGGCCGATGAGCGGCTTTTCCACGGGCGCAGGTGGAAAATGCTGAGACATAGAAACAGGTATCCGCCTCAATGGAAGGCCACCAAAAGTGTCTTTTCAGGAGAGCCAGGGTCCAATCACTCCCGGGGTGGCAGGCGAATTGAGATGCGGGCCCCCACTGGAGAACTTGAGATCTGATGGAATCAGGCACATACAGGCAATCGTCGGGTCCATTGCCGGGGTCAGGGTCATCTCGTTGGGCTTCCTTTACTTTGGACTGGATCTCCCAAGTGAGAGTTGCCACCACGCAGGATGGTGGGGGGTTAGTCTCTGGTCTAGAAGTGTCCTCCTTGAGGTCGTATTGGCAGGAGAGCGCGGCCAGCTTCCCGTTCTTAGACCCTGAATGGTTCATGAGGGAAAACTTGAACTGTCCAAAAAATAATGCCCAACAGGCCTGGCAGAAGTTCAAATGTTTGGCGGTCTGAACATACCCAAGGTTCTTATGATCAGTTCACACCACAAATGGGTGTTCTGCCCCCTTCTCCCAGTGCCTCCATTCTTCCAGTGCTAGTTTGACCACCAGTAGTTCCCGATTCCCCACGTCGTAATTCTGCTCGGTGGGGGACAGACGGCGAGAAAAGAAGGTACAGGGGTGAAGCTTTTCATCTGAACTTGATCGTTGGGACAGGACTGCTCCTATCCCAGAGTCAGAGGCGTCCACCTCAACAATGAATTGGCGGGAAGGGCCCGGATGGACCAGGATGGGAGCAATTGTGAAGTGCCTCTTCAGGCCGGTGAACGCTGAGTCAGCTTCGGAGTCCCAACAAAAAGTTGTGGTCGGCGAGGTAAGCCGGGTAAGAGGCGGCTGCCACTCGACTGTCTGATAAATCAGCGGTAGAAGTTCGCAAACCTCAGAAACAGCTGAAGTTGCTTGCAGGTTGTGGACCTATGGAAAGCAGGTGTGTGTAATTAGTGGAACTGGAAATGATAGGAAATTAAACGAGGAGATTGAGGCCCAATTACTGAGGCAATAGCAAGGTGGGGCATACCCAGACGGGACCATGACAGTTATTTAATTTGGCTTATTTTAAAACAGACAAACTGACTAAGTTGCTTAGTTTAAGGAAGCTTGCAGACCAGATGGAAGCAAGCATTTAGCATATCAATTACTAATCTATTAATGTTTGGAATTTTATGTACTCAGGGAAGTTAGCTTTACAACATTAATTATGGGTAGCTGAGGTCTGTGTCTCCAGAAAGCTTTTAGACCTTTTGTGTGAAAAGGATATCTGAGGAAATATCATATATGGGTGACATGCCCAAGTGGCAAAGAAACTATACAAATGTAGAGAATAGTTCAAGCTTAGTAGGAATGAGTTACATGACCACAGTTTCGTTTACTGTGGGTGTCACTTTAAAACGCCTGGATGAGGCAGGACTATGTCGTCAGTATAACAAGCTGCGACAGACCGCTGGGACTTTCAGAGAGAAGGATAGAGAGAGAGAAAGAGAGTGAAAGTGTTGGACTGCAAGCTGCTGACAGGAGCTTGCTGCAATGATGGGTAAAGTCTGATACTTTCCCATGCTCAAAGGATTGGGTTGATTAACGGTACACAGTGCACATTGGATGTGTGACTGTCACCTCGTATGATCCGTATGTGGATTTTGTTGAAGTATCCTGTGGTGACCACTTTTGTTAACCTTTACCTGGTTTCAGGTATGTTATGTGGTACCCACTTGTGCTAGGGTATATTCCGTGGCTGTCAGCTTGTGATGTTTCTACATGGATTTCAGGATGACTGGACGGTTAAGATCTTTGGCGACTGTTACATTGTTTTCCCAGCATGGAACCTGTGGAATTCTTCATGATTGCCTCCTCTCTACATTTTAACGTGGATTTACCAGTCTCTCCCCTCACTTGTTTCGTGGATTACTGGACCTCTCTAGTTTGACATCTTAAGACTTTAACAACTATTCCTAAGCTTGATAGATTGGGGGTCTCACACACACACATAACACTGTTAACTTCTGTTTATTTCATTTAATTTTCTATATTTTCGAGTAGATACTAATAAATATTGTGGTTTTAACATTAAAACCTGACTCAATTTGTGATCTATTGTTGCTGGTAGATAGCAAATTGGATAAAGAACATCAAGAAGCATGATGAAACAAAAAGTGAACTGGAATGCATTCCTCAGGCATATTTTTTTGCAACAGGCAATTTGTTTGTATTGTTAAAATGTCTTTTTTAGTTTATAGGAATTGTACATGTGTTTTGGAAATGGTTTGCACTTTGGAAATGGTCTGTGGTTTGGAAATCAATTGTGAGCTTAAAAAGTGTTTTAAGAATGTTGATGGGATGTAAATTTGTTTCGCTGAAAATAAATCAACTTTGTTTTAAAATACTTTGTTAGCTGGGAGTATCTTCTTTGTAGGGAGGAGGGAGCCACTGGACAAATAGTAGGTACTGGCAGTTAGACTTTCTGTGGAGAATAAACAGAATATACAGAGAACTGGTCTTTGAAGATCAGGTAGTTACAGTATAATATCCCTTCAGTGAGAGTGCTTGTGCTATTTATATCTGATAGGGCTTAAGTTCTTCATTTGACTTTAGAACTTTGAGGTCAGCAAGCTCAATTCCATCACAAGCCAAGTATACTACGTATCTCATTCGGATGAGCTCACTCATCACCACCCATGCTTCCTCCAGCCACTGTGGTGTCATCAGGAAATTTAAAGATGCCAGTAGAGCTGTGCTTAGCCACACAATCATGTGTATATAGACAGCAGAGTGGAGGAACTAAGCAGACAGCCTTGAAGTGCACCTGTATTGATGCTCAGTGATGTTGTTACCAATCTTCACTGATTAACATCTGTCAATGAGGAAACTGAGTATCAGTTGCAGAGGGAGGTATGGAGGCTCAGGTCTTGAAGATTGATTATGTGTTTGGATTGGATCATTGTTTTGAATGCTGAGTTACAGTCAAACAACAGCCTGATGTACGAATTCCTTTTCTCCAAATGGTCTGGAGAAGAGTGAAGTTTGCCAAGTTAAGGAGCAATGTTATCTCATCAACAATAATCAAATCATTTGAACATTTCACAATTAATACATGTGTTTATTAGAGTGAACCTACACTTCTTCCCATGGCCAGTGAAGATCAGAATATTTTTATGATAGTCCCTGCAATGATCTCACTTGCTTCCTATAGTAGCCTGTTTTATCCAAGTTTTCCTTTACAATGATAATTTGTTCAAAAATTCTAGTGCCTGGTCAACAATTACAACGTACTTCTCCATTGCTTATGTAAATGAGAAATATTCATTTGAAACCTCACCTTAGCCTCCAGTTCCATGCATTGATTGTCATCCACCTGCTTCACTTAATTATTTTTACATAATCCCTTGTGCTTTCTACACACCCATAGGGTCACTTCTATTTTCAATTCTCTAGGATTCCTTAAAATAGCTTTTTTCCCCCCTTTATTCTTTGATATCCTTCTACAGCCAATATTCCTTTGGTCTTGTTGGTCTTCTCTCTCAACCATACGGGAGCATGTTGTCCCTAAAATACTTCTACTGGTTTCAAGTTGACTTGCCGTCAAATAGCTGTTTTCTGTCCATTTTGACAGGTCTTTTCTTTTAATCTGCCCTCCTCCTATTCAATACTTAATTTCTGGTCCACTCTTGTCAATTGTCATAACTGTCTTCTACCTTCAAGTTAAAGTAATTATCTCCACTATAATCTCCCATCATCTGCTTTCAAAATGCTGTCAATTATTAGATCCAGTACTAACCCATCTCTGTTTGGACTATCCACATACTGGCACAAAAAGCTCCCTCTAATCCTTTCACACTTAAGGACTCTGAAGTAATATTGAGAAAAGTGAAATCCCCTAACATTAATAATCTATTATTTTGTATTTTTTTCTGTGAGTTACCTTCACATCTGCTCCTCTGTCTCCTGAACTGGGAGATCTTAGGTGCAGCCCCAGCAATGTGATTAGTCCCCTTTTTTTTCTACTCAGTTGAAGGAGCTTCAATGATATCCTCACCTTACGGCAATTATGGACTCATGATTAATATCGCAATACCACATTCTCTGTTACATCCCTTGTAATGTTTGAAGATTCTGTACTTGCGATGTTGTTAGTCCTGCCCCTGCTGCAACACATCGCCATGATAACAACCACATAAAATTTCCAATCATGTATCAAATAACCAACACCTTCAGTTCATCTACCTGAGTTGTCAAGCTCTTTGATGGAGAGTTTGAAAAAGTTTTGGCAAGCTGTTACAGTGCATTTTACAGATTTATGCCAATTGTAATCATGTTGTGCTTTTGGTGGGGGATTATTAATGTAGATTTGGAGACATTCAAGTAGGCTTTTTCCTCCTGAATGGTGTCGGGTTTCTTGAGCATTGCTGAAGGGGCACTAATCCAATCAAGTAGAAAGGCTTCCACTACGGTCCTGATTTGTCACATGTGTCTTGGAGGGGTTTTTAAGGTTTAGGAGAAGCAAGGGATGAGCCAATTTTTGGAGGATACACAGTTTCTGATTTGCTCTTGTAGCCAGAGTATTTAAGTAGTGGTCCAATTAAATTTCTAGTTAGTGGGATGTTCACAGTCAGATTACTAGCAATGCTTATGCAATTGTGCAATGAGCTCTTTGGGCCTGTTTGGGGCACCAGAGAGCAATGGGCCCCAAAGAGTTTAGAGCACCTGACTTGGTTAATTATTGTTTAACAAGTCATTAATCGTTTAGTGTTTCTTGTGTTTTTCTCGAGTGATTTGCTCTTTGTAATGCAGTCTCCTGATGCTTTCTGTTTAAGCTTGTTAAGTTTATTCTGATAGGCCCAGGTTTCCGTGTTACTTGTATTACTTAAACGGACACCCGATTAGTGTTAACCACATGGTCCTAGTTTTGAGAATGTTACTTCCTGCAGTCTCAGTTGATCGAGTTACCAATGATCTTTTGAAATTATTATGAATAAACTCTCATTGCTGTCTCAACCTTGGGGTCTGTTGTTCCTCCACAAATGGGTTCTGATATTGCCCATGCACATTGTGACACATAAACTGTCAAAGGGTAATGGTTAGACTCTCTCTTGTTGAAAATATTCAAAGCAGAGCACATGGTTAGTTAGCAGTAATGTTATTTACCAACTATCAATTGCTACCGAATTCCATGTATATTAAGGAATTTGAATTAGAAGTGAACATTGTCTTACCAGTACCATAAATATCTTCGGTTGTTCCAATTATAACTTCAGCCAGATGAACATTTTGTTCTTTATTTCTATTGACTTCATCTTTACTGTCACCTCGATTCCTCATTCAATCAAATACTGCCTTGATGACAAAGTTAGCCATTTTACCCTCATATATAAAAGTATTCTGTCCACATTTGTGCTAAAGCTGTAATACAGTTTGGAATTGGCTGGTCCTAGTGCAAGGTCAACCTTGAGCACTGGTGAACAGACCTCACAGCCATTTTTATTCCTTTTGCATGGTCCTTGCTGATATATCTTTAATACATATGCCCTTTTAAAGTCTGAATTCTACAGTAAATGCAAAAGCCATCTTATGGAAAAATAGATTCCCTGGTTAAACTCCTTTCAGAACTGTGGTACCTTTATTTTATGAATGAGATACTGTTTCTTCAACTTAATGGTTATCAAAGGACATGTTATTTGAAGATTTTATCTTTAAGCAGTATTTTTAACTTAAATCACTGATGTCAGCTGCCAGATTGGAGACAGGTAAAAATGGAACTTACCCAAGACAAGGGTGTATCTTGCTGTAGTTAAAGAACTGAAGAAAACCATCATATGCAAAGTAGTAAATATCATATGCAAACTTTAAAACTATATTTTGATTAAATATCATGGTTGCTAATAGCATGAGTGCATTTTCACTCAGAAAACTGAGAAAAGTACATGTCTAAAGAAATGTCCATTTCAACTAAACTTGAAAAATAAATACTCTTATGAATACATTAATAATGAAGCACATGTACACACAGTATTCCATTTTGGGGGGATCTGGGGTTCTCTGGAATAGTCAGAATTTATTACCTTTGAGAAGGTGATGGTGATTTAGTTTCTTGAAACATTACCGTCTTATTTTGTGATTGCTGTTTAGTAGGGTTTTCCAGATTTGAATCCAGCAGTGATGAATTTCCTTATCAGGATATTATGTGACTGGGATGGGCACCTGCAGTTCGTTGTACCTACATATACCATTTGGCCTTGTCCTTTTTGGTGGTAGATGTTACCGATTTGAGAGCTACAATCAGAGTAACCTAAGGGAATAAGAATAGTTCATAGATGGTGCTCGCCAACAGCCACCATGAGCCAGTAGTGGAGAGAACGAATGTTCAGAATCTTGATGCACTAGTCAAGTGAGTTGCTGTTTCAGGATAGTGCCAAGCTTTCTGACAGCTGTTGCAGTTCTAGTCATTCAGACAAGCAGAGACAATTCCAATTTGGGCCAGGCAAGACTTGTAGATGGCGGAAAGCTTTGAAGTATCACAAAATGAGTAATTCAATGCAGATTTTCCAAACTGCCCTTAGGCAATGGTATTTATTTGGCTGATCAAGTTGAGTTTCTGGTCAACAACAATTCCTAGAGGATTGATGGTGTAATACAAAGAATTGACAAGTTCATTGAAATTTAGGAGTAAGTGGTTTTATTTTATTTAGTCATTATCTGGTGATTACATGGCTTGAAACTTGTTAGGGTCTTTGACAGAAAGATTAAACATTGAATAGAATGTTTTCTGCATTTTAATCTGTTTTATTAAGATCTATATAACTATTGGTAATAGCATATTTTGCATTGAGATTTTAGTTTTAAAATATGACCTAAATGAAACATGTTTGGCATGAAGTTCTTGTTGGATTTGATGTAGGCTGATGCTTTTATTGTGTTTTCCTTTTAGTTTTAGTTTTCTTTATGCATGCTGATATGTTTGTATAATCAGCTGATTGTAAACTTCCTGACTTGTAGTAAATTTGCTTCTATATTTCTGCAGTTGAAGTGTGACTCAGTCAGTACCTTTTCACAGGCTTCTTATTAAAACAAGGTTGGACCAGTTTACAGTATAAGGAAAAGGTCTGCACAAGTTTCTTTCTTGCTTCTTTACTAGCCCTGTATGCTTATACAGCCTGACTTGTGCTATGGTAAACATTTAATAAAATGACTGTAGCCATAAGATTTATTCCTCATTCCTTCCAAAGAACCTTCTGGACATCATCTCATTATCTAGAACCTCTTTCAGTATGTACTGTATATAAAAGTATATCTTTGACAAATTACAATTGAAAACTAAGTTCTATCTTTATGATCACAATATTTTCAGCTTTTGCATGGCTACTTACTGACCAACAAATTTCCATTGTTACAATTTACTCTTTTATGTTAGAAGTCCCTCTGCTGCAATTTCCATGAATCTTCTCCCTTTTTGAGAACTTTATATTCTTCAATTACTGGCCTTATAAGCATGCCCAGGTTCCAGCTGGCAGCTGGATTCTACAGACCTACAATAGTTTATGGTCCAATGTAGGTTCTGCTCATTTTCAGCATGATGTTGTGCACTCAAAGTACTTGAAATGATCAAGGGATGACCTTAGCAGCCCTGGGAAGAGGCACACAGAAGTCCCTAAGCTGTTTGTCACTCCAAGTGAAGTTTTCCTGACCGTACCTGTACTCTGCCAAAGGACTCCTCACTCCTTGTTCCAATTTGTCAGCAGTTACACAGGGAAGCGTGCTTGCTGAAGTAAACTCAATTTATGCCTACTACAGAAACAACTCAATTTCAATTGAATTTTATGCTTTAACAGTTTATTTCAAAAAAGTTTTTAATGTAATGATTCATTATCATTTGGAGGTAGTTTTGTATGTTTTCTAAATGTCAGAGATTTTCTGAAGTATTTAATGACCTTGATTGGTTTGACAGTGATCTAATGTACTGTAATTCTCCTTAAAATGCAAATTAACATATTAAATAAAATCGGGACAAAAGGCTGCAAGAAGCAATATACTCTCCAAAGAACCTTCAAAAGTCCTTTGCACAAGCTATTAGACTCTACCAAGCTCCATTATACACTGTATGGAAAACAGAGATGTTGCAATAAACACAGATATTTTATCTTTATTTGTGCCTCCAAGTACTGTTTAATCAGAACCATGAGGATTCAAGTCCTATTGCAGAGACTTGATCCTAAGTGATGAAGTACTGAGGTGAAATTACTCTATTTGAAGACTTGCATGCAAGTTCTTATGCCAACTCAATCAGTTTAGCTAACATGTTGGAAATACTGTAATAAAGCTAGGATTTTTTTTGCAGCATTCTTTCCTGTTCTGATTTGATGATTTCAGGATGCAGCAAGGATTACAAGACCTGGTTATTATAACTGTTTCCAGATTGACTACCTAGCATGTTGTACAGTTTTTTAGATACTAAGTCTGGCAACCTTCTTATATGAAGACCTAATGAAATAACAGGCTAAGGGTGTATAAACCAGTCTTGGCCAATTACATGGAGACTCAAGAGACTCCAGATTCTGGAATATGGAGCAACATATAAAACCCAGAGGAACTCAGCGAGTAAGGCAGCATCTACTGTATGGAAATGAAAAGACAGTCCACATTTGGGGTTGAGATCCTTCATCTACACTGAAACATATCCAGGTGGACAGGATGATGAAGAAGGTGTTAGGTATGCTTGCCTATATTATTCAAGCCATTGAGTACAGAAATTAGGTCAACATGTTGCAGTTGTATAAATCATTGGTGAGATCTCACTTGGGGTATTGTGTGCAGTTCTGGATTCCCTAGCCATAGGAAGAATGTCATTAAGCTGGAAAAGTTTCAAGAAATTATTCACAAGTCTGTTACTGGGACTGGAGGACTTGAGTAATAAGAAGAGGCTAGTTAGGCTGGGACACTTTTTTCACTGGAGCATAGGAGGCTGAGGAGTGACTTTTCAGAGGTATATAAAATCACGAGGGGTTCATAGTCTGTTGATTGTGAGTATTTTTAAAGAGTTTGAATTTTTTGAGAAACATACTTTTAAATATGTTAGAAAGTAAGTTTCAAAATATAATTTTATTGTAATGCTTAAATCTAAATAAAACATGTTAATTAAAAATCTCACAACTTCAATGTAAGAAGAAATATTTCAATACAATGTATTCATCCAGATGGGAAGACTATTATAAACAAAATTACATTGAATTTATCATAAAGATTGATGTTGAGCATGCCTTGAAAGAATTTTGGAAAATTTATATTAATAGCTTATATTATTAACTGTCTTCATAATCAGAATATTTATATTCATTTGAATGGGAATTAAATAGCTGCTTAACAAAGTGGAAATCTGAAGGGTGTGTACAGTTGACATAAGAATAGAATGGAATTACATGACATCATGGAGGAAAACACAGCTGTAGTGTTGTGGTGTCATATTTTCTGATAGCACACTGACAATTTACTAACTGCAACAGTTCAACTGGTAATTCTATCGATCAAAGAATTGAATAGATAATTATATAGCAAAGCTTTCCATTGTATTATTTTCTTTTGATATTTGAAATGCTGTCATATCATTCTGATTGTAAAATGATAAAGACAATAATGACTTTGTGATGTTAAACAAAAATAAATATTACTGTAGTTCATTACCATAGAGAATTATGTTATATAATTCAAACTATATTTTGAAAATTGCTGATGGGTAAAGAGAACTGGGAGCACATCTACAAAAATTATTAAAATAAGCAGGGGGATTTGCTTAGGTGATTAGGACACCATTTGAATTATTTGGGCCTGGAAAAACAGATGGAGAATGTAAATTTCTGTAAGTTGGATATTTCATTTCTCATTGTTTTCTGTTTTGTTTTATTATTAATTTCATTTCGCAACCCTTCTTTAATCCTTCCCTTTCTATTGCTTTTTACTCTTCCACTTTCTCCGTTTTCCCTATTCATGTCTTTCTTTTCCTTTCATTTACAGTTTCTTTTCATGACCCTGTTCCTTTCCCCACCTTTCCTCCTTTTCCATTATATATACTATCTATTAATTTGCTTATATTATTTCTTTTCTGTTACTCTTTCCTTTTTCCTTTCATAATCTTATGCTTTCATTTATTTACTTTTCTTTCCTTCTGCAGTCTACTCCTTGTATCTTACTACTATTCTTTCTACTTCAGTTTCTGCATTTTCTTCATTCTATCTTTTTCTTTCTTTCCTCTGAATGTAATGTTATTTCCTTTTTTCTTCTTTCCTTTTAGTTTACCCCCCTCTTTTACTTCTCTTGTTACAAATTTTTATCCTCTTTTCTTATCTTGCCTTTACTCTTATTTCTCACCTCTCATTTCCTGTCCATTTTTTTATTTCTTTCATTCCGATTTCTTTGCTCTCATCAGTTCTCTCCTAATTCCCCTGTTTCTTCTTCTCATTCTTTTCTTCTTCGCTTTTCTTTCCATTGCTTTTTTTATTCCCCTACTTTTCCCTCTGTGACTCACTTCTTTTTGTTTATTTTGCTTTTCGTGTTTTTCTTCTACCTTTCATTTTTTTCCTTTCTTTCCATTCTCCCTTTCATTCCAAATAGATTCCGAGAATGAGAATTTTCATTCTTTTGGAAGAGATTAAATAGATTAGAACAATATTCTGTCAGGTTTAGAAGAATGATAGACAAACTTCTTATGCAGCTTGATATGCCATTGATAAATGCATGTCACATTTCCTGACATAATGTATTCCAAATATATTTTTCTAATCACTCCATTAACACTTTTATTAACTTGGCAAAACTTGTCTTCACCGTAACCAATTTCTCTTTTGGTTACTTCTAACCTTCTATAAACTAAAGGTTAGCCAATGTATTTACATAGGCCTTATCTACATCTGTTATTTATTAGCTACTTGGAACAGTTCTTGTTCCAAACCTACTCAGGCACTGCTCCCAAGCTCTTGCTTTGCTACATTTTCAGCTGCATTAGTGCTGCTTCCTGCATTTCTATGGAACTCATCAATTTTGTTAACTTTGTCATTAGTATCCATCCTACCCTCCAATTTACCTGAACAATTTCTGACACATCCTTTCCTTTTCTGGATCTTTCTGTCTCCATCTCAAGAGGGAAATTACCTATCAATATCAACTATAAACCTACTGAGTCTCAAGGCCTTCTCAAGTACAACTTCTCTCACTCTTTCTCCTACAAGGATGTCATTCCGCTTCTCTCACTTTCTCCATTTCCACTGCATCTGCTCTCTAGGTCTTCTGCAATGTCCTCCTTTATCAGGACGTTTGGTGTCCCCCCCCCCCGCCCCCCACTGTAGTTGATGGAGTCCTCACACAAATTTCTTCCATGTTTTCACCTATCTACTCTGGTTCTCATTTTCCTAGACAAAATGGGCATAGAGTTTGCTTGATCTTCACTTTTCAGCCCCACTATCCTCCACATAGAGTACATCATCCTTCACCACTCCCATCAGCTCCAATGGGACCCCAACATCAGCAACATCTTCCTCCTTCTGCAGAGACCACTCTTTGTAACTACCTGCTCAACTCATTCCTTCTCGCTCAACCATTGTCTGGCACTCTCCCGTAACTATATGAAATGCAAAACCTGTTCCTAAACTCCTTCCAAAGAATCATCCAAGGGTCTAAAGTGCCTTTGCAAGTGAAGCAGAGATTTCACATGCATCTCATCAAACCTGATTTGCTGCAATTTTTTTTTTGCTTACAGTATGACATCCTCTACTTGGGCAATATCGAGCATTAACTAGGTGACTGTCTTGCAGAGTACCTGCACTGTGTCTGCAATGGCCATCTTGAGCTTCCAGAATGCATGTCATAACAACTCCCCTTCCCTTTTTCCACACATATCAGTCTGGTTTTGACCTTCTCCTCTGCTGCAGTGAGGCGAACCACAATCTAGATGAACACAAACCCATATTCCACTTGGCATCCCAGTGGCAGGAACAGTGAATTCCACAATTTCAGGTAACCTGCTTCTGCTGTATTTATTTCCTATCACCCCCAGTCCATTTCCATGTGTTCATCTTTTCTATCCCTTCTCCACCTTGCTACTGAGAATCAACACCCCACCAAAACCCTCCAACCCCAACGTGTTCACATCTGCTTAACATCCCTTCCTTAGCTGGTTATAAATATCACCTACCAGTTCCTATCTCCCCTCTCATTGGCTCTGCCTGCATATTTTCCCTATTAACTGCTAGCCTTCGTGGCGACACTTGTTCCTCTCCACCTACCTGCCACTCTCCACCTATGTATCACCTACCAGCCTCTGTCTCACCACTCCCACTCAATTTTGACTATTTTCCCTTCTTACTCTTAGTGCCAATACACGGTCTTGACATGATATTAACCATCCAAACCTACTGCTCAACCTGCTGAATTCTTCCAGCAGTTATAAATTTTGCTTTGGGTTCCAGAATCTGCAGTTTCCTGAGTCATGATGTTTATCCTGCTGGGATTCCACAATGAGGAATCACAGTCTCAAAGTAGTGAACCAACATTTCATGGCAACAATGGATAGCAATGCTTTCATCCAAACAGTAGAGAATTTTGGAATATTCTACCTAAGTGGGTCTTGGAGACTCAAAAGCTGAGTATATTCAGGGATAGGATGTTTAGAAAATAAAGAAACCAAGGGCTTGGGAATGGTGCAGGGAAGTGATACTAAGGTGAAAATCAGCCACTATGAATGGTGAAACACACAAAAGGGATTAAACAGACTGTTCCTGCTTTTATTTCTCATCGCCTGTGTCAGTAGGCTCCTCACTCCCATGCCCTACTTACTTTCCTTGTAATATATTTTCTCACAGTTGAGATATAGAATTCTGCAGATGCTGCAATCTGAATCAACACATCAGGTGTTGAAGAAGCATAACAGAGCAGGAAGTATAATGGAAAATAATCAACATTTTGGCCAAGGCTCTTCAATAATCCAACCATAAGTTGAGATTCCAACTTAATTCCTTCAGGAAAATATTTTTAACAAATCAATGATAGATCTTTACAATCCACTCTTCTCTAAGTAACGCTCTTGGTCATACATACTAAAAATGTCTCCAGAACAGATAACAGACTGAGGGGCCTCTTTGTTTCTCAGTTTCCCACACTTCGAAAATAACCTTGTCATGTTTACAATATTCTAATGTAAGATAATGGCTGAGACACCTTAAGCAACACTTTAAGAGTACAAACGGTATACTTTGAAATTATGTGAAATCCATTCCAAAGCTTAACATTCATGTCCAACATTTAGGTTTCAAGTTGAAAAAAAAAGTTTTTAAAGAAAGCTTTTTTCCCCAAACCTATACAGAATGTATTGGAAATATTGCAAGTTCATGAAATAATATATCATAGACAAAATCATTACTTTGGCAGTTGAACGGGGCACGACTACGCAAGCGCGTGAAAGTTGGCCTGTGAGCCAGCGGGAGAGTTAAAAGCAAGCAGATTAATGGAGCGGGCGACGTAGTAGCAGGCAACGGGGTAGAGGGAGACAGAGTAGGAAGGCTTTGGCTCAAGAGGCTTTGGCGAGCAGAGGCTGAGGACGAGCTTCACTCCAAGTAAGGTAAGGCTGGGTAAGTTCCTTTAATTAATTTAATTACCTTAGGAGTAGGTAATGGAAGCAGCATTTAGGGCAGTTGAGTGCTCCGTTTGCAGTATGTGGGAAGTCAGGGCGAGCACAATTGTCCCTGATGACTACACCTGTAAAAGGTGCATCCAGCTGCAGCTCCTGACAAACCATGTTAGGGAACTGGAACTAGAGCTGGATGAACTTTGGATCATTCAGGAGACAGAGGCAGAAATAGACAGGAATTTCAGGGAGATAGTCACCACTAGGAGTCAGGAGACAGGTAGCTGGGTGACTGTCAGGAGAGGGAAGGGAAATAGACAGAATGAGCAGAGCACCCCTGTGGCCGTTCCCATCAACAATAAGTATACCATTTTGGATACTGTTGATGGGGAGGACCTACCAGGGACAAGTTGCAGTGGTTGCATCTCTGGCACTGAGACTGGACCTTCAGCTCAGAAGGGAAGGAGGGAAAAGAGGAGAGCAGTAGTGATAGGGGATTCGATAGTTAGGGGGACAGATAAGAGGTTCTGTGGAAGAAATCGAGAATCCCGGATGGCCTGTTGCCTCCCTGGTGCCAGGGTCCGTGATATCTTGGATCAAGTTCTCAGTATTCTCAAGAGGGAGGGTGAGCAGCCGGACGTCGTGGTCCATGTAGGGACCAATGACGTGGGTAGGAAGAGTGAGGAGGTCCTGGAAGGTGAGTTTAGGACAAGTTAAAGGACAGGACCTCCAGGATAGCAATCTCAGGATTGCTACCAGTGCCACGTGCAGGCGGGTTTAGAAATACTAAGATAGCACAGATCAACATGTGGCTGAAGACATGGTGCAGGAGAGAGGGCTTCAGATTTATGGATAATTGGGCAGTTTTCCAGGGAAGGTGGGACCTGTTCCAGTGGGACAGTTTACACCTGAACTGGAGGGGGACAAATATTCTTGCAGGTAAGTTTGCTAGAGAAGCTGCAGTGGATTTAAACTAGATACAAGGGGGGAGGGGAACCAAAGTGTAGGAACAGATGTATGAGAGAAGGAAGAAAAAGAAGATAGTAAAGTTGTTTGCACCGTTAGTGATAAACAGAGAGTAAAAGGTGGAGAATTTCTTAAGTGCATTTGTTTTAATGCTAGAAGCATTGTAAGAAAGGTGGATGAGCTTAGAGCATGGATTGATACCTGGAAATATGATGTTGTAGCTACTAGTGAAACATGTTTGCAGGAGGGGTGTGATTGGCAACTAAATATACCTGGATTTCATTGCTTCAGGTGTGATAGAATTGGAGGGACAAGAGGGGGAGGTGTTGCATTGCTTGTCAGAGAAAATATTACAGCGGTGCTCTGGCAGGATAGATTAGAGGGCTTGCCTAGAGAGGGTATTTGGGTGAAATTGAGGAATGGGAAAGGTGTAGTAACACTTATAGGGGTGTATTATAGACCACCAAATGGGGAGCAAGAACTGGAGGAGTAAATTTGTAAAGAGATAGCAGATATTTGTAGTAAGCACAGGGTTGTGATTGTGGGAGATTTTAATTTTCCACACATAGACTGGGAAGCCCATACTGTACAAGGGCTGGATGGTTTGGAGTTTGTAAAATGTGTGCAGGATAGTTTTTTGCAGCAATACATAGAGGTACCAACTAGAGAGGGGGCAGTATTGGATCTCCTGTTAGGGAATGAGATAGGTCAGGTGAGGGAGGTATGTGTTGGGGAGCACTTTGGGTCCAGTGATCACAATGCCATTAGTTTCAATATAATTATGGAGAAGGATAGGACTGGACCCAGGGTTGAGATTTTTGATTGGAGATAGGCTAACTCTGAGGAGATGTGAAAGGATTTAGAAAGACTGGATTGGGACAATTTGTTCTATGGGAAGGATGGAATAGAGAAATTGAGTCATTTAAAGGTGAAATTTTGAGGCTACAGAATCCTTATGTTCCTGTTAGGTTGAAAGGAAAGGTTAAAAGTTTGAGAGAGCCATGGTTTTCAAGGGATACTGGAAACTTGGTTTGGAAAAAGTGAGATATCTACAATAAATATAGGCAGCATGGAGTAAATGAGGTGCTCGAGGAATATAAAGAATGTAAAAAGAATCTTAAAGAAATTAGAAAAGCTAAAAGAAGATACGAGGTTGCTTTGGCAAGTAAGGTGAAAATAAATCCAAAGGGTTTCTACAGTTATATTAATAGCAAAAGGATAGTGAGGGATAAAATTGATTCCTTAGAGAATCAGAGTGGACAGCTATGTATGGAGCCAAAAGAGATGGGGGAGATTTTGAACAATTTCTTTTCATCGGTATTCACTAAGGAGGATATTGAATTGTGTAAGGTAAGGGAAACAAGTAGGGAAGTTATGGAAGCTATGATGATTAAAGAGGAGGAAGTACTGGTGCTTTTTAGGAATATAAAAGTGGATAAGACTCCGGGTCCTGACAGGATATTCCCTAGGACCTTGACGGAAGTTAGTGTAGAAATAGCAGGGGCTCTGACAGAAATATTTCAAATGCCATTAGAAACGGGGATAGTGCCAGAGCATTGGTGTTTCCATTTTTTAAAAAGGGTTCTAAGAGTAAACCTAGCAATTATAGGCCTATAAGTTTGACATCAGTGGTGGGTAAATTAATGGAAGTATTCTTAGAGATGGTAAATATAACTATCTGGATAGACAGGGTCTGATTAGGAATAGTGAACATGGATTTGTGCGTGGAAGGTTATGTTTGACAAATCTTATTGAATTTTTTGAAGAGGTTACTAGGAAAGTTGATGACGGTAAGGCAGTGGATGTTGTCTACATGGACTTCAGTAAGGCCTTTGACAAGGTTCCACATGGAAGGTTAGTTAGGAAGGTTCAATGGTTAGGTATTAATATTGAAGTAGTAAAATGGATTCAACAGTGGCTGGATGGGAGATGCCAGAGAGTAGTGGTGGATAACTGTTTGTCGGGTAGGAGGCCGGTGACTAGTGGTGTGCCTCAGGGATCTGTACTGGGTCCAATGTTGTTTGTCATATACATTAATGATCTGGATGATGGGGTGGTAAATTGGAATAGTAAGTATGCAGATGATACTAAGATAGGTGGCGTTGTGGATAATGAAGTAGGTTTTCAAAGCTTGCAGAGAGATTTAGGCCAGTTAGAAGAGTGAGCTGAAAGATGGCAGATGGAGTTTAATGCTGATAAGTGTGAGGTGCTACATTTTGGTAGGACTAATCAAAATAGGATATACACAGTAAATGGTAGGGCATTGAAGAATGCAGTAGAACAGAGTGATCTAGGAATAATGGTGCATAGTTCCCTGAAGGTGGAATCTCATGTGGATAGGGTGGTGAAGAAAGCTTTTGGTATGCTGGCCTTTATAAATCAGAGCATTGAGTATAGGAGTTGGGATGTAATGTTAAAATTGTACAAGGCATTGGTAAGGCCGAATTTGGAGTATTGTGTACAGTTCTAGTCACCAAATTATAGGAAAGATGTCAATAAAATAGAGAGAGTACAGAGAAGATTTACTAGAATGTTACCTGGGTTTCAGCACCTAAGTTACAAAGAAAGGTTGAACAAGTTAGGTCTTTATTCTTTGGAGCATAGAAAGTTGAGGGGGGACTTGATAGAGGTATTTAAAATTCTGAGGGGGATAGATGGAATTGATGTGGATAGGCTTTTTCCATTGAAAGTAGGGGATATTCACACAAGAGGACATGAGTTGAGAGGGGGCAAAAGTTTAGGGGTAACACGAGGGGGACTTCTTTACTCAGAGAGTGGTAGCTATTGGAACGAGCTTCCAGTAGAAGTGGTAGAGGCAGGTTCAATACTGTCATTTAAAGTATAATTGGATAGGTATATGGACAGGAAAGGAATGGAGGGTTATGGGTTGATTGCAGGTCGGCGGGACTAGGTAAGAGTAAGTGTTCGGCATGGACTAGAAGGGCCGAGATGGCCTGTTTCTGTGCTTTAATTGTTATATGGTTATATAATAATTAAGCATGCCTGGGCATATAAAATATTATGTCAATCTGTGATCCATTTCCTTTTTTGTTTAATGCCAGGCCTACTAAATCAGTAGGACAGTTTTTTTTGCCTTAGCCTTGCACAACATTCCGCAACCATTTCAACTTTATTACATTTGTTTAAAATCATGTTTAGTCCAAGCCCAAAGTTACACCAGGAACTGCCTGGATATTGTTGAGGTGGGGGGTAGGGAACCACTCTTAAAATAGCTTCATACAGTTGATATCATCTTGGTTCAACATTCAACAGCCAGGGAAATAAAACAAACATTACAAGTCTCCCAAGACATTTGGATGGATGCAAAAAGCTGGTATTATTAACTAATAATTTGCATTTAGAACAAAGTGTTGATTGTAAATTGATGCTACAGCTTCATTTTCAGAAAGTGTTGCACCTCTTCCAATTATGTAATCGATTTTTACAGGAATAGGAAAATCAAGTCCTCATACTTAGAAAGAGGGTACTGCCTAGACTAATCCTGATAACTGTGTGAAACTAAAACAGTCCCTTCACTTTAGAATAGCAACACACACAAAATGCTGGTGGAACACAGCAGGCCAGGCAGCATCTATAGGGAGAAGCGCTGTCGATGTTTCGGGCTGAGACCCTTCGTTAGGACTAACCGAAAGGAAAGATAGTAAGAGATTTGAAAGTCTTTCATAATGTAATTCCACGCAACATTCTTTTCCCATGACAGATGCTGCTTGACCTGCTGAGTTTTTCTGGAAGTTTTCTTTTGCTCCAGATTCCAGTGTCTGAATTCTCTTGAGTGTCCATCTTGATTATGGTAAGCAGAATTGGCTATCTAATATAGTTTGAATCATGGTGTGAAGATGAATTGATTGGAATTAACTTGACGTTCTTTTCCCACGTGCTGAAGTTTTCTAACTACATCACGTCATCAAAAAGAAGCATTTCTGCAAATTGAGTTTTTACAGTTACTTAAAACAATACTGTACTTTGTTCATGGAAAGTAATGGGCAAATCGAAATAGCTCGAAAGATAGGGAATCGTGTAAAGCAATTCCTTTCCTCTATCAACGTCAATACAATTAACATTGCACATTGCGTACGTTAATACTGTTAGAATTCAAACCGATTACTTGTTGACACTTTATTTTCCTTAAATCTACATAGAGCTTCACATGGATGTTAGTCATCCAAAACGCGGCTGAATAAGCTGGACATACAAGCATCCAATGGTGCCTCCAACTGCAACGCTAATGCCAAACATTTATTCCCCCGTCCGCTTCACGCCGCCCACTGCTACTTTCCAGACTGAAGTGGAACCTCTACTTGGAAGAAGAAATAATGAGTCCTTTCACTTGTTTGTGACACAGGGTGCTGATTTATTTTGCTCTTAACCCCGTTTTGTGCACTTGTTTACTAACAGAACCCGCCCTGCAACTTTGTAAATGAGCAGCGTACGCAGCCGGACACATCCACCTTTGGGAAATTATGTAGAGGAATGTGCCTCAGATTGCAGAATGGTAAGCTTGCGCTAATCAAATAGTGCATCTGGTTGGTGGATTTCCTTCAAGGGCAAACCCCGCTGACGGTGGAGCTTTTGGTGGTGGTTAAATCCTGTTCGGGAGTGCAGCGAGGCCCTCATGTACGCCGATACAACCGGTTTCCTGACTGCGGGGAAGTCAACGCACTGCTTTGATGCTGGATCTGGAATGGAGTAACGCTACGCTGCCGCTGCCAGTTAGATTCCCAGAGTAGCACGCGAGAGAGAGAGAGAGAGAGCGAAAGATACAGACAGACAAAGGTCCTCCAGCGAAGCAGGCGAGTTGAAATGGCGCGACTTGCGCCATTAAATGGACAGCTAGAGTTTTTTTGTTTGTGAGGGGGGAAGAGCAGTGAAAGAGCGCTGACTAAATCGCTCGTGTGTTAGAGTACTGAAGGATGATGAACTGCAGAAACTTGACGGTAATTGGTCGGGAGCCTAGACGTGCTCTTGTTTATTCATTCGGGTTGCTTGACAGAGAGGCTGCACTTCAAAACGCCCTTTAATTTGTGAGTATGGGCACGTACGCTGAGCGAGGTTGACTTGCTGCTAACAGCTGTCTCCCGCTCAGTAGAAATCTACTGTTGTGGCCGCCGGTCACGAGGCAGCCAATGGGATCCCCGTTCCGCAGACAAGCCCGCACCCCACGCGTCGCTCGCAAATGGAGAGCGCACATCGCGTGCCGCTCAGTGAGGCTGAAAGCCGTGAAGTAAAACGTATTCCCGATGTTTTGCAAATAATTTCTCTTTTTAATACCGTCGGATGCTTCCGTGCAGACGCGCTTCCGTTCCAACTTATCTTCTGTTGTGGCTATCCCCCTGACATCTTAAGACTTTCTCTGTCTTTTTTCTCCTCTTGAAATCTTGATTTTTATTTTGTTTGAGAAAATCTGAAATATCAGGAAGACTGGCGCATATAATGGTTGGGAACGGGTTCTTCTGATTGTGGTTCTCTCTCTGGCGTTGAATTTTTTAAAACAAGTTGGAAATTAATTATTTCTGATCATAGAAAATTCAAACATAAAACCGGGAAAATATTAAGCTGTAATAGCATCAAACGTGCGCGTTCTCTAAAGTCTATTAATAGTGGCCACATTGAATGCAATTAATTTTATGTGGGGCAAATTGTGCTACTAGCATCAATTTTAATGGCTGGTATCATTTAAGAGATAACCACTTCATTTAATGAACGATTAATTTTTAACATTGGAGGATTAACTTTTTTTTATTAATTGTTATCTATTTATTTTCAATGATTGAACGTCCGTTGTGATTTTTATCTGGAATTGTTGCTTATGTTTAAACCTTGTGAACGAATACAAGTAACCATTTAAATCAACTTCTTCCATGCATAAACCCTTTCAGTTCCCAATTTGCCCGACTTAATTCAGTTTATTTTCATTGGTACCACTGCAAACTTGTCCTGAATGTTGCCAATTCTACTGAAAGGTGTATTTGTTTGACAGCGTAAACGAGTAAGAGTGATCAACTTAAGCGTTATAAAATTTTAGAAATATTTTTGTTTGTTTAACAACCTGCAATTTTACCGTTCATTTGGCACTGAAGGATGTTGCTGCTTTGAGAATTATTTACTTTCCTGCTTTGCCTTCTATAATCCATTTATCTTCTCTGTTGACCTTGTTCTCATATTAGTGTTGTAGGTTTAATAAATCATTTCTAATTAGCTATTTTAATAAGATACAGGAAAGGGCGAGTCAATCAACAGACAAATTTCCAAATCTACTTAGTTTCACTTGACTGCAGCAATTTTAAATCAGTCATGCAATCTCGCTATTCACTCTGAATCCCCGAAGAAAATGCCTTTGTAAAACCCCAATAACATTGGCTTTTTTGAAGCGTGTTTTGTTTGTCACTACGTTTATGTGTTTGAACCTTAGATTCCCGTATCAGTTAACACTGTACATTCACTTATCACCCTTCTGAAATGAACTAAATTGGCTTTATTAATACTTTACCCCATCTTCATTTACAATTTTCTTGATGTTAATCATTTGAACAGAGTTCATTTTTGCACCTATTCCCTGTTTTTCTCTGAAGCACATTGTTTTGCAAATTCTATGTAAATTGTATCTCACATCTGTTTTGCCTTGATCTGCCAATGTCCTTCTGAATTTCTTTATAGTGTATTTCACTGTTTTAAATAGCTACCTCCTGTAATGCACTGTGTGTATGTTTGTATTCTTCTGTAGTTGTAGTCCATCCACTTAAGGGTACAAGGTGTTGTGTGTTCAGAGATACTCTGCTGTACACTACCTTTACAATGCATAGTTATTTGAGTTACTTTCTCCTTCCTGTCCGCTTGGACCAGTCTGCCCATTCTTCGCTGATCTATCTCATTAACAAAATGTTTTCACACACAGACTGATTTTTTTTGTTTCTTGTACCATTCTCTTTAACCTTTAGAGACTGTTATGCATGAAAATCCCAGGCGATCAGCAGTTTCTGAGCTACTCAAACCACCGCTCTGGCACCATGGTCAAGGTCCCTTAGATTACACTTCTTCCCCCATTCTGATGTTTGGTCTGAACAACAACTAAACCTCATGATTTTTGTACTGAGTTGCTGCCACATGATTGGCTGATTAGATTATTGCTTAGTGGAAAGGTGTACAGTGGCCACTGTGTTTATTATACATTGTATTTTGTGAACACAATTTTTTCTGTGATGTTACTAATGCTCTTTGAAATTCCCTGCAGTATGGATATGGTTATGTGAAAACAAAAATGAATTTAAGAATAAAAAAATCCTTTTCCATTGGCCTGATCATTCTACCTTGCATCAATAAATCAAATTCCTATTCAGCTGTCACAGTTATTTTGTATAAAGTCATATTTTATGAAAATGCTCAATCACTGAATGGCAATTATTGCTACAGCATATCTTCAGAGCGGGAGGCCAGATGGACAGAGTCACTATTTTATTTGGGCAAGCTTCTGACTTGCGAGTGGCTCATTCCGCCACAGGGAGCATGATATGTCCCTGCATTCTCATTGGTGGGTGAAATTTGGTGGCTCAGCCAATTTTGTTTTCTGTTGAATTAAACAATAGAAATGTATGGGGTCTCTAGCTCATCCTAAGTGTGAGTAGTGAAAAGCAAAGATGTAGAAGAGAAACAGCTACAGTTAACAGCAAAATCTACTTACATATTCATCCTTAAAGGTGCTGTAGGGACATATTTTTGGTCTAGATACTGATGTTCACTTAGCAGGGAGTGATCTCTAAATAAAATGATAGCAGGTTGAATGCTAAACCTTAATCTAGACATTAGTATCTCTCATCCATCACAGAAAGTAGAGGTAAGCCTTAATTAAAAATATAAAACATGTTTTCATTGGTTGAAGAGATGTACTTGTTTGGAGAATTATCTGATTCATTAGTCCCCTGCATGGATTTTAAATTCCAGATCAATTAACACTATGCACATTTATATTTGACACAGTCTAGATGTAAAGCAGGATTGTCAACTCCCATGACACAGTAAATAGATGAATGCCATTAACAAAACAGCAACGACTATAACAAAACAGTCTGCAGTCTTCAGGTATCCGATGACACATGACACACCAGGATATGACCAATATAAGTCACTGAGTTCAATACTGCAACATATTATTCTATGGATTATGGTTTATGGTTTAGCTTGCAGAACACACTTGTAGCTCTGAGCCAAAAACCACACAGTGGTAGAAATCCCAGTGAGGAAAGTTTTCTATCTGCATTCTTCACAAACAGCAAACTTTAATGAATTGTGCTTGTTGAGCTGGAGAACCAAATTGATGGAGATATGCAGTTAATAGTGGCAACATCAATGGCTCTGAGTGTTGGTTTTATGACCACTGGTACATGTCAAAGTGTTTAGTGGCATGGGAGAGACTGCAGAGCTCTCTTGGAAGTTGGGAAGTTCAGCAAAATTGTTGAGTTACTGAAGTGTGCATTGTGGCCATTGTTGTTAGTTAGGAAGCTGGGAAATAGCACATTATATGAACTGGGTATTTGTCTATTACTCAGTCTGTTGACCCAACTTCTCTCCAGTTCCCTTTGTGACTGTTGACAATTAAAGACAATGAATTAAGAGAAATCTAGCCAGAGTCCAATAGTTACCTGCTTTCTGATTTCTTTCAACAATGAAAGATGTAGATTATGAAAATTTGGTGCATTTCCGCTTTGATTTCCAGTGAAATGTTCAAAATCAATTTGATTTCTGTATTATTTCTAATTATTTCAGAACTTTAATGCACATAATCTGAAATAATTAGAAATAATAACAGAAAAATAATTAATATCTATGCAACCTAACAGCTTTTTTGGGTTTCTTCATTCATAAATTTTAGGCTCCTTCCTTTATTGCTGTTTACTCTCTAACACATTGCTTGCATTTTTAAATTAGATTACAATTTGAAGTACCTTAAAAGCCTTTGGGGAGGTGCAGAGATATTACATGGAGTGGATAAAACTTAACATCGGACACACTTTGTTATATTGGCACTCAGTACATTATAGATATGCAAATATTAAACAGGGGTGGCTTTGGAATATTATGCATTTAAAAAGTAAGCTAATGCGCCAAAGGTCCTGGTTCTATGCTTTCTGATTTCATACACTGGGAAGACAACAGAAACTGTACAGTGGACTAAAACTTACATAACTTAGTTACTTCTGATGATCATCTTGCTTCACTTGATGGCAACTGATGTTTTACATATCCCTTTCTACCCTTTAGTTGTTATATATGGAATTTATCATTTACATTGAATACAGAATCAGAAACAGGTTTATTATCAATGACATGTGTCGTGAAATTTGTTAACTTAGCAGCAGCAGTTCAATGCAATACATAATATAGAAGAAAAAAATAATAGTAAATAAGAAAATCAATTACAGTATATGTATATTGAATAGATAAAAAATTGTGCAAGAAAACAAAAATAATATTAAAAAGTGAGGTTGTGGTCAAGGGTTTAATGTCCATCTAGGAATCAGATGGCAGAGGGGAAGAAGCTGTTCCTGAATTGCTTTCAGTCTTCTGTACCTCCTACCTGATGGCAACAGTGAGAAAAGGGCATGTCCTGGGTGCTGCCTTTCTGAAACACCATTCCTGAAGATGTCCTGGATACCTTGTAGGCTAGTACCCAAGATGGAGCCGACTAAATTTACAACCCTCTGCAGCTTCTTTTGAGTCCTGTGCAGTAGTCCCCCACCCCAAACCAGACAGTGATGCAGCCTGTCAGAGCACTCTCCACTGTATATCTATAGAAGTTTTAAAGTGTATTTGTTGACATACCAAATCTCTTCAAACTCCTAATGAAGTATAGTGGCTGCCTTGCCTTCTTTATAACTGCATCGATATATTGGAACCAGGTTAGGTACACAGAGAACTTGACACCCAGGAACTTGAAACTGCTCACTCTCTCCACTTCTGATCTTTCTGTGAGAATTGGTATGTGTTCCTTTGTCTTACCCATCCTGAAATCCACAATCAGCTCTTTTGTCTTACTGACATTGAGTGCCAGGTTCTTGTTGCAACACCATTCCACTAGTTGGTGTATCTCGCTCCTGTATGCACTCTCATCACCATCTGAGATTCTACTAACAATGGCTGTATCATCAGCAGATGTATAGATGGTATTTGAGCTATGACTAACCACACAATCATGGGTATAGAGAGAGTAGAGCAGTTGGCTAAGCACACACCCCTGAGGTGCACTGGTGTTGATCGTCAGCGAGGAGGAGATGTTATCACCAATCTGCACACATTGTGGTCTTCTGGTTAGGAAGTCGAGGATCCAGTTGCAGAGGGAGGTATAGAGGCCCAGGTTCTGTAACTTCTCAATCAGGATCATGGGAATGATGGTAATAAATGCTGAGCTATAGTCGACGAACATCATCCTGACATAGGTGTTTGTGTTGTCCAGATGATCTAAAGCTGTGTGAAGAGCCATTGAGATTTCATCAGCCGTTGACATTGCATATGTTAAGTAAAGCTTTAATTATGGATATTTTATTGTTAGGTTTGAATGAAATTGAAGGGCAGCTTCACAATCATTAACACAGCCAAACAAAAAGGATCTGAAGTAGCTTAACAGATCTTGAATAAAACACTTGAATTTAAGACGGCAATCTGCAAGAAGACTAATAAAAGCATTCAGTTATGTTTAAAAGTAGTTGAATTTTAAGTACAGAGTAGCTTTTAAGATTTTAAATGGACAGAATCTATATAATTTTTTGATGTGATGCCATTCATGCTAAAATACCCCCATTGATTCACCATTAGAAGTAGTGCAAAACTAACAATTTTTAGAGTATCTTACTTTTATTCAAATGATCACTGGTAAGACTGATATTTATGTATTTCATAAGTACCCCTGACATAATGATTTACTGGGCCATTTCACAGGATGTTTAAAAGTTTGTTTTCTCAAAATATCTGGATTTACATGGTTTGTGGTGAGTTTTCACAATAGTGTTTTGATTTTAGACATACAGTACATTTCCTATCTTCTATAATGGGATACATACTTGTATTTTCAGAATAGCAGACCAGACCTCTGTTTACTGGTTCCATAGTATAGCCAGTACATAGTTACAAGTTGTGTACTAATGGGATTCTCATACTCATGACTGGCTTTATTGCTAAAAACAGTTGTGGTAGAAAATTTAATTTTTCTAGCTGATATTCATATGCCACTGAACACAAGTTTGTAATGTGCCGCTTTATAAGAGTTTTTGACTATGTCTGAGTATTAAAATTATGTAATACTGAAACAAGTTACATAAAGACTTAAGCCCAAGAATTCTCCTTGTCTTCTCTGTGCAAGAAAACATGAACAAAATATACTGGGATATACACAGAAGATCAAGCAACATCTGTAAAGTAAGACCCATTTTGTTTCTCTTGTTCTGGAATTTGGCCTAAATGGTAAAAGGTTTCCAGCATTCCATTTGATTATTTCTGATTTCCAACATCCACAGAATTTTGGTTTGTATTTGTTGTTTTGCCAAATTATACAATTGAACCTTTATTAACAAAAAATGGTTAGACGATGTCTTGGATAACAACTCACTTTACTGAAGCATGTTGCATATAATGGAACTGTTGAGTGGGTATTTGCTCCTTCTGAGTGTCTTGAGAATATATTAAGGATTAATTGTGTACAGAAGTTGCTGAACTTGTTTTGATAATTTGAAATGTTTTATGCAAAACACTTTAAAAGAATATTTGACAATATTCCTTTGCTACTTGGAAATCTTTTGTTCTGATGGTTACATTGTATGGTTTCCTTATATTAGGCTACAGCATGCTGATAATAATGACAGCTTGGCATCATAGATCTATTTTCATATTTTTTCTGTCTGTAAAGAGTTTGTACCTTCTCTCTGTGATCCATGTGGGTTTTCTCTGGGTGCTACGGTTTCCTCCCAAATTCCCTAGATGGTATGGGTTAGTAGGTTAATTGGTCACATGGATGTAATTTGGCAGCATGGGCTCATTGGCCGGAAGGACCTATTACTGTGGTGTATATCTAAATAAAATTACAATAAATAAAATTAATAAGATAATAACAAACTGCTAACATCAATATTAACTGTTCCTCAATAGTAATAAAAACATCAATGTTTCCTAAGAATGTATAGTTTACTATGGATCTCTTGGGGGCAACATCAAATTTAAGTCCACTGATCTGCAAGTTTACTTTGCCATTTAATGTAAATCAGAGGTATTGATTTACATTAATTGGAGTAATTGGAGATATTATCCTCCAGTGAGGTGGGCATATCAGAAAAAATGACACGCTAGGAAAAATAGTATGCTGTGCTATACCACGTTGTCATATTGACAGAATTTGCAAGGTTCTATAAATCATGTATATTACACTTAAATCACTGACGGGCATGAAATCTATTCTGAAGCCAAGCCCATAACAACATGGCTTAACATTACATGCATATGCCATGAGACAATGAGCATCATTCTGCACCACTAATATCTGTAACAGAATTGGAGCTGCAATTAGATGAGACCATGTCGAGTAGTCTATTTCTGAAGGTGCGTTCAGCAGGATGTAGATTCCTACTTTGATGTATTTTCAAACTGTCACAACAGATGAGCTCAGTCCAGCAGATCTGTCAGTAACTTTTGAAAAGAAGAATGAAGAAAATATCTCATTATTTTGTGGTGCCTTAAAAAAGAATCATATTAGACTCTATAGTACAGAGTAGATATAATTAAAGTATCAAAGTCTAACAATCATTGATACAGTATAGTAACAATAGATTCAAAAAAGGTCAATTTCCATATAGAGTAAAGGTATTCTTGGATTTATGATTTTTTTGTAATCAATTTTTAGATATTCTCTCATAGCAGGAGAGATAGGAGAAGAAAGTAGAAACATCTTGTCTCATTTGGATGTGGAGAGCTGGGCTGAGTGATTTTCTTACTTGGCTTTGTGATCCAGTGGCAAAGTGCTTTATCCACTATATCACAGAACAAAACTTCCAGCCATTACAGTACTTAATATGGCTAATATATCCTGCACATCAGTTTCTAGACTGTTTTCCCAACAAGTAATTTTTGTGACCTTTAAGCTTGATTAAAGTAGACCAATGATGCTACTGCTGAGGAATTGGATGAAGAGGAAGTGAGGGTGAGAAAGGTAAACAAACAACAAGAAATTACATTTGATTTTTTTTACAGTGTGGCTACTACAAAGATTATAAGTGGTTATACAGGTATTGACTTTTCACTCAGAGGCAAAATCTTCTTTCTTATAGTTACCACTGACTTTTATTTCCCTAAACATTTTAAATCTCTTCAATGTAATATAGAGCTTTAGAATACTAATCTATCTCAAGGCAAACTTCTTCATTTCACTCCTGTGGAAAATTTTAATACTGTGTTGAAATGGCCAGTGAGCTAAGCTCTCAAGTAAAGAAAATAATTTATGAATTATCCACAAACTGTAATTTATATCATGATAACATTATGCTAGCTTTAATGATTATGGCACCAAGGATAAGAAAGATTGTTTTGATACAAGCCATTGAAATTGGCTTGACATTAATTAAGGAGTAAGAGCTTCTGCTTAAGCTTAAGTATTTCAAGGTTTTTGAGAGAAATATCCAGACATTTTAGAGTATTTTGTTCAAAGCCATGCCTGTAGTGCTGCAACTGTTTAAAAAAAAACAGAATGCCAAAAAAACTTACTTAAGTAACAATATAGATATGAGTAGTCAAGAAAATGGAGTCTTTTGAATGCGGAAAAACAGATAGCAAAGAAGGAAACACATGCAGTTTGTAACAGCCAAAGACAAATAGGCACAGCTAGTTGACCAAAATGGAGATTTACAGCATTGAAGCAGATGAGGAAAAAAATTACTTGAAGCAGAGGTAGTAAGTAGACAGATCTGTATCTTTTGAGTCATAAAAGCAGTGTGCAAGAAAAACAATAATTTGAAAAAAGGAAATAAACAGATGTATACATTCAACCAAATTTTATGTTGAGAAGTTGTTAAAGTTTGCTTCTGTAGATTTCAACTAGTTTTTAAAACATAAACATTTTTGATGAACAAGTTAAATTTTATCCTCTTTTTGTAATGTAAAAAATAAAAATGCATGCTCAATGAACTTGGGGCTGAAATCTATCAACTTTAGAGAAGCCAGTGTGCATGTGTGACATTAATATGCAAAAAGTACGAATAAAGGGAGCCTTTTCTGATTGGTTACTGATGACTAGTGGTGTTCATAGGGGTCTGTGTTAGGGCCACTTTGTTTCATGTTATATATCAATGATTTGGA
Source organism: Hemitrygon akajei (assembly GCF_048418815.1). NCBI lineage: Eukaryota > Metazoa > Chordata > Chondrichthyes > Myliobatiformes > Dasyatidae > Hemitrygon > Hemitrygon akajei. Next base: position 85,792,423 of record NC_133136.1, on the reverse strand, counting down.
TGGTGGAATTGATGGCTTTGTGCTCAAATTTGTGGATGACATGAAGATGGGTGAAAGGGCAAGTAGTGTTGAGGAAGCAGAGAGGCGGCAATAGGATGTATAGATTACGAGTATGGGCAAAAAAGTGGCAGATAGAATACAGTGGCAGGAAGTGTATGGTCATGCACTTTGGTAGAAGAAATAAAAGCATAGACTGTTTCCTAAACAGAGGAAATACAAAAATCTGAAGAGCAAAGGGACTTGTGAGTTGTTGTGTAGGATTTCCGAAAGATTAATTTGCAGGTTGAGTCAGTAGTGACATACGCAAATACAGTGTTAGCATTCATTTCAACTGGACTAGAATATAAAAGCAAGAATGTAACGTTGAAGCTTTATAAGGCACTGCTGAGGCCTGACTTGGAAGACTGTGAGCAGGTTTGAGCACCGTATCGAAGAAACAATGCACTGACATTGGAGACAGTTCAAAAGAGGTTCATGAAAATCATTCTGGGATTGAAAGACTTACTATGTGAGGAGTGTTTGATAGCTCTGGGCCTGTAAGCACTGAAATTCAGAAGAATGACGGGAGATCCCATTGAAATCTATCGAATATTGAAAGGCCTTGCTGGAGAGGATGTTTCCTATGGTGGGAAAGTCTAGGACCAGAGGGCACAGCTTCAGAATTGAGGGACGTCTATTTAGAATGGAGATAAGGAGAAGTTTCTTTAGCTAGAGAGCGGTGTGTCTGTGGAATTCGTTGCCACAGGTAGCTGTGGAGGACAAGCCATTGGATTTTTTTTTAAGGCAGAGATTGATAGGTTCTTGATTAGTCAGGGCATGAAGGGTTATGGGGAGAAGGCAGGAGATTGGGGCCGAGAGTGAAATGGATCAGCCATGAAGAAATGGCAGGGCAGACTTGATGGATGAAATGGCCTAATTCTGCCCCTCTGTCTAGTAACAGGGACATCGAGGAGCAAATAGAGTGACAGATTCTAGAAAGGTATAATAATAATACTAAGGTTGTTGTGGTGGGAGGTTTTAATTTTCCAAATATCGACTGGCACCTCCCTAGATCAAGGGATTTAGATGGGATGGAGCTTGTTAGGTGTGTTCAGGAAGACAGAAAGGTTTCTTGACACAGTATGTAGATAAGCCTACAAGAGGAGAGGCTGTACTTGATCTGGTGTTGGGAAGTGAACCTGGTCAGGTATCAGGTCTCTCAGTGGGAGACCATTTTGGAGAGAGTGATCACAATTCTATCTCCTTTACCATAGCATTGGAGAGGGATAGGAGCAGACAAGTTAGGAAAGCGTTTAATTGAAGTAAGGGGAAATATAAGGCTATCAGGCAGGAACTTGGAAGCATAAATTGGAAACAGATGTTCTCAGGGAAACATATGGAAGAAATGTGGCAAATGTTAAGGGGATATTTGTGTGGCGTTTCGCATAGGTACGTTCCAATGAGACAGGGAAAGGATGGTAAGGTACAGGAACCGTAGTGTACAAAGGCTGTTGTAAATCTAGTCAAGAAGAAAAGAAGAGCTTATGAAAGGTTCAAAAAATTAGGTAATGATAGAGAAACATCGGGAAATTCCAGGAAGACCTTCTTCGTTGTTGCTGCTGCTGTGAGGTCCGGGACTCTGCTGGGAAGAACAGGCCCCCAGTCCTTGGGGTTGCGTTGCCGATGGCTGTTGGCGGGCCATCTTAATATGCTCGGCAGAGGATGGTGCTCGGAGAAGCTGTGCCGGAGGGGATGGTCGTTGGCTTGGAGGTTCGACGGACTTGCAGTCCTTTCGACGGACTCAGGTCGCTTTCGGTGTGTGCTGCGTCTGCAAGGCTGGTTTCGACGGAGCTTCCATTGTGTGCTGCGTCTGCGAGGCTGAGTCGGGCGGCACCTTGGAAGTCCATAGCAGGGATACTCCCTTCTGCTGCCGGCGTGGGATGGTGAGTCTGTCGGGACCCTGGGGACTTGTGGAAACTGGTGATTTCTTTTGACCTTACAGTCCTTTAACAACTTGGACTATTTTTACTGTGCCCATAGTCTGTTTTTTTTTTTATCAATTATGCTATTAGTTGCACTGTTGTAATTATGTGGTTTTGTGCAGGTCTTACAGCTTTAGTTTTTGGTCTTGTTTTTGTCTGGTGGATTTGGAGCTCCTTTCCGGGGAACGCGCTAGACGGTAGCGCGATATTAATACGCAGCAGCCTCTCCGGACTCTGGATTGGGGATTGCCATATGTTATGTGGATTTTCTGGTGTAGTCTGTTTTGTCATATGCTTTTGTGATATCATTCTGGGGGAACGTTGACTCATTTTTTAACTGCATTGCATTTGTGGTTTCTAAATGACAATAATCTGAATCTGAATCTGAGATCTAGAAGATTATAAGGCTAGCAGGAAGAAGCTTAAGAATGAAATTAGGAGAGCCAGAATGGGGCATGAGAAGGCCTTGGTGAGCAGGAATAAGGAAAACCCCACGGCATTCTACAAGTATGTGAAGAGCAAGAGGATAAGATGTGAGAGAATAGGACCAATCAATTGTGACAGTGGAAAAGTGTGTATGGAATCAGAGGAGATACCAGAGGTACTTAATGAGTACTTCATTCAGTTTTCGCTAAGGAAAAGGATCTTGGCAATTGTAGGGATGACTTACAGTGGACTGAAAAGCTGGAGCATGTAGATATTAAGGAAGAGGATGTGCTGGAGCTTTTGGAAAGCATCAAGTTGGATAAGTTGCTGGGACCAGATGAGCTATACCCCAGGCTACTGTGAGAGGTGAAGGAGGAGATTGCTGAGCCTCTGGCAATGATATTTGCATCATCAATGAGGACAGGAGAGGTTCTGGAGGATTGGAGGATTGCAGATGTTGTTCCCTTATTCAAGAAAGGGAGTAGAGATAGCTCAGGAAATTATAGACCAGTAAGTCTTAGTTCAGTGGTTGGTAAGTTGATGGAGAAGATCCTGAGAGGCAGGATTTATGAACATTTGGAGAGGCATAGTATGATTAGGAATCGTCAACATAGTTTTGTCAAAGGCAGGTCGTGCCTTACGAGCCTGATTGAATTTTTTGAGGATATGACTAAACACATTGATGAAGGAAGAGCAGTAGATGTAGTGTATATGGATTTTAGCAAGGCACTTGATAAGGTACCCCATGCAAGGCTTATTGGGAAAGTAAGGAGGCATGGGACCCAAGGGGACATTGCTTTGTGGATCCAGAACTGGCTTGCCCATAGAAGGCAAAGAGTGGTTGTAGACAGGTCATATTCCGCATGGAGGTCAGTGACCGGTGGAGTGCCTCAGGGATCTGTTCTGGGACCCCTACTCTTTGTGATTTTTATAAATGACTAGGATGAGGAAGTGAAGGGATGGGTTAGTAAGTTTGCTAATAACACAAAGGTTGGGGGTGTTGTGGATAGTGTGGAGGGCTGTCAGAGGTTACAGCAGGACATCAATAGGATGCAAAACTGGGCTGAAAAGTGGCAGATGGATTTCAACCCAGGTAAGTGTGAGATGGTTCATTTTGGTAGGTCAAATATGATGGCAGAATATAGCATTACTGGTAAGTCTCTTGGCTGTGTGGAGGATCAGAGGGATCTTGGGGTCCGAGTCCATAGGACACTCAAAACTGCTGCGCAGGTTGACTCTGTGGTTAAGAAGGTATATGGTGCTTTGGCCTTCATCAATTGTGGGATTGAGTTTAAGAGTCGAGAGGTAATGTTGCAGCTATATAGGACCTGGTCAGACCCCACTTGGAGTACCGTTCTCAGTTCTGATCGCTTCACTACAGGAAGGATGTAGAAACCATAGAAAGGGTGCAGAGGAGATTTACAAGGATATTGACTGGATTGGGGAACATGCCTTTGAGAATAGGTTGAGTGAACTTGGCCTTTTCTCCTTGGAGTGATGGAGGATGAGAGGTGACCTAATAGAGGTGTACAAGATGATGAGAGGCATTGATCATGTGGATAGCACGAGAGGGCACAGTTTTAAGGTGCTTGAAAGTTGGTAAAGAGGTGATGTCAGGGGTACGTTTTTTTTATGCAGAGAGTGATGAGAGTGGAGAGAATGGGCTGCTGGCGACAGTGGTGGAGGCGGATACGATAGGGTCTTTTAAGAGACTTTTGGATAGGTACATGGAGCTTAGAAAAATAGAGGGCAATAGGTAAGCCTAGTAATTTCTAGGGTAGGGACATGTTCAGCACAACGTTGTGGGCCGAAGGGCCTGTATTGTGCTGTCGGTTTTCTATGTTTCTATATCTTATGGTCTTATTATTCTAAAGTAAAACTTTTTCAGAGATGTTAAAGAAATAAATTTGGATACAAAACTGTATGCTATAATCATGGATTTAAGAAACCCAAAATTAAAATCCATTTGTGTAATTTTATTCAGTTTATTCTCTGCATGTTTTGCATAATGATTTTGAATTTCCTGCTGAACAGTATGAAGTAATATAAAATTTCCATATTTCAATTTTGATGCGTTTTAAGAAACATTGGAGATGTATTCATTATACAATTGGGAATAGAGGGAATAAACCGAAGACTTACTAAGTCAATACAGTGTTGATTTGTACTGTAGAAATGTGTTCTGTGCACAAACAAATCAAAGTCTTTGCAATAACAACTGTTCCGTGCCATTTTTGTTATAATCAAGCAGGTTAAACTAAATAGAAATATTTTAAGCGCATTATTCCTTGTTTTATTTAAATTGTCCCTTTACATTAGTCAACAATGATTTAAGAGGAACATGTATATTTCAAAAACAAAGGATAAGAACAAATGTAAAAAGTCATTGCATTTCAGTCAGAGGGGTGAATCTATAGAACAGTTGTAGTAAGAATTTAAAAACATACACTACACTTAGCAAGTTTACAAATTATTTAAAAATTATTTAATGAACAAAAATAAAATACATGATTTAAAATGAATGGGAGTAATGTAAATAAATTATATTTGGAATTGGATTTTGTGTTAAAAGATTATGAAATTTTTTGTTTTTGATGTGATGATTGACGCCAAATATGTTGTTGTATAAGTAGGAAGGGTAGGTGTAATAAGCTGTAGCTTCAGCCTGCACCCTTTCAGTTTATTTTAAAGAATATCTATGTTTTTGTTGTAATTTTGTCCTATGAAATCATCGTTGTAAATGATGTTTTTTGTTATGTTTGGACTGAACGAAATATATTAATTTTATTTCATTTCACATTAGTAGGGATAACTATAGAACAACTGGAACACAATAATACGAGAATGCAATAGAAGCAGGAGTGGGCATCATACCTCTCATGCTTCCCCTCTATTCTGTATGGTCATAGCTGATCTATACTGACCTTAACTGTTCTATACCGTTTGTTTACAATCCTCAGTTTCTTGATGTTTCAAGTATTTATATCTCTCTGTCTTGAATATATCCAACAATGTTGTCACCACCTATGAGGTCAGAGAATTCCAGAGATTCATCACCCTCTGAGAGAAGAAATAGTGAATCTCAGTCTTAAGTGACTAGGCTGTTATTTTACAGCTATGTTTTTTTTTGTTTGTGACTTTTTCCATCATGAAAAAATTAACATATATCCTGTCAAGTCCTCTGAGGATAATGTATAGTATGTTTGGATAATGTCATCTCTCATTCTTCTGAAGTCCAATGTATGCTGTTCCTGTTCATAGAGTTTGGCACTAATTTTGTTTACTTGAATTTTGGCAATGATTTGTTTTTTTTCTTCTTCTCTCTGAAATTTGAAACCACAATTTTCTTGTAATTTTGATTTTGAATGATTAAACAATTATAATATCCACAATTAAGTACTTTATAGATATTTGGTTGGAATTTTTGTTTTGAGATCAATAAGGAGATCTCCACATTTCAAAAGACCTACTGACCAGTTTAGTTTTAACCAAAATGAAGGTAAAAATGCTCAACAAAATAAAATTTTAAAGCCATAGATTAATGCTTGCATGCAATATTGTGCACTGTGTTTATAACAGCAATCCTAATGCTATTAACTTTTCATTTAAAAAATCTTAAGTGAAATCTAAAGCAAGGGTCCAATTGATTAATCTAGGTGTTTTGGTTTAGAAATATTTTAATTCTATTTTAAGTGCTTTTCCTTTTAAATAAAGATGTGATTTTTGTCTTGCTAAGGATACTTTGCATCTATTTTAGAACAGTAGTGACTTCAAAATTCTCATGGCATCTACAGGCTAAAATTTGAAGAATTCCTGAAGCTCGAGTTTGGTTTGAGGCCATTATAAGTTTATGTTTCAGTGTAAGATTTTACCTTTACTGAACATTTATACTTGTGATGATGAAAAAACCCCCAAAACACCTAATTTGATTTTAGTTGTTGAAATTAGGACTTAAAATTGAGCTGTTCAGCTCAAGTATCCTCTATCTGAGAACAAGCCCTTTTCTCAATTCATTCATCTTTCCATTAACCATCCGTTTACTCTTCCTTAAATGTTGACACGTTCATTTCTACAGTCATAATCACTCATAATACATTCTACCTCACAATCTTTTCGAAAGTAGAATTTTTGTTCTTTTATTCTAAATCTTGAATTTATCTCAAGATTTAAAATTACACAATTGAATTACTCCCAATATCTTTACAAATCTCTTTAACTTTAACCCCGTTCTCTGCTAGATAACCACTGCTTTTTCTAAAAGATATTACTTGATGCATATTAGAAGATCTAACCCATCAAAATGACGGCGGAAGCATGGTGTGAATTAGTTAGATTCCGACTCTCGGTCGTCAAACGCGTAGATGATCTAAACAAGGTATGGGGTTGAACGCAGGCCAGTGGAGATTCCGGCTACTGGTCTCCTTGGCTATTCACTCAATCAACACTGAAACGAAATGATTTTCAGCTATTCCACTTGATCGACGGGCATAATTTTTTTTAAAAAGAAGCGTGCACAGAATTCCGAACCGACTTGGTTGGTATAAAATGTCCAGGATTCCCTTTTTGTATTACAACATAGAATATTTTTTTCTTTAGATGTGCGGAAGCCTTTAATCGTGGGAAGTTTTTGTTTGTCCTTGTCTGTTCGTCAGAGGACTTTAAAACCACATTCATCTGTACAGGCGGAAGGAAAACTTACCGGCGAATCATTTCTGTATATGGAATCGTAAAATAGTTACAACTGCTTCTAGGATAAGATGATCGGGGCATTGAGTCATGCACGTCGAAATAAACGTGAATAAGTTATCATCAGTCATGTTGCAGGGACGTAAATTTTGTTTCTAGTCTTTGGTATTTACAATGAAGTTGAATATATTTTCTGAACAATTTTCGCGTGGATTGCCACCAAATCTGTTTGGAGTGAATTCCGTAGTAGCCATGGAAGGAATGTGAATTTAAATTCAGAATGTTACTAGCGGAAAACCAACTTGCAGATTTCAGAGCGAAAAGAAAGCCTCTATTTGTTAGGCTCAACGTTGCCGACAAATTCCAGTCTACCTTTGTGTTGTCCATGTATCCAGATTTCTTTCAAACTAAGCGCTAGTATTTGCAAGTTTTCATAATTCCGCTAGCATTTTTAAAAAATGCTGTTCAAATGCAAGTACGCAGTGGGGAAATATTCAGATCAGGTGAAAAACACACTTAAAATAGGGTTTTAAGATATTTGCTTATTTTTCTTTGTATGGCACTTTGACATTTACAGAATAGATAACGACTCGTCCCTTTTTTCTCCTACAAGGGGACGAATGTTTTTCCCCTATCGCATATTTTAACGTTGGTGGCGGCAGGAAAATAGGTCGCTGGCTGGAAGATGAGCGAGTTTGGATGTGGAATGCAGCGCGCGCGGGGGGGGGGGGGGGGGGGGGGGGATGCTTGCTGTTTATTTCCAGCAGACGCTCGCGCCTCACAGCTCGTCAGTAGATTTCTATAGTCGCGCGCCCAGCCAATAGGAGCCGCCGGTGGCGGTTGTGCACAATGGCAGCTTGTAAAGGCGAGTCGCCGGCGGCGGAGAGGCTTCTGTGGCCGTTGAGTGCGGCGAAGCGGTTCCTAAGTAGTCCTCGGGAACTATTTGTCCGTCATCGGCGGCGGCGGGGGCAGCGGCGGTGGCGCTGGCCGGTGATGGGAGTCGCGGTTAAGGTGCTTCCGTTTTTATTTGCCAGAGCCGAGCCAGCAATCGTGAGTCTCGTTGTGGATGGGGTAGACGGGGATTTTTTTTTGTTTTGGGGAGGGGTTGCCGGGTGACGTGGAATGTATTCGGGTGATTTCTATAGAGGAAAGGGGAAAGCGCGGGATTGTTGGGTGAGGGGAAGCGAGTTTTTGACATAGCGAGGGGTCTTGCCCTGTAGCTCCAGCAGTGTTACTCCGTGACAGTTGTGCTAAGTACCCCAACCAAACCTGACGGGGTATCTCTCCATACCCTTGAAGATTTACCACTCACTTTCCTCTCCCACACATCAACCCATCACACTTGATACACCTAATTTTATTTCTCCAGGCACTTTCATTTAATTCTAGCTCATCTTACTGTCTGGCCTCTTCAGAGTACCCCAACCCACCCCGTCGGCAAACAGTAATACATACCATTGTTCATCCAGAGACACGGCAAACCTCCTCCCTCTCCACCCCAAACTATCCTCATGACACATAACACCAACCCCGTACACTTACTCAAACTCTGAATCTTCAATTCTTCTTCTTTTGAGCAACGACAGCTCTTTTCCTGGGCCCCATGATTGATCTCATACTTTTCATGAATCTGAGCTGCCACTTTCCCTTCATTCACTTCTTTTACCCCCTTCTACCCACATAAATATGTGAACCACTTCCGATTTGTAATATTGATGTTATTTCCACATTTCCCGAAGACTTCATTCACTTTTAACTGGGGTATAATTTGACTATGTTACTCTTCATCCAAAGGGAGAACTAAAGAAGTGGTGGTGGGGGGGGGGGGGGGGGGATGGGTGGACTGTATATCTGTGCTTGCTGGTGGATTTGTCACTGAAGCATTTGTGGACAGGAAGATTTGTACTACTATCTATCTAGCTATCTTTGAGAGGAAGATGCAATTGAAGAGGACTTAATCAACATTGTAAAATATCGTTACTGCCGAATGTAATGGATTTAGAACGGACTTTACTGTGGCTGGTGGCAAATTGTACACAGGTACACCCTGTTATTGGATAGTATTTCACTACAGTTGTCATGCATGAGGGGGACTGATGCCAGTTCATTGAGAAATGCAAAATAAAACTTATAATTAAGTGCTTTGCTGGATTGCATACAGGTTAAGCTCCAGAGAAAGCCTGAAGTAGGGAGCTAACTTTCTCAAATCTGAATTCACATTGGCTTTCAGAAATATCATTAAGAAATTGTGCGGGAGGTTTATGGATTATATAAATAAGGCTTTTGCTTGAACATTCCAGGCCCCAACAATGGCAGAGATTATATAATGCATTTTGAATCATCTGGAGCCAGATACAATGTTACAGTCATGGGGGAATTTCAATATACAGCTAGATTGGAAAAATCAGGTTGATGTGCGAGAATTTGTACAATGCCTAGAAGATGGCTTTTTAGAGCAGCTTGTGATTGAGTCCACTAGGGAATCAGCTGTTCTCGAATGGGTGTTGTACGATTAACCAGATTTGATTATGGAGTTTAAGGTAAAGGAACCCTTTGGAGACAGTGGTCATAATATGATTGAATTCACCCTGTATTTGAAAGGGAGAAGCCAAAGTCAGACGAGATGTTACAGTGGAGAAAAAGGGATTTATAGAGGTGTGAGAGAGGAGCTGGCCAAAGTTGATTGAAAGGGATGATGGCAGAGCAGCAATGGCTGGAGTTTCTGGGAGCAATTTGGAAGGTGCAGGATAAGTACATTCCAAAGAAGAATTCGAAAGGCAGGAAACACAACAGCGGCTTACAAGGGAAGTCGAAGCCAACATAAAAGCAAAAATTACTGTAAAGTTCGACGATTGGGGAGCTTTTAAAAACCACCAGAAGATAACTAAAAAAGCCATGCGGTGGGGGGGGGGAGAGAGAGGAGGTGAAATATGAAGGTAATCCAGTCAGGAATGTCAAAGAGGATATCAAACATTTTTTTTTCAGATATATAGAGGTGAGGGTAGATATTGGACAGCTGGAAGTTGACACTCGAGAGGTAGTGATGGGGGCCAAAGAAATGGCAGACGGACTGAATAAGTATTTTGCATCAATCTTCACCATGGAGGATACTACCAGTAAGCTGAAGGTTTGAGGGTGTCAGGGTGCAGAAGTGAGCGCAGTTGCTATTATTCTGGAGAAGGTGCTTGGGAAGCTGAAAGGTCAGGTAGATAAGTCACCTGGACCAGATAGACCACATCCTAGGGTTCTCAAAGAGATTGTGGAGTAATGATCTTTTAACAATCATGAGATTGTGGAATGGTTCTAGAGGACTAGAAAATTGCAAATACAGTACATTCTTCAAGAAGGGAGGGAGATAGAAGAAAGAAAATTGTAGGCCATTTAGTCTGACCTCACTGGTTGGGGAGATGTAGCTTTGGGGTACTTAATCTTGCCTGAAAAATCTGTTAGAATTCCTTGAGGAAATAACAAGCAGGATAGACAAAGGTGCATCAGATGTTGTGTACTTGGATTTTCAGAAGACCTTTGGCAAGGTGCCACACATGAGACTGCTTAATAAGATAAGAGCGCATGGTATTGCAGGAAAGATACAAGCATGGAAAGAGCATTAGCTGATTGGCAGGAGGCAAAGAGTTGGGGGGGAAGGGAGCCTTTTCTGATTAGTTGACAGTGACCAGTAGTGTTCTGCAAGTTTGGTATTGGGATCGCATTTAGTATTGTAAGTCAATGATTTGGATGATGGAATTGATGATTTTGTGGCCAAATTTGCAGATAATATGAAGATAAGTAGAGAGGCAGATAGTTTTAAGAAAACAGGGAGGCTGCAGAAGGACTTGGACAGATTAGGAGAATGGGCAAAGAAGTGGTAAATGAAATACAGTGTCAGGAAATGTATGGTCATGCACTTTGGTAGAAGAAATGAAAGGGTTGACTATTTTCTAAACAGGGAGAGAATTTATAAATCCGAGGTCCAAAGGGACTTGGGAGTCCTCATGCAGGATTCCCTAAAGGCTAATTTGCAGGTGGAGTCAACTGTGATTAAGGCAGTTCCAGTGTAAGCATTCATTTTGAGAGGACTAGATTATAAAAACAAGGATGTAATGTTGAGATTTTATAAGGTACAGCTGAAGCCTCAGTTGGAATATTGTGAGCAGTTTTGGGCCCCTTATATAAGAAAGGATCTGCTGACATTGGAGAGGGTTCAGAGGAGGTTAACGAGAATGATTCTGGGTATGAGGAGTGATTGATTGCTCTGGGCCTTTACTCTCTAGAATTTAGAAGAATGAGTGCTGATCTCAAACCTTTCGAATGTTAAGACCAGTATCCTTGCAGGCAGGTTTGCTAGAGCAGTTGGGAGTGATTTAAATTAATAGGCAAGGGGATGGAAGCCAGTATGATAGAGCTGAGGATGAGCCAGCAGGTTTACAAGTAGATGATGTAATATGTTTGTAAGGAAAGGCAAGCCAATGATTGGGTACAACTGCAGACAGAGCGAAGAGTTGAGTTGTACCATAGAGGCAAAATTCATAAGGGTGAAGAATGTAGAACTGAAGGTGCTGTATTTAAATGCGTGTAGCATTCAGAATAAGGTGGACAAACTTATGGTGCAATTAGGGATCGGTCAGTATGACGTGGGAATCACTAAGTCATGGTTGAAAGAAAGTCGTAGTTGGGAGTTTAACATTAAAGGATATACTTTGTATCAAAAGGAAAGGCAGCAAGGCATAGCTGGTGGTGTGGCTCTATTGGTAAGAGTTGGAATTAACATCTTTAGAAAGAGGTTACCTAGGGTCAAAGAATGTTGAATCTTTGTCCGTAGAGCCAAGGAACTGCAATGGTAAAAAAACCATTATGGAAATTACATATAGGCCTCCAAATAGTAGCCAAGATGTGGGGTTGAGATTGCAAAGGGAGCTGGAAAGGGCATGTAATAAGGGTATGACACAATTGTAATGGGAGACTTCAATATGCAAGGGGATTGGAAAAATCAGGTTGTAGTCAGCTTGCAAGAGAGAGAATTTGTTGAATGCCTATGAGTTGGGTTTTTAGAGCAGCTTGTGCTCGAGCCTACTAGGGGAAAGGCTATGTTAGATTAGGTGTTGTGTAATAACCCAGATCTTATTAGTCACCTTAACGTAAAGGAACTCTTAGGAGGCAGTGACCATAATATGATTGAATTCATACTGCAATTTGAGAGGTAGAAGCATAAATCTCATGTATCATTATCACTTTGGGATAATGGGAATTACAGAGGCATTAGAGAGGAGTTTGCCCAGGTGGATTGGAGGGGGTTGCTGGCGGGGGTGATGATCGAGAAGAGGTGGCTGAAGTTTCTGGGAATAATTCAAAAGGCGCGGGATAGATATGTCCCACGGAAGAAGTTGTTCTCAAATGGCAGGGCTAGGACCCATGGCTGACAAGGGAAGTTAAGGACTGCATTAAAGCCAGGGAACAGACATGTGAGGTTGCAAAAATGCGTGGGAACTTGGATGATTGGGAAGCTTCTAAAATCCAGCAAATGCCAACTAAAAAATGTATAAGAAGGAAAAAGATGAAATATGAGGACAAACTAGCCAATAATATAAAGCAGGATACTAAAAGTTTTTTTCAGTTATACAAAGAATAAAAAGGAGGTGAGCATTGATATTGGACCACTGAAAAATGATGCTTGTGAGGTAGTAATACGGGACAAAGAAATGGCAAATTAACTTATTAAGTAGTTTGTTTCAGTCTTTTATGTGGAAGACACTAGCAGTGTGCCAGAGGTCAGTAGTGTCAGGGAGTAGGAGTGAATGCCATTGCTATTACAAAGGGAAAAAGTGCTAGGCAAACTGAAAGGTCTTAAGGTGGATGAGTCACCTGGACCAGATGGACTACATCCCAGAGTCCTGAAAGAGGTTCCTGAAGTGGTTGCTGGTCATGAGCTTTCAAGAATCCCTTGATTTTGGCATGGTCCTGGAAAACTGGAAAATTGCAAATGTCACTCCACTCTTTAAGAAGGGAGGAAGATGAAAGAGAGGAAATTGTAGCGCAGTGGCCTAACCTCAGTGGCTGGGAAAGTGTTGGAGTCCATTATTAAAGATGAGGTTGTGGGATACTTGGAATGCTTGGAGACTAATGATACAATAAGACAATTTCAGCAAGGTTTCTGTAAAGGGAAATCCTCCCTGACAAATCTGTTAGAATTCTTTGAGGAAGTAACAAGCAGGGTGGCCAGAGACAGTGGATGTCATTTACTTAGATTTTCAGAGGCATTTGATAAGGTGCCTCACATGAGGCTGCTTAACCAGGTAATATCCTATGTATTACAGGAAATATACTGACATGGATAGAGGAATGGCTGACAGGCAGGAGGCAGCGAGTGGGAATAAAAGGGGTATTTTCTGTTTGGCAACCAGTGTCTTCTGGTGTCTGTCAGGGGTCAGTATTGGGAACATTACTTTTCACATTGTTTGCCAATTTTGTGGCAAAGTTTGCAGATGACACGTAAATAGGTGGAGGGGTAAGTAATGCTGAGGAAGCAATGCGATCGCAGAATGACTTAGACAAATTTTAAGATTGGGTACAAAAGAGGTAGATGGAATACAGTGTTGGGAAATGTTTGATAAGACATTTTTGGTAAAAAGGAACAATAGTGCGGATTATTATCTAAATGGGGAGGAGGGTCAAACATCAGAAATGCAAACGGACTTGCGAGTTCTCGTGCAAGGCTCCCAGAAGGTTAATTTGCAGGTTGAGTCTGTGGTAAAGAAAGCAAATGCAATATTGGCATTTATTTCAAGGGGAATAGAATATAAGAGCAAGGAGATAATGCTAAGCCTTTGTAAGAAACTAGTCAGGCCACACTTGGAGTATTATCAACAGTTTTTGGCCCCATATCTCAGAAAGGACGTGTTGTCATTGGAGAGGGTCCAGAGGATGTTTATGAGGATAATTTTGGGAATGAGGGGGTTAACACATGAGGAGTGTTTGGCAGCTTTGGGCCTGTACTCACTGGAATTTGGATCTCATTGAAACCTACCGAATATTGAAAGGATGTGGAGAGGATGTTTCCTGTGGTGGTGGTATACAGAACTAGAGGGCACAGTCTCAAAATTGAGTAGTGACTTTGTAGAATGGAGGTAAGTAGGAATTTCTGTTTAGCCAGAGAGTAGTGAAACTGTGGAATGCTCTGCCACAGACTGCTGTGGAGGCCAAGTCCATGGGTATATTTAAGGCAGAAGTTGATCATTTCCTGATTGGTCAGGGCATCAAAAGACATGGTGAGAAGGCAGGTATACGGGGTTGAGTTGGATCTAGAATCAGCCATGAAGGAATGGCAGAGCAAACTCGATGGGCTGAATGGGCTAATTATGCTCCTATGTCTTATGTTGAAGCCAACATAAAAGCCAAAGACGACATATAATAGAGCAAAAATGAGCGGGAATTAGAGAATTGGGAAACTTTTAAAATCCAACTTTAAAAAAAGTTATTAAGAAGGAAAAGATGGAATAAAAAATAAGCTGGCCAATAATATTGAAGAGGATATCAAAAGTTTTCTCAGTTACATAAAATGTAAAAGAGAGGTGGGAGTGGATAGCGGACCACAGGAAAATAATGCTGGAGAATTAGTAATGGGGGACAAAGAAATGGTGAACGAACTGAATAAGTATTTTGCATCAGTCTTTACTGTGGAAGACATACAGGGGTCAAGTGTGTGAAATTAGGGAGAAGGTTTTTGAGAAACTGGAAGTAGCTAAGTTACCTGGACCAGATGGTGTACACCCAGGGTTTTGAGAGAGGTGGCTGAAGAGATTGATGAAGCATTAGTAGTGATCTTTCAAGAATCACTAGATTCTGGAATGGTTCTGAAAGACTGGAAAGTTGCAAATGTCACTCCACTGTTCAAGAAGGGAGAGAGGCAGAAGAAAGGAAATTATAGACTATTTAGTCTGACCTCTGGCTGGGAAGATGTTAGAGTTGATTATTTAGGATGTGGTTCCAGGGTACTTGCAGGCACCTGATAAAATAGCATGGTTTCCTCAAGGGAAAATCTTGCCTGACAAACATGTTGAAATTCTTTGAAGAAGTAACAAGCAGAATAGACACAGGAGAAATCGTGTGGATGTTGTGTACTTCACTTTTTTTCAGAAGGTCTTTGACAAGGTGTCATACATGAGACTGCTTAACAAGTTAAGAGCCCACATATTACAGGATAGATACAAGCATGGATAAAACAATGGCTGATTGGCAAGAGACAGAGAGAGGAACCCTTTTCTAGTTGGGTGCTGGTGACTAGTGGTGTTCCACAGAGGTCTGTGTGGGGACTGCAATTTTTTTTTACATTTTACGTCAATGACTTGGATGATGGAATTGATGGTTTTGTTGCAAAGTTTGTGGACTATACAAAGATAGGTGGAGAGGCAGGTTTTGTGGAGGTAGAGAGGCTACAGAAAGACTTACTAGGAGAATGGGCAAAGAAGTGGCAGATGGAATACAGTGTCAGGAAGTGTATGGTCATGTACTTTGGAATAAGAAATAAAAGGGTAGACTATTTTCTAAATGGAGAGAAAATTTTAAAAAATCTGGGTGCAAAGAGACTCTGGAGTCCTTGTGCAGGATTCCATAAAGGTTAATTTGTAGGTTGAGCTGGTGGTAGGAAGACAAGTGCAATGTTGGCATTCATTTAGAGAGGACTAGAATATAAAAGCAAGGATATAATGTTAAGGCTTTATAAAAGCTCAGTTGGAGTATTATGAGAAGTTTTCAGCCCCTTATCATGGAAAGGACTTTCTGATACTGAAGAGGGTTCAAAAGAGGTTCATGAAAATGATTCTGGGATTGAATGGCTTGTCATGAAGAGCATTTGATGTCTCTGGGCCTGTATACACTGCAATACAGAAGAATGAGGGGTGACTTAATTGAAACCTATTGAATGGTGAAAGACCTCGAAAGAGTGGGGTGTGGCGAGGATGTTTCCTATGGTGGGAAAGTCTCAGATTAGGGGAGACAGCCTCGGAATAGAGGGGCATCTGTTTAAAACAGAAATGAGGAGGAATTTCTTTAGCCAGAGAGTGGTGAATCTGTGGAGGCCAAATCTTTGGGAATATTTAAGGTAGAGGTTGATAGATCCCTGATTAGTCAGGGCATGAAGGTATATGGGGATTGGGGCTGAGAGGGGAAATGGATCAGCCACTGCTGAAATGGCAGAGCAGATTAGACAAAAAGGCCTAATTCTGGTCCTGTATCTTATGGTCTTATGATTGAGTGGTTAAGAAGGCATATGGCATGCTTGCCTTTGTTATTTGTGGTATTGCACTCAAAAATCAAGAAGTTATGTTGCACCTTTATTAAATTAATTAGGTTGCAATCTGGAGTTTTGCATACATTTCTGGTCCCCCAATTATTGGAAGGATGTCAAGGCTTAGGAGAGGGTACAGAAGAAGTTTACCAGGATGCTACCTAGATTAGAGGGCATGTGGATAACCGGGTTGTTCTTGTTTCTGGAGACTGGCAGAGAATGAGGCAAGATCTGACAGAGGTTTATAAGATTAACAGAAGTACAGATGAAGTAGATAGACAGTATCTTTTTCCCAGGGTTGAAATGTCTTTTGCCAAAGGGTATGCATTTAAGTTCAAAGGAGATGTGAAGTGCAAATTTTTTAACACAGTGTGGTGGGTGTCTGCAAAGCATTACCTGGGGTGAGGTACAGGCAGATATGTTAGGGACTTACAAGGGATGTTTAGATAGGGTCAGAAATATGATGGAAATGGAAGGATAGGAACATCGTGTAGACATAAGGGATTAATTTAGTTGGCCATTTGATTGCTAATTTAATTGGTTTATCACAGTATTGTGTTGTACTGTTCTATTTCTATTGACCAACTATCTGTATTTCTAAGTTTTGTGTAAGATCAAAATAGCATTTGACTTGTCTTATCTTTGGCTGTAAGAGGTCCTAGTTGATGGAATCAGGAGACAATTATCTATTGGCTGGGTTCAATATTATGTATGAACAGATAATCGTTGGAGGCTAATACTTTCCCTGAACATCATTTATAAGGGACCCAGTGAGCACAAGGGACTGAAATCATCAATTACAGTTTCATCCTCTTGGGGGGGGGGGGGGGGGGGGAGAGAGTAGTCCCTTATTCTGGAATATCTGATCAACAAGTGGGATGATAAATGTGATACTCTTGCTATAGAAGCAAAGTTAAGTGCCAATAACAAAAAAAAATCAGGGAATGGCTGTGACCATCGTCTATTTCTCTCACTGTCAATGTCCTGGATGGTCACTGCTGACAAGAAACTCAGTGGAACATAACTAAATAGTGTGAGTGCAAAAATCAAGGCAGATTTGGGTGTTCTACAGCAATTGACTCATCCCTGATTCATGAAGACTTTCTACCATTTACATAGAGCATCATGAATGAGAAGTAGCAGTCTGCTGCATTTGCCTGGAAAATGAGCTGGCTATCACCCAGAATATGCAGCCTATTCAACCGCAACAACACTCATAAAATGTTGGAGGCACTCAGCAGGTCAGGTAGCATCTATGGAGGGAAGTAAACAGTCATTGGGACTGGAAAGGAAGGGAGCAGAAGCCAGAATAAGAAGATAGGAGAAAGTGGGGGTAGGGGAGTACCAGCTGACAGCTGAAAAAAGGTGAGGGAAAGGAAGGTGGGTAGGTGAGGGAGGGGGATGATGTAAGAAGCTGGGAAGTGATGGGGGAAGAGGTAAAGGACTGAAGAGGGGATCTAAGGACAGTGGACCATGGAAGAAAGGAAAGGAGTGGAACCAGAAGACTGATAGATCATGAGGACAGAGAAGGGTAAGAGAAGAGGTGAGAGGATAACTGGAATGGGGAATCATTCTCTTCCCCTGTTTTCAAGATTTGCCCATCACCTCCTTTATTCCTTGGTCCATTGTTCTCTCCTGTTGGATTACCACGTTAGTTCTTCCACTTATAACCTCCTGGTTTGCATCACTTCCCCTCCCTCTCACCCATTTTACCCCTTAACTTGTCTCACCTATCACCAACTTTTGTTTTCCCCCCTTCCTGACCTTTTTATTCAGATTCTGTCCCCTTTCTAGTTTCGCTGAAGGGTTTTTGCTTGAAACATAGCCTGTCAATTTCTCTCCATAAATGCTGCCTGGGTGTATTATTCAAGATTTCCAGCATTTGCAGAATCTCTTGTGCCTACCATCTAGCTGGAGCATTGTAATAATGTTGTATAGTTCTTTCAAGAGACCTTATGGGAACTTGGCAAAGCTGCTTTGACAGTACCTCCACTATCAAAAAGGGTAAATGCCTTGGATTCCTAGGGATGTCTTTAGTATCATCTTGAAGTATTGGCAGTGCTTTGATGTAGCTAATTGGCTTGCTACCTCTGAAGAAAAGATAATTCATAGGGGGAAAAAAAAATGTTTGTTTAAGATTGTAGTTAAATAGACAAAACTGAGTAATATTGGTAAGTTTTCTTGAAACCGTTTGAGTTTGTTATAGCTTCACCACTTCTATTTCAATGATTTAAATAATCAGACTAATCTGGTGGAATTTGAATATGTATTTTCTGCATCATTAGTGTATTAATGTGACTATGTTATTAAGCAACTAGTGTCGTGGTGCTCACCTGCATCTTTTATTTCCTATTAATAGTGGAAAGAAACTAAAATTTACATTCAAAATTAGACATTTTCAAAATGATTGAATTAGTATCCTGATTCTGATAACTTGTAT
This sequence comes from Hemitrygon akajei, assembly GCF_048418815.1. Taxonomy (NCBI): domain Eukaryota; kingdom Metazoa; phylum Chordata; class Chondrichthyes; order Myliobatiformes; family Dasyatidae; genus Hemitrygon; species Hemitrygon akajei. The sequence goes on along the minus strand of NC_133136.1, from coordinate 85,773,630 downwards.
TTAATGCCATGGGTGATAAACTGTTTTAATTGCAAAAAGAAAGAAACTATTCAATTATTCTGATTGAGGGAAAGTAGAAAGAATGAAAGACAAAGTTAATTTCATAACTATTTGAAATCTATTTCAGTTTTCATATATTTGGGCAATACAGTCATTTTAGCATTTGGGTTAAACAGACTATCTGTCTCCATCACATTAAAAGGACTAAAGAAAATAATTTCAAATGATTTGCATGTGATAATAATGAGACAGAAGTAGATTAGGTGCACAGGAAAGTTTTTACTGCTGTTCAAGAAAGTATGGTGCTATAATCTATAGAAGTAAAGCTCAGCTAATTTAAATAATAGATCAGTAAAAGTCGGTTTTAAAGCACTGATGCTGATGTGAATGCATTAAGAACTGTTTATAGCTTGATTGAAGTAGTTGAAATAAAGCACTTGTATCAAATCTTTCATTATTTCCAGAATATATTAGAGATGTAACTTCAGCAAAAAAATGAAAAACTGTAAATTTACAAACCAAGGGGTCAAAGCAATATGCCTTCAGGCAGATTTCTGATGCAACTGTGCTAAAAGAAATGTTTTCCTTGACATGCCAGCCTCCTCCTCTCACCACTGCCAAACAAGCTATGAAATGTTGTAATTGTATTCAACACTGTCCAATCAAAATTCCCTATATCTTATTAAATTAATTCAAATAATGTAAATAGTTACACATTGTTATAAAATGACAAATTAAACAACCTTTAAGTTCTATATCAAAAGAATGTATCTTTATCTTTGCAAGATATTTGTAGGTTAATTACTATCATTTTATCTTTTAAAGGAAAGTTTTATTCTATTTTGGAAACATTCTTTATGAATCAACATACTTGGAAGAAAATTGACACCGTTGGAAGCCGTTGAGTGCTTTATGTTGCAGTCATGTAAATTGTTATCTACAGCTTGGTTAATCCTTGACCTTTTATTAATTGTGAGAGCTGTTGTTTTGAATTTGGATCCCATTTTCCTGTAATGAAACTGGGGTTAGTCTGTGATTTTACACTTGTTGATAAATTGTTGAGGTGCATTTGCTTTTCCTTTGAGAAGAGTACATGAGTTTCACACACTTGAGTTTTCATGGTCTACTAATTCTCACCAGCTGTTTTTCTTGGGCCTTTAAATCCTGTTTAAACTTTAAGCTGTTCAAAATGTTCTCACTGAAATATATTTTCTTTTAGTGTCTCAGCTGCTACACTGCAGAGTTTTTTAATTCTTGGTAAATTCAAACTCCGCCTCAGTTTGTTGTGGTCTATGCGGTTGCAGCTTCTCATACCTTTAATCTTTTCCTCCAGTAAAAGCCTCTAATCCTTTTACATTTGCTGTTTCAATTGTGTTACTATCTTGTGTCAATCACAGATAAAATCATTGTTTTGCTTTTCATCCTTATTCCATTGTCCATTTTGCACCTCAAAATCCAAGTGTAATGAAGAAAAATTTCTTCCAGTTTACATAAAAACTGTTTTTTTCAAAATCTCATTTATCAAGCTTCTGATCTTCCATTCAATGCTGCATTTGACATCTAGTGCACTCCATGACATCAGTTCACTACCAATGGCCTAATTTACACTTTGACCAATGTGTTCAGTGCTCCTTTCAAAGGAGCACAGAGATAAACTGATAAAGGGATAACTTGTTCATCAATTTAATCCCAGTGCTGGATGGACCACCTAAAGGATTGTCACCCCTTAATTCTAGATGTGAAACCATTCACTACTATGCCCCTGCTTTTGAAACATTCTTCCATGCCTGTGTTATTTCTTGATATGACTATTTTTACTAGCTCTGCAATCCATTTTCAGTAGACTAGGCCAGCCAAAATGCTGCTAAATTCCATCCATCCATCCATCACATCACCTGCCATTAATCTATATTGGCTCCAGGTTAAGAATTTGTCAAATTTTCATCTTTGCTGCCAAATCCCTTGACTGCCTCTTCTATTGTTCTCATCTACTGCTTCTCTTTAGTACTTAAAATATCCAAGATATCAATGGGTCTCCATTCTGATTACCTTGATTTTAAAGATTCCAAAAACCATAACTGAAATTTTTAAGAGAGTATTCAGATTTCAATTCTGAAAGCTCTAACTTTACTGTGTTTTCTCCATGAAGATGCTGTTGTATGTATTTCTGTGAGGGAGATATTTCTAGTATTTTTTTATTATACAAGTCCTTCTAAAGTTATGTACATTTCATTTTTATTGTGTTTTCAGAAAAGTCACTATTTTCATTGTTGACAGTAAACAGTGATTTTATCTTGATGATTTCTTCAGCAGTGATTTTGTAAGATTTTATCTTAGTTTGTGTATTTTTTTCTTTAGAGAGAAACCTTTCCAACGCCATTCAAGATTAACTATCCTGGTTGATTCGAAATTCAGGCAATGGTACAAAAAGGAGTTCCAAGAACACCTGCAAGAAGGAAACACATTTTTCATTTCAGCGCCATTTGTATCGTGGCAAGTGACTTTTTTATTGGGCTGATTTAAAAGGGAAAAAAATTGCATGTTTTGGAACACAATTGGAGCACTGCAAATGTTTGCTTGGAATTGCTACCGTAGAGTTATAGAGTTGATGCATCACTCTGCTCTTTCTGAAATCTACTTTTACCAACATACTGAAATTTTAAACAAACTCAAAAAATGCAATTTAAGTGGTTAAGAATACTGCTGCCAAAAATGGAAAGATTTTCACAGAAGGAGAGTGTTGCTTGTAATACAGATGTCTCAATGAAGTGTGGTACTGGAAGAAAGCAGACTGCAAGAAAGGCTGTAGTAATGAAGAATCTTCTTGATCCTGCACAGCAGAAGGCTAAACAGAACCCTGTAATGAGTGAAAGGGGAACAGAAAGTTCTGATCATCGGAAAGCATATGGAAAACAGATTACTGAAATGTTAATGTTTTGTGTTAAGTGTAAAGATGTTCAGAAGTTCAGCTTTGCAGAACTCAAGGAACATTGTCAACAGAAACACCCTGATGATAAACCCATGTTTGTTTGTAGCAAATGTGGTTTCACTGTGGATGATGTGGAGCGAATGAATGTTCATGCAATTTCACATAAAGTGGACAGTCCTTTAAGCACAGGTCCTGGTAATGGCAAGGAAGGTCAATCCTCACGTGTAGAGGGAAAACAACATAAAACCAGACATTTAAAGCCAGATACATTGTACTGTAATAAATGCAGGTTTTCAACAAAAGATCCACTTCAGTTTCAAAAACACACGCTGAGGCATGATGAAATACAGTATAAATGTGGACGATGTGATCATGTTTGTTACACAAGGGGAGAATTCCAACGTCACTCTGTACAACATACTGGAACGTTTCCCTTTAAATGCAGGTATTGTGATTATGGTGCAGTACGAAAGGATTATGTTGTGAAACATACCAAGGGAGTGCATAGAGACATTGTAAAAAATGGTGGATCTGTCCTCGTTCTACCAATGCGGAAAGGTCATAAGAAAGCTTTCCCTAAACCGAATAATGGCTTAAAAGGTAAGCAAACAACAACTTCACAAAATGAAAATTCTGCCAGTATGATTTTAAATGATCAAGTGACAGATTTGGTGAATATGGCTCCAAATCCCCAGGAGACTTCCTGTCAACTCCAGGACTTGGATATTGCTGTTCTTCCACAGGCAGATATCACAGTTTCTGGTGAAAATAAGTGCAGTGATAAAACTGTGCAATATGTTAAACGTTCGAACTGTTTTTCCACAGATGCTAGAAGGATTCGCCTGCAGGTACTTGCAAATTCTAAGCACGTTGTTCAGCCTGGTACTCCCTTAACCTTGGTTACCCCAGCACAAGTAGTTATTCCTTCAAATTGTTTGGCTCAATTAATAGAAATAAAATCTGTTAATGGAAAGCAACAATTGGTGTTCAAGCTAATACCACAAGCCTCAGCAAGTGCTTGCCCTGTCCTAGGCTCTGATGCATCAGGAATAGCGCCTTTTTCTTCACAAGAAATGGAAGAAGACATGAACATAAAACTTGCAAATCGACAAAAGAGCAGCATGTCAAATAATTCACCTACATTTCTTCCAAAAATTGTTGATCATAATTTATTTCCCCATTTTGATCATCTGAAGGAGGATTTTGACGCTGATCAGAATGGTATGGTAATGAATACTAAGACAATCTATTCAACTTCTCATATTTTAGATGATAAAACAACAAGCTCTTCCACATTGGAGTTCAGAAACAAAAGTAATCCAAAATGGAAACAAAAGGTAATTACAGACCAACTGCAAGGCGGAGAGTCAGTCACAACTGATTCAACTTGGGCTTCACAGCAGAATGGCTTTCTATCACCAAATATTTTGGGAAAAGCAGTGCATTGTGTTCTAGATGGCAAAACCATTGTACCTAATTTGAATCTAGATACCCAAGAGATTATTACTCAAGTTGATAATGAATCCTTAACTTTCTCCGGACATAAGGAAATGCAGAAAAGTAAGAGCCCATATTTAACTAATGAAGTTGCCACAGGCAAAGGACAAGAATCTGTTTCAAATTGTGAGCAACCTTTCCCATCAAGATTCAACAGAACATGCCTTGAAGTCATCTCTATTAACAAAGCTTCTGAAAAACCATTTGTACAGCTGCCTAAGGTCGTGCAAGTGCTCCCAAAACCAGACGTATGTTTGTGTGATAACCAATTAATGGGTTCTGGTTGCAAAACTGCAATCAGGTCAGTGGAATCTTTGCCAGTCAATGGAACTGAAGCCAGTACACAGCTTTGTATTAAATCATTCTCTACATCTCCTGATAATAGTACGGCTACACAGATGCAGGTATCTTCTGCCTCGTCGAGGAATGTCACAGCTTCATCTTCCCAAAACCATGGTCTTCAAGTTGTTTCTAATTTTTCACCTGTGCAACCCAGACTTGTATCCAAAGATACAAATCATGCAGAGCATTTGATATGTCAGGGAACTGAAATTGTTAACAAACAACCCATTAATGAAGCTTTTAAAAGTGGATTTGAAAATCAAGATATGTGTTGTGCTGTAGTACAGAATTTTAGAAACATATCTGCATCATGCATGCTTCCACCAGGTAGTAATGAAGTCTGCCACATAGACAGTTCGCTTCATACACTGAAAAAGTATGAAAAGAACAGGAAGATGCCAGACATGCAGTTAAATTCATTGGAACATGGGGAAACCATTGCCAATGATATCAACAAGTCAGGACACAATAACCAAATATTGGTTACAAAACCAAAAACACATAAGGATTTGCAAAAAAATATTAATTGTCCTAGCTCAGCAGGAGTTCCTATCAACATGTTTACTTCTCAGTCAACTAGCAGTCTGGCAGTCATGAGCAAAGTACATGATGACAATGAACTAGGTAAAAAAGGATTTTTATCTATTAACCCAGATGCTCATTATAGTCAGGATACATTACAAGGCATTACAGTTAATGCAGACTTAAGTGATTTTGATAGCCATCATGATTTGGAAGGCAGCAAGTCCACTGAAGACCATTTGGTTGATACACAATGGCCAATAATTTCCTCGGTGTTTTCTCTTAGCTCCAGTACAGATATACCAGAGAGTATTCAATGGGACAATATCCAAGACAGCCCTTTATTTGCTTCTGCACAGATCCTAAAACCCGATTTATGTCCCCTGATTCAGGCAGATTGTACAAATCCATCAAATATGTCTGAAGAAAGAAAGAAAAATAAAGAATGCCAGAAAAGTGAACAGTCACATCATAAGAATCTAGAGCATATATCCAGATCTGAAGATGTATGCCTTGGTACCACTGCGGTTCGATCAGTGGAAAGTCGAAACCAATTTAAATTATCCAGAGATAAAAGTTTGTGTCTTTCCTTATTACCGCCTGTGTCACCTATTGAGATCGAAGAATGTTCTTCTGCACATAGATTTGAGCAGTTTGATGATGATGTCCGTATGACCCAAGATGCAGATTGGTTGGATTCTGGTGAATTTTCTTTAAATCAAACTAGTTCCAATGTATGTTTAGGACAGTCTCCTACAAGCTGTAATAACACAATAGTGGAGCATTCCACCTGTGTCAATAGTTTTGTACAGATAAACCAATTTATTAGCACGCCTAGCTCCACTGAAAATTCAACAACTCTGACACAGAACCACCAAACTAAATCGGTCTCTTCCCCGAAACTAAATGTGTGGAATTTATCCCCAGATGGTATATCCATCCAAAGCAAATCACTGCCAAACATTCCATTGTCAGACAGATTTGGGAAACCTTCTGTTTCGCATAATATTACTAGCAACTTCCTACTTTCACCTTCTCCTTCAGGGGTAACAAATGTTCTTGAAGAACAAGTTCAGGATCAGGTTGAACTTGTAAAGGTTTGTGAACCAAATGGCAGCAGTTCTGAGCGTGTTTCCTTTTCTCAGAATATTTGTCATTTCTCAGAAGAGGTACAAACAGATGTGCCTAGTGCTGCAATGCCTTCAGTGAAACTCTGCCATCAGCTTAGTGGTGATAACAAAGATTCTTTGTTTTCATCAAGCACAAATTCTAAAAATGTGAACTCTGCTGATGCTGCTGAGAACCATGAACAGCTACCTCACAACCTTGGCCAAATGCCACAGCTTGCAGAAAAGTTAACGCTTCCACCTACAAAACTACAGAATGTTTCACTCTCAGTCTTGTTTCCTGCAGGCAACCAAAGCAACCATAAAAAAGTCCAATTAAAGTTACCTGGTAACAGCAGTAGAACACATTCTGTGTTATCTCCAAGTATCAACCATGGTCATTGCTTCCCTGTACCAGTTGATGCATCTAATCAGACTAAATGCGTTAATCATCTTGTTAATTCCCAAAATACTGATGAAATTAGGAACAATAAACCAAACTGTCTTTGGGAAGGTGGGCCTGGAATTAGGAACAATAAACCAAACATGGGGCAGAATGTGCTAAGTCCAATTCCTCAATTTCAATCTATGCCAGAAATTCCTCCTTTATGTACTTCTGCATTTCCAGTCCCTTCCACAGAACCCCAAATTGATCCTGAAAGTGCACCACCACCTCATCCTCAAATAAAAGACACTGACTGCACAAGACATGAAGCCACTTACAAGGTTGTTTCAAGTGGTATTGTGCTTAGAGTATTAAATGCTGCTGATGAGTCCAAACAAAAAGCCTCTGCGGCAAGATGCGAGGTTGTCAACCAGTTGCAAAAATTGAGTGAATTCTCTTCGTTGGTTTCGGAAAGCACAACAAGAAAGTCAGACATGCAGGCACCATTAGTGACAAAGAAGCGCAAAGAACCTAATTCTGTAAGTAATTACTCTCCCAAAGCAAAACAGGCAAACAGGAGCTGTAATATGTCTTCTGATTTGATTGACCAACCAAACGTATGTAATACTACTACAATTAACTTAGTTGCTCATCAGAAATCTCAGCAGCTGAAGGACAGCGAAGAATTGCCATTGAAACGGAAGTGTACCAGGAAAGGGAAAACAGATCAAGTACAGCATTTAAAAAACATAGAGAAAAAACCCAATCTTGTTCCCATTGCTACTGATATTTGTGAGTTGGAGTTGTTAAAGACTGCCCGCAAGCTGAGACTCAAGCCATTTAATGACAGTCAGTTGGTGAAATGTCCTCGCCGCAATCAGCCTGTAGTTGTGTTAAACCATCCAGATGTAGATATTCAAGAGGTAACAAATGTAATGCAAACTATAGGCAAGTACAGAGGACATGTACTGAAAGTGGTTTTATCGGAGAGAACAGTTATTTCTCTCAATTTAAAGAAAAAGCAACAAAGACAAGAGATTGCAAATCAAAGTATTTTACATGATAAATGGCAGAACTGCAAGGTAGTCAGTCCAGTAAAGGAAAGGCTTATGTTGAAAATGAAACTCAAAAAGATTCACAAAAATAATTATCAGATTGTGAATAATACTCAAAATGAGCATTTGCAATTTAAATTCCACTGTTGGTTTTGTGGACGCATGTTTTGTGATCAAGAAGAATGGATTGCTCATGGGCAACGTCATTTAATGGAAGCCACTCGGGACTGGAACGATGTTACCACCATTCAAGAAACAACAGGAAATGGAGCTGAATTACTGGATGTGGAAGGGAAATCTAATCAATAATTACAGATCCAGAAATTTAAGAACGCTAGTTGGTATTAGCCTAGAATACACACAATGTAGAATCATACATCTTGGCTCACTTACTGGCTTGAAATCTTTAAATGCTGCTTTAACTTTGATATAAATTATACCTTGGTAATGTAAGTTACGTAATGTAGTTTACTGTCCCTTGGCAAAGTGTGCAGTGCAGAATATTCAAAAGGAAAGCTATTCTATCATTTATCATTGAAGGATTACAGTTGGAAGAGACATTGGAATGTTCTAATGTAATACCCATCACAAGAAAATAATACTGAATGTACAATGAGGAACTTGTATTTAGAGATTCTTAATTTTGCTCTAAGTTCTGTATTCATTTTGCTCTTATTTAATACTTCACATTTTGTAGAGTTGAAGTGAACTAACTTATGAAACAAGTGCTTTTTTTGCACAGTTTTGAAATACTTTGGCATTTTATTAGTGCACTTGGTGAAATGTTGAATGTTCATTTCTGATGTATGGGCAGGTGGTGTCTGAAGTATTTATGTGCACCATTTTGAAAAATATGCCATGAAATTCATCTCCATCAGCAGTGTTAAGTGTTAGTGGTGGTGTACTACAGTGGTCCCCAACCACCGGGCCACAAAGCATGTGCTACAGGGCCACGAGGAAACGATATGATTTGTCGATATGAAACGATATCAGTCAGCTGCACCTTTCCTCATTCCCTGTCACGCCCACTGTTGAACTTGAGTGCACGTGAGGTCATCAGTTGCCTAAACGCAATGATACCCTCATGCCGGGGATCATGGCCTCGCGCGGCCGGCGAGACGTGCTGATGCTACTGGCCTGCAGCGCAGACAGTTGGGTGCCACCTCTAATCCTGTTTAGCACACTGAATGTTTGTGGGGACCCCAGTGCTAAAGTATTCGCAGATGACCTAATTCGGGCCCAGGGTTTCGTAAGTAGCAGAGCAGCTACCGTGCTGCGATCTACTGAAAGTCATCCCTCGAACGAAATTTTTGTCGGCCGATAGATCCTACCTACCTACAAAGAGGGCAGGCACGCTCCCTGTTGCACTCCTCGCTCGCTCGGTCGCTCTCTCTGGACTGCGACCACTGCGACCCCGGCATGGGGACCTCTGGCCCTTACCTTGTCCACTCACCCCACCCATGACCAGCCGCACCTGGCCAAGGTGTCTGGCGGCAGGCAGGCGGAGGCTGGCGTTCGGGCCCGGAAGCTGTATAATGAGGCAATGAAGCCCTCAAAACTGCTTCGGCACCTTGAGTCCAAGCACCCTGCACTTATAAGCAAACCCATTGAGTTCTCTGAGCGAAAAAAACGTGAGCAAGCGGGACAGAAGCTAGTGCTGATAACCACGAAAACTAAATTGTGGAATAGACTGGACATAAAGAACCCCATTGGAGTATCGCTGTATTCCGGTCGTGATTAACACCATCACCCCCCCTCCCTCTCCGCCCCCCCCCGTCGACCGGTCCACAAGAAAATTGTCAATATTAAACTGGTCCACAGAGCAAAAAAGGGTTGGTGACCCCTGGTGTACTATACCTCACAAGTTTCATTCCATTGGAATGAATTAGGGATTTGGTATGCCATGCATTGGGTTTTAGTTTTTGTACTATTGTAAGATTGACTAATTTCAACATTATATTTGATTTCAATTGAATACGGTAAATGTTTGGAGATGGTGTGCAATGTGCTGACATTAGTTATATAGCAAATTTAGTGCTCCCAAATGGATGAATTTCAATGCAATAATTTGTAGAGTAGATTAAACACCACAGTTAAATATGTACAAGAAATTGATGTTTTTGCATTTGTTCAATTTATATTTGGCATAATAAACAAAACTGGGAGATGTTCTTGTTTTAAAACATTGCTTTTGTTGAGCACTTGCTTTTTACTCTGGACATATTTTAACTTTAATATCTTTAACGCTTCTAAAGAACAGACAGATTGGAGCTCAAACACTTAAATTTGTTGAAAACTTTTAATTTCCTGTGCTACCAGTATGAAATATTTTTGTATTCATTTTTAATTTTGGAAAAATACTGCTTTTTCATTTAAATTACATTTCATGCCATTAATTGTATCTGTTACCAATATAAATTCTGAATTAGAATCTTATTTGTGGAATTGTTTTTGGTCTATATTTATAAACCATTGTAAAATTACAAGGTACTGAGATTTCTAGTTTGATCATGCCTTTCCTTTTCCTGAAACATTACATTTGCTTAGACTAAACATTTGCTTGTTTAGTCTAAGTTAAGATACTCTGTAACAACTGAAAAACTGCCTGCATTACAGAAGTCATGTACAGTAAGTGACTCAATGCTGTTTAAAGTGACAATTTAAAAAAAAAAATTGGTTTCAATGAATTAGATAGCCCCAGACAATAGAAGAATACCAGAGATTCAAATTGGGAACAACTGTGACTTCATTCAAAAAATATTAGCTGCTTTTTAAATGACCAAAAAATAGACAGAAATATTAAAGGAATCTTATGGACCATGCTGCTAATTACATTGAAGAAAACCTGAATGAAAAATGAGAACAATTTTAAGTCTTTTTTTTTTCTCTCTGTGAATGCATTTATCTGTCTGAAATTAACTTAAATAATATTGAAACAGAATAAAATGTCAATTTAATTTTTCATTTTAAATTATGTATTAATATTTCTCTTAGAAATATTTTGATTTTAAAATAGTAGAACTTTAAAGTTGCATGATAGAATCTCATTTCACTAAATTTAACCTTTGTTCTTATATTTAAGAACAAATTTTATAGAACGAATTTTATAGATTTGTGGTGTACATTTTCTATTTGGGTTTGTCAATATGAAGGGTGATTGATAAGTTCGTGGCCTAAGGTAGAAGGAGTCAATTTTAGAAAACCTAGCACATTTATTTTTCAACGTAGTCCCCTCACGACACTTATTCCAGAGGTCATGAAGCATACAGATCTTGTAAGTTAATAACTCATTAGTTTATAACTCATCAGGGTGATTGATAAGTTCATGGCCTAAGGCAGAAGGAGTTGAGTTATTAACTTCAAACTTTCTGCATAATCATTCAGAGTTGAACTGCATGTGCATGTAACGAGAGCTGTATAACTCATCTCCTACCTTAGGCCACAAGCTTATCAATCACCCCTGCTATAGGCAATTTCACAGTTGACAGCTTGTTCAAACCAAACATCGCAATTAGGAGGAAATGTGATCTAAATGACTTTGTGGAATGATTGTTGGTGCCAGACGGAGAGGTTGAGTATCTCAGATACTGCTGATACCCTGGCATTTTCATGCAGTCTCTTAAAGGTCAGGTGATGGAGGTATGTGCTGGGGAGCACTTCGGGTCCAGTGATCACAATGCCATTAGTTTCAATATAATTATGGAGAAGGATAGGACTGGACTCAGGGTTGAGATTTTTGATTGGAGAAAGGCTAACTTTGAGGAGATGGGAAAGGATTTAGAAGGACTGGATTGGGACAATTTGTTTTATGGGAAGGATGGAATAGAGAAATGGAGGTCATTTAAAGGTGAGATTTTAGGGTACAGAATCTTTATGCTCCTGTTAGGTTTAAAGGAAAGGTTAAAAGTTTGAGAGAAACATGGTTTTCAAGGGATATTGGAAACTTGGTTTGGAAAAAGTGAGATATCTACAATAAATATAGGCAGCATGGAGTAAATGAGGTGCTCGAAGAATATAAAGAATGTAAAAAGAATCTTAAGCAATAAATTAGAAAAGCTAAAAGAAGATACGAGGTTGCTTTGGCAAGTAAGGTGAAAATAAATCCAAAGTGTTTCTACAGTTATATTAATAGCAAAATGATAGTGAGGGATAAAACTGATCCCTTAGAGAATCAGAGTGGACAGCTATGTGTGGAGCCAAAAGAGATGGGGGAGATTTTGAACAATTTCTTTTCTTCGGTATTCACCAAGGAGAAGGATATTGAATTGTGTAAGGTAAGGGAAACAAGTAGGGAAGTTATGGAAACTATGATGATTAAAGAGGAGTACCGGTGCTTTTTAGGAATATAAAAGTGGATAAGACTCCGGGTCCTGACAGGATATTCCCTTGGACCTTGACGGAAGTTAGTGTAGAAATAGCAGGGGCTCTGACAGAAATATTTCAAATGCCATTAGAAACGGGGATAGTGCCAGAGGATTGGCATATTGCTCATGTGTTTCCATTGTTTAAAAAGGGTTCTAAGAGTAAACCTAGCAATTACAGGCCTGTAAGTTTGACATCAGTGGTGGGTAAATTAATGGAAGTATTCTTAGAGATGGTATATATAACTATCTGGATAGACAGGGTCTGATTAGGAATAGTGAACATGGATTTGTGCGTGGAAGGTCATGTTTGACAAGTCTTATTGAATTTTTTGAAGAGGTTACTAGGAAAGTTGACGAGCATAAAGCAGTGGATGTTGTCTATATGGACTTCAGTAGGCCTTTGACAAGGTTCCACATGGAAGGTTAGGAAGATTCAATTGTTAGGTATTAATATTGAAGTATTAAAATGAATTCAACAGTGGTTGGATGGGAGATGCCAGAGAGTAGTGGTGGATAACTGTTTGTCAGGTTGGAGGCCGGTGACTAGTGGTGTGCCTCAGGGATCTGTACTGGGTCCAATGTTGTTTGTCATATACATTAATGATCTGGATGATGGGGTGGTAAATTGGATTAGTAAGTATGCAGGTAAGATAAGATTGCTAAGATAGGGGGAGTTGTGGATAATGAAGTAGGTTTTCAAAGCTTGCAGAGAGATTTAGGCCAGTTAGAAGAGTGGGCTGAAGGATGGCAGATGGAGTTTAATGCTGATAAGTGTGAGGTGCTACATTTTGGTAGGACTAATCAAAATAGGATATACATGGTAAATGGTAGGGCATTGAAGAATGCAGTAGAACAGAGTGATCTAGGAATAATGGTGCATAGTTCCCTGAAGGTGGAATCTCATGTGGATAGGGTGATTAAGAAAGCTTTTGGTATGCTGGCCTTTATAAATCAGAGCATTGAGTATAGGAGTTGGGATGTAATGTTAAAATTGTACATGGCATTGGTAAGGCCGAATTTGGGGTATTGTGTACAGTTCTAGTCACCAAATTATAGGAAAGATGTCAATAAAATAGAGAGAGTACAGAGAAGATTTACTAGAATGTTACCTGGGTTTCAGCACCTAAGTTACAGAGAAAGGTTGAACAAGTTAGGTCTTTATTCTTTGGAGTGTAGAAGGTTGAAGGGGGTCTTGATAGAGGTATTTAAAATTATGAGGGGGATAGATAGTGTTGACGTGTATAGGCTTTTTCCATTGAGAGGGGGAGATTCAAACGAGGACATGAGTTGAGAGGGGGCAAAAGTTTAGGGGTAACACGAGGGGGAACTTCTTTACTCAGAGAGTGGTAGCTGTGTGGAACGAGCTTCCAGTAGAAGTGGCAGAGGCAGGTTCGATATTGTCATTTAAAAAAATTGGTTAGGTATATGGACAGGAAAGGAATGGAGGGTTATGGGCTGAGTGCATGTTGGTGGGATTAGGTGAGAGTAAGTGCTCGGCACGGACTAGAAGGGCGGAGATGGCCTGTTTCCGTGCTGTAATTGTTATATGGTTATATGGAAAAGTTTTAGAACCCTAGTACATGAGGGATTAGGTTCATGAGATTTGAACACTCTTAATTCACTTGGGTTTTCTGGTGTTTTTGTGGAGTGACATTATTTGTGTAAGATCCCTCACTCTTTTCCTTCTTGGTTGTTACCATTTCTGGGATGTTTGTTATCTCTGATGATGAAGCTGTATGTCACTTTCTGAGTGAAATGTTTAATATGTCTGAATAAATTAATACCAGTTAATTATTCAGAAAGTTATCACACTAATACAGCAAATTCAATGGTCCAAGCTATGAAATTCTGTTGGGGAGACATACCCTTGATCTTTGCATACATATGTATTTGTTATCATTCACTTAATGCCTTGGAACCGCACTTGTCTCTAAATCTCAGGTGGGAGTTAAAGGAAATGTGTAAATTGCAGTTCACTCAAAAGGTGAATGTACAGAGCAAATAAGTTCTAATGTTTTAAAGGAACGTTTAAACTTAACATCTGCTTAGATTCCCCAGCTGACGTGGTGGAGTGTTTCAGCTCTATCTTCTGCATCATTAATCTTGTAGCCCAGTAAATGAATCATTGTGCACCATTCTCAGATCTTGTATTTAATAGAAAGGAATATAACCATTCATATGGGATGAACTGTAAATCTAAAATGTTCCCTAATATGTTACAGTGATAAAATTACTGTAAGCAAAGAAGGTTGGAAGTTGGTCCAGCATTTGGCTACATCAGTTCTTGGTTTTGGTTCTTTCCTTTTAATTGCATGTGTACAAAGGTACCAGTTACCCCAAACTGGTTGTTGGTACATGAAATTATGATGGTGAGCTGGAGGATAGTATGTTGTTAAAAGAGTTCGTATAGCAGTTTTCCTATTTCAAAGGATTGATGGCCTATCTACAAAGCCACCAGCCTGTATGTGGAACTCAATGCGTTTCGCAGATGCAATGCAGTTGTTCCTTTATACCAATTAAACTTGGTGGGGTCAATGCTGGATGTTGCAAGTAAACGCATCCCGACACTTGCAGTGTTAGACGAAGCATGCTTATTTCCAAGCCATACGTTTAGCGATTACGTTCAGTGAGGAATTAACACAAGTTTCCCTACAGAATAAGTAGTCTCTTGACAGTTGCTAATGAATAAGAAATATTTTGTGCACTGGGAAAAAGAGGATAACGTACACCAGATTAAAAAATAAACTAGAAATAAATGAATTTTATTAGTTTTTATATAAAATAACTAATTTCCTCTTAAATACAGTTTTTGTATCATTGCAACTTTCTCACGTGACGATTGCCTGTTGCATCACATCTGAATTTTTGAAGTTAACAAGTACAATAGAAAGTAGCTTAGAATTCCTTTACATTGAAATATTTTAACACAGGTGCATAATACAGATATGCAGAGATAAAAATCAGTTTCTCAGCGCAATATCAGATGTATTGATGTATTGTTCCATCTGGTTTCCTGATTGATCCCTTCCATCGATTAATCGCAACGGAATATTTTTGTGAGCTTCTGTTATGAGGCACTGAAGAAAACACCCGAGGGGTTAGATAACGAACGTTATAGTTTCAAAATGTCCTGGAAGGTGGTTAATAAGACTTAATAATACACAAGGGTTTAACGGTATTTTTCCAACTAAATCTTTCTTTCCTAGATAATGGGTATTTGAAACACGTATGCCCCAAACTGGAAAAACGACACAAAGTTCTGGATTTTCAAATGCAAGCTACATTTCACATTGGGTGTGTTCTGCTTTTAAAGAGTTGTGCTAGAATACAAGCTATCCACAAAATAACGAAGGTGCTGATTTTCATCTTTTTTTCCCCAGTTTGCTGGTAACTCGATTGGTAAAGAGTCTTAAATCAAGATTTTTTTTTGTGATGCAAGAGTACTCGTAGGTATTTTCTGGCGAGTTTGAGCCATATAATCTAAAATGTAATTTACAATCAATATTAATTGGGTTGACACAGCACTTTGTTGGTGGAAAATCAGGTAACTCGTGGTTGTCTGGATATGGTTGTATTTTACAATAAACCCATTTGAACTATATACTTACAGAGGCCATCGAGCTACGGGTTTTAAATACTGTGTATCAAGGTATATTCTATCACGTGACGTTAAAACGCCGGGAAGATCATACCTGGTTATTAGTGCTAAGTGCACGATACAGTGGCATCAGTGTGATGTACTTACTGTCGAAATTCATTCAATTATGTCAATTGAATCAATTATAGAGGCAGAGTATAACGGATTGAAGTGGCTACATATTTCCATTTAACAGTACTGACCAGCCGTGAATTTCTAGGCGTGTATTCCAAAATTCTGCTCGTTTCCATCGATTCATGACAAGATTCTTATTATTGACCGGCATGCTAATGATTTTCACAGGAAGATAATGCTTATAAAAAAAACTTAACAAATCGGGCATACCTTGGGTATAATTTGTATCCAGGTCATCAGTTGCGCTGACAATAGAAACATTATCCTATCTAGGTTAAGCACAAAATAATTGTTTTGTTTACTGGCGCATCTAATATCCATTAAGACCTCCAATAATTGAACTATTTGTAGTTAAAATAGTTCCATGAGGCGACATTGTTCACCGTTCGTGCTGCTTTCTATTTGGACATCAAACGAACAGAGCATTATTACTGACGCGGAGCAGCTGCATTGGCATCTCGATTTCAGGAGCCTTTTATTAATCTTAAGTCCTCACAGATACAGTGCACATTGTCGCACATAGCCGGTTGCCTTAGCAACACTCTAGCTTTATTTCAATGTATGGTGGCAAATGTGTGGCAGCTGGACATTGGTTCTTCAAAATTACTTAAGAGCAATTGGAGTGAATTTCATCTGCAGATCTGACACACTCATTTGATGCCGGTTAAGGATGGGGAATTAATGCAAATCAAGGGAGATGAGATTCAAGGTGAATTCAGGCTTCATACAATGGAGCACGAAACTAGGCGCCCGTGCAATTAAATGCTCAAAGAAATTGATTTAAGAACAAAAATGTAACCATGTATTTTTTTCTTGCTGTCAAAATACCGTGAAACAGAACAGAAGCCTTAGAAAGAAACAACGGAATGATCTAATGGTACAATATAAGAACGCACTTAGTGGGCCCGCAATTCCCCATAAGCAAGCAAAAAAGTAGTAATGTGATTTGATCCTGGAGAGCGGAATTCTTTTCAATAAAAGGTAATGGATTTTACACTAAAATCTTCCCATTGCGCCAGCAGTACAATCTGATGAAAAGATGCTTATACTTAAAGAAGGTAAAAACAGTAGTATGCTATCTAGTTTAGGATACTTGTTCCACATACGGTATTTTTGACTTTTTAAAAATTTCTGCCTTTAAAAGTTTTAAAGACATCAATGACGATTATTTCTGAATTTTCACCTTTTATTCTGCTTTAAAAAGTTTATACTTGTTTTTCGAAATTCGCATACAGATGTTGACAAATCCTGTTCGCAATACAACTTCGTCGATGAAGTGAATTGACAGGGTGGTAAAGCTGAAAGTTAATCTGACTCTGAAAGCTCCTACTGTCACCAAATCGGGCTTCTCGAGGCGGTGCCTGATGGTTCATTTGGCTTTTTAACACTCAAAAATGCTGTAGTTTGATGAACAATAATAAGCAATGAGATAAATAAAAAAGCAACAATTAAAAGTGTACATATATAATATGAATTGTGTAATTGTCTATAAAATGCTATTGCTGAATCATCACTTCGTCTAGCTTGTACTTGGGCTGCTTTATTGTCTACCCTCGCTGAGCTTATTTGCTGTTGCCCATATTTTCATCCTTGTTGCTTTACCTTGGCCCAGGTTCATAGTTCAATCTACCATGTTCCACTGCTGAAATTCTGGTGCCCATGTTCTAACTCATACTAAGTCCCCTACATCCATTACATTTGTTTGTGCTTCCCCAGAATGACTTGCATTTGAAAAACCTTACAATGGCATTCAAATCCTCAACCCTCCCTATTCTGCAATCTTCTGCACTGACTGTCACACTTCGAAAATGGGGTCTCATATGCCAGACTGCTTTTTATAGACCTCATCATACCCCAGAAATTGGTGGGGAAACTGACCTCGCTGGGTCTCATATCCTCCCTTTGTGACTGAATACTAGACTTCTTAACAGTAAGGCCACAGCCAGCCCTCGTGGGCAGCAACGTCTCTAGCCCCATTAAGCTGAACGCTGGCGTGACTCAAGGCTGTATTTTCAAGTCGCTGCTGTTCACACTGCCGACGCGTGACTGTGTCGCCGGATCCAGCTCAAGCTGGGTCATCAAGTTTGCGGATGACACGACAGTGGTTGGTCACATCAAAATCGACGACGAGACGGAGTATAGAAAGGAAGTGGAGCGCCTGGTGGATTTGTGTGAGAAGAACAACCAAAGCCTGAATGTAGAGAAGATAAAGGAAATTGTTGTGGACTTCAGGAAGGTGCAGACGAAGCATTCTCCATGGCTCTTCCGTAGAGAAAGTTAAGTGCACCAAGTTCCTGGGAGTTCACGAATGAGCTCACCTGGTCCCTTAATATCACCTCCCTGAACAAGAAGGCATAGCAGTGCCTCCATCTCTTAAGAAGACTGATGTAAGGGAGCTCCCCCTCCCCCATCTTAACTACATTTTACAGGAGTACCATTGAGAGCGTTCTAACAAGTTGCATCGCCATCTGGTATGGGAGCAGTCGAGCATCGGACCAGAAGTTCCTGCAAAGGACTGTGACATTCTCTGACTTACCTTCAGACAGGAGACTACGATGCATAAAAACAAGAACAGTCAGGATGAGAAACAGTTTCTTCCCCCAAGCTGTCAGGCTTCTGAACTCCCAGCGGCATCATACTCGAAGTGCGACTGGTTAATATGTTCCAGTACAATATTTAATATCAATACACTTTAGTTTGTTATTTCTGTGTGATTCATCTGTAGATTTTATCCCTACCTTTATAAGTATATTGGACATTGGGGAAAAAATTGAATTTCCCCATGGGGATGAATAAAGTATCTATCTATCTATCTATCTATCTATCTATCTATCTATCTATCTATCTATCTATCTATCTATCTATCTATCTATCTATCTATCTATCTATCTATCTATCTATCTATCTATCTATCTATCTATCTATCTATCTATCTATCTATCTATCTATCTATCTATCTATCTATCTATCTATCTATCTATCTATCTCTATATCGTTTGTTATGTGTATTACAGTGTTTTACATCCTGATTCGGAGAAACTTCGTCTCGTTCCTATAGACATTATATGGTTCTATACGTTATATACATGCTTGTAGTTAAAGGCAATTAATTTGACTTGGCTTCTCCCATTCTTGCATGAGATATCAACATTTTTTTTACTGTATCTGAGCAAACCTTTATCTGAATTTCTCTGCCACTGGCAGTCTGCAATTCCTCTGATTAAAAATGTGTTGCCGGATGCTCTATTCCTATGCCAGGTTTTGGATGTTTGGAAGCCCTTGGACCATATCATCTGAGTCATGGCCGAGAGGAATGTGCCCAGCACAAACAGTTGGTGCAGTAGGATAGTGGAGGGCTGTGAAAGGAAATCAAAAGTGCCGATGATCATTAAGGGCAATTGGCAGAGTTTTGGATTTTAGGGAGGGGAATAATTGAGACCGTAGATTTTTAGATGTTATTGAGGAGGGTGGGGTGGGGTGAATGGAGGAAATAGCTGGTAGTGCAGGATAGGCACTTGGATTGGGAGGGAGATGGCGGTTTTCACAAATTGAGCAGAGGGAGTTAGTGAAATGTTGGGATGCAGCTAAGGAATGAAGTTTGTCATTGGCCTACTTGGCAAGTGTTTCATACCAGTATTGCCAGCTCGGCGAGGGCCCAACATTGGATATTCCTGGAATTACATGGTCCAAGTTCAATAAAAGTTGCCAATAGCTGCTGGCGTGTCGTTGTTAAAGTTCGGCGCTTTTTGGAGTTAAAGAGTTCAATTCCGGTGCTGTTCTGTAAGGAATCTCTGTATTTCCTCCCCGTGGGATGTATGGGTTTTCTCTCGATCCTCCGGCTTCATCTCACAGTCCAATGACGTACCTGGTAGGTTAATTGGTCATTGTAAATTGTCCCATGATTAGGCTAGGTTTAATCGGGGTTGGCGGGGGTTGCTGGAGGTGGGGCGGAGCTGGTTCGAAGGGCTTACTCTGCTGTATTGCTAATATAAAGTAAAATTAATTGTTTAAAAAAAACTATGCAAGTTTGACTTGCACCCTAAAATGCTTGATTGAATTTTTAGCTTGACGAGGCACTACCTGTAACTGAGCATTATGATATTTCAGATACTTAGACAATTAGGGGAAAATACTGATTTTCAACGATATGTATAACTCTGAGAGAAGAACATAACCTAATTGTTTTAAGGCATACATATTACTTATTACTTTATTGTCGCCAAACAATTGATACTAGAGCGTACAATCATCACAGCGATATTTGATTCTGCGCTTCGCGCTATTTTTTCCACAATCCCTACATGCTTGTAGTCATGTGAACACCATGTTTTCAGAGTCCTTCCCCCGCTCCCCACCCCCCAAATTAACCACATTGGACTGATTCAGAATAGGTTCCTTTCATTGGCAAAGTTATGACAAATAATGCCATCTTCCGTCATATCCAATGTGACAAATGGTAGCCAGCAATGTGAGGAATGCTAACAGAACAGTAAACAATACATAGTAGCGCAGCAGTTAATATTACGCTGCAGTCCATGTTCTCAATACTTAGTATTTCTTTTTTTTTTGTATTTACAGTTTGTTGCCTTTTGCACGTTAGTTGTTTGACCATCTTGGTTCTGTGCAGTTTTTCATTGATTCTATTGTGTTTCTTGTATTTACTATGAATCCCGGAAGGGCCTATTCCGCGCTGTATCTCAATAAATAAATATATAGATAATCTCAGAATAGTATATGGTGACATAAGATATATGTACATTGATAATAAATTTACTTTGAACTTTTCAGCGCCAACAATCAAAAGTTCGGGGGCAAATGATGCATTTCATTGTATGCTTTGATGTTGCAACATACATGTGTCAAATAAGGCATTTTTATTTAAAAAGAAAATCAATAGGCACGTGCAGATAAATTCCAGAACAAGAAAAGAGGAGGGTGGATGTGGAAGGGAAGTGAGATTATAAATTACTGGAGAACTACTGGAGAAAATTACTGGAGAATTGAAAATGTAGAATTTAAATCAGAAAGGCAAAGGAGAGGCAAGTGAGGGTAGGGTGAAATATCAAGATTCAAAACTGAGCACATGAAGCAATGAGAAACAAAATGGAAAAACTGGAAAAGAAAGACAAATAGGAAAGATGATCCGAGAATGGAAAGAGAGAGGCAATGAATGAAATGGAGACAGACATAAATGGAGAATGGAAGAGGAGAGGGAGGTATAAAAATGTTGAACCTAAAAATGAAATGGACCAATATATTGAAGGGATCTTGACTTATGTTGGTAAAGGCAACGTTTTACAGATTTGTTTATGTGCTTCATTTGAGTTGCATAATTTTTCTAAATATGCTGAATTGCCTGGCTATCTAGGTTACATCAACATTACAGAAGTGTGACCATCTCCTTTGAGTTTTAATTCATTTCCCACAGTGAACAAAGTCCGGCGTTCTGTCACATTTCACAAGGGAAATATGTACTTTACAATTAACTTCCATGTGGACTTAATTTCTAGGTGTCCCTCATAACTTCAAAAAACTTTATTAATTTTGTTGTTTTTTGACAGCAGAGGAGAAATACTACTGAAGACAAAAGGACAGTGATGGGAGAAAACTTATATCATGACCTCTGAGGCCACTCCCTAAAGTGTACTTTCTGCTACACTCTAGGTAGCATATTTCAATGTGGTAAACTTTACAGTTGTTGTACACCAGTAGCACATACTAGGATTTCTTGTGCCATTCTAAATCAAGAGAAAATAAACAGATCAAATAAATAAATTAATCAAGAGTAAATAAAATTTGAAAACATAAAATATACTTATGATTGGTTATAAATAGTTTATGTTCTGTGTGTTTTTATTTATTTTTTGCGACATGTGTGATTTGATTTAAGTGTCAAGGCCCTGGGGGAGGGACAAACCGGCGATGAGCTCACTGCTTCGCGAGGTTTACTCGCTTCAGCGCTGAGTTGACTTTGCAGCTGTGGCCTGCAATCATCAGCACTTGCCTCAGCGAATTGGCATTGTGGCTGCAGGCTGCAGCCATTGGGCTCCTGCGTGTTTCATTTGTCTGAGTGCTGTACTGGTTCCCTGGCTGTGGACTCACTTCGGGTACTTTGCAGTTAATGTTTTGTGCGTTATTTGTTTTTTTGCATATGAAGTGTTTGACTGTCTTATGTGTGGGGTTTGCTAATAAATTCTATTGTGTTAATTTGTTTTGTGGCTGCCTGCAAGAAGAAGAATCTCAGGGCGGTATACAGTATGTATTACTTAATTAGAAATATACTTTGAACAATACAGAGGATTCCAGTTACATCAGGAGATACATTAGGAGTAGTACATTTTGGCCCAGTTAAGTGGCTGTTCTAATTAGCTGAAGTTACATGGAAATAGTTAAGTTTTTTTAAAGACAAACTGAGTAACAAATGATGTCTTTAAATAAAATACAGAACAAATTAGAACACTACCAATAGTACCACAGTCCTATAAAATTGTATAATAGCTCCTTATAGAACTATGATTCTTCCCAGTGCAAGAGTGTATCCAGTGTATCCAATGAACAAAATCAACAGAAACATCTAGAGCAGATACTGGACTGCTTTCATGCAATGCTATTGATGATTGCATCCTCCAAATCTTCATTTTTATTGCAACATCCAAGTTAATAGCTGACATCTTCAAATTCTTTGTAATTCCTAATTTGTTAAAATATTGAAATGGTTTCCCTTTCACTCCTGGCTGTTCTGGAATCACCAAGCCTGAATGCTTGTGAAACCACAGTGAGCAAAATAGTTCAGGTTTGTCTTACTGGTTATTTCTTGCCAACTATCAGTGACAAAAATCATTGTTTTTTGAATACAAAAACACATAACCAAGGTTATTTAAAATCTGCACTCAAACATGGTGTTGTGTGTGACTGATGCTAATTAGAACCTGTTCAGCAATAGTCTTTTGCCCCAGTTGGGTAGTTTAGTGTCCCAGTAAATGAAAGTAATCCAGGCAGTTTTCTTGATCAGTTTCTGTTCTGTAAGCTTTGTCCCAAATAAGCAGCTGCCCTGATTATCTGATAGCCCAATTAAGTGGAATCCACTAAATATAGAAATTATTTTCAACATGAAATATCATAGCAGAAAAATATCATAACTTCTGAAAATATTTGAAGAGATGCTTTACATCTTACAAAAAGGGAGAACAGAATGTGAATGTATGCAGTGAAATGGCTATTGTTTTATAAATGTAACTTGTATACTGCATCCTCAAAACTTCCTCTGCTTCATGGCATTTACAGGCATAAATATACCATATGTTAGGATTTAGAAGGAAGCATGTTTTGAGAATGCATGTAGTGAGAAATTACGTAAGCATTAGATATATTTTAGTAGAATTTTTTGTGCATTCATTTTCCTAATCAACAGCATGATGTTAATAATTGATATAACAGATATTTCCCATCCCACTAAGGTTGCAGAGGATATATTGAGCATAATTAGATTTACCATAAATTCATAGCAGTACTGAGCTTGCTAACAATAATGAAGTGCTTTCAGAACTGGTTATGGATTGTGTTAAATTCCAACTTCCTGCTACATTGGACCATTTCCAGTTTGCTTAGCGCTCAACTCAATCCACTGATGATGCCATAGCCTCTGCACTCCCCTCTGTCTTATCCCACCTGAAAATGGTTCCTCATATGCTAGGATACTGTTTATCGACTTCAGCTCAGCAGTTAATGTGTTCATCCTTCAGAATCTGGTGATAAACTGTTCTTGTTGGGTCTCAGCAACTCTCCCTATAACTGGATCTTGGACATCTTGGCAGAAAGGCCAGAGTCAGTCCATATTGGCAGAAACATCATTAGATCCATTGCACTGAGCGTTGGCACCTCTTCCCCCCTCCCCCCATCAAGGGCTGCATGCTCAGCCCACTGCCAGATCCAGATCCAACAGAACCTGCAGATGACACAACAGTGGTTGCACTAGTTGGCCTCATCAACAACGATGACGAGACAACATACAGAAAGGAGGTAGAGTGGCTGGTAGAATGGTGTGAGCACTCTGTGTCTCTATTGAGTTTCAAAGTGGACAAGACCAAAGAGATGATTATGGACTTTAGCAAGGTGCAGGTTGACCACTCCTCATTGCAAATCAACAACTTTTTCATGGAGAGAGTTAGGAGCACCAGTTGCATGTAATGGACAATCTCACCTGGTCCCTCAACACCTCCTAGGCTGCTCCAACAGCCCTCATGACTTAATACCAAATTTAACAATTACAGTTCACGTGCCTTTGTCGTGGTTACTTGAAATGACTTGGAGACACAGACAATTCTTCAAGAAAATTAAACCTTTATTTGCAAACAAAGGCTGAGGCAATCAATGAACTTGTCACCGAAAGCCCACCGAGCTCCGGTGTACAGCATTCTTTATAGTAATTTCTTATCTCAGTTACATTTCGGTTTTATTAGCATATCCAATCAATTTTTAGTTGCATATCATCTATATATGAATTAATTAATCGCTTTTGCCTAGCCCGCGGTACGTCACCATTGTTTTTCACCCGTTCGCATTGGGGCCTTATTCGTGGCCAAGATTATGTTTTTCAGACAACCTCCCTCACAGTACATTCCTGCTCGCAGCATCCTGTCCGCCACCGTTATCTCGTACTAAACAAAGGCTGAGTGTAATACATGGGATACATCGCAGCTAATAGTGTTGCAAAACAAACAGGTGTTCTGTAAGTGCCATAATATGCAGCTAAGAGAGTACAAAGTATCTAGTGAAAACAACACATAACAAAATGTGCCTAGTAAAATAATACATATTAATATTCGGTACCTAGAAGTGATTACATAGTATAGTAAATAGCTAATACATAGTGATTATAGTTCAGGTATATATAATGATTATGTCAGGTATATTTCTCAATACCTTTCCAGCCTGCTTTCTCTTATTTCCATTTTTATTCCATTTCCAGTTATTTTAGATATTGTTTATCTTATCCTGTTTGTACCATCCCCCCGCCTCCACCACCTCCCCTGCCCCCACACCTTTCCTGCCCTTACTTAGCTGGAATCATCACCACTACCTGTGATATTCAATCTCTCTGGATCTCCACCCTATCACAAACATTCCTTTTTAAACCCTTCAGTACTCCCACTCCGTGCTACTTAAAACCTGTTTCAGTTATAACTTTTCCCAGGCTTGGTCGAGTCATTGAACAAAGTACTAAACTGATATACACCCTTTGTCCCAACCAATCCATACTGACTTTGGTGCCTAGTGATTAAAAAGTCATTGACATGAAATGCTAATTTTGTTTTCATTTGACAGCTGCCACTTGGACATTTAATTTCCAACATTTTAAATGTGTTTGCAGAGTTGTGAAAGGTTTTTCAGATCACCAGATGGCCTCCATTGAGGCAATTCGCATTTCCCTCAGCATCTAAAAAATATAAAAAAGTATTTTAACTGATTAAGGAAGTATTTCTTAAATTTTGGATTCTCCCACACACATGTGAATGAAACCTCACATTGCAGTATGCTTCTACCCATCCCTGTGCATTCAAGCTCACTTCATACACTTGCTGGGGCCATAGCAGGAACAAGCATATTACAGACTCTGGAATCAATCTGCTTATTGATACTGCTATCATTTCTCATGGAGGAAACCATGGCTATTGTGTTCACCAGTGGAGCGACCTTTGCCTTTGGTAAATGGATGTCTGGAGAAGGAGGATACATTTAATGATGACAAAAACATCAGTGCAGGAATCATGCACTGTTTCTATCAAAATGCTATATTCCAAAGGCCCATAAATAAGTTGTAAGATAATATCTGTTGATACATTTAAAATTTAAAACAAAACACAATGCTTTGCTGATCTTTATTCTGCAAATGGGAATGTCCATTTGTTTAAGATAAATCCTCAAAAATTATTGACTAAGATTCTCTCATATTCTGTGATGCAGAATCATATAATCACTGTACCATATAATATATAATAATAACATATAATAACATATAATCACCCACAACCTCTCTGGTTACAGGAGTAGACAAAATATCAACTGTGGTTTGAAGGAAAGGTATGTCTTAACTGACCTCTTCATTCTTTGGTGTCACAGGAATTCGCCTCAGGGCATAGCTAAAAACAAACATTAAAACAATCTACCTTCTGCTATTAATTCACCTTGTTGCTGACAAAACCAGCATTTATTGCTCATGTTTAATTTTTCTTTATAGATTTGTTAGTGAGCTGCTGTCACAAAGGGCTGTCATTTTTCATATAAAGATACCCCTGCAGTTTTCCTGGTGGGGAATTCAGTATTTGTATTTGGGGATAGTGATGGAAGGTTGATACACTCAATGGCCTCTTAATAAGCTACCTCCTGTACCTAATAAAGTGGCCACTCTGTGTATCTTCATGGTCTTCTGCTGCTGTAGCCCATGGACTTTAAGAAATGCTCTTCTGCACACCACTGTTGTAACACATAGTTATTTGAGTTACTGTCACCTTCCTGCCAGCTTGAACCTGTCTGGCTATTCTGCTCCACCCTCTCATTAACATTACGTTTTTGCTCATGGAACTATTGCCGCTCACTGGATGTTTTTTTTTGTTTTTCACAACTGTCTGTAAACTCTAGAAACTTTTGTGCATAAAAATCCCAGGAGAACAGAAATTTCTGAGATACTCAAACCATCTCTTCTTCAACAGGTTCGGCAGCTCAATCTCATCCTCACCGCAGAAATCCACACCAGGCTTACTTCCCTCACAGGAAAATAGCCACTCACAGGAGACCTTGCCCACGCCCAGGATTACGGCTGCACAGGTGGAAGGTCAACTGAGGAAGATCTGTACCAGCAAGGCGGCTGGACCGGATGGAGTTTCCCCACGATTACTGAGGGCCTGTGCGACTGAGCTGGGAGAACCACTACAGCGCATCTTCAACATGAGCCTGGAGCAAAGAAGAGTACCCAGACAGTGGAAAACATCCTGTATTGTCCCGGTACCGAAGAAACCACAACCAAAGGAGTTGAATGACTTCAGACCTGTTGCCTTGACGTCGCATGTGATGAAGACCATGGAGCGGCTGATAATACAGAATCTTAGGCCACAAACCAGGCACGCCCGGGATCCTCTTCAGTTTGCGTATAAGGAGAAGGTGGGAGTGGAGGATGCTATCACGTATTTGCTGCACAAATCACTCTCTCACCTAGAGGGGGTCAGTTGTGCTGTGAGGATTACATTCCTTGACTTCTCTAGTGCCTTTAACACCATCCAGCCCAAGATCTTAAGGCACAAACTAACAGAGATGGGAGTAGACTCTCACATGGTGGATTGGATAGTGGACTACTTGACAGATAGACCTCAGTATGTGCGGTTGGGAGACTGTAGGTCTGACACGGTGGTCAGCAGCACAGGGGCGCCGCAGGGAACCGTACTCTCTCCGGTCCTGTTCACCCTGTACACATCAGACTTCCAATATAACTCGGAGTCCTGCCATGTGCAGAAGTTCGCTGATGACACGGCCATAGTGGGGTGTGTCAGGAATGGACAGGAGGAGGAGTATAGGAAACTGATACAGGACTTTGTGATATGGTGCAACTCAAACTACCTGCGTCTCAATATCACCAAGACCAAGGAGATGGTGGTGGACTTTAGGAGATCTAGGCCTCATATGGAGCCAGTGATCATTAATGGAGAATGTGTGGAGCAGGTTAAGACCTACAAGTATCTGGGAGTACAGTTAGACGAGAAGCTAGACTGGACTGCCAACACAGATGCCTTGTGCAGGAAGGCACAGAGTCGACTGTACTTCCTAAGAAGGTTGGCATCATTCAATGTCTATAGTGAGATGCTGAAGATGTTCTATAGGTCAGTTGTGGAGAGCGCCCTCTTCTTTGTGGTGGCGTGTTGGGGAGGAAGCATTAAGAAGAGGGACGCCTCACGTCTTAATAAGCTGGTAAGGAAGGCGGGCTCTGTCGTGGGCAAAGTACTGGAGAGTTTAACATCGGTAGCTGAGCGAAGGGCGCTGAGTAGGCTACGGTCAATTATGGATAACTCTGAACATCCTCTACATAGCACCATCCAGAGACAGAGAAGCAGTTTCAGCGACAGGTTACTATCGATGCAATGCTCCTCAGACAGGATGAAGAGGTCAATACTCCCCAATGCCATTAGGCCTTACAATTCTACCGCCAGGACTTAAGAACTTTTTAAAAGCTATTATTAATGCTTTTTGAGATAGTGATTTAGATGCATATCATATTTTTTACTGAGTTAAGTATTGTATGTAATTAGTTTTGCTACAACAAGTGTATGGGACATTGGAAAAAAGTTGAATTTCCCCATGGGGATGAATAAAGTATCTATCTATCTATCTCATTGGCACCAATAGCCTTTCCACAGTCAAAGTCACTTAGCCTGTTCTGATGTTTAGTCTGAACAACAACTGAACTTCTTGACCATGTATGCATGCTGTTATGCACTGAGTTGCTACCACTTGATTGTCTGATTAGATATTTGCATTAACGAGCAGGCGTACCTAATAAAGTGGCCGCTGAGTGTAAATGCAGCTGAGCTTCACTTAGACTGAGAAAAGTTTCTTACCTTGGAAGCTTTCTGTGGGAAATGAAAACAGAAACTGACGTTAGGATTGTATTAATTAGGACTAATAAGGATTCTATCAACCTCCACACTTTGCATATACTCAATGACTTGGCCTCCACAAACATCCGGGGTAATGAATTCCACAGATTCATCACCCTCTGGCTAAAGAAATTCCTTTTCATCTCTGTTCTAAATGGACATCACTCTATTCTAAGACTGTGACCTCTGGCCCTAGACTCACCCACTTCTATTCCACTCTATCTAGGCCTTTCAACATTTGCTAGATTTCAATGAGACTCCCCCTCATTTTTCTAAACTCCAAAGATTACAGGCCCAGAGCTATCAAGCATTCCTCACATGTTAACCATTTAATTCCTGGAATCATTCTCGTGAACTTCCTCTGGAACCTTTCTGATGTCAGTACATCTTTTTTTAGATAAGGGGCCCAAAACTGCTTACAATATTTCAAGTGCAGTCTGACCAATGCCCATAAAGCCTCAGCATCATATCTTTGCTGTTACATTTTAGTCCTCTCAAAAGGAGTGCTAACATTGCATTTGCATGCATACACATGTCAGTCATGGCAAGAATAGGATGATAGTTCAGATGAATGAGTGGCTGAGAAAGTAGTGCAGGGGTGCAGAGCTTCAGATTTCTGGCTTACTAGGATCTCTTCTGGGGAAGGTATGACATGTACAAAAAAGAACAGGTAACACATGAACCAGAGGGTGATCCAATATTCTTATGGGCAGGTTTGTAGGAGCTGTTGGGGAGGGAGTTGGGAACCATAAATTGGCAGGGAGATGAGAACCATAGTGATAGGGCTGAGGATGGGGTAGTTGTCTACAAGCTGATGCATTGTGTAGTGAGACTGAGGAAGGACAAGCAGATGATGGACAAAATTGCATTCAGTGGAATGAGTTGAAGTGCAACATGGGGGCTAAATTGAAAAGGGTGAATGCCTGCAGTATACAAAATAAGGTAGATGAATTTCTGGCACATTTAAAGATTGGTAGGTATGCTGTGGGCATGACTGAGTCATGGCTGAAAGAAGATCATAGTTAGGAGCTTAACAACCAAGGACACACCTTGTAGTGAAAGGACAGGCAGGTAGGCAGAGAGGTTGTTGTAACTTTGTCATTGAAAAATGAAATCAAATCCTTAGAAAGGTAAAATAGAATTATAAGATGTAGAATCTTTGTTGGTAGAGTTAAGAAAGTACAAATGTAAAAAGACCCTGGTGGGGGTTATATACAGAGCCTGAACAGTAGCCAGGATGTAGGATATAAATTTCAATGGGAAATAGAGAAAGTGTGTAATAAGAGCAATGCTACAATAGTCATGGAGGATTTCAGTATGCAAGTAGATTGGGGGAATTAGGTTGGTGCTGGATCCCAAGAGAGGGAATTTGTCGAATGCCTATGAGATAGTTATTTAGCACAGCTTGTGGTTATGCCTACTAAGGGAAAGGCAATTCTGGATTGTATGTTATGTAATGAACCAGATTTGATTAGGGAGCTTAAGGTAAAGGAACCCTTAGGAGTAGAAATCAAAATATGATAGAATTCATCCTGTAGTTTGAGAGGGAGAAGGTAAAGTCATATATGTCCATATTACAGTGAAGTAAAGGGAATTACAGAGGCTTGAGAGGGGAAATGGCGTCACAGTAATACTCTTCAGTTTGGAAAGATAAGTCATCTGCAGAGAAGCTAAATTACTCCCACTACCTTGGAGGTCCGGCTCTTCAGTCTGTTCCCTGACTCCATTTACTGACTGTGCAGGACCTCTTCCCTCTCTCTACATATGTCATTGGTGCCAAGGTGCATAATAACCTCTGGCTGCTCCTGCACCCTCTTCAGAATCTTATGCAGTCACTCTGAGACATCCTGGACCCTGGCACCTGGGAAGCAACACACCATCCTGAATTCTTTCACAGTCACAGAATCTGCAGTCTGGCCCCCCAGCTATCGGGTCTCCTATCACTATCACTCTGCCTGACTCTGCCTTTCCCTGCTGAGCATCAGAGCTGGCACAATGCCACTGGCCTGGCTGCTGCTGTTGTGCCCTGATAGGTCACCCACTATCTCTGCCAGGAGTATCCAAAGGGGTATACTTGTTCCTGAGGGAATTAGCCACAGGGAAACCCTGCATGGATTGCTTACTTACAATAAAATTATTGTATTTATTCCAGTGTAATATTTTAAAAATACTGATTATGCAATTCTTACATGAAACAACAAACACAGACGAGTTTCAGTGACATAAGTGCTTTGAAAAAGTTTGAGATGGTTTAATATCTCCATGTAAAAATATGCAGAGCTTATATGATTATTCTTCCATAGTCCAAAAGGGGGAAAAATACAAAAATACCTGAAAAATGTCTAAGGAATTTCCTGTGTTGCCACTGTAGGATTTAATAAGACATCATTATACCAGCTCTTGGTAGGATATTTGAGCAAACACACTCAGTATTACTTTCAGATCGTGTTAGTGATGGTATGTTTATGGAGTGAAGGGCATTGTTAGATCTTGAGGAAACACATGAGTGGATTGGTTCAAGAGGATGTTGTTTGAGTTCCATGGGTGCAGTGTGAGAAGCCTTGGAAAGAAAAAGATCACTATTAGTGATGGACAGATCATAACAACATCTTGAGCCTGGTGAAGCGTAAACACATTAAGATGACTCTCACAGCTACCTCGACATTCCCCACTTCAGCTCAGCATTATTGCTTGACTTAGAGAACAAAATGCAACTGGTGTAACTCTAGTCAGGGAGTTCCAACGGTTTAGAGTCATTGAATTTCTGAACCACTGGAAGCCACTCGACTGGAGTATGCTAGTTGTATGTTGTGTCCTAACAAAGCCCACTTAATGTTTTAAAGCTTACAGAAATGTGGTACTTATGAGATTGGAATGAGTTGTGATTCTCCAGACTCTTCAAGTCAGTTATAATCTTTTACCATTCAGCTTCTCCTCTGCAGATGACCTATCTTTCCAAACTGAAGAACATTGTTGTGTGATGATAATTATTCAATGAGCCCTGAAAACCAAAACAAATGCGATATTAATATGCAGCAGCCTCTCCGGACTCTGGATTGGAGATTGCCAAATGTTATGTGGTTTTTCTAGTGTAGTCTGTTTTGTCATATGCTTTTGTGATATCATTCTGGAGGAACGTTGTCTCATTTTTTAACTGCATTGCATTTGTGGTTTTGAAATGACAATAAACGGAATCTGAATCTGAAATGCTTTCAGTGTCTTTCATGACTGAACTGACATGCTTTGGAATTTCTAGCCTATTTCTGGAATTCACATTGGAAAGTATCTACAGCATTTTTCTTAGTTATTTGTTTTTGAAGATGATGGCATCGCCTTAAAGACTGTCCATAACTAAACTAATCATTTGGATATGCCACCTTCTTGTCTGTGTGATGAATCTACTTTCCTAGTGCAGGAGAGGAGAACGTTCCAGGATTTGGACCCAGGAATGGTGTTAGGCTTGCAAGTCCAGAGGGTGCATAACTTGAAGGGGAGCCTGAAGTTCATGGTGTTATTATGTGCATATTTTTTTAATCCTGCTTGGTAGTATTGGTGGCGGATTTGGAAGCTAGCAATTACAATGGACTTTATACATAGAGCATGTTTATAAGAGATTAATGTTTAGGATGGGGAAATGCGTGTCAGTACATTGGGCAACATTGTCACCAAGGAGCAACTTTCTAACTAAAATAATTTACTCATATAATTATCTAATTGAATTAAATATCTGGATCAAAGTTTTCCAAAAAGTGCTGTACTTTCAATAGTTAGCTGAGAGGATTTAATGCCTTGAGAGGATTGAGAAGGTATGTGTGCACGATTAAACAATGAAGCTTTTTGTCCTGTACCCATGCAATCTGTGCATACTCACACACCTCTCCTGGACCCTTTTCATGGTAGGATTCTGAATAAGTATACTTGACTTTACCTGGGCAGTAGTCATGTTGGTGCTGTGTGGAATTAGAACATTTGAATCATTAATAAAATCATAATTACAATGCAATGGATACATTAGCTGTTGGATATAAAGGAGTACTTAAATTTTCATAATTTAAGTGGTTTGAATTATAATTATACTCATAATTTGAATAAAGGTGTCTAGAGATTAGCTGAGACTCCTGCCACAGCTCCCCAAGTGATAGCACTGTCCTCCTGCATCAGAAAGCAATGTTGCTAACTGTCACCCCAGATGCTCTGCATTAAGAGCCCGTGGTGCTTCTTTAATAACTAAAGGCTGCTCTCCAACATAATGGTGAAGATCTGAAGAACACACACTTGCTCAAATAAGAATAAGTAATAAGTTCTGTGTGCACTCTAATGTAGTCCTAGCTAAAATCAAACAATGTGCTTTTATGTAGAAAATTTAACATTCACCATTTTGAAAAGGAAATAAAGAAAAAGTGCCGATCACCTGTCTAGAACTTTTTCTTCCTTGAGCTGAGAGCAGTTGTGAGCATTTCCAATAGAGGACTTCAAATTGTCTCTTCTAGTTGTGAGTAACTTTTGAGATCCCAACATGACTACTGTGTTACGTTCACATGCTGATGACAATGCAATACTCCTTCTTCAGATGTATAGGGAACTTTGGATACATTATCTAGGAGTGCTTCCATATGGACACTGCAAAACAGCTTGGTCTTAGTCCAGAAACACTAAACAGCCTGTGGGTAAGTGAAGCATTTTTATCCTCAGGCAAACTTGACTATTGCACAGGACCCAGAATTGGAATCAAGTTTAATATCATTGACATATGTCGTGAAATTTGTTAACATAGCAACAGCAGCAGTACAATACAATACATGATAAATATATTTTAAAAATAAATAAATCAATCAATTACAGTAAGTATACATATGTATATTAAATAGTAAAATAAAAATAGTGCAAAAGCAGAAAAAAAGTGAGGTAGTGTTCATGGGTTCAATGTCCATTTAGAAATCATATGGAAGAGGGGAAGAAGTTGTTCTTGAATTGTTGAGTGTGTGTCTTCAGGTTTTTGTACCTCCTCCTGATGGTAACCATGAGAAGAGGCATGTCCTGGGTGATAAGAATCCTTAATAATGGATGCCACCTTTCTGAGGCACTACTCATTGAAGATGTCTTGGATATTACAGAGACTAGGCCATAATGGAGCTGACTAATTTTACAACTTTCTGCAGCCTCAAAACACAACAAAATTCAGCCATGATCTGCGGCCACAACAATGCTTCAAACCCCCAAGAATATTTTCCAATCTCCAACTTTTTCACATTGATCCTAAAGATTTCTTGCTCTTCATTCAAGCAGTCTAAGCTGACTTCTGATTCCCTCAATCCTGAAGAAGCCAGCTTCCATGATCCCCTCTCCAAAGCATAGCAATGTCACTAATATCAACCTTCCAAAAGATGGTGATCTCAGTGCACCTAGCTTGATTGTCTCTAATGTCCACAGTTTTGCCTTGACCACAAGCTTAGCTAGGCCTTTGGGTGCTTTTCAGAACCCAATATTGCAAAAGGAGTACTGGGGGTGCACCTTCAAATTTGAAGATGGTTGCTACTGAGTCTTTGACAGAGCGGATAATAATCGTCCTGAAAGAAGGCCATGACATCAGTACCATGCTTGTATAATATATAGAGTGCACAGAAAATCATGAGGGAATCCATCAGTAACCTTAAAATAGCCTGTTCTGAGTTAGAGCGCTGTGTATCTGTGGGGGTGGGTGGGTGTGCATAGGGAGGGTGGAACAGGGTTTGATTCACTTTGTCGCTCAATTGATTGGTATGTTCTGTTTTGTCTTGTTCGGTATTGTCCAGCCAAACATTGTGGGTATGCTGTGTTGGCACCAGAATGTGTGGCAACACTTGTTGGTTGCCCCCAGCACACCTTTGAATGTGTCAACTATTAGATGTAGATCAGATTTCAAATATCTGTCTACTCCACTCCATGTATCCTCTGTTCCACTGGAGCTTGCTTGAGCCTTACTGAAGTTATACTCATATCCTCAGTTCCAATGAATATACTTAAGCTGGTATGTTCACTTCAGCCTTGGTTATATCTTGCACTACAAACTCAGAACATAGATAATCATGCAGAAAGTGAAGCGAAACTGAAAGCCTGAAGCCAAAGATTGGATTCCTTCTAGTGTAAGACTGAGTGACTTTGCAATCTTTGACTACAAGAGTCGTGACATACAGCTTAGGTGGGTCTCAAGAAGCTGAATCTCTGTGTGTGTGTATATATATATAGTATGAAAGGCGAGAAATAGAAGAGGAATTAAAAAAAAACAAAAAAAACCGATGAATTGTATTTAGTAAATTACATTAAGATTGGAAGCTACTCAAGGTTATTGGAACCAAGGTAGAGAGAAGGGAAGAAGGGATGAGACAGTTGTTGGAAGCACACCAAATATGTGATGCTGGGCACTTTGCTCTGGCAAGTGATTGAAGTAATCAGACAAATAATAGAATTTTTGAAGTAATTCACTGAAAATTTCATGGGCTAGCCCTGTAATGTTATCAATGTGGAAATATCTGATATTTTAATTAAATAATATGAGCTAGTGGGCATGTGGATATAATTTGGCAAGGTCAGCTATCATTCTGGCAACAGAGAAGAGTGCAGGGAAGAGGATTTGCTGACTGGCTAACACTTAAATGGAACTACACGGAACATACAACACAGATAGAGGACATTCAGCTGAACAGATCTGAGCCAAAGTTTATGAGTTGTTTTTCTGTATCATGTGCTTCTCTTGTTTTCCTTAAATGCATCCATACTATTTGGTTAGAAGCTTATCACAGCAAATATTTGATTTTTGATTAAAGCATTAATTTTTGAATTATTTATTGGTCTTATCAGCAGCAATCATATAATTAGAACACCTGGTTTAAATTTCATGTCATTCAGCTTCACAACTTCTATTTGCTCACTATTGGCCGGTATAGAGTTTAGCTTGAACCACCATTTTCATAGGGGGCTGCAGGCTATCTGCAGTCTGAAGCTCAATGCACCTTGAACTCTTTCATACACGTAGACAGACAGAGAGACAGGCAGAGTATTAATGTGCTGGGCAGAAGTGCTGAATGCCCTTCACATCTGGCTCCTCAGCTGTGATAAGAACTATTATGCCATTCGTCTGACACCATGGAAAAGTTGGAAAGGAAAGGAAGTGGTTTATTTTAATAATTTAAGAATTTTACCACTATATTTAAAATATATATTTTATTAATTATATATTAATGTGCATCAGATAATATATTGTTAAATTGGTTTACTATTGTTATGTATATCAAATTAATAAGAAAATCTTCATTTTGCATGCCTCCATATGGATCATTTCATTACACCAGAACATTGAGGTAGTGCAAGAGAAAAAACAATAACAGAATGCAGAGTAAACTGTTACAGAGAAAGTGCAGTTCGAAGCAAACAGAACAGGTGGAAGGGCCACTTTGAGGTAGATTACGAGGTCAAGAATCTATTTTATTGCACAAAGGAATGTTGTATAGACTTATAACTGCTGAATAGACTTTTGGCAACATTATAAAATAGTCAAAAGGCCTTTGACAGCTTTGAGTTGAGTTGTAGTTTCCAGTTACAGACCATACTTTGTGCAGGCTGGTTTTTAGATTCAGGGCAACAGCCTGGCTGCCCTCTGTACCTCCCTCTCAATTTTCATGGCATTTTTGCCCACAGAATTGCCACTCTCTGGATGTTTTCTTTTTATATCATACCTCTTCTGTGAACTCAGGAGACTGTTGTGCATGAAAATCCCAGGAGATCAGTAGCTTCTGAAATACTCAAACTACCCTGTCTGCTACCAACAATCATTTCACAGTCAAAGTCACTTAGATCGCATTTCTTTCCCAATTCTGAATTTATTCTGAACAGCAACTAAACCTCTTGACCACGCCTGCTTTTATGCATTGAGTTGCTGCCACATGATTGGCTGATTAGTATTGGAGTATAAAAGTTGAAATTGTTTGCTGTGTAACCAAAACTATGTAGTCAGCTTTGAAACTTGTTATTTGCTATGCATGTACCCAGTTTAGTAGGAGAATGAAATCTTAAGAACATCATAGAGGATGCATACAGTGCATCCCCGCTGCCTGCACTGGGGAAAGCTGATCACAACCTGGTTTTGTTACAGCCCAGTTATAAATCAATTGTGATGAGGCATCCCACTACTACACGCTCTTTTAGAAAGTGGACTCCTGAAGCTGAACAGGCCCTGAGAGACTGCTTCGGTACTACTAACTGGGATGAACTGCAAGGGGGGCTTTGTAGGGGCGTTGGGGAGGTCACTGAATGCACAACGGACTATATTAACTTTTGTGTGGATGTCGTTGTTCCTGTTAGAACTGTTCGCTGCTATCCCAATAATAAGCCCTGGATCACTAGTCACATCAAAGGCCTCCTAAATCAGAAGAAGAGGGCCTTTAAAGATGGTGATCGGTTGGAGCTTAAAAGAGTTCAGAAGGAACTCAGAGTACAGATAAGGGGGGCAAAGGAGCAGTATAGGAGGAAGCTAGAACAAAAGCTGCAGAAAAAAAGCATGAAGGAGGTGTGGGATGGGATGAAGATCATCACCGGATGCGGTGCAAAGCGGGGGGCAAACATAAGTGGAGATGTGGAGAAAGCGAACCAGCTGAACAACTTCTTCAATAGGTTCGACAGCACAATCTCATCCTCACCGCAGAACTCCACACCAGGCTTGTCTTTCTACTCGTCCTCCCTCTTACTTCCCTCACAGGAAAATAGCCACTCACAGGAGACCTTGCCCAAGCCCAGGATTACGGCTGCACAGGTGGAAGGTCAACTGAGGAAGATCTGTACCAGCAAGGCAGCTGGACCGGATGGAGTATCCCCACGATTACTGAGGGCCTGTGCGACTGAGCTGGGAGAACATCGCTACAGCGCATCTTCAACATGAGCCTGGAGCAGAGAAGAGTACCCAGACAGTGGAAAACATCCTGTATTGTCCCGGTACTGAAGAAACCACAACCAAAGGAGTTGAATGACTTCAGACCTGTTGCCTTGACGTCACACGTGATGAAGACCATGGAGCGGCTGATAATACAGAATCTTAGGCCACAAACCAGGCACGCCCGGGATCCTCTTCAGTTTGCGTATAAGGAGAAGGTGGGAGTGGAGGATGCTATCACGTATTTGCTGCACAAATCCCTCTCTCACCTGGATGGGGTCAGTGGTGCTGTGAGGATTACATTCCTGGACTTCTCTAGTGCCTTTAACACCATCCAGCCCAAGATCTTAAGGCACAAACTAACGGAGATGGGAGTAGACTCTCACATGGTGGATTGGATAGTGGACTACTTGACAGATAGACCTCAGTATGTGCGGTTGGGAGACTGTAGGTCTGACACGGTGGTCAGCAGCACAGGAGCGCCGCAGGGGACCATGCTCTCTCTGGTCCTGTTCACCCTGTACACATCAGACTTCCAATATAACTCGGAGTCCTGCCATGTGCAGAAGTTCGCTGATGACACGGCCATAGTGGGGTGTGTCAGGAATGGACAGGAGGAAGAGTATAGGAAACTGATACAGGACTTTGTGATATGGTGCAGCTCAAACTACCTGCGTCTCAATATCACCAAGACCAAGGAGATGGTGGTGGACTTTAGGAGATCTAGGCCTCATATGGAGCCAGTGATCATTATTGGAGAATGTGTGGAGCAGGTTAAGACCTACAAGTATCTGGGAGTACAGTTAGACGAGAAGTTAGACTGGACTGCCAACACAGATGCCTTGTGCAGGAAGGCACAGAGTCGACTGTACTTCCTTAGAAGGTTGGCGTCATTCAATGTTTGTAGTGAGATGCTGAAGATATTCTATAGGTCAGTTGTGGAGAGCGCCCTCTTCTTTGTGGTGGCATGTTGGGGAGGCAGCATTAAGAAGAGGGATGCCTCACGTCTTATTAAGCTGGTAAGGAAGGCGGGCTCTGTCGTGGGCAAAGTACTGGAGAGTATAACATCGGTAGCAGAGCGAAGGGCGCTGAGTAGGCTACGGTCAATTATGGAAAACCCTGAACATCCTCTACATAGCACCATCCAGAGACAGAGAAGCAGTTTCAGCGACAGGTTACTATCGATGCAATGCTCCTCAGACAGGATGAAGAGATCAATACTCCCCAATGCCATTTGGCTTTACAATTCAACCGCCAGGAGTAAGATATGTTAAAGTGCCGGGGTTAGGACTCAATGTATTTAAGTAAACTACTTAAGAACTTTTTAAAAGCTATTATTAATGCTTTTTGAGAGGGTGATTTTAGATGCATATCATATTTTTACTGAGTTAAGTATTGTATGTAATTAGTTTTGCTACAATAAGTGTATGGGACATTGGAAAAATTGTTGAATTTCCCCATGGGGATGAATAAAGTATCTATCTATCTATCTATCTATCTATCTATCTATCTATCTATCTAGAAGAGAATGGTGTGTTAATGAGAGGTAGCTAAGAGATGTAGATTAGAACATGATTAAGTCATGAAATCTTAAGAATGTAGAAGACAATGGTGTGTTAATGAGAGGTAGCTAAGAGATGTAGATTAGAACATGATTAAGTCAATGGGTAGAAACAATAGTGGCGGATGAACGTGTGATACGTGATACGCAACTGTAGACCAATTGCATATGCTAATACAACTAAACCAGGAGATTGTTATAAAAAGTGCTGTGTCCAAGGATCGGTGGGCAATCAGCGACTAGCTCAATGACTGTCTCAGCTTCGATTTACAAATTAAAGTTTAATACTTCTTGAAGAATCTTCTGCGTCTCCTGGTCATTTGTGGGGCACGAGAAACCACGACATTAGCAGGTGTACAAGTGCACACATTAACTCAGGTAGATGATTAGGAACCTTGGCCTATGACATCAGACAGTGAGACAGATTCCAAACCCATTAGAAATTCTGAAACCATGAGTAAAATTGGAAAAGAATGTAAAATCACTGTAGTGTGCAGATGACCTCTGGAATGTTCAGTGGAAATGAATGGCAATGATTGAACTGATCTGGATTTTAAATGATGATTCAAATGGACTGTTTCTAACATACTTAATTCATTTTAGGGCCCTGTGTATCACGAAATGTATTGGAGATTAGCAAGTTAATGTTGACCCTGGGAAATTTATCCATTACAGACATAAGATTGTACTCTGAATATACATTCAGAAAGCAACATAGTAGGAATGATATACACACAATGGCCACTTTATTAGGTACCTCCTGTACATAATAAAGTAGCAACTGAGTGTATGTTCATGGTCTTCTGCTGCTGTAACTCATCTTCTTCAAGATTTGATGTGTTGTGCATTCAGAGAAGCTCCTCTGCATACCATTGTTGTAATTTGAGTTACTGTCACCTTCCTGTCTGTTTGAACCAGTCTGGCCATTCTCCTCTGACCTCCCTCTCATTTTTTATGACATTTTTGTCCACAGAATTGCCACTCTCTGGATGTTTCCTTTGTATATCATTCCTTTCTCTGTAAACTCAGGAGACTGGGCTATTGCCTTTCCTTCCCCTGAAGCTGCCCTGGCAACCTATGCCTGTCCATGTGCCTTGCCCAGGCCAGTGCTGGAGATTCCTCATCCTGTGCTGGATTGTACCCATCTGAATCCTCAGCAGTTCCTTTGGCAAGTATCCCGGTCCTGCGTCCAAGGAAGGGTCCCGCCCTGCGAAAGCATCCCGGCCCTGCATCCTAGAAAGTGTCCTGGCCCTGCGCTGCTAGGAGGTGTCTCAGCTTTGTACCCAAGAGCCTACCCAAACCTAGTCCAAGAGCTGCGTCCTGCCCAGGCCGAGTCTCTGTGTCTCCAGTCTCCCGAGACCACGTCAAGGCTTCATTTTCTTGTCCTGTCCATGTGTCTCATCCAGTCCTGTAGCCCAGCCACGTCCAGTCCTGTAGCTCAGCCACGACACAACCTGTAGCCACTTCTTGTCCTAGCCTAGACCTGGGTTCCGGTTTCAAGTCAAGACCCAGGTTCTTGGTTCCAATCTAGACCCAGGTTCTGGGTCCTTGTCCAGGCTCTGTTCTGGAGTACCGTGTTCCCTGTCTGAATCTGAGCTTTGTGTCCTCATCTAGTTCCAGTTCCTCACCCAGCCTGGAGATTCCTAGTCCTGTGCTGGGGTACCTTGTCCTGTGCTGTAGCCATGTCTTGTCCTTGCCGAGACCCTGATCCCATGTCCTCGCCTGGATCTGGGTTCCGAGCCTGAGTCAAGACCCAGATTCTGGGTCACTGTCCAGTCTCTGGCTCAGAGTCCTAGCCCAAGCACCTAGTTCCAAGTTCCTTGTCCTGCTCCTGCTTTCCTAGTCTTAGTCCTAGCCCTAGCCCTGAATCCTAGTCTCGTCCAGGGCCGGTGTGTCAATGTCCAGCGTTGTTTCCTCCCGACTTCCCTTGCTTTCTCAATTAACCTCGGCCTGTTCTCCGTACTTCAGTGTCTGTGTCTTGCATTTGGGTCCGCCATCAATGCCCCCTTATGACATTGGCGCTTACCTTCACAGTGATGAAGGGTTTTGAGAGGTTGGTGATGAAACATATCAATCCCTGCCTGAGAAGTGACTTGGATCTGCTCCAATTTGCCTACCAGAGCAGCAGGTCCACAGCAATGGCATCTCATTGACTCTTCGCTCAACCCTGGAATATCTGGACAGCAAAGATGCATACATCAGGATGCTCTTTATTGAATACAGCTCAGCATTAAATGCTAACATCCCCTCAAAACTCAACAACAAGCTCCAGGATCTTGGCCTTAATACCTCCTTAGGCAATTGGATCTTCAATTTCCTTTCCTGAAGAATCTAGTGGTGATGAATCAGCATATAGGAGGGAGATTGAAAATCTGGCTGAGTTATTCCATAACAACAACCTTTTACTCAATGTCAGCAAGACCAAGGAGCTGATTATTGACATCAGGAGGAGGAAACTAGAGGTCCATGAGCCAGTCCTCTTCGGAGGATCAGAGTGGAGAGCATCAGCAGCTCTAAATTCCTTGGTTTATTATTACAGAGCACTTGTCCTGGGCCCAGCACATAAGTGCAATTACAAAGAAAGCATGGCAGTGCCTCTACTTCCTTAGGAGCTTGTGAAGATTTGGCGCAACATTTAAACTTTAACAACCTTCTATAGATGTGTAGTGGAGAGTATATTGACTGTCGTTAGGACCCCCCACCACCCAGGACATGCTCTCTTCTCACTGTTGCATTCAGGAAGAGGTACAGGAGCCTCAGAACTCACATCAGAGGTTCAGGAACAGTTATTACCCCTCAATCATCAGACACATGCCTGAACTTGCCCCATCATTGAAATGCTCCCACAACCTATGGACTCACTTTCAAGGGCTCTTCATCTCATGTTCTCAATACTTACTGCATATTTATTTATTATTATTATTTCATTTCTTTTTGTATTTGCACAGTTTGTTGTTTCTGCACACTGGTTGAACACTCAAGTTGGTGCGGTCTTTCGTTGATTCTGTTATGGTTATTATTCTATGGATTTATTGAGCATGCCCACAAGACAATGAATCTCAGGGCTGTATATAGTGACATATAATAATTTGTTAAAAAATTTACTTTGAATGAATATTATTATAATTTTCATGACTATTCTTCAATAATACCTGGGCGTGGAACATATTTTCATGTAAAATAATTGAAATGCATTTCAGGGAAAAATGCCAACCTGACCATTCTACTCAACAATAGTTCAGCAAGAAGATAATGATATGAACAGGAGACTATTGAAAAATTGTTCATCTATGGCATTTCAACAGGTGAACTCATGGCATAATTGTTGGCTTACCTCTGGCTAGAGAGGTTGTCATTACAATTTAAAAGTCAGAGATTTCTCATGTCTTTCAGGACTAATGAGATTTGAATACAATGTGTTCAAAGCTCAGTGCCAGGAACCTTTGCTGCCAGGCTGTAGCAGGTGCAGAGTAACAGAGAGAAGATAAATGAGAGCTGGGAGTTAATATAGTTCTGGCTGCTTACCTACTAATCAGTGGGAATCTGGTGCTTGAAGTATCAGGCTCACCCTTGCCTCTCATCTGTGAATGACACAGTCATCGAATTAAATATCATTTACTGCATTCCAGCTTTGCTGATAGATCTGGTAGGGGCTGTCCTTTGAAAGACAGCTCGCACAAAGTCCTATCAAATTGCTGCAAAGCCTGAAAACTCACCTATCAGCCAACAGCCACCAAAGTGGAGCTAAGAAACAAAACCCAGAGAAGTAAGTTGAAGATCCAAAGTAAGGAGAGACCACAGAAGGATCTGAATGGTGTTTCAGAGAGCAAGTGTCTTTGCTGTGTCTAGAGGCCTATTTGATGGACCCTGAGATCTGTAGGACCACTGTATGTGCACATACTACGTGTGGGCTGGGGGATTGTAGATACCGGTTTCAGGTGGGGAAAAATCTAGATCACGATAATCCAACCCTTCAATTCCCTGTGCCTCTTTGCCTATCACCTGATTTTCAGTTCAGTTCACTTATGCTGCACAGATGCTAAGTAATTCTATATTTCATATTTTCTTATGATGTAGAAGGTGGCTGTTGAGCCCTCTGAGCCCCCACTGGGATTTGGAGCAACCCTGTCAATAGTCTTCTATTTCTCTAAAACCTCTTTTCTCTTAAAAATGCATCACTCTTCCCCGATTCTCCAATCACCCACCTACACAACACTTCGGGGCTCTTTACAGTAGCATTTTCTGTTTTTGCTTCACACTCACAACACAGGCATGTTTTTGCTTCAATCCCACTAACTTAACATTTATATTACAGCACTGACTTTCTGAAATGCTGATATTTCATCCTGACATGTTTATAAAGGGAGACTTTAGGAGATGCGACATCCATCGCCATGGTGACAATACAGTTGGAGGGTGAGGTCAAGGTCCATCCGAACCCAAAGGAAACAGGGTGAAAGAAACTTGATAGGAGGACTCACTCTCATTCCAGTTTTGGAGTCAGTTTGGAGCTTACTTACTGCTTGTAAGTTTGCTATTATAGAAATTAATCTTTGCACTAAATGTGCATAAGAGTATTGATTTGTAGTTGTACGCACTGCTATTGGTTCCACTGGGCAACAGAACTGAACATATGGGAGGTCAGTAAACTGGTGACTATTATTCTTACAATTATTTGCTACTGGCTGTCAAAGAGAAGTTTCGAACCCAAGGTGAGACTTCATTCGAAGTCCTGCTTGCTTTCACTTACCAGCACACAAGATTATGCACTGAGTTGCAATTTTGTTGTGCTGTTCTCAGTACCATGGCTGTGTCGCTATAACTTCACTCACACTGCTGGGTGTGGTTTAGAGCAGCATGGATCCCCACTAGCATCAACATCTGCGATAAACTTAAAAGGTCAAGTTTTTCTTTAAATGTATCCAGCGTGACGTGTGACAGTCAAGTTTCATTACTAGCAAGTCTTTAGTATAGGACCGACCTGCCCCTTGTTTTACTGGATCTATTGATGGGTAACAGTTAATCCAGCACACTCAGGACTTTAATGGGGTTGGACAATCAGATTTTCTAGATGGTTGGATATTACTTTATTAATATTTTGATACAATTTAATTTTCAGTGTTAGTAGAATTGTAAATTTTCCAGTAAACACATTAAGTTTAAAGGGATAGTGGGAAATGAGG
This sequence comes from Hemitrygon akajei, assembly GCF_048418815.1. Classification (NCBI taxonomy): domain Eukaryota; kingdom Metazoa; phylum Chordata; class Chondrichthyes; order Myliobatiformes; family Dasyatidae; genus Hemitrygon; species Hemitrygon akajei. The sequence continues at coordinate 85,729,368 of NC_133136.1, read as the reverse complement.
CAATAATTAGTTTCAAAGGGAGTGTGGGTGGTGATGAGTTTGAAAGGAATGCTGAACTGACACCCAGTGATTTGAAAGGAGCATGGGAATGGGGTCCTTGAGAGTAAAATGCAGCATGTGAGCTAGGGCCTATTTCATGGAAGGGTGGTGGGAAACAGTCATAGAAGAGAGTCCAGGAAGCAGGATGCCAATGAATGGAACAGATCACAGCAAGCGGGGTCCCAGATGCAGAACCATTGGGATTTCTGTGTCGTCAGATGGAGGAATATCGGTGCTTTGTTGTATTGGCACAAGTTACAAAGCTTTCAGAGCACCTCTGGAGGTAATGTTTGAAGTGAGGAGGATGTAATTGCCCATGCTTCCTTTTGTAACTGGAGCTGGTTTGTAAATTTCTGTCAATTCTGGCTTACCCCTAAGTGGAGGATTCCTATGTGCAAAACAATTCATCCCGCACATTGACATTCAGCAGTTGGAGCCAAAGTGGTAAAATCTTTCTCTTTGCTTGATCCTCTCATATAATGTTTTGAATTGTAGGTTTCTTTGTACCACAACTGCCATGATGAGACTGCAACTTCTTCCAAATTGAAGTTACCAACCATACACCTTCTATCTTATTTTTGAAAACTCTTGCCATTTTATAACTTAGTTTAAGACGTTAATCAAACCTGGGGCATTGAATGTGCTTTTTGTTGTATTTGATGGCTTTGCAGTTCTGTTGATAGCTGGGCCTGAAGAAAAGAAAGTATCTTGGTGAATGGAAGTGTTGTTCAGTTGCCTTCTTTGTCATGTGCTTTTTAATCTTTTAGTAAAATGTTCAAATCCTTCTGAACATGCCGGCTGCAAACTATCCTTTTGGGGAGCAATATACATCAGTAATGTGCTTTGCTAATAATGAAATCTTGACAGAAATAAGCTAAATGGCATGCAACAGGTAGCTGGCACTGATATTAGGAAAGCTGATGATCTCAAGCCAAGGTCAGCCATAGATCACTGAGTCTGATTTCCTGAAGAGAGTTTGGCTGTTAATTGAGATTTAGAGGCAAATACTTAATACATTTGTCAAATGCTTTCTGCCAGTTGTAAAACTGCGGCAAGTAAATTATTGATTGAGTACATGACCTTTCCTTACAGATACTTTAGCAGTTTTGGTCAAATATCAAACCAGCTGTTGTGCTCACTCTATTCCATAAATTTAGTTTCATGTGCATAGCCCTATAATAGGTTCTATATTTATCATTAAATGATAAAACTTTATCATTTGCTGGGGTTGTGTTTCGGGAAGCACAAAGTTGCATTAGATTTATGCAATGTCTGAAATCAGTCAACTTGTCAGAAACTAGGAAACTGTTCTGTAGAAAAGTCTCTTGTATCTCAGGGCGGCCAGCAGCTACCAAAGTGGAACCAGGATACAAACTCTAGAAAATGAAGCTGGTGACCCAAATCGAAGGAGACTACAGATCATTGTTTTTTAATTTAGTGAGGGATCTTGTTGCTATTGCCTAAGCAGGAGGCAAAATGATTAAAAAAATCCACACTTTTATTTTCAAAGTCTATAATTAAAGTATGATTCTCTCTATTACACCAAATCCTTCTGTGAATTTCCCACTGAAGACCAAACTTCCATTGAACTCAACTGTTCAGATGGCAACATGATAAATTAATATTTTGCTCCTTTTGAATTTGCAATAATAAATATGTTTCAAAATTATTGCTTACTTGGGATGGTATTTAAGTATGACTTCTTTCATTTTGAATTTTTATATATATTAGTTATTATATATCATCACATTTTATAACAACAGAGATAGCAAGAGAAGCCCATCCATTTACAGTAGTTGCTTACATTGCTTCTCCTGTGCTGTCATCGAGACAGATCATTCCACGCATAAATTCATCAAGGTAATACTAAAGGAAAACACAACAGAATGTAGAACATAGTGTAGTGCAGGTAGACAACTAAAGTGCAAGGGTCATGACGAGGCAAATGGAGAGGACAAGAGTTCTTTCTTTAGTGACAAGTGTAAGTGTACCTTAAAAATTATGTCATACATGGTGAAACTTTTGATACCTTATTGTAAAGAACATTGCCATTAGCTGAGATTTTCAGTAAGTGTTGTTGTGTCGGCAGTCCTGCCTCTGAAATTTGTGTTAGTGAGTAGTGACAGTAAACAGCACTCAGTTCGGAATGTTGCAGCTAGTTGAGGGTGGTGTTGATACCTGGTACCTGAACATGTCAGGAGTTCAACATTCATGATCAAGATTGATTATTGTCATTCTTCCATACACAAATGTAAAGGAGAACTAAGAGAATCGTAATCCGGATCTGATGCAGCATAAAAAAATCACAATAAGGATAAATATCATAATAAAAACATAAAAGCACAATAAATATAAATATAAAATCAATCCTTTAAAACACAATGTACAAATAACTGAATGTGTCCATATAGACATAAAATTAGCTTGTACTATACATAGATTATACGCACATAAAGTGACACTAGGTGCAGGAGTATCTGCAGAAAAGGTGACTCTGACAAGAAATGATAAAGTGTCAAAGTGACTTTTGGCAAGAATAGCTCCTCTAGGTAACAGCAAGGAATATCAAAACACAGTAGGACAGTGACAGTATGAGGTTTTGAGTGTAGAGTTAAGTGGCCGTGCATGGGGGATGAAGGGTGTTGAGGGGCTGTGGAGAGGAGTAGCTGATGTGGGGTGGGTTAGTGGTTGTTGTTGATCAGCCTGATGGCTTAGGGGAAATAACTGCTTTTGAGTTTAGTGGTCTTGGTATGGATACTGTATAGCCTCTTCCCTAATGGGAATGGGACCACAGTCCAAGAGCTTGGTGGGTGGAATCCTTCATGGTATTGCTGGTCTCTTTCTGTTTGTCCTTGATGGCTGGTAGGCTAGTGCCAGTGATGAGTTAGGTAGTTTAACTGCCTGATGTAGAGCCCTCCTATCTGCTGCAGTGCAGTTTCCATATCATATAGTGACGCAGTGTGTTACGACGCTCTCAGCTGCATGTCTTTAGAAGGTTGTGAGTATTGATGTGCACAGACCAGCTCTCTTCAGCCTCCTCATAAAACAGAGGTGTTGGTGAGCTTTCTTGACAATGGAGGATGTTTTTCTGGAGGCTGTGTGAAATATGGACTCCCAGGCGTTTGAAACTGCTCGCACTTTCCACTGTTCAAGAGATGTGAGCATTCTCAGCCATCTGGTTTGTATATAGAATGAGTGTCTGAGCTTCTGATGGTGAACAGTATCATGAGGGTTATGGGTTATTTCACAGAATGGAACAGCAGAGCCAAGAGTGAGAAGAGGAAGGTGACATTGTTGCTTGTGGAAGGGCAGGGCATATCTTGAGATGTTGGTAAGTTTACTAATAGCCCAAGCTGCAGATGAGGTCTCATATGATAGGATGATAATCTAGAAGAGATTTTAACATGGGAATATTAGAGATTTTTGAGAATTACTTATTTGATAGATGCAACTATGGATCAAAACAAGTAGGGTAACCTGATCAGTTGCAATACATCAGCAGATTACCCGTCATCTTGAATGGGTGGTATACTGTCCCTGGTTATTCTTTTGTTCTTAATGTACATGCCTGTCAGTGATAATTCATAATCTCTCTTGGTCTTCTTGGTTTTCTTTTTGTGTCACCGTACACTGCTTATATTTTCGATAGTCCTCTCTTATCTTTAATTCTCTATATCTGCTATTTTTCTCTTGATCTGTCCTTATACATCCAGGGTTCCCTGTCCTTCTATTTATGATGTTGATTTTCACCCTGACAGGAACATGGTGACCCTGAACTCTCACTATTTCTCCTTTGAATGCAGGTGCAGGTGCAGACATACCTACAAGTAGATGCTCCCAGTTTATCTTGGCAGGCCCTGAATTATTTTAAGGAAATTGGCCTTCCTCAGTTTAAGGCCTCAATTCCTGCTATTCCTCATCCTTCTCTAAAACCACCTTGAAATATAAAGAGACACAAAAGGCTGCAGATGCTGGAATCTGGAGCAAAACAAAAAAGCTGGAGGAACACAACGGGTTAGGCAGCACCTGTGAAAGGGCATGAGTGGTTGGTATTTTGGGTTGAGACCCTTCTCTGGAATCGCTGTTCCATTTCCAGACCCTTCATCTTGTCTTGACCCAAAATTTGAACTGTCCATTTCTTTCCACTGATGCTACCTGACCCGCTGAGTTCCTCCAGCCTTTTCTATCTTGATTGAAGTACTCAGAGTTACGGTCACTATCTGCAAAATGCTCCTCCACTAGGGCTCCAAACACAGGGTAGAATCAGATGGAAATCTCATCCCGTGGGGCACTTCCCTTTTGTGAACCTTCACTCTGTATTCCCTATGCCTGCTGACAACCTGCAGCACACAATGCTGGTGTGTCTCTTCATGACACGTCCTCATCTAAACTGCTTATCTCTCGCTGCACAAGTCTCTGAGGTGGTGCTGTGGGAAGTTAGGTGCAACAACACTATGCTTTTCATCTTCATCTCTCCACCCCACCCCCTTTCACCTACTTCTGCACCTATCCTCCAACATGTCCTTCTCCACTGTTGATACGAGTGAAAATGAGGGCGTGTATTGTTCATCAAACCAAAAGGAAGGTTATGAATTAAACCTTACTGAGCATAACTGTCAGAGTGCAGACTGTATTTGCTGCAGAAGTGGTTCAGACTCAGTGACCCTTCCATCTATTAAGGACACAATGATCTCCTCAATCAAGGTGAAGTGTTGGATCAGCATGGGCCAACAACCCAGTGTTACCTCTAAGGTGTGCGTGCACACATCTTTTAATAAAGCGTACAAATAACTGTGCACATAAGGTTGTCACCTTCTACCTCGTCGGCACGTTAGGTATATCCCACAATCGTACACAATCACATTTCCTTTTCCCGTTTCTGATGCGGATGGCGTTGACAACTAGGAGTTTGCGAAGTTTTGTCTGCAGATTTCGGAGCTGGTTTATTTATACTGTTTTAATTGAAGAAATTATTGATTCACTGTGTCGAATTCCAAAGAAACAAAAGGTGTGAAGCGCAGAAGAACTGCTAGTTGATTCAAAGCAGAATGGCTTAAAGGAACAGTAGAAACTGCTACTCCGAAAGCTGATGAGGTCAGGAACGTGCAGCTATGAGAAATATTGATGTACAGAGCAGAAACTCATGTTACCTGTGCGTATTGTCATGGTGTAAAAGTTACTGGAGAATTTGCAAGTGGGAAGAAGTGGAGTGATAATTGGAGACTTGACTTTTTAAAGTGTCACTTAGCAAGCAAATCACACATGGATGGTGTACAAAAACTCCAGCAAGAAAATCCTTTATTACCCGCTACAGGCCTGCTATGTATGTTTTGTGAGAGCGCAGATGAACAAGAGCAAAAATGATCAAATCCAGAGGAGATCAAAGATCTTATGGATAGTGTTTTGCTAGCTGTTAAAATGAAATCCCTATATATAAAATTCATTACGCACATGTTGTTGTCACTGGGCAAAAAATTGCACAGCACAAGATTTTCGCACACACTAGTAATTACAAATTAGAAGGAATGTTGGCCCCACCACCACATTCCTCCCATTCTCTTTATCTCCATGGATGGCTAGCCTCCAGTTTGCTGTCTTAGCTTAAAATGAGGTGAGGAAGGATACTCATTGAGCTTTTGATCAACATAACTATGGAGATGGATGAGAGAGGATGTAATGCGGGGGATGAACGTGGGGGCTGTTGCAAAAGAGGATCAGCCTGCAGGCAGCTTTATTTGCTGAGAAGATGCAAATGGAATCTGACAGCGAATCTCTTTACATTTGACCTTAAGATCAAAGGAAGGTCGTTAAAGATGCCGCTGAAGACTATTGGGCCTGGGGAACTTCTGCAGTGGTGTCCTGGGGCTCAGATCACTGCCCATCTTCCCTTGTGTGAGGTATGACTCTAAATGCTCAATTATTTTCCTCTGTTTATCATCGGTGGAGATGGAGGGTATGGATGAAGCGGATAGAATGTAAAGTTAGGTTTGAGGGCGGCATTTGGTGCAAGAGAGAGGGGCCAGTCAGGTCTTTCATGTGTGTGTCATGGGGGGGGGGGGATGTATTCATTGTCCACCTCTAATTGCCTAGTACATGGGTGTGCAGACCAAATACACTGCTGTCACTTTTCCAGGCTGCTCAAGAGCATCTCCCAATCCTGCAACCTCCACAGCTGAGAAAGGCAGATCATGTACAGTGCACCAACACCTAAAGGTCATATAAAGCTGTCCGGCTGAAGTCCTAGTTAAAGGAGATGTCCCACGTCATCCAGGATATTGATGGTGAGAGATGTTGACAATGATGGTATTTAATATCAAGGATCGGTAGCTTGAGTCCCTCTTATTGGAGATGGTTATTGCTTAGTTCTTCTGAGAAAAATATCATCCTTTGCACTTACCTTATGCTTCAATATTGTCAAAATTTTCCCATGAAGGAGTGGGGCTGCTTTATTTACAGAGAAGTTGTGAGTGGAATTGAATATAGTGCGATCAACATAGTCTAAAATCTGACCTTAGGATGGAAGAAAGGTAACTAGAAGAACTTCTAGAGTGATGTTCCGGGGCTTGGATTACTGACCATCTTTCTTTGTGTGAAATATATCCCCAGCCTCTCAAATGTTCTCCTCCCACTGCCATTGACATCCTTTGTGGTCACTACTGACCTGAAACTCAAGTGGATCAGGCATCTACACATGTTGGCTACAAGTACACTTCAGGGATTGGGCATTCTATTTGCTGCTCAACACCCCAATACCTTTCTAACCTCTACAAAAAACAAGTCAGGAATGTGATCAAAACCCTTCACATGCCTGGATTCAGCAGAGCCTGCAATTCACAACAGGTTGGATACCATCCAGAGCCCCAAATCCAAGACTCCTCCAGCACAAGTATACAGTTGTTACAGGATGGTCCATTAACAAAATACACTGCTGTCACTTGTCCACACTACTCCAAAAGCATCTCCAGATCCTTTAACCTCTACCATTAAGAAGATCTTCAGATGCATGGAAGGACCATCACCTAATGAATTCTGTTTGGGTGCATATTTGGAAGCTCACCTCCCATTCTTCATTGGCACAATTCCTAAAACGTAGAAGTCCCATCCCCTCACACAGTCAAAGTGCCAGAAGAATTTCAGCAGTTCAAGATGCAGCTGATTACTATCTTCTCACTGCAGTTAGAGCTAGACAGTAATTACAAGGATGTCTAGGTCCCAAAAGTGAATGAAAAACAATCTAGTTTCTAGATAACTAGCTACATTATTTCCTATCTAAGTCACAAGGGAGACCCTTATGACCTTTCCTCATCCAAAATGTAGAAAGTAAACTCTCAGTAAAAGCATTGTGAATAAACACTATCCATCGCCCACCCCACCAGGTAGTCCAAAAACAGATAGGGACATTAAGTATTTATTAGCCTTTCCATGAGTTTTAATCATCCTCCCCATTTTCTACCGTGTTCTTGCTTTGTGATTAATGGCATGTTGCAAGAAGCCTGGGGAAATCCATGGCTGAGCTTTTAGAATTGTGTTGAAGTATTGCTCTAATTGAACAATTAGCATATATTAGAAGGCAACGTACAAAGTATGTTTGTGGTAAAGATATTTGTTGACAAATTGAAGCTGATTTCTTAACTGTCTTGCATTTTTTGATAAATTTAATATTTTATGAATAGCCAATCTGAGTTTCAACCCCTCCAAATGGAGGTTGGAATTCCTACTTCACTCTCATGCACGGGGTAGACAATCACATCGAGCAATACTCATTTTAAGTCACTAGAGGGCAACAGTGTCTAATTTTTCAAGTAATGAGTCTCCATTAATAAAACCACTGCTGAGATGTTGAAAAATGTGAAAACCTCACATCCAGGATTAATGTTGCCATATTTTAACGTCCTTTCCGTTTTGTTTCATTTTTCTTCCTTTGTTTCATAAGTGCATTTTTGTAGTTTCACAGACATATATTGCTCTTTCATGATTCAGCCACCAGCCAATTATATACAAAGTGGTACTTACTCATTTTTTGTGTGAACAGGGAGCTTACTCTCTTTTCTGAAAAGCATCATAGTTAATCATACCTGTCTCTACAATCAAGTAATAATGAAGGCAAAGAGAAGCCTGAATACCAGGATTGCCCCAAATGAAGTGACACCTATGTACACTTCCTATCAAGCACTCTCCTCACCTGAAACATGATAGAGAAAATAACAAAAAAGATTATAATAAACTCTTATTCCAAATATTAGGGTAATTGCAACTAGTCACTTTTAGACTGGTCTCCAATATTCATTATTAGGCTGAGGCCATTACATACAATGGAAGCTACACTGGAAGATTTTCTTTTACCTTTTCTAAATCAGAGGCTGATTGACCCTCATTATTTGCCCTCTTGGCTAAGAGCAGACTTTAAAGCTCAAACATGGCTTGGACACTGGTCTTTAGTCAGTGTCACACCTTGTTATGCCTTAATGTACTGAATCTCTAAAATTGCATATCACAACAGATCTTCTTCCGCTTAGGCTCAGTTGTAGCTTAATTCTGCATGCAAAAATGGCAGTGACCTTTATGTTGGATAGTGATAAATTTAGTACAATAATTCCTTTTGTGTGCTCTCTGCACAGGCAGCTTAGTAATTAGGATATTGAAAGAAGACAACATGCGTGAATAGTTCTGTACAGTACCTGCGTAAACTGATGGTATATTCATTGGCTTAGCAGGCCAAATACTCACATGCAATTTACCCATTGCAATTCTATGCAGACAGTCAAGGATGTATGGTCCTTAAATCTGGGGAAGTTCCATGGTCATAATTGTCATGAGATTGCTCATGTCCATCATCTTCGTTGAGCAGGTCGCACTCACGTTCAATGTCACCCATCGAACTCATGGTAATGCCTGTCTGCAACAGTAGAAGCACGAAATTGGGAAGAATTTCTGCTTACATGTGATACAGCTCATCAGAGACACAAAACCTGATCCAGTGCCCATCGTATGCCAGCGGAATGTAGCACTCCACATATTTGAAACAGTTCACCCACAGAAAAAGTAGAAAACTCTTTGCAATACTGATATGCATGCCTACCAATGGTAGGCTAATTAGGAAATTCAGTGATGTGGACTGGATGAATGAAGAGGACTCCAGTTAGAAAAGGTATGTTTCCATTATTACATTATGTTATTGATGTTGACAGAGTTTGCAAGTACAATTCCCCAATATGCAGTCAAAACAAAACTTGGAATCTTATTGAAGTGTGAGGAAGAAGTTAGTAATAGACTTCAAAACAACTTCTGTTTGGAAGAGGGACTGAAAGGTGCATAAATCATTTAAAGTGGAAGTTGTGGTTGAGAATACAGTTAAAGAAAGACTGTGGGATCCTGGGCTTTACAAAAAGAGACAAAGGCAAAGGATTCATGATGATTTTTTAACATTGAATCAGGCAGAATACCCCAGTGGATTCTGTCTAATTGGGCCATTGATTAACAGGGGCATCTGCATATTTGGGACAACTACAAATTTGAGGAAAAACCAATCGAGAAAATAGCTGGGGTTCCCTTTGTTTATTTGAGATACTGTGCCGCTTTACTGGGGCAGGAGACTGTAGCTGAACAGTTTCTACCTTGCATTAGACATGATCACTAGTGTGGCTGTTAGACACTACACTGTGCTTAGAGTGAACAGTTTTTAACTAGCATCAGTTGTGTGTTTCTATTATATTATCTGCTGCTTTGACTAATGGATGCCAATTCAATAAGCAGTGATTTTTGATAATTACATTTTTTTTCAAATTTTGACTTGATAATGTTTCAGGGCCTGGCCAAGATACCAGGAAAAGATTTGACACTGGCCTAAAAAATTACCCTACTGGACCAAGTTAAAAGCCATCCGTCTATCAGCACTCATTGTCAGCTGGCGGAAATAACTGGAGTGCTGAATTCTACAACTGCACCCTTGATACATCTCCGAGATGTGTGAGGGACATCCTAAAAATGAAAGTATGAAGGCAAGGATTCAGATGTTGAAGTGGCCCTTAATCAATGGTTTTCCATTGTAACTGGACTGAGGTGTACGTGTCAATGGACCAAGGTTAACAACAAGTCAGAGGAGCAAGCTGAAGTAGCTGGTCATGAAGATTTTCAAACAATAGATGGTTGGTTTTCTCAATGGAAATGTAGACACCACATTAAATTCAAGAAAGCTGTCAACGAGAAAGGTAGTGCTGATGCTGAAAGTACAGAAACATGGAAATCTACAAAACTCCCTGACTTGCTTCAAAAATTTTGTGTGGATGAAACAGGAGTTTTTTTTAAAATCGTGCCACACAGGACAGTTCCCTTGGCTACAAACACACAATGCTATCAGATTCAAAGATAGCAAAGGATCATACAGTGGAGCAATTATCTGTGCTAGATGTCTACATGGATTTTGTTCACTTACAGTCAAAAGTAGGCAGCAGCATACACTGGAATAATTCCTCCGTTGATAAATTATAGGAACTAATACACAGTTTTATAGCACTGTAGTGGTGCTCTGATCTTTTTCTGTATTTCATTTAAATACATAATTTGTTACTCAGTTAAACAGTAGTACCTTTTTGTCTTTTTGTACCTTTTTAACTATTTCTATGAAACTTCAGCTAATTGGGGCAGCTGCTCAATTGGGTCAAATATACTGGTCTGTTGTGTCACAGTTAACTGGAATCCACTGTAGTATATTCAGCTCTAGGTGGCTCAATTTAGCAAGGATGTGAAGGCCTTGTAGATGGCACAGAAGAGATTTACTGGAATAATTGCAGGGTTGAAGGACTCCAAATACACGGGCAGTCTGAGTAAACTGGGATTGTTATGCAAGTTGAGAGAGGATCTGATGGAGCTATTTAATTGAAAATCATTCAAACAGAGCAACTAGGTGATTAACAAAGCAAATAAACCACCTATTTTCTTTAAAGTTGACAAAATCCCAGAGAAAAAAAAACGCACTGTCTTTATTTAAGTCACACCATGGGTTTATGTGTATACATCTTTTGCAATAGGTAGGAAGTCCTGAGCTTAACATCTCATCCAAAACATCCTCATCCTGAAATGTCTATTAATTATTTCCCTCCATAGGTGCGGTCTGACTTGCTGAGTTCCGCCAGCATTTTGTAAAACAAATGCCTCTGACAATGCGGCACTCCTTCAATATAGTACCAGCCAAGTTAGTGTGTCCCTATCTCAGAATGACTACAATGGACTTAGTTGATTAAAAGGTATTACTTATACCTATCTTATTTAATTTTGTGCAAGATCATTTGAATGGCAGATGAAATAAGAAAATAAATGTGAATTAATCTGATTTTGACTGTTACTTAACATCTGAGTCAAAAGCAATATTAGGATCTTTAACCATAGATACAATAGAAAATTATCCAGAACTTGAAAATGCAATAAAGTATACTCAGTGTGTATTTTACAGGGAAGGTTGTGCACAACCAACCTTACCTGAAGGAGTATAATTAATTGATGAAAATAACGTTATAAGCAATAACTGTTTGCTCATGACTAGTGCCAGAACTTATTAGGCTGGAGAATAAGTAGCAGAATGGATAGCAAACCAGCTGAAAAACAAAAAAAGTGTGTAGAAGTTGAATGTAATTACTCAAACTAGTCCTCATTGTTGCGCAATAAATGGTGTTGATACAACAGTTGTCCATCACTTGCATGAGTGAGTTAGACACTGGAATCAGAAGAAACTGTGACTGACACTAAACAGGAAATCATAGTCAATAAAGTGGAAGGTGGCAACAAAATCTAGGGAGCCAGAAAATGGAAGTAAATAATGTTTAAATTGACAAATGAACTTCAAAACCAAGAATTGTGTTTTAGGAAAATTGCAATCACAAGCAAACTGGAGAATGTGTCTACATTTTCAGAGGAATAAAATTATTAATTATAAATGGGCATTAACACCAGCATTAAAGCTATAGAGTTATACTATATGGAAATAGGTCCTCCGGCCTATTAAGTCTGTACTGACCATTAAACATCTATTTACAGTATTTCTATACTCCCCACATCTCGATTAATCCTCCCACTCATCTACACAGACTAGGAGTGATTTACTGCACCAATTAACCCTGTCATCCTGATGTCTTGGATTGTAGGAAGAAACTGGACCATGCAGAGGAAATTCATATGGTCAGAAGAAAAATAATAAACAGAACCACTGGAGCTCAGGACAAAACCTGGATCTCTGGATTTGTGATGCTATAGTTTTACTGGCTGCATGACGGTGCTGCTATTTGGTAGAGTGTTCTAGGAATTTAGTAAAATAATGGCAGCAGAATACAATGCATTTCTAAGTTGGCATGATGTGCACCTTCGAGGGACAACTGAAAGTGGTGGATATCCTTTAGGGCATTGAGATATCAGGTTGCTTTTCAGGGTGCTGCAATGGGAACTGCTCTGTCGAATATCAACCATTGCAATACAAATAGGCAAATATCTATGAACAGAGTTGGACACATGACAAAAGAGGGATGGTGCCCAACTCTCTTCAATGTCTCATGCCATATGGTGACAGATTCTTTAGAGAATTATTAAAGTATAATTGAAAACACTTAGCCCCAATAAATGAAACAATTTACAATAACTGTTGTTCACTACTTCTTACAAAAATGTTTTATGATGTTGCTAAGAGGAAATCTTTTTTCTAACCCTACCACGACTGCAAAATCTTGCTGTTGGAGTTCAGGAAGGAGGGCTTGTGTGCCCACGTCACAGTACTAAATTTTAATGATCAAACTCAAATTATCTTTCATCAGACAATATTCTGAAACATGATCATCTTTAGATTAGTAGTATGGTACAATTAAATAACACAAGAGGACTTTTGGTTTCAGATTAATGTGAATAATGAAATATAATGAAGGAATAACTCTGCCTGGATTAAATTCTGCTTGAAGCAGGTAGCTTCAGACTGTTTCAGTTTTGCATCAAATGCAGTTGTGCTTCAGCTGTTTTTATGGTTAATCTAAAATGTTGGCAGGTGGTCTGCTAGATGGCCACTTTGAATTGCTATAATCCATGAAAAGGGTGCAACAACGCAGCAGGTATTGCAGCACCTATGGAGAATGAAACAGCATTAATTTCAGTCAGAAGACCTGTATCAATATCTTCCAGATTTCAGAGACTTTTCCAAACCTAGGCTGGGCAAAGGCACAGAGATTGAATGGTTCGGCATGGTGGGTAGTGGGTAGGAGATGGATGACAGGAATGGGTCCCAGTGAGAAGGTGGAGGATAGGAGTGTTTGACTGATGGAAAAGACGGGAGTGCAAGATGCAAGGGGAAATAAAGGAAAAACAAAAATAAATATAATTAAATAAATAATGCATGTCAAACTGTGTAAATTGCCACAGAATTGTTTAATCTTGTTAATTTATCACAAGTCTACTGCCTGAGAAAATGTTTAACAGTTAGAAATGTGCTTTGAATATCTCCGTTGACCTTACAGTGTAGCAAAACAATGAAAAGGTTTATCCTGGTGTGCATCTGGAGGCTATATAATGATGAGGGAGGTGTGGGGGGGGGTGGGGGGGGATCTGTTGTGGTGTAATGAGGATGTGGCATCATAAATTACTTCATCGGTATATGAATGCCTTTGATCAGAGATTTGCTTACTGAATATATCTGAGCAAGTGAAGGTTGCCCAATGACTAGAAAAGCAACATTGGAATCACAAGAACATGAGCAGAATATTTAACTCATTGAGACTGTTCTGTCATGCAATAATGGAGTTTTAATGTTTAGTGATCTAAGTCAATGTACTTGTCTTCATTTGCATCTTAATATACTCAGTTATCAAAATCTATCATATAAGGCTTAAAATTAACCACTGACAAAGTTGCTTCTTGTGAAAAGAAGTTCCAGATTTTTTACTTCTCTCTGCGCAGAACCGTCTCCAGGTTTAGGATAAAATGGCTCTAAACTGTATACTGTAACTCAATAATCTACACTCCCAAGCAAGCAGAAGTTTATTCTGTCAATCCATCCTTGCCAATCTCTTAATTACTTAAAAAATCAACAACCCATCTCTTAAATTTTTTCCCGAGAATACAACCCTCACCTTGGATACTCAACTCTTAGCGATACAGTGAAACCTTTCGAAATCTATGCTACACTTCCTTCAAGTATAATATATCTTCCTAGGAGTGTGATGCAGAAACAGCAGGCTAACACACAACTGCTGGCCCCAAACCAGTCCCAGCAGGCTAACACACAACTGCTGGTCCCAAACCAGTCCCAGCAGGCTAACACAAAACTGCTGGTCCCAAACCAGTCCCAGCAGGCTAACACACAACTGCTGGCCCCAGACCAGTCCCAGCAGGCTAACACACAACTGCTGGCCCCAGACCAGTCCCAGCAGGCTAACACACCACTGCTGGCCCCAGACCAGTCCCAGCAGGCTAACACACAACTGCTGGCCCCAAACCAGTCCCAGCAGGCTAACACACAACTGCTGGCCCCAGACCAGTCCCAGCAGGCTAACACACAACTGCTGGCCCCAGACCAGTCCCAGCAGGGTAACACACAACTGCTGGTCCCAAACCAGTCCCAGCAGGCTAACACACCACTGCTGGCCCCAGACCAGTCCCAGCAGGCTAACACACAACTGCTGGCCCCAGACCAGTCCCAGCAGGCTAACACACAACTGCTGGCCCCAGACCAGTCCCAGCAGACTAACACACCACTGCTGCCCCCAGACCAGTCCCAGCAGGCTAACACACAACTGCTGGCCCCAGACCAGTCCCAGCAGGCTAACACACCACTGCTGGCCCCAGACCAGTCCCAGCAGGCTAACACACCACTGCTGGCCCCAGACCAGTCCCAGCAGGCTAACACACCACTGCTGGCCCCAGACCAGTCCCAGCAGGCTAACACACAACTGCTGGCCCCAGACCAGTCCCAACAGGCTAACACACAACTGCTGGCCCCAGACCAGTCCCAGCAGGCTAACACACAACTGCTGGCCCCAGACCAGTCCCAGCAGGCTAACACACAACTGCTGGCCCCAGACCAGTCCCAGCAGGCTAACACACAACTGCTGGTCCCAGACCAGTCCCAGCAGGCTAACACACCACTGCTGGCCCCAGACCAGTCCCAGCAGGCTAACACACCACTGCTGGCCCCAGACCAGTCTCAGCAGGCTAACACACCACTGCTGGCCCCAGACCAGTCTCAGCAGGCTAACACACCACTGCTGGCCCCAGACCAGTCCTAGCAGGCTAACACACAACTGCTGGCCCCAGACCAGTCCCAACAGGCTAACACACAACTGCTGGCCCTAGACCAGTCACAGCAGGCTAACACACCACACTGATGGCCTCAAACCAGTCGCAGCAGGCTAACACACAACTGCTGGCCCCAGACCAGTCCCAGCAGGCTAACACACAACTGCTGGCCCCAAACCAGTCCCAGCAGGTTAACACACAACTGCTGGCCCCAGACCAGTCCCAGCAGGCTAACACACCACTGCTGGCCCCAGACCAGTCCCAACAGGCTAACACACAACTGCTGGCCCCAGACCAGTCCCAACAGGCTAACACACAACTGCTGGCCCCAGACCAGTCCCAACAGGCTAACACACAACTGCTGGCCCCAGACCAGTCCCAGCAGGCTAACACACAACTGCTGGCCCCAGACCAGTCCCAGCAGGCTAACACACAACTGCTGGCCCCAAACCAGTCCCAGCAGGCTAACACACCACTGCTGGCCCCAGACCAGTCCCAGCAGGCTAACACACCACTGCTGGCCCCAGACCAGTCCCAACAGGCTAACACACAACTGCTGGCCCCAGACCAGTCCCAACAGGCTAACACACAACTGCTGGCCATAGACCAGTCCCAGCAGGCTAACACACCACACTGATGGCCCCAGACCAATCCCAGCTGGCTAATACACTACTGCTGGCCCCAGACGAGTTCCCACAAAGAATAAAACTGGAAAAAAGCCTCTTTTTTTGTGGAAAATGTTTGCTTACATTTCAGTAGAATCCATTGTCTTTACAAATAGGATATAGACTATAGATCCAAGTTTCAAAGGTCCAATTTAATGTCAGAGAAATGTATATAATATACATCCTGAAATGCTTTTTACTTTGCAAACATCCACAAAAACATCGAAGTGCCTCAAAGAATGAACGACAGATAAACCTAAGACCCCGAAGTCCCCCACAGCTTCCCTCCCTCCTGCGCCTAAGTGGCAGCAATACCAATCCCTCCTCCCCCCACCAGCAAAAAAAAGTGAGCATTGTTACCACCACCGAGCACTCAACGTGAGCAAAGCAATGGCAAAGACAAAGACTTGCAGTTACCCCAAAGACTTTGCGTTTCATCCAGTATACAACATACTGCAGATTCTCTCCCTCCCTAATAAGGGAGAAGGAGGTGTCTCCGTTTCTCAACAGCGAGCAGGGAGACATAACAAATAATTCACTGGTTTACAATGTTATAAGTCCGTTACTTTGCTTTCTTCGAATTCTGTGCCTGAAGATCGCTAAGTTCTCAGGTCTTCGGGCCCACAGCAGATATCTTGATTCCCCCGATGACACACGGGTCTCCTGCCATGACATTGATCCTTGATCTGCCCATCTCCAGGGCCTTGAGATCCTAGGCTTCTGAACTTGAGCCAGACTCTCAGGCCGAACTCTTGGCGTGCCAAACAACAGCCAGTCCTGAAACCCCGAGAACGGGTCCCATTCCCTCAAAGAACCAAAGTCAGTGAGTTACTCTAGGTCAGGGTCTTCAAAGGAACCCTGAAAGGGAAAAATAAAGATATTGAAGACGGAAGTAGAGCTGTTTCTGAAGATGCAAGCAAAAGAGTCACCGTTTAGTGCCATCTTAACTTCGCTCCGCTTCCTGATTGAGTTAATTTTAAAAAAGCAGTTTAAATATTGGTTCAAAATATAACACTTAATGACATTTACAAATACTTTGGATGACCATTTTTGGTTTCTGTTCATCGTTGACTCTAGAAAGAGAGGACAAGCTGAGTAAAGATCTTTGAAATGTCCAGATTCCCATGGACACCACTGTCATCAACCACAAAGCAACTTTTCTATATCTTGCCCCAAATACTGTGATTTGGTGCTCTTTGGCAATGTCTTCTTTGTAAACCTCATGCAATTATTGGTGTATGTAGTAGTATACTGTCATCCAGTTGGCTGGAGTCAACCCGAGAAGTTGCATCCCAGCTGTCTATGTGATACGCAAAAGCCAGGGCAGTAAGATATGGAGAGAAAGCTGTTGCTCATGCAGCAGGCTCCCTCTCTCCATGCGATGATGAGTCCAAAGGAATGGCAAAGACCGATACAGCTTGGCATCAGGAGTTTCCAGTCATTGTTGAACTCAACGCAAGACTGCCTTTGGGACTCCAGCTCCGGATTTTTCCTCAAAGTTTACTCCTGAAGTCTTCCCATGAATGGGTATGGCCGCAAGGCAGCAGGAGGTTTGAGATCAGAGTTTTGCTTTTCCTGGTTAAGCTGCCAGCCATGGGTGATGAGCCTCATCTGCTCGATAGGAATGGTAGCCCACCTTTTCCCCTACTTCCTGGCAGTAGAAGCAGTTCCATCGGGCTTAGTAGCGAAACCACAGATGGAGGCCAGGAAATGGATGTGGTTGCCCGTGGCTGTTTGAGCCACATGCCATTGGGAGCATTTAATAAGTAGTAGAAGCTTATCCCCACTACCAACCCTGGCTAGAACAGAGTGGATAGAGTATTACAGAACTGTTGGTACCATTATTTATAATGACCCCTTTGACAATTAAAATCTAAGATTACAATGCCTACTGGTAATGACATCCCAGAATTTCATCCATTAAAATGGAGATCTCTGTCAGTGACATGTGCTCTTTCAGAATGCTACATTGCAGTATCAGAAAATATACTCGACATTCGGACTAGAATTAGCTGAGGGATAGAAATATCTTACTCACAAAAATAGTGTTGTCCAGTATCAGCAATGACACAGGTGTAGCCTGGATGATACAATGACAGAACTGGTTCGAAGTACTGTCTCACAGCTCCAATGACCCAGATTCGATCCTGATCTCTGCTTCTTTCAGTGTGGAGTTTGCACGCTCTCCCGGAGTCTTCTGGCTTCCTCCCACATCTCAAGCCTTGAAGGAAGGAAGGGAAGTCAAGAGGGAAAGAGCTTGTACAGAGAATTCCAGAGGTTAGTCCTTTAGGAGCAGAAGGTAGAATCACTCATGGTGGAGAACCTACCTTCGTAGAAAGTCAGGAGGTCTGAATTGCATGAGAACAGTGAGATTTGCATAGTAGATAGAAGAGAGTTACTGATACTGTGATGGAAAAGATTACAGAAGAATTTGAAAACGAGGATGAAAAATTAATGAAATAAACATACAGGAAACACTCAGTGGGTCAGATTTCATCAGTGGAAAAAGTAACAGAGTTAATATCTTAGGCTAATGACAGTTCATTAAAATTGAGAAGTCTGATAAAAGCTCTAAAGAAACATAACACTATTTTACTTTCCCCGCAGATGCTGCTTGACCTGTTAAGCTTCTCTAGCCTTTTCTATTCTATTTCAGATTTCCAGAGTCAGCAGTATTTTACTTTTTGAACAGGATAATTTTAAACACACATCATTGCTTGACTGAGAGCCAGTTTAGTCCAGTCAGCAAGCACAGTGAATAGAATTTGTGCAACTGAATGCATGGGTGGCAGTCTGGGATGAGTTGACATTTATCAAGGGTAGAATGAGGGAGAATAAATGCTGAACGAGACCAGGCAAAAGGAAACAAAAACACCTATCACTCACCCTCCACCGTGATACCGTAGACCCCCTCCCCCTCCCGCCACCCCCATTCACTGCCTGAGATCCAGATGCATCCTGGAATAAATACTTCCATTGTGTTGCTACACTGAATGATCTACAGAACTGTGTAAAGCACACTTCCAACTGTTACACATTTTTTCTTATACCTAGTTCTCCTACACAGAATAAGCTCAAATGTCTCATTATAATTTAGGAACTCATGTTTTCTTGTGGCTTTAAATTTCCTTCCTCAGGATGATCAAATGGCACGAACCTGTCCTACGAAATTAGATGAGAACATAGAGGTACACTGCATGGAAGACAAATCACTGTGCTAATTTAGAAGCAAAATGGGATTTGCTAAAAATTACTTAGAATAGATATCAGCTTGGCTTAATTCGGTGTGTAGCTGAACTCTAATGCATTATTTAAACACTTATTATGGAGATCATTGCCCTTATCTATTTTTGCCACTGTAAAAGAGACAGGCTGTGACATTATTCTTACATTGTGTATTTATGGGCCTTTTATCCAGCGCTCGCTAATGCCACCTCATTATATCGAAAGCTACTTGCTGGTTTGAGAGTTATCTAATTAGGAATGGAGGTCATGAAGTTAAGGAGTCATACTGCTCTGAAACAAGCCCTTTGACCTGGCTCTTCCATGCTGACTGCGATATCTTTTTATGCTAATCTTAATTTCTTGCATTTCCCGCTAACTTTTCCTAACCGTGTATTTGTGTCACACCTTGCGATCAGGTGTGGGTAAGCGCACCCCGACGAGGGTCACCAGTTGAGGTAAAAGCAGATGGTAAGCTGTTAGTGCAGAGGGGTTTTATTTAGTGCTATGCGAGAAAAATGCAAAAGTTACCCAAAAGTTGTGAAGAAAGCAAGTATTTACAAATAGACAAATGAAAGCAAACATATATGTACAAAGACTTACAAATATACAGAGGCAAAACCAGTTTGAGCATTTAAATCTGCCTCCGCCTGGCCAAGAAGGACCAAGAAATTCTGTTGTTCTGAGGGTTGAGGGACGGGGGAATAATCAGCTGACCGGACCATAATAATTATTTCAAATGCAGAATTGGAACATTTTAAACAGGGATTCTAACATCCTACAGTTTTATTCCACAACAACTGCCTTAATTAATCAGTGTCCACATGCTCAGATGAGTATAAACAAATAATTCCTATCTCCCCAGTGTGGTGTGCCTGTTCCCACTAACCCAGGTATTATTACTACTGGAAAAACTAGTCCAGGGACAGAATGAGAAGTGACTAACCGGGCAAAGGGGCAAGATTAGCAGGAGGAATACCATTGCCAACCTGTTCTGTCCAAATGGAACAGTTGTAGAACCAGGTACCATCTTATGATGTGTGCATTGTGGTCTTACATGGAGCGGATCTAAGTAGGTGATTTGTGGTCGGTCTCCAGAATAAATTCCCTGCCTAGCAGGCTGTCCAAGGGCCATTTTGTGGCTAGAGCTTCCTTCTCGAAAGTCGAATACCTTGTTTCCAATGGTAGCAGCTTCTGACTAAGGTACAATACCAACGGCTCTTCTCCCTCTTCCCCTGGGTCATTACTGCTCCAATCTCCATTGCTGAGGCATTGACTTGGATGATGCATGGTTTGGTGAAGTCTGGGCCGATGAGGACTGGTCAGAAACATAAAGCCTCCTCCCAAATCACAAAGGCTTCCACAGATTCTTTAGTCCACTGAACCAGATTCTTTGTAGACCAGCATTAGTTCTGTCAGTGGGACTGCCAAGGTGGCAAACTGAGGGATAAAACGGTGAAACCACCTGATTAACTCCAGGAAAGATTGGACCTGTTTCTTTGTGCAGAGCTGGTGATTATATTTCTGATAGCCTCAACCTTGTCAATCAGTGGCTGAACTAGTCCTCGCCATACCTGGTAGCACAGGTACCGTGTCTCAGCGCAGGCCCACTCGCACTTCTGGATGTTCAGCGTCAAGCTAGAGGCCGCAACCTTCTTCAGAACATCCTCAAGGTGCTTCAGGTGATCCTCCCAGCTGGTGCCACAACTTCCAGGTAGGCCATAAAATGCTTCTCACATCTGCTCAGCCATTGGAAAGAAGGTTACCGGGGTTCCGTGCAGCCTGAACGGCAAGACAGTGAAATGAAAGAGGCCAAAGGGAGTGCAAAATGCAGTGTATTCACCAGAGTCCTTTACCAGCGGGATCTGCCAATAACCCTTGCTGAGGTCAAGGGTGGTTATAAACTTGGCCCAGCCCAACCTTTCCAGTAGTTCATCAATCCGCAGCATGAGGTAGGCATCCAATGTGGAGGCAGTGCTAATTTTTCAGAAGTCAATGCAAACCCTTAGGCTTCACCACCGAGCTGCACCACTCACTCTCAGAGGGCTTGATCACTCCCAGCTCCAACATGGCGTGGATCTCAGCTTTGAGAGGTTCCAGCAACTTCCCTGGGCCTTTAAGGTCGCTGTCGGGTGGGGGTGTTGTCCCTGAACCAAATGGTGTGCGCTGCCATTATTGTTTGGCCTGGGCGGGACTGGAAGAGAGAAGGGTACTGCTGAAAGTCTTGTTTCAGCTCCTCCTGTTGTTGAGGGCTCAGATGGCCCAGGCTGGGCTGTGGAGAAGCACTCTAAGACTGCAGGCCTTTGGTCATCTCTTCCCCCATCTTCCTCCACCTGGTGGATCATCCAGGAAAGCTTCAGGCCTCTCTTTCCTTCCACTCCCTTAGCAGGTTAACATGATATGCCTGAGAAGCCTTTCCTTTCCCCGGATGGAGCACTTCATCAGTGACTGAACCTTGTTTCCTCAGGACGTCAAAAGCCCTCTGCCCCTTGACAAAGAGTTTGTTGGTGGAGGTGGGAAGCAGCAGAAGGACCTTCTGACCAGAGGTGAACTCACGTTGCCGTGCCTTACAGTTGTACCAGCTCTTCTGGTTCTGCTGGGCCCTCTCCAGCTCGTACTGAGCCTCCTCTTTGTAGGCCTCCAGGCAACCCCTCATTTGTAAGACACAACAGGCAATGCCCTCACCTGTGCTGCCTTGGGGCTTGTCCTCCCATTGGTGGCAGAGCAAATCAAGGGGTCTCTGAACATCCCACCCATACAGGAGCTCAAACGGGGAGAAGCTGGTCAAAGCCTGGGGAGCTTCCCAATGTGCAAAAACAAGGAAAGGCAGCCACATATCCCAGTCTCTTCCTGCATCAGACACAAACTTCCTCAGCATGTTCTTGAGGATTTGATTAAACCTTTTGACATGGCCATCAGTTTGGAGGTGGTAGAGTGTAGTGTGCATACCTGAAATACCCACCTGATAATTTATTGAGATACAAGGCATGAGATGAAATTGGTGCCTTAGTCAGCTAAAATTGCTTCTGGGAAAACCTCATGGGAGAAGAATTGTACTAGGGCAGCAATGATTTTAGGGGAGCTGATTGAAAGCAGAAGGAAGGCCTCAGGGAACCGGGAAACATTGTCGCAAATGACCAACATATAATGGAAACCAGAGTTGCTTTTCTCTAGAGGGCCTACAATGTCTGTAGTAATACATTTGAATGGGGTGTCTATGATGGGCTGTAGTGGGGTTCAGTCAGTGTGTTGGATGTGGTGAATATTCTGGCTCTCAGGGCAGGAAGTACATCTTGCTTGACAACAGCATACATAAGGGCACGGGTATATATGAGGTAGGTTTTCTACTGATCCAAATGGCCAGCCCAGGGGATGGCGTGAACAAGATGTAAAACGAGGGGCCTGCAACTGGTGGGTACTGCTAGTCGGTTGTCAGGGGTATTGATTAGATACAAGACATAATTTTTCAGCATATGGCTATCCTTACAGCTAAAGGACCCCTTGCCATCCTCCCCCTTCCCCTGAGTATACAGAGGAGCCAGTGATGATCTGTTCACTGTCAGGCAGCTGTGTTTGTGGTGACTTGTCATTGATCTGTGGTGAGGTTTGTAGTGTTCGGTGAGTGGTCAGGTGGAAAAAGTGTTTTCTCCAGGTGGCGTTTCTGATGTGATTTACGTGGGCCTTTCTTACCTTCTCTCAAAGAGGCTATCAGACACTGCTGGTAGTAGCTCCACCCCAGCTTTGGTTTGGGATGGTGTCAACACTGGGCAGGACAAGATTGCAATGGAGTCAACTGTGGTGATTGGACAGAGTTTGGAGCATGCGCAGAAATGAGAGAATGATTTAGAACATGGCTCCATAAGAAACATGGTCTTGTTTTGCTGTTGTAAATAGAAGTTTTAGTTCTATTCTTCCAGAGTATGATTTATTATTAGTAACCCACGGTACATATAAAGAACACAACATGGCGTCAGAAGTCGGTCTGGAAGAATAATATGTTTCGCTAACACGGGAGAAGTGAAGATAATCGAACAAAAAGAGCGCAAACTGTTTTGCTGTGCGAACAGTTTTTAAAATGGAAGGTTTGCAACCCCCATCGATGCTTCAGCTGACTGGAAGCATAGCTGAAAACTGGAAAAGATTTAAACAGCGTTTTGAAATTTATTTATCGGCGATCGGAGCGGATGAAAAACCAGAAAAAACTAAAGCTGCAATTCTACTCCACGTAATAGGTGATGATACAATTGTGGTATATAACCATTTTACATTTGAAAATGGAGATAATTTAAATTTCAAAGCGATAATGGACAAATTTGATGCATTTTGTACACCGAAGTGCAATGTGACGTATGGATGGAACAAATTTTTCAAATGTCGGCAGAAAGCTGGTCAAACGATTGATCAATTTGTTATGGAGTTGAGACACCACAGTAAAACATGCGAGTTTGCAGAACTGACGGAATCTCTCATTAAAGACAGAATCGTTTGCGGCATTCTGGATAATGTTCTGAGAGAAAGACTGTTATGAGAAGAAGACATAGATTTGGAAAAAGCTTTGAGGCTCTGCAAAGCTTTGGAAGCCATGATGTCGCAGGCTAAAGAGCTTTCCATTGAGAGCTGTGTAGACACTGTAAAGCGCGAACATATTAGAAAAAATAAAGAAGCGACAATGAAACCGACAGAGAGCAACTCATTATCTGAAAGAAAAAAACTTTGTAATCACTGTGGGCAGCAACATTGGCTAAAACAGTGTCCAGCGTATGAGAAAACGTACAAGGACTGTGGTAAGAGTAATCCTTTTTCATGCTGTTGCAGAAGTAGAAAGAAAATAAAACTCGTAAATGCAGTGCTTGAAAATGAATTTGAGGTGTTTTATATAGATGTGCTTTGTAAAAACAACCAAAGTAAGAATGAGTGGACTATCCATTGCAAGTGAATCAAAACAATATTCTGTTTAATCTTGATACTGGAGCACAAGTAAATGTTCTTACAGAATCTGAGTTTAATGCATTAAAGCCAAGACCAAAGTTACATCAGACAAATATAAAAGTGACTGGGTAGTCAGGTGCAGACATTCCAGTAAAAGGAACATGTGTGGCAAAAGTATCACACAAAAATATTGTGCACACACTTTCATTTGTGGTGCTGCCAAAGAATGTACAGTCAATACTGGTTTTATCTGCCTGTGAGAGACTGAATTTTATGAAAAGAGTCTTAGTCCTGGACAGTGACACAGAGTCAGAATACAGTGACTTGATGAAAGAGTATGAGGACTTGTTCAAAAGGCTTGGTTGTCTTATAGGAGAGCACACAATTAAAAGTGACAAGACAGTGCGACCCGTAGTACATCCATGAAGAAACATGCCTTTTGCATTATGTCATCAACTGAAAACAGAGCTTGACAGAATGGAATGGCTAGGAGACATAAATAAAATTGATGAACTGAATGGGTCAATTCGCTTGTTATTGTTGATAAGAAAAATGGAAAACCTAGGATTTGCTTAGATCCCAGAGACTTGAATTGAGCCATTAAAAATGAGCATTTCAAATTGCCTACTCGTGAAGAAGTTATGTCACAGTTTGTTAATGGAAAATACTTTAGTAAATTAGATGCATCCTCTGGATTCTGGCAACTTAAACTAGATGAACAGAGTTCAAAGTTGTGTACCTTTAACAATTCTTTTGCCAGATACCATTTTCTTAGGCTTCCATTTGGAATTGCATCAGCTCCTGAAGTGTATCACATTTCTCACAGAGCTGGAAGATGTGGTGATATCACGTGTCAGAATGTGATTGGACAGCGTTCGGAGCATGCGCAGAAATAAGAAAATGATCTAGAACATGGCTCCATAAGAAACGTGGTTTGGTTTTGCTGTTGTAAATAAAAGTTCTAGTTCTATTCTTCCAGAATATGATTTGTTATTAGTATCCCATGGTACGTATAAAAAACACAACATCAACATTACCCATTAAATCTACTAGGACTGGTAAATTTCTACCAATTACCACATCTTTTGGCAAATCATCAACCATGCCCACCACAGTGGGTATACCTTGTCAGCCACCCCAAGAGTAACACCATCAGTATAATACCTTTCAACATCCCCACGTGCACATTGAATCATGTTTGCAGAAATTAACAAGATTAGGTGGTAAAAATTCTGTTCTGACTAAAGTAACCATACTTCCTGTGTCCAGGAGAGCAACCTCCGTCCAGTCACCGAATCTGGTATTTCAGAAGAACATTTTACCTGGCTCTCCCCGCCTTGCAAGGTTGACAGCCACCTCTGCACCTAGCAATGAGAGCCCCCCATCCCCCCGGGATGGAACAACAGCTGGACAGTTTAGGTTTTTTAGAAGACAGACAGAAGCTTTGTGACCAATTTGTTGACAGTAATAGCAAGATAGGGGAGTTTTAGGTTTTGCTTTGTCTCTCGTGTCTCATATTTTGTGGACCAGGGTTGCCTCTGAGCGATCAGCACTCCCTTGACTGAGCAGGAGATGATAGGGGTGCTCCTCTCTGGGCATTGGTGTACTGCTGGGCCAGCTGCACCACCACCAGTCCATTGGAGGGCTCGTATTCTTGGACCCAGGTATGACCATCGCCTGGCAAGACCTGCAGAAGCTGCTCGAGGATGATGAATTTGCCAATCTCTTCCTTGCTATGGACTCCTGGTCTTATCCAGCGTCGGTTGAGTCATTTCAGGTGGTGGAAGATCTCCTTTGCGACTATCCTGCCGGCACAGACCTCTCCCGGAACCTCAGTCAATAGGTCTCCGGCAGATTGTCAGACTTTGCCAGGAGCATCTTCTTCAGGTCAGGGAAACAGTCGGACCTTTCCTCATCCATGGCTGAGTGGACTTCCAACGCTCTACCAGTCAGGAGAAGGATGGGTCAACATGCTTCATGGGCCACTCCCACATGGGCCACCCCCACATCTTGGTCAGCCGTTCAAACTGCAGGAGATAATTCTCGATATTCATCTTGGGTTCTGACCAGTAGGCAAAGTCTCCATGTTTTGGCTCAGGTGCAGGCACAAATTGTGAGGTCTGGTCCTGCACACTTGGAGGTTCAGATAGCAGAGAGTGCTGGGGTGCTGGTGGTGGAAGCAGCACTCTCAGGCTTCCGCTGTCCGAGGGGTCTGTGACTGGATGAACCTTGGAGTCCTTGTTGCAGTGGGTGCTCCCGGGTCAACACTTGTCTCTGGAAGGGTAAGACGAAGGAACATATACCAGTCCTCATAGAAAGGTCAGAAGTGGAGAGAGTGAGCAGCTTCAAGTGCCCAGTGTCAAGATCTCTGAGGATCTAACCTAGTCCCAACATATCAATGTTGTTACAAAGAAGACAAGACAGCAGCTATACTTCATTAGGAGTTTGAAGAGATTTAGCATGTCAACAAATGCACTCAAAAAACTCTATAGTTATACCATGGAGAGCATTCTGACAGGCTGCACCACTATCTGAAATGGAGGAGCTACTGCACAGGACCGAAAGAAGCTGTAGAAGGTTGTAAATCTAGTCAGTGTCATCTTGGGCACTAGCCTACTAAGTATCCAGGATATCTTTAAGGAGTAGTGTCTCAGAAAGGCAGTGTCCATTATTAAGGACCTCCAGCACCCAGGGCATGACCTTTTCTCACTGTTACCATCAGGTAGGAGGTATAGAAGCCTGAAGGCACACACTCAGCGATTCCAGAACAGCTTCTTCCCCTCTGCTATCTGATTCCTAAATGGGCATTAAATCTTTGGACACTACTTCACTTCTTAAAAAATAAACAGTATTTCTGTTTTTGCACATATTTTAATTTATTCAATATACATAATTGATTTACTTGCATATTTATTATTTAATTTTTTTTTTTGGCTCTGCTACATTATGTATTGCATTGAATTGCTGCTGCTAAGTTAACAAATTTCACGTCACATGCCGGTGATAATAAACCTGATTCTGATTAAGGTGGTGGAGCTCTGCTCAGGCTGGGTCATAGCTCTTGAAACTGCTGCAGAAGTATTTCTTCCCAGGCCTGCTGCATGGAGGTGAACTGGCCAAGAAAAGCAGCCAGCTCCAACATCCCCACAGACTTCCCTGACTCCTCAGAAGGACCCCGATGTGTCTTAGACCAAGTACTCTTCCTCGGACTCTATTGTGCCCTATCGTACATCCTCGTGAGGCTCCATCCTTGCAGCATCTGGTTTAACTCTGGGTTTCCGTGAGTGCAGCCCAGCTCTTCTTGACATCTTCGCCCCTTTTTGGCTTACCACCCCACTGCTGCCACCATCTGTCACACCTCACTATCAGGTGTGGGTAAGCCTACCCACAAGGGTCACCAGTTGGGAAAAAAACCGATGGTAAGCAGCAACAGCAGGTTAGTGCAAGAGGTTTTATTTAGTGCCAGGTGAAAAGAAACTCCAAAGGCTACCCAAAAGTTGTGAAGAAAAAATACACAAATGAAAACAAACATGTATGTACAAAAATTTACCAATATACAGAGGCTTTCTCTACAGCACATTTAGTCTTTAACTTTCCAATATAACTATTCACCAACTGTTAACTCTAACCTCCACCCCTCTCTAGCAAAGCCAGACTGAGGGTTTAAATCTGCCTCCACCTGGTCTAGAAGGAGCAAGAAACTCTACTGTTGGTCTGGGTAGGGGGAAATAATCATCTGAGCAGACCATAATAATTATTTCAGATGTGGAATTGGAACATTTAAAATAAAGATTTTAACATCCTACAGTTTTATTCCACAACAAATACCGTAGTTAAACCCATAGATAAGTGGCCACATGCTCAGATGAATATTAAAGAATAATGTGTCCCCCCACCCCCTGTGGTGTTGTCTGTGTTGGGTGTGGTGCGACTGCTCCCACTAACCCAGGTATTATTTTAGGACGCCCCCAAACTATCCCTTGGGTCTTTTAGGGTCATTTTGCTGTCTACAAACTGATGTAATTGTGAGGGTGAAAATACCGTAGATTCCGGACTACAGAGCGCACCTGATTAAAAGCCGCTGGCTCTAATTTTAGAAATAAAATCAATTTTTTAATTGTACAGGCCGCACCGGATTTTAGGCCGCACCGGATTTTCGGCCGCAGGTGTCCCACGTTGTAATATGAGATATTTACACAGAAAGATATTACACGTGAGGATTTTTTAACTTTTAATTAAATCCATATGGTAACAAAAACAAATACATATTGCAAATGCTTTTTTTCGAACCGTGCCCGTAACGCGGCTACTTTTAAATATACGTTGCGTATACTTCTTTACTGAACAACATTCCAATATCTCCTAACGACTGGTAAAAAATATATATACTGCAGCCTACCAGGAAAAGTTATTGATCGCCTTTAACTTAAAAGCAGCGTTCGCTCAGATCCAAAGCCGCTCGCGTAATGCGCTCCCTCCCTCCGTCCCGTTTTATCGCAAACTGGCATTTTTCCCACAAGACACGGCGAAACCGGGTGTGACGTCATAGCATCCCGCGATGTAGTACAGAAAACAAATATAGTTAAAACTCTTCTAACTTTAACTAGAAAATGAATTACTAAGCGAAAATATTATAAACTAAGTAACTGCCATAAAGGCAGCACAATGCTTTTCTTCGAGTGTTTTCCATGTTGATGAGGGTGAGTACAAATGACTGATTTACAATAATTTAATTGTGAAAGTGCACTTGATTTATCGTACAATTTCATTGGACCTCTGTGAACTACTCATCAATTTTATTGGTCTACTGTTATGAGGCAAAATGTTTACGAGGCGGCATGAAAAAAATCATGTATTAGCCGCTCCGTTTTAAAGGCCGCAAAGTTCAAAGCTGTTCAAAATGTGGGAAAAAAGTAGCGGCTTAAAATCCGGAATCTACGGTAAATGAAATTTTTGGAATGCCTGTGTCTATAATCCTTATTTTTTTTGAGTTATAAACCAGCAGAGCAGGTTAACTGAAGAGGTTGTTTTGATTAGCTAAGCTAGTGATTGTTTTACTGTTGGGTTCTGTAGAAGTTGAACTCCCAAGACCCGCAGAACGGGAAAGCAAAGTGTGTGAACTACTGGTGAAACTAGTCCCAGGACAGAATGACTAACCAGGCAAAGAGGAAAGGTTAGTGAGAGAATTAGCATCGCCACCCTGTTCTGGAACAATCTGTTCAAATGCTTTTTAAACAGAATGATTGTACCTGCCTCTTGGTCCTCTGCTGGCAGCTTGTTCAGACCTCTGTGTGAAAAGCTCGCCCCTCAGATCTCCTTTGAATATCTCCCCACTCACATCAAAACTGTGTTCTCTAGTTTTAGCGGACATTCGAGACTGGAGATGGTGAAATCCGGATCGATAAAACAACAGTTGGAGGAACTCAGCATCCGGTGGAGGCAAAGGGATGGTCGATGTTTTGGGTCAAGACCCTGCAGCAGCAGTTTGTACTTGGCTCCTGTATTTTTTAATTCCTCTGCCCTTGGAAAAATGCTGCAGCTATCTACTACCTCTGGGCCTCTCATAATTTTATAAACCTTTGGAAGGTCATTTCTCAGCCTCCTGCACTCCAGTGAGAAAAATCCCGCCTATGGCATCGCTCCTGGTAATTAAAGTCCTCCATTTCAGGCAACATTCTGGCAAATCTCTTCTGCACATCTTCTAGGGTAACCATGTCCTTCTTGTAGTGTGGTAACCGGAAGGTTCAGAATGTTCCAAGTCTTGGACAGCAACAACATGGTGGCCCAAGTCCGACACTCAGCACCTCTGCCAATGAAGTCAAGCAAGCTATATGTCTTATCCGCCTGGGTCACAATTTTCAGGAAGCTATAAACTTGCACCACAAGATCCCTCTGTATATCGATGCATCTCATCCATTTCCAGGAAGATGGCAGTGTGTATGAATGCAGCGGCCTCTCGGGGGCCAAACAAATGTGCTCTTTTCTTTGCAAAATTTTCCTTTTACAATGCAAAGGCAATTCTACTCCAAAAACGTTGGGTACTGCAGGGCCACTCCATCAGTGAGCTGCTCACTGGTCAGAGTAGCTGGACTGGTGTTGGTGTCGCAGGGGTTGGCCGAGCTGTCGAAGGAACCGGTCGGGATATTGGAGGAGTTGACCCAGATGCAGACTGTGTTGCTGCCCGTTACTCAGAAGCATTGAAGTTAGTGCAGTATAACCTCACATCATCCCCTGGGCTGGCCATTTGGATCAGTCAGAAAACCAATCCTCCACAGCAATATTTTGCCCCCAGTTACAAAGCGAAATAAGAATCAAATTTGATTAAAATAATTTCTCCTGTATGCCCTCATTTTCTGAACCAGCCTACCATGTCAGATTATCAAAACCCTTGCTAACTTTGAGTATATCATCAGTACTGTCTTGCCTTCATCAATTTTCTTAAAACCCCCCTCAAAATCTAATCAAAATTTTAAGACCATAAGGAGCAGAGTTAGGCCATCTGGCCCATCGAGTCTGCTCTGCCATTCAATCATGGCTGATCCTTTTTTTCTATCTCCTCCTCAATTCCAGTTCCCGACCTTCTCCCCGTAACCTTTGATGCCATGTCCAATCAAGAACCTATCAATCTCTGCCTTAAATACACCCAATGACCTGGCTTCTACAGCTGTGTATGACAACAAATTCCACAAATTCACCACACTTTGGCTGAAGAAATTTCTCTGCATTTCCGTTTTGAAAAGGCACCCCTCTATCCTGAGGCTATGCCCTCTTGTCCTAGACTCTTCCACCATGGGAAACATCCTTTCCACATCTACTCTGTCTAGACCTTTCAACATTTGAAAGGTTTCAATGAGATCCCCCCAACCTTCTGAATTCCAGTGAGTACAGACCCAGAGCCATCAAACGTTCTTTGTATGATAAACCTTTCATTCCTGGAATCATCCTTGTGAACCTCCTCTGGACCCTCTCCAAAGACAGCACATCTTTTCTAAGATGAGGGACCCAAAACTGTTCACAATACTCAAGGTGAGGCCTCATCAGTGTCTTATAAAGCTTCAACATTACATCCTTGCTCTTGTATTCTAGACCTCTTGAAACAAATGCTATCATGGCATTTGCCTTCCTCACTACTGACTCAACCTGCAAGTTAACCTTCAGGGTGTTCTGCACAAGGACTCCTAAGTCCCTCTGCATCTCAGATTCCAGGATTTGCCCCCAACTTAGAAAATAGTCCACACATTTATTTTTACTACCAAAGTGCAGACTGTGCATTTTCCAACATTTTATTTCATTTCCCACTTCCTTGCCCATTCTCCTAATCTGTCTAAGTCCTTCTGCATCCTACCTGTTTCCTCAACACTATCTGTCCCTCCAACAGTCTTCATATCATCTGCAAACTTGGCAACAAAGCCATCTTCCATCATCTAAATTATTTAAATACAGCATAGAAAGAAGTGGTCCCAACACCGACCCCTGCGGAACACCAATAGTCACTGGCAGCTAACCAGAAAAGGATTCTTTTATTCCCACTTGCTGCCTCCTACCAATCAGCCAATGCTCTAACCATGTTAGTAAATTTCCTGTAAAACAATGGGCTCTTAACTTGGTAAGCAGCTTCGTGTGTGGTACCTTGTCAAAGGCCTTCTGAAAGTCCAAATATACAACATCCACTGCATCCTCTTTATCTATCCTACTTGTAATCTCCTCAAAGAATTCCAACAGGTTCGTCAGGCAGGATTTCACTGAAAGAATCCATGCTAACTTTGTACTATCTTGTCCTATGTCACCAAGTACTCCATCACCTTATCCTTAACAATTGACTCTAACATCTTCTGCATCTCCATTTTGAAAAGGGCACCTCTACCACTGAGGTCAGGCTAACTGGTCTATAATTTCCATTCTGCTGCCTTACTCCTTTCTTTAAGAATGGAGTAATATTTCCAATGTTCCAGTCCTCTGGCACCATTCCAGAGTCCAATGATTTTTGAAAGATTATTTCTAATGCTATCACAATCTCTAATGTTACCTCTTTCAGAACCCTAATGTGTAGTTCCTTTGGTCTGGATGACTTATGTACCTTTAGGTCTTTCAGCTTTTTGAGTACAATCTCCCTTGTAACAAGCTTTGACTTCCCTTGTCAGCCACAGTTGTACTATTTTACCATTTGAATATTTTTTCATTTTTGGAATACACATGTCCTGCATCTTCCTCATTTTTTCTCAGAAACGCACAGCTTTGCTGCTCTGCGGACATCCTTGCCAGCAGCTCCTTCAAATTTACTTTGGCCAACTCCTCTCTGATACCACTGTCATTTCCCTTACTCCACTGAAATACTGATACATCAGGCTTTACTTTCTCCCTATCAAATTTCAAGTTGTACACAATCATATTGTGATCACTGGTTCCTCGGGGTTCTTTTACCTTAAGCTCCCTAATCGCCTCTGGTTCGTTACGTAACACCCAATCCCCTAGTAGGCTCAACAACAAACTGCTCTCAGAAGTTATCTCTTAGGCATTCAACAAACTCACTCTCTTGAGATCCATTACCAAACTGATGTTCTCAATCAGGCATGTTAAAATTTCCCATGACTACCATAACATTGCCCTTTTGACTCGCCTTTTCTATTTCCTGTTGTAACCTGTGGCCAACCTCCCAGCCATTGTTGGGAGGCCTGTATATATCTGCCATCAAAGTCCTTTTACTCTTGCTGTTTCTTAACTCAGCCCACAAGGATTCAACAGCTTCTGATCCTATGTCACATCTTTCTACTGATTTAATGCCATTCCTTATCAGTAGAGCCACACCACCTACTCTGCCTAATTTCCTATCCCTCCAATTTAACATGTAACCTTGGACATTCAGCTCCCAACTACAACCATCCTTCAGCCACGATTCAGTGATGGTCACAACATCATAGCTGGTAAGGTATGACTTCCCATGCACAAAACCAGACTGACTCCCTCTAGGATATCCCTGCTTTTCCAGATAATCATAAATCCTATCCTTGTGATTTTTGCTCCGATAGTTTCCCATCTACTAGCGAATGGCTCACAAACTTGTGGCTTCCTGTCTTATCCTTCCTACTCAGTGGTGCTACAATACATCCTTGAGGAAAGCAGCAATGATGCAAGGAATATACAAGGTTAATATAAAACTCTAAGAAAAAAAATCCAAGTACAGAAGGCAATTCTGTCAAGAGGAGAAAATTTAAAATAGGAGTGAATAAAACACCGATGGATTCCAATTGCTTAAGAGCTGTCCCTCTGACAACGTGCAGCTAAAAATCTGTAAAAGGTCAATCATTGTATTCATCTTCAATAAACCATAAGTGTAACCTTATCTGGCCTTAAATAATTTAATTACAGTATGACTATTTAGATCAATTATTTATTATCATGTTGGAAATTTTGAAAACTCTTGCATATCTAAAGTCCTGCACGGAACTGGCTGTGATCCAGTTGGAACTGCTACATTTCTCAACACAAATGCCCTCAGCTTTTGGAACCAACAGTTATCCTAGATTGCATAGGAGATCTCCACCCACAGGCTATGGGGAACTGGCACAGAATAGGAAATAAGGCTTGTGGCAAGTCAGCAATGATCATAATGAATGGTGGGCAGGATTGAGGGGACTTTTTTTTTCTGTGTTCTAGAACCAGCCATCAATCTCAAAGCGAGGAATCAGAAAGTTATGCATTATTGCAATTCTCTATCCAAGAGGAGTTTAGGTTATTTAGAATATGTTTGAAGTATTTGATCTTGAAGAGTTGGCCAATAAAAAACTGGATGAGGCACTTTATATTTCGTTTCACCCTAGACCAGGTGGGGGGGGGAGGGGTGGTGTGTGTGTGTGTGTGTGTGTGTGTGTGTGTGTGTGTGTGTGTGTGTGTGTGTGTGTGTGTGTGTGTGTGTGTGTGTGTGTGTGTGTGTGTGTGTGTGTGTGTGTGTTTGTTTTCACCTTTGTTCATTCATCATTAACCAAAAGAAAAACAAATAAACCACCCCGTGAATCTGAAAAGATGATTGAATTACAGGGATTCTATTGTGATACCCATTCTGCAAGTACTGACCTCACATACTGATGCTCATGTGCTGCCCTTTTCTGGCCAAGAAGAAGCAAGAAAGATCTTTTTTCATACTACTGACAAAATTAAGAGGACATTTAGTGGAGATGTTTTAGTGTAGTGAAGAACCTCAATCATCATCATCATTATGTGCCATGTCATATGACATAGGCGATCATGGTCTATTGTGACCTGTTGGCTAGCAGAAGGAAGGAGCACCGTACACCTCCTTTGGTAGAGATGTATCTCCACCACACCACCACAGAGCCTCAATAGAAAGGGAAAAAGGAATCCATTTCATTGACAGGGGATTTGGCATCCAGCCGACTCAATATTACAGTAAAGGGCAAAAGGGGCACAACCTTCTGAACAATCGAGCCAACCAAAAGCAACAGCTGTGGAGAATAAATGTGTAGGCTTCTCTATGTTTGATTGACATGAGATCAATGATTTAGGTCTGCAAAAGTTTTCCAGAAGGACGGGTGGTCCATATGAATGGGCCATCCTGTGGCAACATGGCCATACCCATTCTTCACAACATCAAAATCAGGTAGAACCTCATCATTTTTCGTAGTGAGTTGGTGGAACTCTGAGCCGATAATGGCACAATGGGCTAATTGAGCACTGCGATCCTTGGTGGATGATGGAGGAACAGACCAAACAATGTGAACAAAGATTTTAGAAGTAAATTCAGAAAGGGTTGGGAATAAAGACGTATTAATATCAGGAATAGAAACAGAAATAGAGGGCTTAGATGAAGTAGAAAGCAGGACAGAAATTAGAGAAAATACATAACATCTTAATTTGATGCCTTTGAAATTTCTAATAACAATTGACAATCTAATGGGATTGGATGTTAATTGATCACTCTGTGCAAGCATATTAGTTAGCAGTAACTTCATAGAAAAAGGAGAATGGCACTACAAGCTACTTGACCTTCTCTGTGGATTAAATGAGAAATTGCTATCTAAATGCAAAAACTTACTTTAAATCACAGGAAAGAAGTGGATGGGGGGAGTTAGTGGTAAATTGGCATTAGTTTGTCAGTAATGTGGCTATCTGCATTTCTCTTGCTACCAGCTACTACCAGAGTTGCACATTAATAAGAGAGAACATCCTTGAACTAGGCCAAAAATTCAAAAAAGCCTGTCTTGTTAATACAATTCAAACTCTTGCTTATGTAGTAGTTGACATGCACTGAATAATTCAGGGAAATCTTGATCGCAAAATTATGTTTGGCTGTGGTGTTTTGTAAGGTCTGATAAACAGGCTTGACATGAAAGGGTTAATTTTACACTGTGCACTTACCCACTGGATGTGATTCCCTCAGCAGGAGTGGAGAATGAGAAAACAACTCCTAGTTCTGAGCTGAATGTATTTATGGGGTATCTGTGGAACCAATCAGCAATATGATCTACTTTCAGATTAGAAGATTGAAGGGAATATTAATCATGTTGTCAATAACTGAGCAGTGCAGAATTGCTCCACTTTATCAAGTGCAAACTTTTTTTTGTCTCTTTGCCACAATTAGTTGGGATAATAACATCATTCAGCTCTTTAACTTCAGGGCTGTACTGTTACCAAAACTGACCACTGGCAATGGCAAGGCGTTGTATTACAGAGTTACTTAAATTAAAATAAATCACCCAAAGGACAAAAGTATTGTATCTACAGTCATTTTATAACCACATCCCAACCAATTATGATTAGTGTGTGACTTTGACCCTTTTATGTCAAGACATGGGTCATACAAAGAGTTTCCTTTAGAGATCAGAAGATTTTTAAATGTCCGCTGCCATTTTCTTTGATAAACTGCTTAAAGAATTATTGAATTCTTATGTGTTAATTATCAGCTGTTAAATATTTGAGAAAAATCTGGTTTGTAGAGAAATTTAGAGGAAAATCAAATTGCTACAGAGCACTCCATTAATCTGCTACATTAGAGGATCTGTTTAAAAAATAATGTAGAGATTTTGGATATGCTACGTGTGCTATTGGATTCGATTTTGTAAAAAAACCCATTCCTGAGATCTGGTGCCATGGTTCATTTATAGATCTATACATGGTCCCATTAATATGACAATGTAAAACTATTTTGCCAATTGCATCCACTGAGATCAATACATTAATGAGGTTTTTCAAGGAAAGACTGAGTTGAGGTGAAAGACTTCTTCTTTGGAACCATTTGATGCCAACTTACATCTGTGGGGAAAAATGAGTGCTGGAATCAGTGTTTCATTTGGATACTTCACCCCTCCATCTGCTGTTCCCCCACTCAGTGCCATTGTAAGGATTGTTATGCAATGCAGAGGTAACATAAATGAACTGGACTGAATCAGTTTTGTTTTCACAAAAAGCTCTACAATTTTTAACTGATATTGCTTTTCTTGCAAATGTATCATGGGACAACCTGCCAACCAGCTCCACAATCTCCAGTTACTTGCCACATATTACATTAAATTCTCAGAGCTGCCAGGTTGTAGATTAACTTCATGTAAAATTGTCTGTCATAGTGAATCCAGTTATCCTTTGCTAATGAAAATTATTTTTTTCCCCTGCCAGTGTAAAGGCAGGTATTCACTGAGCACACTTGAACCACTCCACTTTTCCATCGTTTGCAGCTTCTGTGAGCCAGCATCAATCTGCTTACAGTGGAAGTGACTTGAGCAGGTATATATCATTGTCACTTAGCACTATGCACTAACATTCAGAACTGGGTCAGCAGGTTGCAGCAACAATAAGATAGTTTTAACATAAGTAATTATTCCACTGGATATAGGCGCTGCATAAAAATCTCACCATATTCGATGCTGCAATGTGCACACATGAATGGTTTTAGAAGAAAAATTATTTGATGGTAGAAATAGAAGTCTGAAGTATTTGTGCAGATGTATGTGGTAAGATGAGGAAATGATCCTAAATGCAATTCACTGCATTCTTTTAACAGTAGGCTGAAAGATTATACCCGGTCACTATTAGAGCTGTCACATTGATGACTAGAATATTCAAATTAACATAATACAGGATTTTGAGTGGAAGTCAAGACTTTCTATTTTCAAATGAGCATCACGATACAGGTCTGAGAAAAATCTTAATATTTCATTCCAGACTTGATTGGCACTCTTTCTGTGTTTTTAACTTTGCTTCATTCCAGGTATCTGTCCCCTTATTAGCATTCCTATAGCCTCAGTAATTTTCGGCTCCTTCATTTCTTTAACTGCTTTCATTTTTGACTTTTATGGTTGACTGAATTTTCCAGCTGGAGCATTGAGAGCAGTAACAAGCACCATGTCTTAGAGAGATACAAGAGATTGCAGACACTGCAATCTGGAGCAACA
The DNA here is from genome assembly GCF_048418815.1 of Hemitrygon akajei. NCBI lineage: Eukaryota > Metazoa > Chordata > Chondrichthyes > Myliobatiformes > Dasyatidae > Hemitrygon > Hemitrygon akajei. Next base: position 85,691,846 of record NC_133136.1, on the reverse strand, counting down.
CACAAAATGATGGAGGAATTTAACAGGTCAAGCAATATCTATGGACAGATGATATCAAACCATTGGGTCAATTGTCCATTTCCTTCCACTCACAGAGTTCCTCCAGTGCTCTATGTATTACACCTTAGGAAAGTTGCCCAGACTTTAGAGAGGATGTAGGGGAATGTACCAGGGATTAAAAGATTAATTTCATGGAGAGACCAGAGAACCCGAGTTTGTTTTCCTTACCACAGAAAAGGTAAAAAGGAAGGTTAGTAACTTTGTTCAGAATCTTTTTCTATAGACTGCACTGTGGAATAATTCCAAATATTTTCTGCGGATGGTAGAGCTGCTGCCTCGCGGTGCCAGACTCCCAGGTTCAATTCTGACTCCAGATGCTGTCTGTGTGGAGTTTGCACATTCTCTCTGTGACCACATGGGTTTCTTCCAGGTGTTCTGGTTTCCTCTCATGTCCCAAAGGCAAACGAGTTGGTAGTTTAATTGGCCTTAGAAAATTGTCCCTAGTGTGTTATGGAATGGTGAAATATGGGGGCTGTTCATAAGAATGTGGGGAGTTTAAAACCAAACAGGATTAATATAGGAATAGTACAAATGGGTGATTGGCGGTTGGTATTGACTGATTGGGCTGAGGGACCTGTTTCTGCACCTGTATCTTTCTAAATTGATCCACTGCTTTTTTGACAGGGGGGTGGAACAGAGTGAAGGGACTCAGGATAGAACAGAAGTAGTCTAGTGTATAAAGTCTAGTGACCACTCTGTGCCTCTGTTTCCAGATAGTTCATTCTCTTGAACACCAATGTGTAGATCTCTTCCTTATGATGTCGGACAGGTAACATACCTGCTGCAGGTACTATGCTCCAGACAATTGTGGCTTGTATCTGAGAAACAAAACAAGCAATAATGTGGATGTAGTGTAAAACAAATGGCAAGAAATACATATAAAATCCAAAATGAGACACAGAGTACGAAACAAAATTCAAAACAAAATGTTTGCAGGACACAGTACTTTCACACAAGTAGTGCCACCTGGCAGAATAATTTCTAAGACTAAAAAGGAAGGTTGATATTCCTTTGAACCTGAATAGGTTTAGGGAGAACAAAAATAGACTTTCACAGATGTAATCAGATAATCCATTGGAGATTATGATCAGTGGGAAAGAAGCTGCCTGTGGGTGATCGCAGGCCACCCAACAAGTTCTGAAATTGTGAATTTGGAGGATTATGCTGCAGTTTTTCTTGATTATCTTTTGGATCAAGTGGTATTTAGATCAGCCTTCTGCATAACCAATTCCTTATAGCTGGCACCCAGCCACGCTGCCTCATCTGAGATGATGATCTTTGCTAGACAACTGTAACCAGATGCAGAAATAGCAATAAACAAGGAAAAGGCATCGAATGGATGGGTTGGAGTCCTTGAACATGCAATGCCATAAGTGTACTTTTCCTCATGCTGGTGTCCTGCAAATGTAATTGTGTAGGCTTTGTGCTGGTAATATGAGTTACATGACAAACTGTGCTATTTATTACACTTGTTCCTAATGGCTCTGAGTGGCGAGATGGTTAGAATTTCATTGTGTTGCATTTCCCTTCAAGTTTCCATTTAAATTAATCAGAAAGGTCAATTATCTATGAAATTCACAGCCGGATGACCTGCTTGAAATTACAATGCGTTTACCAGTCAGGAAGGGAAATTGACTCAGCCCCTGACTATCAATGCGTTTACCAGTCGGGAGGGGAAATTGACTCAGCCCCTGACTATCAATGAGGGCATTGCAGGCTTGCAGTTTTGTTTTATTCAAAGGTGATGAAACTCAGAAGGCATAAGAAGGTACAGGCAAGTCTGATCCTGACCTGATCAGAATGATATAATTGGAAGCAGGGCCCAGATTTACAGTCCTCTCTTGCAGAGGCCAATGCAAATTCATGATTTACTTTGTAGTATGTTTCTTTAGGAATCTATCCCTCAAATTAAGATCTCTGATGCAATGGTTTCTTTGAAGTAGTGTGTTATTATTTGGCCAGGTTGCTATGATGAGGATATTTTTTGGGTATAACTCCATTGAGTTATACAAGTTTTCTTTGGTCAGATTTGATCTTTAGGTTAGTAGAATTTGATGTAACTGCACCATGGACTGCCCCCAAAAGAGCAGCACTGGACATGGGGCTAGCAACCACATTCCATAAGAACCCAGTGTTACAGGGATAGTAACAGAAGCTCCAAAGACCTTATCCTTGGAGAGAAAGTATTTTCGAAAATAGGTGACACCTGGGGACAATTCAAATGCCTGGGCCAGGAATGAGGACTCTGTCGAGCTGCTGCCTATGGCCTATGGTCCTGTAGGAATGATGGGCTAAGAAAAAGGAAAAGAAATTGATGTGATTAGTTTTCCACATTGCCAATACAGCTTTCTTTAATCACAGTGATTGCAAATTGAAGGATTTCAGTTTGCCTACAACAGATTAAGTGTCAAATACCTGACCAATAATATGATCTGAAAAAGTTTTCAGTTACTTTTAGCAATGCATATATCTGCATGTTGTTTGAAAATGATCTTATTTATTCCATTGAGAGAATTATTCTGCTGGGATGTTATGCCTTTCCCTCCCCACCCCCTCTACATTTTTTAGCACAAAGGAAACAGTTTAAACTCAGCAGTCACCCACTCTTCAGTGCCAGTTACTCTAAAAGGACAGCAGAGTTTTATGAAAGGTTTACAGTGGAAAAGACCTGGATGTACAGTATGAGATCTCTCAATATGCTCACACGCACGCTGAATGAGTCTTTAAAATCTCAAGAGTTGAAAAAGAGTGGGATAGATTGACTACAATAGAGATAAGAAGATGTTGCTTCAGCATAGTAACCTTGAGCTTGCCTTCACTTGGTTCAGAAAGTAATCTTTATAATCACCATAAATCTCTCCATGTAACATTGAGTTTAAAAGAAAATTTCTCTTAGCTAATATACTAATTTCTGCTTTGCAAGCCAAAAACAACGCCCTTGGTCCAAGTACTCCCTCACTGAAAAATTTGGATGAATTTTTGATTTGTGTCTATTATCAGCCAGAAAGAATGATATCATTGCAGGATAATAGAGAACAATGCAACGTATTAAATCAGACTGAAGGACTGATCTTTAAATCTGTAATAATAAACTATTAGCATACTGGGGTTTGAGAGCAATGATATAGTTATTGATTTATCTATGATAGGTAAAGTATACTTTAGATTACCCACATACTGAACATTTTTCAATCCTTACTGTTATTTTGTCTAAATAAATGTAGTACAATTAAAATCTAGAGGTGAAAAAAAATCCAAGGGGATATATAGAGACATTTTAAGAGACTGTTTCTACTGGTGTAACTTTCACAGGAGCATGGGAGTGGGTCCGATTGAACATCTCATTTCTGAAGTTGGCCCAGTCAAAATGAACACCTTCCTTTCCACATGGTTCCGCAGTCCTAGTGCTTCCAGGGAGGCTGGGAGGAAATGGAGGTGTGGAAATCCTGAAAAGGCAAAATGCCTGCACAAGTTAATGGAGAGGCTTCATCAGCACCTTTCACTTTGATTTACATTCAAATTGATGTGCCACAGGGACTTAGCCAGGAATTGTTAACTATGAACTCTTTTTGAGGGGCACTTTAAATATGCATTCAGAGCATGCATGTGGGCAAACATTAATGATTGGATGTGGTTCTGAGTGTTGGGATTGAAAATCCAGCTGAGTGGTGCCACAACAGCAACCCTTTTCTCAATGTCAGCAAGACCAAGGGGCTGATTATTGAGTTCAGTAGGGGAAAAACTGAGGTCCATGAGTCAGTCCTCTTTGGGGGATCAGAGATGGGGAAGATCAGTAACTTTAAATTCCTTTCATGATATCATTTCAGAGGATCTGCCCGGGATCCAGCACGAAGTGCCATTACAAAACAAGCACGGCAGCACCTTTTCTTTCTTAGAAGTTTGCAAAGATTTGGCAGGTCATCTAAAACTGACAAACTTCTATAGGTGTGTGGTGGCAAGTATATTGACTAATGCCCTTGTATAGAAAAGCCTACAAAAAAATTGGATATGGCCCAGTCCATCACAGGTGAAGTCCTTCCCACCATTGAGCACTTCTACGTGGAGCTCTTTCGCAGGAGAGTGTTATCAAGAACCCCCATCATCCAAGCCATGCCCTCTCTCACTGCTGCCATCAGAAGTCCCAGGAGCCTCAAAGCCTACACCACAAAGTACAGGAACGGTCATAGCCCTTCAATTCTTCAGGGCCTTGAACCAGAAGAATAACTTCACTCACCCTAATACTGAACTTTTCCCACAACCTATGGACTCTTCATCTCATATTTATTTGTTTATTTATTTATTATTATTATTATTTATTTGTTGTCTTTATTTTTGCATTTGCACAGTTTTTTTCCGCACTTTGGTTGTTGTCCGCCCTGTTGTGTGTGGTCTTTCATTGATTCCGTTATGTTTCTTCCATTTACTGCAATAGCCCACAAGAAAATGAATCTCAGGGCTGTATATGGTGACATACATGTGCTTTAATAATAAATTCACTCTGAAATTTGGATTTGTGATTCATAAAGACTGGAGCACTTTTGAGTGGAGGGGTTCTATGGGTTCAATTGCTCTGGATTGGTCAAACTTGGAGAGGCAAACTTCTGGTGGAAGGACAGCTGTGCTTTACACCCCCCCTCCCCCCAACCATCCCCACACATATTTTGATGAATGAAGTAGAGATATTCACTTTTTTTCTACTCATCTTTTCCACACCTTCTCTGCTACTGAACACTCAAACCTTTCTTTCATCCTCATTTCCGACAAACGGCCCCGCACCGAAACGTTAGCTAATTCTCCTCCCACAGAAGGTCACCTAAGTGTTTCCAGAATTTTTCTGCTTTTGTTTGAGATTTTCAGTTGCTGCAACTTTCTGATTTTCCTTCAGAGATGGTGCTATTTTAGTGCAAAAAATCCTGCTGAAGTTGAAGGTGAGGGCAAAGTTGTGTTCAGCAAAGCATGAAGCTGCATGAGAAAAGAAGAAAACAACTTCATGTGTAGAGTTATGCTCTATACTGGTGTCACAACATTGTAATTTTGGCTGCTTTCTGAATTAAGAAATGTGAGGCAACTTCACTTGCAGGTCACAAATGAGAAAATTCTATCTATATTATTGCAAATGCAATGTTTGAGGGTGCTTGTAAGATAGTTCTGTGGATCGAGATGGCTTTCAAAAATAATAATATCAGTTGGTGTGTGATGTCAGAGTGAATGGTTTTGTGGCGGCAGAAAATGTGAAGCTGCAAGATTAAGCCTGGGTCACGTGAGCACATTTAGCCTGAAATGTCAGGCACCAGGGAAAGCTGCTGCTAATGCAACTGAGATCAGTTTAGCATAACAAAGTGCTTCAACTGTGTGTGAAGTATGCTTAAGGCTTGACCCAAAATTAATAACGTCAATCCAGTAGGTTCTCAGAACAAGGACAACACTGAAGAGCTTATAAAGCTAAACCTAAACTTTGTAAATGGCCAAATGCAGCAATTTTAACATTAAAGTTAAGGTTAATGACCAATATATTGAAATATGCATTAAATTTTTGGCAGCGATACTGTACGTGCATTCAAGTGTCCCAGAGACACTTCCTGCTATCAGCACACTGATGGCAGAAGGCACACTGCATAGGAGGATCTGTTGTGGCGGGACACAGGAAACCTTGGGTCAGATATGACGTGCATATGTTCAGGAAGCAAAGCCACTACACTGAACATTGCAGCAGAATCTATAAGTAGATCAGTTATATCAGGAGGAAATTGCCTCAAAGAACTAAAGGTGGATTAGAAGAACGTATTTAGTGTGGTCAGTTCACAAGCATATCCATCATGTTTCTTGAGGAATATGCTGATCAATGCCAAAACATAGTTAAGAGGAATGAAGTTCACATATGTTTGTAATAAGAAAAATGCCAAGCCAATTTTCCATAGGTCCCGGCTGGTTGTACATGCACTATAGGCTTCAGTATAGGAGGAGTTGAACAAATACAAATTATGTTATCTGTTGGTCAAAACTATGGAGAATGACTGGCCAACAGTTATTGTTGTGGTGCCCAGAGCAGGCAAAAACCTTCGAATTTGAGGAATTATTAGACAACATTCAACTGAGTTGTTGATGACCTTCGGGCCATTTTGCCCACTTTGCAGGGGCCATGGTATTGAGCAAGTTGTCTCACACACACACAAAGTTAAATGTGAGAAATGGATACCACATCTGGCTGACAATCAACATCCATAAGAAAATTTATTGATGTCCCATGCTTCCATATGGAATGCAGTCATCACTAAAAATATTTCAGTCCACGGAGGGCAAAATATGAAAGATACGACAATGCTCAACATCGTTAATGCATCTGAGCTGATATTTAGATTAAATGAGGACATGCTCTGAACTTTTATCAACCCAGATATGGTCCAGTATTTTGCCGTTGCTGTGTGGCCTTGGAACAGTACTGACATCACTACATCAATTTTTGGACAGGTGGAGAGAGGAACACCAGGAGATGTTTGACCACTGTAAGAGAAATTTCAGCAATGAGCCCCAACCAATACACCTTTTTGCACATTAAATTTGGCTTGTGACGCCTTCAGTAATAAGCCACGTTATAGACAACGGTTAGTAGAGGGCTATTGTTTTTGTGTTACACACTTGAACAAAGGCTGAAAGACCTATGTTCTGATGGAGAAGAAGCCATTGGAAATCAAATCTGGGATCATTATGTTCCATTAGTTCTTGTTCACAGACCATTCACATTAGTTACTGTCCACAGTCACTTTTTAGCCATTCTCGGATACAAATATACAACTGCAGCATTGGACCCTTCAAGAATGCAGTGGTAGGCCATCCTCCTGCTCTCATCTGATACTAAATATTGAGCACCTGAGCAGAATGCTATAGCAAATGCATTATCAACATTATTTTACAAGGATGCTGATACAGTTGTAGAAAATTCAGCAAACATCTTGCAGGCAGTGGAGTGTGATTCTCCTGTAATGGCGTTTGAGGTAGTGAGATTGAAGGAGCAAGTGTTAAAACATGAGAATATAAAGCCTTTCTATCAGATGCTACAAATTGTCAACATATCAAAGCTGAATTGAAAAGGTTACAGAACTGCAAAGCCAAATGATGGAAGAACTTCACTCAGCATATTTGGGCATTTCAGCAGTGTTAATGTAATGGTAATAGCTCATAATCTGGCTACTGGCCTGGTGTACACAAAGATTTGGAGGAGTTAGCAAGTGCACATGCTGCCAGGGCTTAAAATTACAAAGCATTTATTTAAAGGTAGAGATGGACCTCAAGGTCATTCCAACAGTTGCACATGGACTTCTTTGAGAAAGTTGCAGACAATTTCTTGTGTTGGTGGACAGTCTTTCAAGGTGGATTGTGGTAAACCATGAAAGATGATGAAATATCACTTAATGCACTGTAGAAGAACCATTTCTGCAATACAAAATCTTCCTGAGAAGATGGTATCTGACAATGGTCCACAATTTTGGTCATTCTCGTTTGCAGCAAAAAGGTATCAAGAATTGTTTCACATCTCCTTATCTTCCATGCTCAAATGGATAAACTGAGAGATCAGTACATCCCAGTAGAAAGAAGTAAAACAGCCTGCCACACAGAAAGCATAGCATTTGATGAAGAAGAAATAAAGTTTGAATCATTTTGCAAGCGTCAAAAAGCTTGAAACAAAAGCAACATATCAATGAACAAGTAAATTGTAAGAGCAAGGCAAACTGCAATCCAACAAGTGCAAAGGAAAATTGTACGAAATGAATTCAAAAACCACGATTCAATTTTCAACAGACCTTGTCAATGATCTTTAAGAGGATAAGCAGATACATTTTCACAACATTACTAGCATCAAAAGCAATCTACACATGTTTGGTAAATCCCAGAGGAATAATACTTTATTTTTGGCTATATGAAGAAGTTGCAATTTCAGTTTTTTTGGTGGTGGGATGGAGCACGTTGAGACATTGTACATATGCATCCATCTTGGCATGCAACTCTTAATATACTTAATGTTTACTGAGTGAAGCCTGTGCTGCCGTTTCTCCTCACCACTCCCGCCGATCAACCACTTCTGCCTTTGAAACATGACCTAATTTCTCTTAGGAACAATACAGATCATTTTCTCAAGACAGGAAATTATGGAATGAGGTAACTGGTGCAAAAATATAAGGTCTAACTAACTGGACTGAAAAGCACAGCCCTCTCTGTGCCTCCTGTCAGCACTGTTAATGAACCATTGTGCTTATCAAGGGAAAGGCAAGTGGTGTATTATTTATGAAGTACAGAACTGGCCATTATGTACAATGTAGAATGCTTATTTCTTTATATTAAATGCGAGAACAACAAAATTACTTCCCATTCCTAACAACAAAATTATAATTATCAATATAATTAGAATTATGACAAAATCAACAACAAGTAAACATCATTTATCATTGCAACTGTTGCAAAAGTGAATGAAGTTTACCTGCCATAGAATCATTAAAGCACCTAAGGCTGACTTTCTTACATTTTAATTTTGTCATTACAATATAAAAGGTTTATATTTAGAGATTTTGATTTCACTTAGATATGAACGAATTTTATTAATGTAGATTCATGTTGTGGGGATTTTAAATGATAATTTACGAAACTCGGTGGTATGAAAATCACAGTCACAGCTTTTCCACTTATATTTATGAATTTTTATGCAGTTAGTAAACAAGAGTAACCTTCATCTCAGTTTGACACGTAGCTAAGTCACCTGTTTCTGCTTACTTGCATCAAATGACTTCCTTTTCTCCTTAATAATAAACAATTCTTCCAAATCTCAGATTATTATTATTGACCAGGCAATGAAAGCTACATCAAATTTTACATTTAAAAAAGGAGCAGGGAAAACTGTAAATACAAAATAAAGAAAACCTCTGCTGCACATGCTTAAAAGAAATATTCCACTGTTATGCACAAGATAAATGATCTTTAAATAATTGCTCCTTTGATGTTCAATTATCTGGAAGCATTTCTGCAGTTCTCTCCTATAACACCTAATTGTGTCTTTAATAAATCCCATTGTGGTTTTCATGACACTATTTTTGATAGAGGAAATTACTGCTTTGGAAGCCAGGAAATTCCCACACCTACCACCCCTGCTGCCCCACCTCCCTAATGCTCCCTCTGGCAGCTTTTTCCATTTACACACCGCCCTCTGTATGAAAAAAAAGTGCTTCTCAGATGCTCTTTAACTTTTTACCTGCTCACCTTAAACCTATGCCCTATAGCTTTAGATGTGCCTACCCTGGGAATAAGACCATAACTGTCTACCTTATCTAAGACTCTCATGATCTTCTAAATCATCATAAGGCAACCCCTCAGCCTCATTCACTCCAGGTAAAAGCATCCCTGGCAGTCCAGTCCCTCCTCATAACCCATGGCCTCCAGTCCTGCCAACATTCTTGTGAATTGTTTCTGTACCCTCTCCTGCTTAATCCAGAACTGCACATAAAACAGGAGCAGACTCATTAACATCACATACATTTAGAACATTTTCCTCAGTCTGGAGCTATTTGTGAACTTAAGGTGATTGAAGATGCACCATCAATAACTCACGCTGAGATGTAGGAAACGAGGTATCGGCTTTTATTGACTGGAAGAATGAACAACACTACATCCTGGAGAATGAGGCAGAGCAACAGGCCACAGTCGCCTTTATACAGGGGTCTGTGGGAGGAGCGACAGGAGCAGTCCAGACAGGTATATCTAGTTCACCACATTCACCCCCCCTTTGTTTTAAAAAGAGTCCCCAAGTATACTTACAGGTTAAGTCTATCAGGTGGTCAAATCTTTCGCTGCGATCTACGTAGCTCCGGCTGCAATTGCACAGGTGCCGGAGGTGGTGATTGCACAGATGCCGGTGGTGGTGATTGCACAGATGCCGGTGGTGGTGATTGCACAGGTGCCGGAGGTGGTGATTGCACAGGTGCCGGAGGTGATGATTGCACAGGTGCCGGAGGTGGTGATGGCACAGGTGCCGGAGGTGGTGATTGCACGGGTGCCGGTGGTGGTGATTGCACAGGTGCCAGTGGTGGTGATTGCACAGGTGCCGGTGGTGGTGATTGCACAGGTGCCAGTGGTGGTGATTGCACGGGTGCCGGTGGTGGTGATTGCACAGATGCCGGTGGTGGTGATTGCACAGGTGCCGGTGGTGGTGATTGCACAGGTGCCGGAGGTGGTGATTGCACAGGTGCCGGTGGTGGTGATTGCACAGGTGCCGGTGGTGGTGATTGCACAGGTGCTGGTGGTGATGATTGCACAGGTGCCGGTGGTGGTGATTGCACAGGTGCTGGTGGTGATGATTGCACAGGTGCCGGAGGTGGTGATGGCACAGGTGCCGGTGGTGGTGATTGCACCGGAGACGGAGATTGTGCTGGTTCTGTCCCAACTGGAGGTGTCAGGGATCCCTCGCGTGTGTGCGAGGCCCCCGGAATAGACGCGTACAAGATGCCCGGTACATGAGCGTCGTGAGGAGTCTGGGTGTGGCACGGTGTGTGCGGTGTCACCTCGGGTACAGGGTTCATAGTTACTGTGGAGTGTACGGGGTAGTGGTCTGCTGCTCCGGTGGGCGCCAGGTCACGGACAGAGACCGTGTCCTCCCGCCCATCAGGCAAGACCACGTAGGCATACTGGGGATTAGCATGCAGGAGGTGAACCCTCTCGACCAGCGGGGAGTATTTATTACTCCTCACATGTTTATGTAGCAGCACTGGCCCCGGGGACGTCAGCCAAACTGGTAGGGTGGTCCCAGTGACAGACTTCCTGGGAAAAGAGAATAGGCGTTCGTGAGGGGTGGCATTAGTGGACGTACACAACAGGGAGCGGATAGAGTGGAGTGCCTCAGGGAGGACCTCCTGCCATCGGGAGACTGGCAACCCTTTTGACTTAAGGGCTAAAAGTGTGGCCTTCCACACTGTGGCATTCTCCCTCTCCACCTGGCCATTCCCCCGGGGATTATAACTCGTGGTTCGACTAGTAGCAATGCCCCTAGCAAGCAGGAACCGGCGCAACTCGTCACTCATAAAGGAGGACCCTCTATCACTGTGGATATAGCAGGGATATCCGAACAGAGTGAAGAGCTGGCGCAGGGCTTTTATGACAGACGTGGTAGTAGTGTCGGGGCAGGGAATGGCAAAGGGGAATCGCGAGTACTCGTCAATAATACTGAGAAAATAGACATTGCGGTCGGTGGAGGGAAGGGGGCCCTTAAAGTCAACACTCAGTCGCTCAAAAGGGCGGGTGGCCTTGACAAGCTGCGTAGTGTCAGGACGGTAGAAGTGCGGTTTGCACTCAGCGCAGATCTGGCAGTCCCTGGTCATCGTCCTGATGTCCTCCAGGGAGTACGGCAGGTTCCGGGCTTTAACGAAATGGTAAAATCGGGTGACCCCCGGATGGCAAAGATGTGCATGAAGGGCATACAGCTGGTCGAGCTGTGCGCTAGCACACGTTCCCCGGGATAGGGCATCAGAGGGTTCATTGAGTCTGCCAGGCCGGTACAGGATATCATAATTGTAGGTGGAGAGTTCTATTCTCCATCGCAAAATTTTATCATTTTTGATTTTGCCCCGCTGTTGGTTGCTGAACATGAACACAACCGAGCGCTGGTCGGTCAGCAAGGTGAACCTTTTGCTGGCGAGATAGTGCCTCCAGTGCCTAATAGCTTCCACTATGGCCTGGGCTTCTTTTTCCACCGCGGAGTGCCGAAGTTCAGAGCTTTGAAGGGTACGAGAAAAAAATGCCACTGGTCTGCCTTCCTGATTGAGGGTAGCAGCCAGCGCGAAGTCAGAGGCGTCACTCTCTACTTGGAAGGGAATGGTCTCGTCCACCGCATGCATCGTTGCTTTGGCAATGTCCCCTTTAATGCGGCTGAAGGCCGCGCGGGCCTCGGCAGAGAGGGGAAAAGTGGTAGACTTGACCAGGGGGCGGGCCTTGTCTGCGTAATGGGGGACCCATTGGGCGTAATAGGAAAAGAAGCCCAGGCACCGCCGGAGGGCCTTGAGAGTGGTGGGAAGAGGGAGTTCTAACAGGTGGCGCATACGGTCGGGATCAGGGCCAATGACCCCGTTCTCCATGACATACCCAAGGATAGCGAGTCGGGTGGTTCTGAACACACACTTGTCCCTGTTATAAGTAAGGTTCAAAGCTTCGGCCACTTGGAAAAATCGTTGTAGGTTGGCGTCGTGATCCGACCAGTCGCGACCACAGATGGTGATGTTATCTAGATAGGGAAATGTGGCCTTCAGTTTGTACTGGTCCACCATCCGGTCCATCTCCCTCTGGAAGACTGAGACACCATTTGTGACACCGAATGGGACACGCAGGAAGTGATAGAGCCTGCCGCCCGCCTCAAAGGCGGTGTAGGGGCGGTCCTCTGGGCGGATGGGGAGCTGGTGATAAGCGGATTTCAGATCTATCGTCGAGTACACCTTGTACTGAGCTATCTGGTTGACCATATCCGCGATGCGGGGTAAGGGGTTCGCGTCAAGCTGTGTGAACCTATTGATGGTCTGACTATAGTCCACAACCATCCTATTTTTCTGCCCAGTCCGAACAACAACCACCTGGGACCGCCAAGGGCTTGTGCTTGGCTCAATGATCCTCTCCCCGAGCAGCCGCTGCACCTCTGACGGAATGAAGGCCCTGTCCCCCACTCTTTACCTCCTGCTTTTAGTCGCCACCGTTTTACAGTCGGGGGTCAGGTTGGTGAACAGCGATGGGGGAGGGATCTTGAGGGTGGAGAGGCTGCAAGTAGTGTCAGTAGCACAGCTATCGGCATGGTGCTGGGCGGGATGTGTGATTCGGTGTGTATGTGCGTGTGGTAACGAAGTATATGGCGAAGTCCCACCAAACTGAGGATTCCTGACAGTGAGTGGTGGGAGGGGCCCGTCATATGCCATAGTCACACTTTCGAGATGGCTCTGGAAGTCCAGGCCCAATAGCACAGGTGCGCACAGCCGAGGCATGACCAGTAGCGCAAAGTTCCGATATTCTGTGCCTTGCACCACCAATGTCGCTACACAACCCCCCCAGATGTCTGTGGAATGCGACCCAGAAGCCAAGGTGATCTTCTGACGTACCGGCCGTGTCACGAGTCCACAGCGTTGCACTGTGGCCGGGTCAATAAAACTCTCAGTGCTGCCTGTGTCAAACGGGCAGCTAGTCCTGTGTCCCTCCACCAGGATGTCCATCATTGACCTTGCGAGCTGGTGCGGAGCACTTTGGTCGAAGGTTACGGTGGCCAGAGTTGAACGGGGCGAGTCGAGGGCGGGGCATGGTGACGCCGGCAAAGATGGCCGCTCACATCCGGGCATGCAAGATGGCGGCCCCCAGGTCGCACATGGGTAGGTAGGTAGGGGCATGGTGACGCCGGCAAAGATGGTTGTTCACATCCGGGCATGCAAGATGGCGGCCCCCAGGTCTCAGACGCAGCGCTGCTTGACCCCGCGCGCGGTTTAGACTTACAGACCTTGGCGAAATGGCCCTTTTTCCCGCAGCTGGAGCAAATCGCTTCACGAGCTGGACAACTGTTTCTAGAATGTTTCCGAAGCCCACAAAAGTAACAAAGTTTACTGCCTGATGAGGTCGGGGAGTTCGTGATACCGCGACTGGCAGCGACATTGGCGAATTCGCTCACAGGAACCGGGGAATCGCGCGGCTGGACCGCATCGGCGTAGAGCTGGGCAGCCTCCAGCGTATCAGCCATCTCTATCACTGAGCGTAAGGTCAAATCAGCATTTTCCAGCAGCCACTGGCGCACATACACTGACCTAATTCCGGTCACAAAGGCGTCTTGGACCAAGAGTTCCGCATGCTGTTCCGCTGTGAGTGTTTTGCAGTCACAAGTCCGCACGAGTGCCTGTAGAGCTCGGAGAAATTCAGCAGTCGACTCCGTAGGCCGCTGTTTTCGGGTGGCCAAGCGATGTCTGGTGTAGACTGCGTTCACCGGCCGCAGGTACTGTCTTTTGAGGGCGTCAAGCGCCCCTTCATAGGTCGAGAGGTCCCTGATGAATGAATAAACTTTTGGGGCGACTCTCGAGAGGAGAAGTCTGTGCCTAACAGCGGGGTCAGTTGCATGAACCTCCTCCAAGTATGATTGGAAGCATGCAAGCCAGAGTTCAAAGGCAAGAGCTGCTTCAGGGTCCTGGGGGTCCAAATCCAAACGTTCCGGGCGTAAAACGGTTTCCATGCTTTAACTTCCAGTCAATAAAATTGATGCACCATCAATAACTCACGCTGAGACGTAGGAAGCGAGGTATCGGCTTTTATTGACTGGAAGAATGAACAACACTACATCCTGGGGAATGAGGCAGAGCAACAGGCCACAGACGCCTTTATACAGGGGTCTGTGGGAGGAGCCACAGGAGCAGTCAGCAGGGGTCTGTGGGAGGAGCCACAGGAGCAGTCAGCAGGGGTCTGTGGGAGGAACCACAGGAGCAGTCCAGACAGGTATATCTAGTTCACCACAATTGAGTGATACAGCTCGGAAACAGACCTATCAGCCCAACTGGTCCATGGCCACCACAGTATCCCAATTTCCCACATCTGGCCCATAACTCTCCAAGATCTTCCCTTCCACGTACCTATCCATATGCCTTTTAAACTTTGCAATTGGATCTACCCTGAGCACTTTCTCTGGTACCTGTACCTTCTCTGTAAAGAAGTTATCTCTCAGGTTTCTTTTAATTTTCTTTTCTGATGACTTGAATCTGGGCCCCGACTAGTTTGTAATAAATATGCAACATTTATGCCAATTAGAAACTTTGACTGTCCCACGATTTATTTCCATGGCAGTCAGTTTTGCATTTTGACTACCTTGACCTGATGTGAATAAGCAAACACAGATTTTCAGCATGCAGTTGATTTCTTACCAATTTCCATGACTTATACTGAACACCTTTTAGTTTTGAACAGAACTGGTAATCCCTCATGTGAGAACATCATGTCATAATCTTTGATACTTGAAACTAATGCTGCACAGGGAAAACAGCCACCAAGTGAGGTAACATTTCAGTTCTCCCCACCTGAGGAGAATGCAACCAGATTGTTTACCCAAAGTCTTTTTCTGACCGCGGTACCTAATACATCTTTTTCCAACTGAGCATTATGATTTTGGTGAGAAAACCAATTCTCTGGAATATCACCACATCTGCTTATAAAATTAGAACACTGTTTCAGGTAAGTGTCCAAGAAAACCTACTGCCTGAAAGTTGCAGAAAGCTCTCTCTATTTTACTGAGAATAGTGTCATGTCAGTCAGTGTGGAAGTCAGAAAAAGAATGGTGTTCTCTGGTGAAGGAATGGGGAAGGGCAGGAACAGAAGCATTGAAATATGATGAGCAAATGATGACTTGAGATTCATTTTCTTGCTGGCATTCACAGGGAAAAAATACAATAGAATTTTACAAAAAACTATACATACATAAACAGACACTGACATATATCAATGTGCAAAAGAAGACAAACTGTGCAAATAAAAGTGATACTGTGCACATAAGTTGTAAGGAGTCCTTGAAAGTGAGTCAGTAGGTTGTAGAATCTGTTCAGAGCAGTGGTGAATGAAGTTGTCCACGTCAGTTCAGGAACTGGATGGTTGTACTGGTAATAATCGTTTCTGAACCTGGTGGTGTGAGACCTGAGGTTTCTGTACCTCCTACCCAATGGTAATAGTGAGAAGAGGGCACAGCCTTGATGTTGGGGGTCTTCGATTATGGACGCTGTTTCTTTTGACAATGTATTCAGTGCTGGGGGGGGGGGGGGTTTCACCTGTGATAAAATGGACTGTATCCACCACTTTCTGTAGTCTACATTTTGGAGTACTGAAGCTGGACATAAATCTGAAGTTTGAATTAACCCGAAATCGCAGAGTACTTTAGCTACCAGTGGTACAAGAAAGGACATTGGAAACATTACAAGCGAAGAAGTAAGTAATATGATGAAAGAATGGACTTAAACACCTTCATTTTGTTCCTTTGTAATTTATTTTATCTCTAAACTATGCTTTTATGTGGGCCATGCATTTGTTTCAGATGAGAGAAGGCAGGTTAGCTGCATGTGGACATATTGCATATCCACATTAAGATTCCATAAATGAACTGTTCCTTACTGGTTCAAGGGCAGAGATGGCTTCATTTTCTCTCCTTTAATGGATCTACTCTCTAATTCTCTTTTAAATTGCCTAGCAGAAGATTAAAAAAGTATTTTGAAGAACTGCATGCTTCCTTTTTAAAGTGCAAGTCCTTTTCAATTTAACCAATAACATCAAATCATAGCATTTAAAAATCAAGGACCTTGCATATTATAATAAATACTTTTCTGTAGTTGAAACTTAACTTTCTCTGGTTTGTTGTTCTAGAAACAAACCATAAGTATTTTTAGGCACTGTGATTCTATCATTAAATATTAAATAGAGAACAGAACCTTAAGTGTCAACTTTGTTCTTGCTTCTGAGTTAGAAGTCGTGGGTTTAAGTTCCACCTCAAACCTTAAGCTGGCACTTCAAAATTCAAAGTAAGTTTATTATATGTACATGTATGGTACATATATGTCGCCATATACAAACCTGAGATTAATTTTCTTGCCAGCATTTGCAGTAAATACAAGAAACACAATAGAATCAATGAAAGACTGCCCCAGCAGGACAAATGCAGTACTAAGAGAGTATGGACTGAATTGTTACCTTTCAGGTGTCTTGGATAAATGTAAAAGATCCCAAGGTACATTCTAAATAAGATGAGCAGAGATCAGGAAAATATTTATTCCTCAGTGAGCAATATTACAAATCAGATTCACTTGTCATATTTCATTGTTATTCATGAGGCCTTAGAAACATAGAAACATAGAAAATAGGTGCAGGAGTAGGCCATTCAGCCCTTCGAGCCTGCACCACCATTCAGTATGATCATGGCTGATCATCCAAATAACCCTGTACCTGCTTTCTCTTCATACCCCCTGATCCCTTTAGCCACAAGGGCCATATCTAACTTCCTCTTAAATATAGCCAATGAACCGGCCTCAACTGTTTCCTGTGGCAGAGAATTCCACAGATTCACCACTCTCTGTGTGAAGAAGTTTTTCCTCATCTCGGGCCTATAAGGCTTCCCCTTTATCCTTAAACTGTGACCCCTCGTTCTGGACTTCCCCAACATCGGAAACAATCTTCCTGCATCTAGCCTGTCCAATCCCTTTAGAATTTTATATGTTTCAATAAGATCCTCCCTCAATCTTCTAAATTCCAGTGAGTATAAGCCTAGTCGATCCAGTCTTTCTTCATATGAAAGTCCTGCCATCCCAGGAATCAATCTGGTGAACCTTCTCTGTACTCCCTCTATGGCAAGAATGTCTTTCCTCAGATTAGGGGACCAAAACTGCACACAATATTCTAGGTGCGGTCTCACCAAGGCCTTGTACAACTGCAGTAGAACCTCCCTGCTCCTGTACTCAAATCCTTTTGCTATGAATCCCAACATACCATTTGCCTTTTTCACCGCCTGCTGTACCTGCTTGCTCACCTTCAATGACTGGTGTACAATGACACCCAGGTCTCGTTGCATCTCCCCTTTTCCTAATCGGCCACCATTCAGATAATAATCTGTTTTCCTGTTCTTGCAACCAAAATGGATAACCTCACATTTATTCACATTAAATTGCATCTGCCATGAATCTGCCCACTCACCTAACCTATCTAAGTCACCCTGCATCCTCTTAGCATCCTCCTCACAGCTAACACCGCCGCCCAGCTTCGTGTCATCCGCAAACTTGGAGATGCTGCATTTAATTCCCTCGTCTAAATCATTAATATATATTGTGATCAACTGGGGTCCCAGCACTGAGCCTTGCGGTACCCCACTAGTCACTGCCTGCCATTCTGAAAAGGTCCCGTTTACTCCCACTCTTTGCTTCCTGTCTGCCAACCAATTCTCTATCCACATCAATACCATACCCCCAATACCGTGTGCTTTAAGTTTGCACACTAATCTCCTTTGTGGGACCTTGTCAAAAGCCTTTTGAAAATCTAAGTATACCACATCCACTGGCTCTCCCCTATCCACTCTACTAGTTACATCTTCAAAAAATTCTATAAGATTTGTCAGACATGATTTTCCTTTCACAAATCCATGCTGACTTTGTCCGATGACTTCACCTCTTTCCAAATGTGCTGTTATCACATCTTTGATAACCGATTTTAGCATTTTCCCCACCACCGATGTCAGACTAACCGGTCTATAATTCCCAGGTTTCTCTCTCCCAACTTTTCTAAAAAGTGGGCTTACATTAGCCACCCTCCAATCCTCAGGAACTAATCCAGAATCTAAGGAGTTTTGAAAAATTATCACTAATGCATCCACTATTTCCTGGGCTACTTCCTTAAGCACTCTGAGATGCAGACCATCTGGCCCTGGGGATTTATCTGCCTTTAATCCCTTCAATTTACCTAATACCACTTCCCTACTAACATGTATTTCCCTCAGTTCCTCCATCTCACTAGACCCTCGGTCCCTTACTATTTCCAGAAGATTATTTATGTCCTCCTTAGTGAAGACAGAACCAAAGTAGTTATTCAATTGGTCTGCCATGTCTTTGTTCCCTATGATCAATTCACCTGTTTCTGACTGTAAAGGACCTACATTTGTCTTGAGAAATCTTTTTCTTTTCACGTATTTATAAAAGCTTTTACAGTCAGTTTTTATGTTCCCTGCCAGCTTTCTCTCATAATCTTTTTTCCCTTTCCTAATTAAGCCCTTTGTCCTCCTCTGCTGGTCTCTGAATTCCTCCCAGTCCTCAGGTGTGCTGCTTTTTTTTTGCTAATTTATATGTTTCTTCTTTGGACTTGATACTATCCCTAATTTCCCTTGTCAGCCATGGGTGCACTACCTTCCCTGGTTTATTCTTTTGCCAAACTGGGATGAACAATTGTTGTAGTTCATCCAAGCGATCTTTAAATGCTTGCCATTGCATATCCACTGTCAACCCTTTAAGTATCATTTGCCAGTCTATCTTAGCTAATTCACGTCTCATACCTTCAAAGTTACCCTTCTTTAAGTTCAGAACCTTTGTTTCTGAATTAACTATGTCACTCTCCATCTTAATGAAGAATTCCACCATATTATGGTCACTCTTACCCAAAGGGCCTTGCACGACAAGATTGCTAACTAACCCTTCCTTATTGCTCAATACCCAATCTAGAATGGCCTGCTCTCTAGTTGGTTCCTTGACATGTTGGTTCAGAAAACCATCCCGCATACATTCCAAGAAATCCTCTTCCTCAATTCCCTTACCAATTTGGTTCACCCAATCTATATGTAGATTGAAGTCATCCATTATAACTACTGTTCCTTTATTGCATGCATTTCTGATTTCCTGTTTAATGCCATCCCCAACCTCACTACTATTGTTAGGCCTTGTTGTATGCTATTTGTCTGTCATGTTTTTCATGTTATAGCAGTGGATTGTGAATAGATCAATAAAATCTCAAGTTCATAAATTAGTTTGTATTATTTATTTTGTAGGAAAATGGCATCAACTTCTTCCCCTACAAATTCTTTAAATAGTTTAAAGTCTATATTGGCATTACATTTTAAATGTTGATTTAGACAACACCTTTCTCCAATACACTGGCAGGGAAGGCTATTGATGGCATCACCTCTGTCAGACTTTTTTTTCTACGTTGCATTCATTTCTGAACTATTGACTATGAAACCATTTCTTTTCACAGGATTTGTTCTGACATTTCTGCTGACATAATTCTGAGAGGAGTGATGGCTGAACTCCTGCTTTGGGTCCAACAATTTGAAATTCGTTTTGCAGAAACGTGCACAGGAATAAAAATAAACCTGACACTTTAAATAAATCTCAGTATGAACCTTCAGCACTATTACAATCTGGTTCGCCTGAAGTGAAGATTGCAATTCGCTATTAAGACCAATGTGGTGAAAACTCACCAGAAACAAGTGTTGGGCACTTTACTGTTAACAACATAATTTGAGTGAGGTGGTGAGTTGGATGCGAGAAAAATAGTGTTAAGATCCATTAAAAAAATAAATTTACT
Organism: Hemitrygon akajei; assembly: GCF_048418815.1. Classification (NCBI taxonomy): domain Eukaryota; kingdom Metazoa; phylum Chordata; class Chondrichthyes; order Myliobatiformes; family Dasyatidae; genus Hemitrygon; species Hemitrygon akajei. Next base: position 85,671,704 of record NC_133136.1, on the reverse strand, counting down.
ATACATTGCTGATTTTCTTTTGCCGTAGTACAGCTTAAATTCTAGGCCCTAATAATTTAGGTCCACTGTGAATATCAATTCAGTATTCTTACGTTAAGCAATAGCCTAAAATAACAGCCTGCTGAGTTAGAAAATCTATTGGAACCTATTTATTTATTTTTTTCAAATCAACGGTAGTCCAAAAAGCAATGTAAAGTGGTGAAAATCATGGTTGGCATGCATTGGATTTTCAGTCTGCAAGTAGTTGCTTGGCTGGATCCAATTCCAACTGATCTCTGATGTGTGAAGCATTTAATACATTCACAATATCTCCTTCCCTGCTGCCTATATATAATTTGGACCATTCAATGATTTGGTTACATTTGCCAGAATGATTTTTTTTACTACTAAGAGTTCTTTCTGAGCAGTATTTTATTTGTGCAAAGGGAAATAAGCAAAGATTCAGTTAAAATGCCCCATTTTTTGAATTTAGTTAAAAAAAGGTCCTTTTTGTATTATGTTATGCAGACTGAGAAGTAGTTCAAGGTTATTTCTTCCATTGCGGTTATTGAACCAGTGTGCTTCATATTTCCTGTTTGATAGGATCTTTATTCTTGCCTTCGTTGATAATAATCAGTTACACTTTCATCAGCACTGCAGTCATCACAGTTGTCATTGCTTCCCACCTCTATTAAACAGTACAGTAACCTCAGCCTCAGCAGTCATTTTGACCCCTTGATTGTTCCCAATGAATACTGTAATTCATTGCTGATAGTTTTTCTTCACTCCATTTATTATCAGTGCATTGATTCTCTCTGAGATCTATAGTCACAATTTATGCATGGTGCAATATCATTTTTACTGAATGCTGGTGCAAATCTCCCATTACTGCCAAGTTTATTCTTGGTCATTGAAGAAATCTCCCCCTTGAAAAGCAAAGGGCAAACACTTGCAAGGTTATCTCCACGCTAATAGTTTACCTGATTGTGCTAAAATGGCCAGATAGCTCAACATGTTTGATCAATGTACAGGTGTAGTGCACCAAAATACAGTTTTGTGCAGAAAATCTTTTGGCGTGCAGCTTGGCATAATGGTACATTCTCAGCTCAGTCAGAAGATTAGAGATTCTGGGTTCACTACAGCAGCTGTTGAAAGAACACTGCATGACCAGGATTGCTATCTCTGGGATGAGATATAGACTGAAGTCAGGTTCACCAGTTCAGATGGCTGGAAAGTCTCCTAAAAAACTACTTGCGGAAGGGTGTATGTTTTCTCCAATATGCTAAGTGAGTTATCTTCCAAACAAAATCTATACAACAGATCTAAAGTTCAAAGTAAATTTATTACCAAAGTACATATATGTCACCGTATTAAAACCCTGATGTTCATTTTATTGCAGGCATACTCAATAAATTCACAACAGAATAATAACTATAATAGTTTCTTTCTTTTCAAATCTTTTTTTAATTATTATTATTACCCAAAATACAAAAGTACATTGAAGTAAGTAACACTTACAATGTCTCAAAAGAGAAAAAAATATATTAAGGATTGAAAATATAGTTTCTATGAAAGACTGCACCAACTTGGGCATCCAACAAAAAATTGTGCAAACACAAAAACCAATAATAAATAAATAAATAAACAAACAAACAAACAAACAAATAAATAAATAGATAGATAGATAGATAGATAGATAGATAGATAGATAGATAGATAGATAGATAGATAGATAGGTAGATAAATAAGCAAGCAATAAATATTAAAAACATGAGATGAAGAGTCCTTGAAAGTGAGCTCATAGTTTGTGGAAACATTTCATTGATGGTGCCAGATAAGTTGAGTGACGTTATTCTCTCTGGTTCAAGAGCCTGATGGTTGAGGGGTAATAATTGCTCCTGAAGCTGGTGGTGTGAGTCCTGAGGCTCCTGTACCTTCTTTCTGATAGTTGAGGGGTAATAATTGCTCCTGAAGCTGGTGGTGTGAGTCCTGAGGCTCCTGTACCTTCTTTCTGATAGTTGAGGGGTAATAATTGCTCCTGAAGCTGGTGGTGTGAGTCCTGAGGCTCCTGTACCTTCTTTCTGATAGTTGAGGGGTAATAATTGCTCCTGAAGCTGGTGGTGTGAGTCCTGAGGCTCCTGAGGCTTCTTTCTGATGGCAGCAGCGACAAGAGAGCATGACCCGGGTGGTGAGGGTCCCTGATGATGGATGCTGCTTTCCTGCAATGATGCTGCTTGTAGTTGTGCACAATTGTGGGGAGCACTTTATCCATTGATGGACTTAGTAGATTTAGTAGCTGTTCTGTAAATTGCTGTTATAAGGCTTTTGTTGTGTTCAAACTGACTGCTAGTTTACTCAGTGTAATGGATGTATGTTTGCGTCAGAAGGGCATCATTGTCTGTGAAAAATTTTGAAATGTTTTATGAACATCAAAATTGTTTATAATCATACACAGTTTTCCCAGCAGCATTTCACAAATGAACATCTTAAAGAGATGCATGTAAATGTATTGCAGACAAAGCTGCACAGCATTTATATAAAACCTGCAGTCTTCACAACAGGCCAGGCAGGGTTGACAGAATCTGCAGATTGAGAAATAAACAAAACATAGATATGGTTGTTATCAGATGCCACATCAGAGGAAAAGAAGATTATTGCTGGAATGTAGGCAAATGTTAAAGTTAGCCAAGGTCAGGATTGTTGACCATTCATTTGTGCTAAGATGTCTATTGGCTCTCAGATAATGCTGGAAAACGTGCACCAATATTGCAGCAAAGCACTTTTCTTTCTCTTTGCTATGGCATTTGATACTGACTTCGTACCTGTGAGTAATTGTCTGATTGTTATTGAAGATGCCCATTTTTTAAAGGCTGTAGCTTTTAATTACATGCTGTATGGTTTGGTGGATGTCATATGTACAGATATTCATTAAGATATTTATTTCATGAAATATTGCTGAGATAGCCCTTTATTCAGATTTTACGTCTGTTCGGACTGGCCAAAACCAATGGGGAGCACATAATGTCGTAGCGTTAACTGGAGGAAGGGAAAAGCTATAGGCAAGATTCCTAGGTCTGTAATTAAAATGGAAATTTTGAATGGTTTGGTTTTGCAGATTCAGGAGTCACAAATGTTGTGTCTAAGTGCACTTGTCAGGTATACTGCACCTTGAATACAGCAAAGAGCAAGATTAAATCAGGTTTGACGTGAATAAATTTCACATTGTTTTGCAAATCCATCATTCAGACCAATAGAAGCTTTCGACCCAATGTTTATAAATCAGTCCATCCAGTAAAAAAGAGCATTGAAAGATTCCTGATCATAACCACCAAGGGCTGAGCTTAAGTTAAAAATAGTAAAAGTGGTCGATGCCAAGTAGAATAACTTTGTAGACGAATTACTGGGAAGTGCTCAAGATCAATTACCTGTGGGAGATAACTACCCCAGGAACATACACTCTCTGGTCTGCCTGAAAACTGCCTGTTGTTCAGTGCTGGAAGCTGTCTAAAATTGCATGTTGCAGCACGAAGTGATTCCAAATAGCAGGACAATGTCACACACAAAATGCTGGTAGAACACAGCAAGCCAGGCAGCATCTATAGGGAGAAGCGCTGTTGACGTTTCGGGCCGAGACCCTTCGACAGCGCTTCTCCCTATAGATGCTGCCTGACCTGCTGTGTTCTACCAGCATTTTGTGTGTGTTGTTTGAATTTCCAGCATCTGCAGATTTCCTCGTGTTTGCTCTTTAAAAGCAGGACAATGTGCTGGGAGACACACTAACCCTTGGTTCAGCAACAACAGCAAATCTATGAAGAACAGGACACACACAAAATGCCAGAGCAACTCTGCAGGCCGGGCAGCATCAATGGAAAACAGTAAAGAGTCAACGTTTAGGACCAGGACCCTTTGGCACGAAACGTCAACCGTTCACTCTTTTCTATAGATGCTGCCTGGCTTGCTGAGTTCCGCCAGCATTTTGTGTGCATGCTGCTTTGGGCTTCCAGCAGATTTTCTCATGTTTAGAAACCTGTGGAGAAAGTCACTGCACTCTGAGGTGATGGAACTTGTACAAAAAACCCTATTTGCTCAAGGGAGCTATACTGGGGAAATTCGATATCAAGCTGATCTAGAACATAGCACACAGAATATAGAAGAGTAAAGCATATGATATTGTGCCAACTAATAAAACGCTACTCCAAGATGAATTTTACCCGTCTCTTGTCTATTACCATCCATTTTTCTTACATCTATATGCTTATCAAAGATTCTTTTAAATGTCCCTATTTTATCAGCCTGTCCCGCCACCCACTCCCAATGTTGCGAGTGGCTGAGAGGCTAAGTGTGCTGAGCTATGTTCCCTCTAAGTTGTGCGCGTGTGTGCACGCACGCATGTTTTTCAACCAGCGCACAAAGGAAATTAATGTGTGCACAAAAGGTTAGTTACCTAAAATAATGTAGTAATTAATAATTATACTTACTGAAAATAATCTTTTAGCTAAATGTTTCTGTTAATTAGTTAGTCGGTTTTTCAAATATCACAATGCACACCACTTGCATCTAGTGCGGACTGTGAGAGAGGATTTAGCCTAATGAATCAACTCAAAATCAAGCTGAGAGACCGTTTAGGTGAATGTTATTTGGGTATGTTAATGAGAATAAAAAGCTATCAATTGGATGGAAGTTCTATTAGTCCAGATAGAGTTTATAAAGAATGGGTAAATGACAAGGACAGGAGTGAGAAAAATAACTGAGTGACTTAAATATGCATGTTATTTTGTTGTTATTCTGTGCACTTTTATGTCAAATATTTTGTAAACTTACATAAACTGTGCCATGTGTGCATTCAGTGCGCACATACTTTTGTCACAGGAAAAAGATTTGCACAACATAAGATTTTTGCGCACACTGACTACTAAGAATTAGAGGGAACATTAGTGCTGAGTTATTTGATTTTGATGTGGAACTTGGGCTTCAGAGGTTGGAGCCAAAGATATAATGAGCTTGGTGAGAAGAGGCTGAGTAAGTGACCTAGGAGAGTGGAGAACACAAAAGTTAAAGAGAGAAGGCACAGGTAAGAACAGGTAAGCTTCTTAGTCTGTAAATCCTTAGCCCTTACTTCAGTGCAGGTAGGATGCTGAAGGAAGTGGAATGTTTCTTCTGTGAGATATGGGATTTAAGGGTATCTCATAGTTTCCCTGATGTTTACATCTGGAGGAAGTGCACCCAACTTCAGCTCCTGACTGACAAGGTCAAGGAACTGGAGCAGAAGCTGGATGCACTCAGGACCATATGAGAGGCTAAAAACCTCACAGATGAAATTTTATTGAGAGAATCACACCCAGAGTGCAGGCTTCAGATAGTATGTGGGTGACATACAAGTAAGGGGAGTAAGTAGTTAGTGTAAGATTCCCCTGTGGTCATTCCCCTCAGCAACAAGTATACCCTATTACATACTGCTGACCTATCAGGGCACAGCAGCAGTCAGGCCAGTGGCAATGTGCCCGGCTCTGAGGCTCAGCAGGGAAGGGTAAAATCAGGCTATAGGAGACTCGATAATTAGGGGGATGGACAGGAAATTCTGTGGCCGCAAAAGAGACGCCAGCATATTGTGTTGCCTCCCAGGTACTAGGGTCCAGGATGTCTCAGAATGGCTGCAAAATATGCTTAAGGGGGAAGAGTGAACAGCCAGAGGTCATGGTGCACATTGGCACCAGTCACGCACATAGAAAGGGGCAAGAGGTCCTATGCAGAGTGTATAGAGAGTTACAAAAGAGACTGAAGAGCAGGACCTCCAAGTAATCTCTGGATTACAGCTGGTGCATGTGTTAGCCAGGGCAGGAATAGGATGATGGTACAGGTGAATGAGTGGCTGAGGAATGGGTGCAGGGGGCAGGGTTTCAGGTTCTTCAATCATTGGAACCTCTTCAGGGACAGGGGTGACCTGTACAAGAGGGACAGCTTACACCTAAACTGGAAGGGAACCTGTATCCTGGCTGGAATGTTCACTCGTACTACTTGGGAAGATTTAAGCTAGGTTGTCCGTGGGATGAGAAACAGAGCATCAGGTCAGAAAGTGGAGGGATGGAGAGGAAGGTAGCTATCATGGCCAGTAAAAGCAGGCAAGAGCAAGGTTATGGATGCAATGGAGTTTGAAGTGAGAGTATTTTCATGCTAAGTATCTTATGGACAAAGTTGATGAACTTAAAGCATGGATCAGTACATGGAGCAATGATGTTGAGGCCATTTCAGAGATTTGGTTGACAGAGGGATAGGAATGTGTGCTTAATGTTCCCAGGTTTCATTATTTTTAGAAAACATAGTGAGTGAGGTAAAGGAGAGGGAATGGCTTACCCTTAGGTTGAAGGGACTTATTCTCGCTGGAGTTCTGTGATTAGTGGTGGTCCACAGGGATCTGTACTGGGACCCCTGCTGTTTGTAACATACAGTATATAAATTACCTGGATGAAAATGTTATTTGGGTATGTGGTGGGTTAGTAAGTTTACAGTCGATATGAAGATTGGTGGTGCTGCGGACAGCATAGATGATTGGCAAAGAAGGAATGATATAGATAAATTGCAAATATGGGCTGAGAAGTGGCAGATGAAGTTTAACCCAGCCAAATGTAAAGTGTTGCACCTTGGTAGGTCAAATGCAAAGTGACAGTACACTTTAAGGAGTGACTGAGGAGCAAAGGGATGTTGGGGTCCAGGTTCATAGTTATCTGAAGGTGGCTTCACAGATTGATTGGGTGGCTAAGAAGGCAAATGGCATGTGTGCCTTTACTAGTTGAGGCACTGAGTTCAAAGGTTAGGATATTATGTTCCAGCTTTATAAACACTCTAGTTCTGATCACTCCATTTTAGGAAGGATATTGAGGCTCTGGAGAGGGTGCAGAAGAGGTTTACAAGGATGCTTCGCAGTAGAATTTAAAGAGCAAACTATCAACGAAGGGTCTCGGCCCGAAACGTCGACAGCGCTTCTCCCTATAGATGCTGCCTGGCCTGCTGTGTTCCACCAGCATTTTGTGTGTGTTGTTACAAGGATGCTGCCTGGTTTAGAGGGCATGTGTTATAACGAGAGGCTGAACAAACTTGGGTTGTTTTCTGTGGAGTGGCAGAGGCTGAGGAGAGTCTGATAGTGTTTTGTAAGATTATGAGAGATATAGATAGAGTAGACAGACAGTATTTTTCTCGCAGGGTTGAAATGCCTAACACAAGAAGGCATGCATTGAAGGTGAGAAAGGGTAGGTTCAAAGGGGATGTGCTTTATTGCACAGAGTAGTGGATGCCTCAACTGTGCTTCCTGAGTGGTGGTCGAGGCTGTCCTGTGGGGACATGCCTTATTCTGATTGTCAAAAGTTACTTCAGTTCTGAATGTTTAGTTTAGAAATTTCAGCTGCTTTCCCCATTGGATAGATGCCTGGTGTCTAGTTTCAAATATCCTGGGTATATAAAATATAAAATTTCCTGTGGAAGGGGCTTGCTGTTTTCTTCCTTTGCTTAAGGCGAGACCGTTGGAAAGGTATATTCTGTGCACATTTATAACTAAGTATGTTTGCTGAGTATTCAGCTTTGTAGTGTCTGTACCTTGGGGATCATGAATGTTTGGTGAAATTTTGACTGTTAGTAAATAAATGATTAATATGCCTATTCAAAGCCAGTGCATTTCCTGACTCACTTGCCAGACCCATGAACCTGATTCAACATTACAGAGGCAGGTACATTAGAGACTTTTAGATTGCACATGAATGTGAAGAAAATGGAAGGATATGGACATTGTGTAGGCAGAGGAGATTACTAATTTATTTCATACAGCACAATATTGTGGGACAATACTGTGCAGTACTGTTTTGTGTTCTACAAACACTATCTTTTACTAAGTAATTTATAAAAATCCAATGGATCACAGGCTGATTTAGATAAATTAAGTGAATGTTGCAAACATCAAAACTCATGTTAAGAGATTCCAGTTAGCTTTACGTCACTTAGGGCTAACTGTCAAATAGAACAAGAATAAATTCAGCTCATTGATTACTCTTTAAAAGGTATGCAGTCAATATGAACAAATAACAGAAAATCAAGTGGAACATTTGACTGCGGTTAAAAATAATGAAGCAAATAAGATATTGAACTACAATTTTAGTTTATGTTGGGAAGATCATCTTATGTGTTGCCTATATGTCTGCAATTGTAGTAATGTGTAATTATTCTTTCTAGTCAATGTTATTTTGGTTCTGTGGATGATGCAGATATTAAAATGTCAAATTTTAGAACTTTGAACTATGAGGACTAAATACATTAAGTTTGGTACAGCTCAAAGCTGAAGGGTACACATTTGAAATTTTAAAGTGGTAAAAGGCCTGGACAGAATCACTGGATCTCCTTTCCTTGCCTCCAGAGTTTAGCAGCTTTGGGCCTTTTCCTCAATAAAGACTCCCTTTTTATGTCAATATTTGAAAGAGATGGTAATGGCCAGACTAAACATTTATGAAATCAACTGGTGCAGTCAGAATAACTATCGAGCCATTTATTTTCAGATAATTTTATTACCCTTGGACTTAACTGGTGGCCAAAGGGGCCCATGGAAAGAAACTTAACAAGTTGTTTACAGAAGAAATAACTTTGCAATTCTGTTAGTTACTGATGGTGGGCGTGTTTATCCATCACAGACAACCTGAAAGCTCTCTTTGATTCACTTAAAAAGACAGAGTGAACTTTTCTGGCACCTTTTCAAATTAACTGCAATGTTTTTTTTGTTTCTAACAGGGGAGAGGTGGGTTCAATGAAAGTAGGGTTAATGAAAAATATGGGCCATATTCTGTTGTAGAGGAAAGTATGGCGAGAGAGAAATATGGATTGTGCTGATATGGCAACAGGAAACCACAGTCAAAAATAAAGGCATGGGATGTAGCAGTGACACCACCAGGTTTCAGAAACTTCACTAATTGTGTTTTAGACTGCATAACCTGTTGCAATAGAAAATTAGATTTACTGTTAGACCTGTGGATGATGATTTTCCTGTCATCACCATTCTATAAACAAAACGTGTTTTTACAGATAATGGTGCCAACTGAGAATGTTAAAGCTCTACCAAATTCATAGTCAGATAGACCAGCTTTGGCTGACACACCAGTGGTTAATAAATCACCCACTAGTCAAACACCAACTCTGTGTCACCTTTCAGTTTGTTCCTACAATTGGTGTAGTCGGCAGGTTACCACCCTGGTTACCAAATATGAAGTTCCCTGTTAGGGGAATGAATTTGAGGTACCACCCTGTTAGGTGAGGGGATAATCTCATAGTTGACTGCGACCATAAGTTGTAGTTAAAAGAGACCAAGGAGCATGAGTTTAGTTTCTGAGAACAGAAGATTTGGGTATTTGGGTAACTGGTGGATGGGGTCTGGGTGGTTAAAGTTTGCAGGAGATCTGGAAAATTGATTGACAAACCAACTTTATTTGAGACATAGGCTCGGGAGCTGGATTTTGAGACACTGTAAGGTATGGATATAGCGGAAATGGAGTGTCCTGCTATCTGGCAGATTTGGGAAATTTCTTCACAACTAAATTTGGTGTGTCTGGATAACTGGTTGACAGGGTCTGGGTAGCTGCAAGTGAGAATTAATTCCAGAAAATCAATTGACTGACCATATTTATTTGAGCTTTAGGCTCAGGGAGATGGAACTGCAGACCCTAAGGTATGAAACACTATAAGATAAGGCCATGGTGGTCAAAAGGAAGCCAGAAGAAGCTGGTGAAGTATTGGGGGAATCCCTTGTGCAGACGGCAGCGTACTTTACTGTAAGTGGGTACCAGAAAAATAGTAATGAAGGTTTACAATCTAGATGGAACAATCCCTGAGCAAATTGCTTGGAGGAAGGCACAAGAGAAGAGCAAATATGAAAAGGCCACAGCAATAGTAACAACATTACTGCACAGTCACTACAGAGAAGTGTTACAATCCAGCAGCAATGAATATAGAATTGAGTCCAGTTTTATAAAAAAATAACCATTTATTAAACTCTTCTCAACAAACAAAAAGGAAAAGTAAACAAACGACCAACTTAACTGCTATACGGCAACGCGAACAGTTCTTAAAGCGATAAATGCGAACACTGTTCTTAAAGTGATAAATGCAAAAGTCCAAGTGATTTAGAGAGTCACCAGCTATTCTCATTTCAGCAAGTTTTCCATTGGACTTCTCGATCTCCGTACTTGTCTACATGACACTAGACACGACTTGGCTTGACCCAACTTCATCTGGGGTATTCCTGGCTCCCCTGGCCGAGAGATTATGGACAGTTGTGTGTCACTATGAAGAGGTTCAACAGGCTGCCACCTGGATTGGAGTGTATTAGTTAAAAGGAGGGATTGGACAAACAAGAGTTGTTTTCTCTGGAGCTTCAGAGGCTTAATGAAACCCTGAGAAGTGTAGGTAGAGTAGATAGTCAGAGTGTTCTTCTCAAATACCAGAGGGCATGACTTTAAGATGAGAAGGGAAAAGTTTAAAGGAGATATCCAGGGCATGTTTTTTTTTTTACACAGAGAATAGTAGCTGCTTAAAATGTGCTGCTAGGGGTGGTAGTGGAAACAGACGCAATAGTGGCATTAAGAGCCATTTAGACAGGCACGAGGGCATCCAGGCAATGGAGCAGTATGGAATATGTGCAAGCAGATGGGTTTAGTTCAGTTTAGCGTTATGGCCAGCACTGACATTGTGTGCCAAAGGGCCTTATCCTGTTCCCTACTTCTGTATGTTCAGTGTTCTATGTTCTAATATCATTGCAGTAATCCATAAATACAGATGCTGGAAATCTGAAATAAAAACAGAAGGTCTGCAAATACTCAGCAGATCAGTTTGCATCAGTGGGAAGATAAACAGACTTAATGTTTCAGGCTGAATTCTCTTCACCGAACTTAACAGGTTTGTCTTTGACAAGGTGTTTTCAACCTCAAACATTAACTCTGTTTCTCTTCTCAGAGATGTGGCCTGACCTGCTGAATATTTCTGGCATCTTTTGTTTTTATTAATGTACTACAGGAGTTCCCAACCTGGGAATCATGCTGGGAAGGAAGCTATACAAAATCAAAAGCCTCTCACTAGAAGCAATGAAAAGAGAGAAGGTTAAGCTACAGTGTAGAGAGTTTTGTTCAACCTATTTAGTACTAGAAGTTAATTAAACTATGTCTGTGATTAACAAAAGTCACGTGGAAGGAGATTTTTTATTTGTTTAATTGGCCAAAAAGCTAACCTCGGGACATTGTAACAGGTAAGCTCTAGAGTTAAATGTTCTTCATGGCCTCCTTATACAGTGCCTATAAAAAGTATTCAACCCCCCCCCCCCAGAAGTTTTCATGTTTTATTGTTTTACAACATTGAATCACAATGGATTTGGATTTTTTGACACTATCAACAGAAAATGGCTCCTCCGTATCAAAGTGAAAACAGATCATTACAAGATGATCTAATTTAATTACAAATATAAAGCACAAAATAATTGATTGCATAAGTATTCACCCCCCTCAACTCAGTATTTAGTAGATGCACTTTTGGGTTTGTGTGGGTAGGTCCCTATCAGCTTTGCACATCAGGACTCTGCAATTTCTCCCTATTCTTCTTTAAAAAACTGCTCAGACTCTGTAACTTGCATGGGTATTGTGAGTAAACAGCCCTTCCCACAAATTCTCAATTGGATTGAGGTCTGGATTCCAACTTGGCCATTCCAGGATATTAGCTTTGTTGTTTTAAAGCCATTTCTATGTAGGTTTGTCTTTATGCTTGGGGTTATTGTTTGGCTGAAAACAAATCTTCTCCTAAATTGCAGTTCTCTTACAGACTGCATCAGGTTTTCCTCCAAGATTTCCCTGTATTTTGCTGAATTCATTTGACCCTCTACCTTCAAAAGCCTCCCAGGGTTTGCTGCAGTAAAGCATCCCCACAGCGTGATGCAGCCACCACCATGCTTCACGATAGGGATGGTGTTTTTCTGATGTTGTGTGGTGTTCGGCTTATGCCAAATATAGCATTTAGTCTGATCGTCAAAAAGCTCATCGGACCATAGAACTTTCTTCCAGCTGATCTCAGAGTCTCCCACATGCCTTCTGGCAAACTCTAGCTGAGGTTTCATGTGAGTGTTTTTCAAAAGTGGCTTTCTCTTTGCCACTCTCCCAGAAAGCTATGACTGGTAAAGGACCCGTGCAACAGTTGTTGTATGCACAGTCTCTCCCATCTCAACCACTGAAGCTTGTAAATTCTCCAGAGTTATCATAGGTCTATTGGTGGCTCCCTCGCTAGTCCCCTTCTTGCACGGTCACTCAGTTTTTGACGATGGCCTGTTCTAGGCTATTTTCTTTCAATTTCTTGATGATTGACTTAACTGTACTCCACAGGATATTCAGTGACTTGGAAATTTTCTTGTATCTGTCTCCTGACTTGTCCTTTTCAATAACCTTTTAGCGAAGTTGCTTGGAGTGTTCTTTTGTCTTCATGGTGTAGTTTTTGCCTGGATACTGACTCACCAGCAGTTGGACCTTCCTGATACGGGTGTATTTTTACTACAATAATTGAAACACCTTGACTGCACACAGGTCTCCAAAAACAGATCTCCATTTAACTAATTGTGTGACTTCTAAAACCAACTGGCTGCACCAGTGATGATTTGATGTGTCATATTAAAGAGGGGAAGGGTGTGAATACTTATATAATCAATTATTTTGTGTTTTATATTTGTAATTAATTTAGATCACTTTGTAGAGATCTATTTTCACTTCGACATGAAAGAGTCTTTTTCTGTTGATCAGTGTCAAAAAAGCCAAATTACATCCATTATGATTTAATGTTGTAAAGTAATAAAACATGAAAACTTCCAGGGGGAGGGGGGTGAATACTTTTTATATGCACTGTAGTTAGACATGAGTACAGTGTGACACATTTCAGATTCAGCACACCTTGCAGTATCTGTTTTTTGTGTGTGAAGGTAACTCAGTGTTATTAATTTCATAATCACATGATGAACAATCAAAGATATTTTAGTCAGTGATTTTTGATCATGTAAACAGTATGTATGTCTACTGCCGCTTTTGCAAGCACTTCAACTATTTACATATTAATGTGGTGAATCTGTTGTTGTGAACCTAGTACAGTGCTCCAGAACTACAACACTTCCTCTGAGGACTTGCTTCTGAATAGATGGCGTAGATGTTTTTTACTCAACACCCCCTCTCCAGTTGTAAACAATGTTCCTAGCCGATAGTGTGCAAACAGCATATCATTTGTTTTTAATTCTGTAACTCTGCCAGAAACAGACTATCATGGAGAACTGATCAGAGAATTAGGTGAAAAAGCTGAATTTTTAACAAGCTTGTCATTTTTGTAAATCTGGTTCTGTGTAGAATTATTATAGTTATGTTCATGTTTGCAATAGTATTTGCCTGCAAATCTAGGTTGAAAGACTTCTAGCATTATTTTGAGTATTTTCTATTTTGAGTAATATAAATAATCAAAATCCAGAACATATGTGGAGTTAGTTTATCTCCATCTGATTTTGTTACAATGTTTTGCCTCTACCCCTGCATGTAATGGTTTCACTAAACATGACTTTTTTCAATTTGATAAATTGAAAAAAAATCATAGAAACATAGAAAACCTACAGCACATTACAAGCCCTTTGGCCCACAAAGTTGTGCTGAACATGTCCCTACCTTAGAAATTACTAGGCTTACTATTTTTCTAAGCTCCATGTACCTATCCAAAAGTCTCTTAAAAGACCCTATCGTATCCGCATTTTGACTTTTCAAATATGCACAATGTTATTTTGTTACTTATGTCTAAATATCTGGGAAAATTTGAGGAGCTGGATGTTTCCCATAGACTAGAGAAGGCTGAGTTGGGACTTAATAGAGTTGTTTAAAGTAATGTATGAATGTCATTAAAGTAGTAAATATATATAATGACATAAACAATGGGAAAGCACTCCATCAGAAGGAAACAATCACTTGAATTGACTAAAGAGTTACAGAGCAGATGAAGAAAAATTACCTAACCCAGCAAATTATTTTGATTTGGAATGTACAGTTTAGTTTGGTGGAAACACATTCAATAGTAACTTTCAAAATAGTGTTATATACATCCCTGAAAAAAATCAGCAGAGCTGTGGGGAAAGAGGAAAGGAATGTGACAAAGATGAAAGCTGTCTCCAGACCCAACATGAGCATGATCGGCAGCACAACTCTCTAATTTATATGGATGAAGAGGTAAGATTGAGCCTTCTAGGAATTTACTGCAGGAGTAAAACATGATGGCACTCACCCAATATATTTTTTTACTTTCTGAACAAGAAAGATAAGTAAATTCTCTTGAAAGTACTTGACGTGGTTACTTTTGTGCTGCAGCAAATGCAAATATTTCACTATGTCAAATGAAAGGAGAAAGTAAAGTTCAACGTAAAACTACCATCAAAGTACATATATGTCACCAAAAACAACCCTGAAATTCATTTTCTTGTGGACATACTCAATAAATCTGCAGAATAACAGCCACAGCAGTGTCAATGAAGGACACCCAACTTGGGAATTCAACCAGAGTGCAGAAGACAAGAAACTGTACAAATGCAAAAAGAAAGAAATAATAATAATGATAAATAAATAAGCAATAAATATTCAAAAGCCTCTGAAAATACAAACACACATCAACTGATTCTCCTTTGTTTATCCTGCTTGTTATTTCTTCGAAGAATTCTAACAGAACTGACAGGAAAGATTTTCTCCTGAGGAAACTATGCTGACTACAGCCTATTTTATCATGTGCCTCTAAGCACCCCGAAATCACATCCTCAAAATCTTCCCAACCACTGAGGTAAGATGAACTGGCCTATAATTTCCTTTCTTCTGCCTCTCTCCCTTCTTGAAGAGTGAAGTGATATTAGAGATTTTCTAGTCTTGCAGAACCATTCCAGAATCTAGTGATTCTTGAAAGATCATTAGTATTGCCTCCACAATCTCTTCAACCACCTCTTTCAGAGCTCTGGAGTATACACCATCTGATCTAGGAGACTTACCTACCTACAGATCTTTCAGTTTGCCAACTATTTACGGTAACTTCACACATTTCATGACACTGACACCTGGAACTTCCACCAGACTACTAGTCTCTTCCACAGTGAAAACTGATAAAAAATACTTATTCAGTTTGTCCACCATTTCCTTGTCCCCCATTACTACCTCTCCAGCATCATTTTCCAGCACTCCAATATCCATTCTTGTCTTTCTTTTATACTTTATGTATCTGCGAAAGCTAGCTTACTTTTGTATTCCATTTTTACCTTCTTAATGTCTTTTTACTTGCCTTCTGTTGGTATTAACAAGCTTCCCAAATCTCACTAATTCTTGCTTTATTATATGCCCTTTTTTGGCTTTTATGGTGCCTTTGCCTTCTCTTGTTAGCCATGCTTGTATTATCTTGCCTTTAGACTACTTCTTCCTTTTTGGTATCTATATATCCTTTACCTTGCAAATTGCTTCCAGAAATTCCAGCCATTGCTACTCTGTCGTCATCCCTGCCAGTGTTCTTTTCCAATCAATTCTGGCCAACTCGTCTCTCATGCCTCTGTAATTCCCTTTACTCCACTGTAATACTGATACATCTGACTTTAGCTTCTCCTTCTCCAAATTCAGGGTGAACTTGATCATATTATGTTCACTTCCCCTAATGGTTCTTTTACCTTAAGCTCTCTAAACAATTCCAGTTCATTGCACAACACTCAATTCAGAATAGCTGATCTCCTAGTGGGTCAACCATGAGCTGCTCTAAAAGAATTTCGTAGGCATTCTAGAAATTAGTCTTCTTAGAATCCGGTACCAGCCTGATTTTCCCAATCAACCTGCAATTTGAAATCCCCCATGACTATTGTAGCATTGCCCTATTGGCATGCATTTTTTGTTTTCCATTTAACATCTGGCAGCTCTTGGGCTGTATTCCCTGGAGTTCAGGAGAGTAAGGGGTGATCTCATAGAAACATTTTGAGTGTTAAAAGGCCTGAACAGTTTACAAAGTAGATATGGCAAGGTTATTTCCCATGATAGGGGAGTCTAGGACAAGAAGGCACAACTTCAGGGTTGAAGGCCGTCAATTTAGAACAGAGTTGCGAAGAAATTACTTTAGTAAGTGGGTGCTAAATCTGTGGAATTTGTTGCCACGAGCAGCTGTGGAGGCCAAGTCATTGGGTGCATTTAAGGCAGAGATAGATAGGTTCTTGATTAGCCAGGGCATCAAAGGGTCTGGGGAGAAGGCAGGGGAGTGGGGATGACTGGAAGAATTGCATCAGCCCATGATTGAATGGTGGAACAGATGCAATAGGCCGAATGGCCTACTACTGCTCCTATATCTTATGGTCTTATGGTAACTTGTAGACTACATCCTCACTACTGTTTGGAGATTTGTATACAACTCCCATCGAGGTCTTTCTACCTTTCCAGTTCCTTTGCTCTATCCACAATGATTCAACACCTTCCAACCCTATGTCATCTTATTCTAATGATTTGATTTCATTTCTAGCTAAAGAGCAATGCCACCCCCTCTGCCTTCCTGCCTGTTCTTTCGATACAATCTGTATCCTTAGACATTAAGCACCCAGCTATAATCTTCTTCCATGATTCAGTGATGCCAACAACGTCATACATGCCAGTCTGTAGCTAGGGTACACGTTCATTGAGTTCACTCTATATACTGCGCGCATTCATGTATTATACCTATATTGGCCAATTAACTCCAAGTTTCCGTCTTTGAGATGTTGGGCAGGGGTGTGTGCATGAATCGAGAGTACACAGAGGAAACCCATATGTTCATAGGGAGACAAAGGCAGTACTGAAGACTGGGATTCTATCCAAGTTTGGAGCTTTGAGGCAAAATTTCTACCAAATGTCCTATGAGAAACATAGAAACGTAGAAAACCTACAATACAATACAGGCCCTTTGGCCCACAATGCTGTGCCAAACATGTACTTACTTTAGAAATTACCTAGGGTTACCCATAGCCCTTTATATTTCTAAGCTCCATATGCCTAACCAAGAGACTCTTAAAGGACCTTATCATATCCGCCTCCACCACCGTCGCCGGCAGCCCATTCCACACACTCACCACTCTCTGCATAAAAAACTTACTCTTGATATTTCCTCTGTACCTATTTCCAAGCACCTTAAAATTGTGTCCTCTCATGTTAGCCATTTCAGCCCTGGGAAAAAGCCTCTGACTATCCACATGATCAATGCCTCTTATCTTCGAATACACCTCTATCAAGTCACCTCTCATCCTCCATCGCTCCAAGCAGAAAAGGCCAAGTTCACTCAACCTATTCTCATATTCAGATTCAGATTCAGATTCAGTTTATTGTCATTTAGAAACCACAAATGCAATGCAGTTAAAAAATGAGACAACGTTCCCCCAGAATGATATCACAAAAGCATATGACAAAACAGACTACACCAGAAAATCCACGTAACATTTGGCAATCCCCAATCCAGAGTCCGGAGAGGCTGCTGCATACTAATATCGCGCTACCGTCTAGTGCGTTCCCCAGAAAGGAGCTCCAAATCCACCAGACAAAAACAAGACCAAAAACTAAAGCTATAAGACCTGCACAAAACCACATAGTTACAACAGTGCAAACAATAGCATAATTGATAAAAAACAGACTATGGGCACAGTAAAAATAGTCCAAGATGTTAAAGGACTGTAAGTTCAAAAGAAATCACCACAGTTTCCACAAGTCCCCAGGGTCCCGACAGACTCGCCATCCCACGCTGGTGGCAGAAGGGAGTACTCCCGTTATGGACTTCCAAGGTGCCGCCTGACTCAGCCTCGCAGACGCAGCACACAATGGAAGCTCCGTCGAAACCAGCCTCGCAGACGCAGCACACACAGAAAGCGACCTGAGTCCGTCAAACCATCCCCTCCGGCACAGCTTCTCCGAGTACCATCCTCTGCTGAGCGTATTGAGACAACCCCACCAATGGCCACCGGCAACGCAACCCCGAGGAATGGGGGCCTGTTCTTCCCAGCAGAGTCCCGGACCTCACAGCAGCAGCAGCAATGAAGAAGATCTTCCCGGAATTTCCCAATGTTTCTCCGTGCTTCCACGTCCATTTTCAATCAATTATGATTGCGCACGGCACCCCGCTTCACAAATAACAGATAATCAGTTCCGGAGTGGCCGCTGCAAGCTGTGTCACGCCGCCATCTTGGATCACATTATATTCTGCTATCATATTTGACCTACCAAAATCAACCACCTCACACTGATCTGGGTTGAACTCTATCTGCCACTTCTCAGCCCAGCTTTGCATCCTATCAATGTCCCACTGTAATCTCTGACAGCCCTCCACTCTATCCACAGCACCCTCAACCTTTACACCATCAGCAGATTTACTAACACATCCCTCCACTTCCTCATCAAGGTTATTTATAAAAATTATGAAGAGAAGGTTTCCCAGAACAGATCCCTGAGGCACACCACTGGTCACTGACCTCCATGCAGAATATGGCCCATCTACAATCACTCTTTGCCTTCTGTGGACAAGTCAATTCAGGATCCACAAAGCAATGTTCACTTGGATCTCGTGCCTCTTTACTTTCTCAATAAGCCTTGCATGTGGTATCTTAACAAATGCCTTGCTGAAATCCATATACACTACATCTACAGTTCTACCTTCATCAATGTGTTTAGTCACATCCTCAAAAAATTGAATCAGGCTCGTGAGGCACAACCTGCCTTTGACAAAGCCATGCTGATATTCCTAATCATATTATGCCTCTCCAAATGTTCATAAATCCTGCCTGTCAGGATATTTTCCATCAACTTACCAACCACTGAAGTAAGATTCAAAGGTCTATAATTTCCTGGGCTATCTCTATTCCCTTTCTTGAATAAGGGAACAATATTTGCAACACTCCAATCCTCTAGAACCTCTCACATCCCCATTGATGCAAAGATCACTGCTAGAGGCTCCGCAATCTCCTCCCTCACCTCCCACAGTAGCTTGGGGTATATCTCATTCGGTCCCCGTGACTTATTTAACTTTATGCATTCCAAAAGCTCCAGCACATCTTCTTCCTTAATGTCTATATGCTCAAGCATTTCAATCCACTGTAAGTCATCCCTAAAATCACCAAGGTCCTTTTCCGTAGTGAATATGGAACATTTATGAGTACTTCCTCCGCTGTCTTCTCCGATTCCATACACACTTTTCCACTGTCACACTTGATTGGTCCTATTCTCTCACATCTTACTCTCTTGCTCTTCACATACTTGTAGAATGCCTTGGGGTTTTCCTTAATCCTGCTCACCAAGTGCTTCTCATGGCCCCTTCTGGCTCTCCTAATTTCATTCTTAAGCTTCTTTCTGCTATCCTTATAATTTTCTAGATCTCTATCATTACCTAGTTTTTTGAACTTTTCGTAAGCTTTTCTTTTCTTCTTGACTAAATCTTCAATAGCCTTTGTACACCACGGTTCCTGTATCCTACCATCCTTTTCCTGTCTCATTGGAACGTACCTATGCAGAACTTCACCAAATATCCCCTGAACATTTGTCACAATTCTGCCGTACATTTCCCTGAGGACATCTGTTTCCAACTTATGCTTCCAAGTTCCTGCCAAAGCTATGCTGTCAAAGCTTAAATTTTGTAGAGCTTTTACATTCTCAGTTGATGCCATTATCTATATTAAAAAAAAGTCTGATCACAGAATGGCAGTGATAGGATGACTTAATTAAGTAACGGACTAAGTCCTGATTAAAATGATTGTCCACAGGTCTAACAGTAAATCCAATTTTCTATTACAACAATAGGTGCCCTCTATAACACAATTAATACAGTTTCTGAAACCTGGCTGTTGCCACTGCTACATTTTATGTCTCGACTTCAGTCTGTGATTCCCTGACACCACACTAACACTATCCACCTCCCTATTTACTTGATACAACCCTCATTATTTTTTTCTCTACCCCCCCCCCCCCCCTGGCTATTGGCCTAGAATTAGATCCCTAACAGTATTCCTGTTTGGCCTACTTAATGACCATCTCCCTAACACCAAAGATTTCCCTGCACACTAAAATTATAAGGGTCTTTAAAATAATCAGCTGTACAACTATAATGAAACTCAAATCCAAGGACAGATTTGCACATTTAAACCCCAATTTCAAATATTGTCCCAAAAGGAGGTAGCTATAGAGAACCTCTCCAGTGATCTAATATCCTTTTTGATAGTGCATCCTATTTTTTTAATGATTTTCTTATTCCACGGTTGATCTTTTCCCGATCAGCAGTGACCTGTGGAATGGGTGATAGTTCTGTGTCTACGTACATGTGTCAGTTCCATAAATAGTAACCTCCAGCTCCAGCATTCCTCCTGCAGCTACATTAGGCAGCCACTGCTCCACAGTTATTAAATCAGGGGAGAAGTCACTATATTGCCACTTTAAAGCCAGCCGGATTCCATTGTAATTGCCCCTTGTAATAAGCCCTTAGTGATGTTGTGACCTAGTAGATGTTGTTCATCAAAACATACTTCAGGAAGGCTTTGTTATTAACTGGCAGAATGGACTGGAAACCCTTACCATACGTAGCAAAACCACCTTCCATCAGGCCTCTTATTACAATTGCCTCTGGACATGTCCAATATTTCCCTCTTTGGTAACATTGCATCAAGCTCACCCCATGCTTGAACTTATGTAACTCAATTGCATATGGCCAGTGACTTGCTTAGAGATACCCAAGTTCCTTTGCAGTATTTTCTGACATTAACCATTCTCATACAAGGGTACTTCTGATTGTCGCCATGTCAGGGAATGGGAAGGACTCTGTAATGTACAGTGGACTCTTCTCATTTTCACAGTCTCCAGGACATGATTAGTCAGAGTGGGATCTCCAATATAATGCACAGGGGAGTCTTCACCCTCCCATTCTTTAGGCTGGCTGTCTGACATTCAGTCCAGAACTCTGTGCCCCTCTAACTGGAAAGTGTTTGTCCTGACTACAGACAAGAGCCAAGCAACAAACTGTATACTCTACAGGCTGTATTTTTATCACAGCGTTTGTAGTCCTTGTCCACTCTATCAATAATATTGTTCATTGTATCCTTTAATGGCTGCAATAACTGGTTAGTTTCTAATTCCACTTCAGCTACTTCCTTCCCTATTATACTAGTTTGTTACAAGCCACCATAATGTTGTCATGCCGGCTCCTGCCGAAGAGATTGATTTATATATGAATAAACGTTCCCCGGGCTTCCAGTGGGGTTCAGTTATCGAGTTGAGCTCGCAAACCCTGCCATCTTCATCAGGGATGATGCCTAGGCATGAATAGAGTTTATTCATCATATACGGCATGAAAGCACAAATACAGATTTGTGTATCTACAGCTAACCCCTGGGTCATCTCCTCCTTCACTTTCTTCTATGGTCCAATCGCCTCTCCTATCAGATTACTTCCTCTCCAGCCCTTTACCTTTCCTACCTACTTGGCTTCACCTATCACCTTCTAGCCATCCTCCTTCTCCTCCCCCCATCCTTTTATTCTGGCATCTTCCCCTTCCTTTCCAGTCCTGAAGAAGGGTCTCGGCCCAAAATATTCACTATTTATTCATTTCCATTGACTTGCCTCACTTGCTGAGTTCCTCCAGCATTTTGTCTGTGTTGCTCCGGAGTGGTGTTAGTTTTGAAGCAATTGATCCCACTTCATCATAGGGTAGAGGTTGTGAATCTTTATTACGAGTCCCATATTAATCAGCTGCGTCAACCAAATCATCCCAATCGACATTATGTTCTGGGGAGTGGTGGTTGGACTTACCATCTTCCCCGGAATCAGAGGGCTTTAAGCTTGTTTAGCAGTCACTACTGTTACATACCCTGTGGGTATCTTGTGACCGTCTTATGACCATGATGTAATTGAGTATCTGGTGAGCATGATGTAATGGTCTTGTGATGGTGGGGTGATGTAATTTCCTGCCAGTGTGAGGTCACATGATGTAATTTTCCTGCCAGTGAGAGGTCATGTGATGGCCTGTTCCAACAGGTATAAAACGGGAAAGCCTTGCTGTAACGCAGTATAGTTCGTTGTTTAATTCGTCAGTTATTCTGTTATGCTGCGCTTTCGTCACATGAAGCAGTTTTGTTTTAAAGTGGAGTTTTACTTTGTACTGTAAGTTGTACCGGCAGTTTTTAAAATCACTGCCAGTTGTGTTTGATGTATCTTTGATTTAATTTTAAAGTCTAATTATTGGAGAGTGAAGATTTACCAAAGCGTGGGAACTCGAAGGTTTGAGTAAAGTTGGTGTCGTCGGCAGTAATACAGGATCGATCTTGTTGGATCTTCATTCAAGGAAGTAGTAACCTGCATCTGAGATAGCCCCTGCATTTGTGAAAGCGGAAAGGGCTGGGCGCAGTTTTATTCACCAAGGAAAAGGTCAGTTCCTTTAAGCCGTTTTTATTTCCTTCATCTTAACTCCTTCGGGCAAGGCATAATTCAATTGGGATCAGCAGTAACGTCACGTCGTCGAGGAAATTGTTACTTCAGGATTGTGACAGCTGAAACCTTCCAGAGGAATTTAACTGACTAGTGCAGGAAAGTGCTCCATGGAAAAGGACAACTCTAAGCCCTCTAGAACTGTGGCTCACAACTGCAGCCAGTACCAGTGTGGCTGTAGTACTCACTCAGCTTATCTTGCACATAACTCACAATGGCATCTATTCCTGCAGCTGCCTTCCTCACAGTCTCTGCCGTTTTGAGCAGCTCATGCACCGAGGTCACACATCACACCCACAGTTGTGAGTGCTCCATCACTGGAACCGCTTTGATGTTAACTTTTCCCTTGGCCTTGCGGGGAAGATTGCCCACAGCATCTGCCTGCTTCAGCAAACTGGAGCTGGCCCATCAGGTTGGAGACGAGGCCTTTGCTCCTTGTAGACACCAGATCTCCTTGTAGCCCCGCTGCGGCTGAGGATGGCACAAGTGTGGGAGGTATGAAAGTGAAGAGTGTTCAGTGTATCTCTCCTACATGTAGCAAATAATATCCTGCCAAGGTGTACGTGCACACCAGACAGTGCCAGGTGCTCACCAGGGCTAGGCCCCTATTTCAGTCTTTATTATTGGGGTTTCAGGAAATGTGAGGCATCTGTCCCCCAGTATACAGGAACACCCCTCCAGAGGGGAGGAGCAGGAGGAAGTTACTGTAGCATTCCATAGCACACATGCAGCTGGGGTACTGGCATTGTGAAGGTCTAACAGATTATACCATAGATGTGCATGTTTCATACAAGAGATGAATGCTTCTCTGCTGCATCTAGGCCAGAAAGGATAAAACAGGAAATGTGGCAGCATACAGGAGACTGGTGGCACCTACCAGGACTTGGAACTGGACTTTGAAAGGGCAAACTACATGTGAATGTTTCTGAGGACTCAACATGGAAATGCTTGTGACCTCTCTGATAAGATGTTGGAGACACCAAAGTGTTTGAGGACCCCATTTCCACTCTCCTGCAGGACTTAACATGGAACCAGATCTCGATTTTTGAATGCCAGCTAGCAATTGATTTCCCACAGGACAGGAGGAAGTGAAGTTCTCTCTGTACAGGTGGAAACTGTGCAAAGTTCTTCTCCCTCAGTGCAGAGAGAGAAGGACTCTGGAGTCTCAATCTGGTCCAGACAAGTTCTGTTTTCTTTTACCTGGGAGCAGCCAGATGTTTTTTTTTCAAAAGCAGAGAGCTGCCAATAAAGACTAAAGGACTATACCAATACCATCGGGGAGCATTGAGTGACAATTGTCTGTAGCAACAAGAATAAACTTTGACATTATAAGAGAGACACAACCCCTTTTGGTGACTCTGGAGGGAACAAATGCCAACACAAGTGGTCCATGCGAGCACCATTTCAACATTTAAGAGAAATTTGGATAGGTACATGGATGGGAGAGGTATGGAGGGCTGTGGTCCCAGTACAGGTTGATAGGAGTAGGCAGTTTAAATGCTTCAGCACAGACTAGATGGACTGAAGGGCCTGTTTCTGTGCTGTACTTTTCTATGACACAATGACTCAATCTGTCGAGCTAGAAGCTGGGAAATAGAATTAAAAAGTGGCAAGGATCATGGCATGAACATCAACAGCACCTGATATCCCTGGTGTCCTCCAGGCTTCTCCCATTATAGGGCTCACTCTCCCTCTCTGAAGTCATCGGGAATATTATAGAACTTCAGCCGTTTGCTCAATTTCCTGTTCGATACTAATGTGTTTGGGATATCAGTTGTCCTTGTTATTGAATCAGTGAACACTGCATGGATTCAGAAATGCACTCGGTTTATTTTAATACCTCACAGCTCTCCATCAGACAGGTTCTCAAATGAAGTCATTAGGATCACAAAGCCAATTCAGAGCGACTGGCCTGTAGCACTGCATAATGATCGGGTATTCATGAAGGCATTATGTCATTTCACAAAGTGTTTCATCAATATACAACATTTAGGATGTGTTTGAAACGGGCTTAAGATTTTAAGAAGAGGATCATTTAAATCAGGCACTCAGTTCCATTATGCACACATATATATGACCAGGGTGTCTAAGACTTTTGCACAGTACTGTAGTAACTTTATGTGTTGCATTGTACTGCTGCTGCAAAAAGACTCAAATTTTATGACATATGAAATTGATGATAAACCTGATTCTGATATGGGTCTCTATTGTGGACTGGAGGGGGAGTCATGGCTGGGAATCGAGGAAGAGAGAGGGGTGGAAGTGGTAAGCACCAGAGACATTCTGTAATGATCAATAAACTGATTGTTTGGAATCAGAAGACCTTGCTTGGTGTCTCAGGGCAGAGTCTGTCTGTATCTGTGCTAACTTCCCTCCCCACCCTGCCACTGCCTCACACCCTCCTACGGTGCTCCACCCTCACTATTCCCAACATCCTTTACAAACTTACAAACTTTACAAACTTACTCGTCGCTCCATGTTGACCAATACGGTACTGTGTAGAAGTCTTGGGCACCCTAGTTATATATATGTACGGCAGCTCAGAGTTTTGTACAGTTCGGTCTGTTGAAGAGGCAGGTGCATCGAGGTGCAGCTGTGATCACATGAACATGGGAGACAATTACTTCAGCAGCACGATTCTGATACTGTTACTCTCCCAACATTTGACCCCATTGTGTTAGCAGATGATGAATGGTCATTATTCCACAGCAATGGAGGTATGGTTGTGAAAAAAATCAATTTTTAAAATACCGTACCTCTCAAATTCCTATCAATCAAGTTTCATTGCTTGTTCTTGTCTGATTAAATCAAACTTGATGGGAAACAGAATCTAAATGTAGACAATATATTAATCACTTTGTCCATTGATTTTTATTGACAGTAAGAGAGACGTTTATATTTGGTCACTAATGATAAATGAAATAGGATGAATCCAACTGTTTACAATGGAAACAGATGTGAGCTGTTTGATGTAATCAGTAAGAAGGGAGTGGAGTTTTGGCATCACATCAAATACTAATGACTAAAGGGTCTTATATTCTGCTCTTTTAACCATTGTTTATGAAGACTCAGTCAAAGAGTGGTACTAAAACCCTAATTCCTCATTCGCTCTCAGACCCTCACAGTCCATCCCTAATTGTTACATCATCCTCATGATTATAGTGAAATAAACCTCAGCATCAAAGACACACACCAAGCCAAATTTCAGACTAGTTAACTTCGTCCATTGCCGTACTGTTTGTCATCTTCTTACATTTGTCCAATAAGCAGCAACCCTGTGAACACATAAGGGCTCCTCAAAGTTGCTGGCTGACTACTAGGAAAAAGACTGTGGATAGTGTTTGGCGAACAAGCTCGAACAGTTAAACCTGGGAGGCTTGGCTTTGAAATGGACCATCTTTATCAAAGGCAGCAACAGTCTGAGCTGGTTGACTGGGTTCGGAGCACAGGGTATGCTCCACAGAACCACTGTCACTCTATTCCGTCAGCCCCTCAGCAATCGTCATCCTCTTTTGCAGGACAGATTGCTGTGAATCTCTGAAAGCTCCTTGAAAGCTGGATTCCACAGCAATGGTGGAGGCAGTCTCAGTTTGCACTGGTACATTTAGAGATAGGGTGGATGTTGCTTGTGCTGTAGTGATATCATTAGAAGCTGCAGCAGAGATAGTTCCACAATATGCGGATGGAGGGGCTGTCAGTTCTGCTTTACTTAATTGCTACGCGCTCAGTTCCTGAAATTGCTCATAAATCCATAACTTTTTGAAAGGAAGTACTGCCTTTGAACCCAAAATGACATCATAAAAATGAAATGATATGCACATTTTGTACAGTAGTGTTCCTGATAAATATCCCCATGCACACTCCTGAGATAGCAATGCTTGCAACTTAGAAGTTTATCTAAGAATGAATAGACACACATTAAGTGGGCAATATCTAATCAGAAGGCACTACACACATGGCATCAATATTGTATTTAAATTAGAAAACATTGGAATCTCTCAGTCAGTCGGTCAGCATGTGGAGAGAGAGGATATCACATCACAACAGGCAGCTGAACTGTTGGGCTTTTCCAGACTCTTCCCCTTTTCACCTCAGATTCCCAGCACCTTTCAGAGTTTTGATTCTCCATTGTTTTCTGTCTCACACTTTCAGTTTTGTCTTTTTGCTTTTTCTCTCATTGCCTGCTTTTATTAATCGCCTTTTATGTATATTCCCTGAAGAGAGATCATCTGCAATAAACAATCCTTCACCTCCATCTCTCAGATTACAACACTTGTGCTGCTCAGCCCTATTTGATCTCTACCCAACCAAACATTTTCTTTGATCTCTGCATCTTAAAGCAGTTTGGTTTCCAGCTTTGTTCAGATGAGAGGTCATTTAGCCAAAGACATTTGTTCCCCTTCTGTGAGTTTTAGATTCCCTGATAAATAGATGTTGTTTCTGATTATTTCCACTGCAGGGAAAGCTCCTTCATAACCTGAGCAACTGGAAAGAAAGAGAATAAATTATACCTTCAGAACTTCCCACCAAATTAAGTTAAAGTATACAGTCAACACTGCTATCTGTAAAATAGCTTTTCTTTGGAGACTTGTTAAATTTTCTTCTTAAACTCCAGGGTACAACAGGAAAGGAAAATACTGTAATGACTTTAGTATCTCTACCTCCTCCCATAGATGCTGTCTGGCCTGCTGAGTTTTGCCAGCATTTTGTGTTTTTATCAGTATCTTTAAACTGGACTGCCATTAAAATGTTGCTAAGTAGAGTTAATAAGGGTACGCGATCATCTTTAGCTCATGAACTTGAATCAAATAGTATTCAATATTGTTCCTGCAGAATTTAGATTCTGTGTTTAACCAACAATTATTTATCTAACAGCTAGCTGAGAATTACTGTGTATGCAGAAGGAGAAGGCCCTGCAGTCAAATCCTATCCATGCCTTCACATTTGTGACAATGTATATGAGTACGAGGCACCTGCCTTCAGAAAGAACAATTAGTCAGTGTTCATGCACATTATTATCTGCCGACACTGGCTAGAACTGCCTAAACTAGATATTCAATGAAAAATGGAAACCTGTAATGAAAACCTGTCTTACTTGTTTGTGTGATTAACAATCTCTTAGACCAAGTATTTTCAGGACACCAGAGCCTCAACAGGAGAAATGGCTTTGATTATTTCTATCAGAAAGGAGGTCAGCCATTGGGCAAACACGCTGGGGAATTAGGCCTTTGTATTTGGATTATTGCTGATGTGTTAAAGGGGGGAAAATAAACTGATAGAACTTGGCAACAAAATTATTTTTTTGTGTAGCAATTTTCAATAAGAAATGTTCTAAAAGTAGATTTCTCTTTAACGTCCTTAATTATTTTAAATTGTCTTATACATTGTTGTAACAGGGAGAATCTTACAATATCACCTCTTTGCCCACACCTCAGTATTTGATAATTTCATCAACTTTGCCTCCAACTTCCACCCTGCCCTTAAATACACTTGGTCCACTTCTGACACCTTCCTCCCCTTTCTTGATCTCTCTGTCCCCATCTCTGGAGACAAACTTTAAAAACCGACATCTTTAAAAAATATACCGATTGCCATGGCTAATTTGACTTCCCACCCTGTCTCCTGTAAAAATGCTATTCCTTTTTCTCAGTTCCTTGATCTCCACCACATCTTTTCCCAGGATGAGGCTTTCCTTTCCAGGACATTAGAGATGTTGTCCTTCTTCAAAGAATATGGGTTCCCTCCCTCCACCATTGATGCTGCCCTTACCTGTTTGTCCTCCATTTCCCAAACATTTGCACTCACCCCATCTTCCTGCTGCCTTAACAGTGATAGGATTGCTCTTGTCCTTACCTACCACCCCATGAGCCTCTGCGTTGAACACATCGTGCTCCAAAGGGATCCTAACACCAAGCACATCTTCTCCCGCCCCCATCCTCTTTCTGCAGGGATCACTCTCTCTGTGATTTGCCTGTCCATTTGTCCTTCCCTATTAATCTCCCTCCCAGCACTCATCCCTGCAAGTGGCCAAAGTGATACACCTGCCCATTCACCTCCTCCCTCATCTCCATTCAGTGCCCCAAACAATTCTTCCAGGTGAGGCAACACTTCACCTGTGAATAAGCTGCAGTTGTCTATTGTGTCTGGTGCTCCTGATGTGACCTCCTCTACATTGACCTGTTGTAAATTGGGGAAGAACTTCATCGGGTTCCCGGTGGCCAAACATTTTAAATCTGATTCCCATTCCAGTTCTGACCTATCAGTCCATGGCCCCCTCTTGTGCCACATTGAGGCCACCATCAGTGTGGAGAAGTAACACTTTGTATTCCATCTGGTGTTATGAATATCAATTTCTCCTTCTGCTAAAATAAATTCTCTTCCCCTTCCATCTTCTTCTATTTCCCACTCCAACCTCTTACCTCTTCTCACCTGCCTATCACCTCCTCTTGTGCCCTCCGCCTTCCATTCTCCCATGGACCACTCTCCTCTCTTCTCAGACTCCTTCCTCTCCAGCCCTTTATCTTTCATACCCTTTCATATCTTTATCTTTCACCTATCAGCTTCTAGCAGTCCTCCTTCTGCTCCCCCCACCTTTTTATTCTGATGTCTTTCCCCTTCCTTTCCAGTCCTGAAGTTGAGTCTCGGTCTAAAACATCGATACTTTGTTCATTCCCACAGATGGTGCCGAGTCTGCTGAACTCCCCCAGCATTTTGTGTGTGTTGCGCATGATAATTTTATTTCACTTTGAACCACTTTGTGCCACTGAAGTGATTGCCAGGTCATATCAGAAATTAAAGATGTGTGTATCAATCAGTGTTCAGTGACACAGGATGATCTAATCTAATCTGATCATTCAGGGTCACTGATAGGCAGAGTAAATTTGATAGGAGCATCACCAGTCCCCAGACACATAGTTACAGACTTAGAAAAGCTGTGAAACTTTACAGGGCAACCTAATTATAACAAATTATGTTATTACAAACCTCTCATCATAACACACTCTTCTTGAGTTCTGGAGAGAAATGCATGATTTCCAACAGAGGGATGCAATGAGGTAACATTTTGCTAAGGCCATCTTTGCTGGTGCCAACAACTCTGTTATATTTAGTAAAAGCTATATTTTATTTTACAAATCTCTGATCCAATATTTAGTTCTCAAGTAGCTTAAAATATTACTGTCTTATGATATTATTATAACATTGTTATTAATATGGTATTACAATGGAATCATATTTAATAAACAGCATTTTATTTAAAACCTCTAATGTTTCTAAAAGACTTAAAAACTCCAGATTTCCTATGTTTCTAAACTAACTCATTTAATGGTTGTGTGGTGTTTTGGAATATGTTGAAAAGGACATGAAAAGCATTATATTAATATTTTATTTTCTCATAAATTCCGTTTTAAGAATTACTATTTGAATCTGATATCTAACTTAGGTAAGAATGAACCTTTGTTGTGCTTAGTAAGAGCATGACTGGATTTTGCAAGAATTTTAAGTGTCAGTTTTTCTGTTGTTGTGCCTGTTCTCTGTAGCTATAGGTATCTACGCTTGTTGACAATAAAGCTTTTTCTGACTGTCAGCTGTCATTGATCAGATGGGTTTCTTAGGTAGATGCCTGATGGTATCTCTATTCAGAAAAGCTATATGCATTTGTATGCATTTAATGTAACTACATGATTGTAAAAATAACATTTTCATGGGTTAGGTTGCATTTGCGGATGGTGTGAGAGAACCCTAAAATTTACATTGATCCAGTAGAAAATGTTGGAAACATCTGCCTACCCTGACTTTTTTTTTTATAATAGGTGTATTCACAACAGAGACTGCAAAATTATCAATTTCTGCGAACCATTTTAGGTGTAAATGAGCAGGTAAGTATTTTGCTCGAAAACAGGATAATTTTGTTTCAAAATGAAACGTGCTCATTTCAAAAAAATAGCTGAAGTAGAGTTGCATCAAAAGTGGTGCAAGAGCTGAGATTCCAAATCTAGCTCTCAGACAGCAATCATCAACCCACCTCTCACACATGGTATTAATAAAATTGAATAACTGCTTTAATAATTCACATATCTCCTAACTCCTTTAAAATTTGGAGAATGGGAAGGAAAACTGAGAAATGAAGAGGATCTAAGCACCAACAGAATCTTTGCCTCACTTGGTGCTGAGAGATCAAGTGGCTCTGTTGGTGTCCTGATCTTGATCAGACAGAAGTCAACTTTGAAGAAAATGATGCTTCACCTCCAGGGACCTTGCTTATAACACTTGGAATAGGAAATCCTATATTATAGGGAGCATCGGAATAAATCTGCTGTGCACTTATCGAAGATGTAAATCAGCAGATTGATTGTCATGGCACAATGAATAATTAAGAAGCATAGAGACAAAGTAATCTTATAGTGAGAATAACACTTATCTTTCTTTATATAATTGACTGTTGAAAAACATTTCCGAAGTTAAATTGATTAAAATTTTCAATCATTGTTTGAATCTTAGAACGTTTTTTATATTTTACTTTTTATAAAATGTTGAACAAGATTGCCTTAATGAAAGCTGTATGCTTTTAGGATCAAAGGCATTTGGTGACTAAAGAGAATTATTTTGAAATTACTTCCTTTGCCTGTCTGCAAGCTGTGTGTAAAGGGTTGAAAAGAAAGGAGCAATTCAAACAGTGAGGAGTGACATGTCTTCCTTTGAGAATTCCTGTCTCTTTCCAATCAATGATGAAATTCAAAATATACAGTACTGTGCAGAAGTCTCAGACACTTGTAAAAAATCTGAAATAAAGAAGGTGTTTTCAAAAATAATGAAATGAAAATTTTCTAAATATCAAAAAATTGACTATATAGAGCAGTAAACAGTGAGAAACTAAATCAAATCGATATTTGATGCGACCACCCTTTGCCTTAAAACCTGCATCTATTCTCTTAGGTACACTGTTGTGCAGTTTTATAAGAAAATTGGCTAGTAGCTTGTTCCAAACATCTTGGATACCTTGCCACGCTTCTGCAGACTTTGGCTGTCTGACTTGCTTCTATCTCTCTGGAGGAAGGTGTCTGCATACGATGGCCCCTCTCTCCCTCTCACTTGATGCTTCCAGAGTCCTGGGTCCTGGGCAAGGTTTAATCAACGCAGTTTGTGGATTGAACTCTGTAGTTCATGTTATGATGTGTTTCTCGTTTCTGGTTGCTCCTTTTTTGTTGCTATTTTGGGTGATTTTGATCGGGATGGCCTGCAGATAATGAACAACACAACATTAGATTGAAATGAACTGAGCTGAACTGAATATTCCTGGACTCTTCCAATTTTTCTGTTTTATATTCAGTGCTTTTTGCTTGTTGTTATGCTGTTTGCATGATTTATTTTGTTCTTGGGGTTGATGATTTTTCTTTGAATGGTTTCCATGGTTATCTTTATTTTGTGCCTGTCAAATCTCAGGGTTGTGTACTGCATACAAACTTTAATAATAAATGTACTTTGAGCCTTTGAATCTTAATCCCAGTCAGCCTCGATGATCTTGAGATCAGTACTTCGTGCAGGCCATACCACCTGAAGCCATATAAAAATCTAAGGTGACTAAGACTTTTGCACAATACTGTCTATATGGAGATGGAGGCAATCAAAAATGTTCTATGCATGAAGGATAAAGTCCTCCATTAATCAAAAAGCAGAGCAGTGTCCATTTCCTCAATAGATTATTCCTATAATTTGTATTTATGTCGCAGAACATTCACAAATATTAGGCAAGCTACTTAGTAGACGAAAGCAACAAACAATCAGTTGGTGGAACTTGGTGGGTTGAGTAACATCTATGGCTGGAAAGGAATTGTTGACATTTTAGATCAAAACCCTGCATGAGGACTGAGATTGGAGGTGGGGGGGGGGAGGGAGGGATAGACAATAGAGACAGGAGTAGATTAGTGGTGAGACAGGGGCCAGAGGTGATGGGTGGACTGAGAAGGGATGAGGGACGATGAGCAGATTGAGCCAGGTAAGGGAAGAGGAAGGGTTGAATTTGGGGGACAGTAGCAGTTGGAAAAGTGAAGACAGCCAAAAAATAAAGAGTCAGGTGGAGCCAAGTAAGCCCCTGTAGCAGATTGTTGTGTCAAATTCCGGCATTTGTAGCCTCTTTGGCTCCACTTATAATTAAAACCTATAGCAACATTTTCAAAATACATATTTGATTGTTGTGGCTTCCTATAATTCTGTACACAGGCCTTTATTTATGGAAAAGTACTGGTTTCAGTTAGCAGGGAATCTCTGGCTATAAAATAATCAATTGGATGAGAACCAGCTAGATCTTTGTGGGATTTACACTATCTTATTGGATGTTCCTTTACACCAAGAACCAGATATTTTTATTTTTTGAGAAAATTTCAGATGAATGGAAGGCTATATATTGAGAGTAGAAGTGGTGGAGAAAGAGAAATTAGGAGAATGAAATTACATCTTTACAAAAGACAGGATGGGAGCTGCTGTCTGAGTAGCTAAGATTGTCAGCAGGTTCATAGCAAACATCAGTGGATATCTTGTCTCCTGAGATGAAGACAGAGAGATTTAGACAAGGGAAGAAGTGTCAAAAATAATCTACATGAACTTGGGAACAGGCTAGATCAGCGGTGGGCAAACTTTTTGACTTGTGGGCCACAAAGGGTTCTAAAATTTGACAGAGGGGCTGGACCAGGAGCAGATGGACGGAGTGTTTTGGTAATACACCTCATAAGAGAAAATAAAATATCATGGGATATGTAGAAAACATGTGCTTTAATTTCAATTGAAAATGAACAAATCCATTACAACAAAATAGCTGTCTTTGAAGCCCCATGGTATTTAGCTATTTATTGAAATGACTTTTAAAACACTGAAAATTAAATGAATAAAATACAGCTTTTTTAATAGTAACAGTTATTATTTTAAAGCACTGAAAATTCTGTTATCCTTCAAGATATTATCATCATCACTCTCCTCCTGACTGTCTTTATTTCAAAAACGGTAGGAGATGCAGGTTTACTTGTCCTGCTCCTTCTTATTCAATTGTCCCCTGTGCCAAAACTCAACAATGACCAGCACAAGGACAGAACAGTGACAGCGCGCCAGTATGTGGAGCGCGTTATTTGATCTGGAGCGCATTTTTTATTTTGAGAACGAACGTGCACCTGCACACTACTCATGTCCATCACTTAACAGAAATGACATGTAACATGTAAGGCTTATTGAAAAAAATATTTTCAAATGCATTTTTTACATAACACAACGAAGAAACTTATTTTTAATTTCAGTGGGAACAGTGTTGTTGGTCTCCCTTTTTAGCCAGCGCATCAAAGTCTGGATTTAGTTTTGTTGTGGCGAAAACGCCAGAATTGCGGGGGAAAAAAAACGTTAACAAGGTTTATTAATATAATTTCATCAAGTTCTGCAGGCCGGATTAAAAAGCTTAACGGGCCGCATATGGCCTCCGGGCCGTAGTTTGCCCATGCCTGGGCTAGATGTTAGTAGTGAAGGTGAAAAAATGAATGAGCTCTGTTCAGGTGCGGAAAGCAATACCAATATGGTCGTCAATGTAATGGAGAAAAAAATGGGTAGTAGCATCAGAGAAGGCTGGAACAAGGACGGTTCTATGCAGCCAACAAAGAAACTCATGGAGATAGGGCCCACACCAGTGTCCAGGTCAACAGGTTTGATTTGTAAGCAGTAAGAGGAGTTAAAAGAGAAGTTTGTTTGGGGTAAGAACAAATTTAGCAAGGCAAGGGAAAGTGTTTGTGAAGGGGAACTGGTTAGATCTTTGCTGCTTAAAGAAAAAGAGGGAGACAGAGGTATGGAGGGATTGAACATCCATAGTGAATATGAGGAAAGGAATCAAGAGCTCTTAAAGTAGTTGTGGACATATGAAATGTCCCAGATGTAGATGGGAAGGTATTGGACATGGGGATACAGAATGAATCAAGGTATGAAGAGGTAAATTCAATGCGGCAAGAGCAAGCAGGGTGCAGTGACTTGCCCTGAAACACTAACCATCCTTTTCTCCCCAAAGGTGCTGTTGACCTACTGAATTCCTCCAGTAGACTGCTTGTTGTTCCAGTCTTCAGCGTCTGCAGTCTCATGTGTCACCAGGTAAATTTTTTCTTGATTCAAGATTACAATCAATGTTGGTGTAAATCTCTACAGTGCTATTGACTCATTTTACATCCTGGCCTAAAAATGACACCCAAATGACCCATGGACTTTCTGAGAAGCTCTTCAAGTCTCATCTTTGACACCGCATTACCATTAGCTCAGATTTCTGATGGGAGAATTATTAACCAGAGGTTTCAGATCACTATCTCTGTTCCACCAGCTGCAAGGAAATTTTTGAAAGAGTTGAAACCCTTTCTTTACCATATCAATATTCTGATTTGTTTTCTTTCCGCCCCTCCCCCATCCATCTTTGTTTTGTTTTCTTCCCTTCAGAAGATACTGTCGTCACTCATCTAATTTACCCAATTAATCATGCCATTTGATAGGTAAGGGCAACATAGACAGTTTCATTTTCAAGGTCAAGGCCATTGAAGGCTATAAATTAAATATTGGAAGATGGAAATAGTATAGATAGTTCTTCTTGATGGTTGTCATGAACATGTGTTGAAGTGTCTGTTTCTATACAGTATGTCTCCTTGTCTTGAAAAAAGAACATAAAATAGGAGCAGGAGTAGGCATGCATCCCGTAGGGCCTCTCCATGATGCAATAAGGTCATGGCTGTGGATTCAGCTGCATCTG
Organism: Hemitrygon akajei; assembly: GCF_048418815.1. NCBI lineage: Eukaryota > Metazoa > Chordata > Chondrichthyes > Myliobatiformes > Dasyatidae > Hemitrygon > Hemitrygon akajei. Next base: position 85,636,454 of record NC_133136.1, on the reverse strand, counting down.
CCTGCCTTTAACCCCATTACTCTGAGTCCCCCTGCTATGCAATGATCAACTGTATCTTAAGTGTACTTAATGAGGCAGCCTCTGTTGCTGCCCTGGGCAGAGAATTCCACATAATCACTACTCTGGTAAAACAACTTCTTCTCCTCTCCTTCCTAAATCTATTCCCTCAAATTTGGAGTCTATGTCTCTAGTTCTAGTCTCAGTTACCAGTGGAAATATCTTTCATTCCTCTATTTTTATCTTTCCCTTTCATATTTTTATGTATTTACAAGATTCTCTCTCATTGTTCTGAATTTCTGCAAGTATATTCCTACTGACTCTATCTCTCCACATAGAACAATCCCCTCATCTCTGGAATCAACCTGGTGACTCTCCTCTGCACCACCGCCAAAGTCAGTATATATTTCCTCAAGTAAGGAGACTAGAATTGCACATAGTACTTCAGGTGCCGTCTCATTAGCACCCTGTAGAGTTGCAGTATAACCTCCCTGCTCTAATTTCAATTCCTCTAGCAACAAAGGTCAACAATCCTGATGAAGGGAATTGGCCTGAAACATCGGCTGTTTATTCCTCTCCATAGATGCTGCTGACCTGCTGGGTTCCTCCAGCATTTTGCATGCCTTCCTCAACACTCCACTTGCCTTTTTGGTAACCTGTTGTGTTGCAAACCAACTTCTTGTGAATCATAGACAAACACAGCATGCTACAGTCTTCTACCATTTAAATAATCATTCGATCTTCTATTTTTCCTTCCAAAGTGGATGACCTCACATTTAGCAACATTGTACTCCATCTGCCAGATATTTGTCCATTCACTGAACCTATCAATATCCCTCTGAAGGTTCTCCACATCTTCTGTACAATTCGCATTTCCACTCAAATTTATTGTCATCAGCAAACTTAGATACGTGACACTCTTCCAACTCATTACTGTATGTTGTGAAAAGTTACAGGCTTGACACTGGCCCCTGCAGCCCTCCACTCACCACTGACTACCAGGCAGAGAAACACCCATGCATTCCAATTCTTTAGTCTTTTGGTTAACCAATCCCCTTTCCATGCTAATATATTCCATGCTAACTCCATGCATCCTTATCTTATGGCTAAGTATTTACATGCCACCTTATCGAATGCCTTCTGGAAATCCAAGTATACAACATCCACTTGTTTTCCTCTATCCACTGTACTTATTATATATTCAAAGAACTCTAGTAAGTTTGTCAAAAAGGAACTGACCTTCATGAATCCATGTTTTACCTGCTTGATAGAACCACTTCTAGCCAGATATCTTGCTATTTCTTCTTTAATTCCTCGAATTTTTCACAACTACAGATGTTAACCTACCTTGCCTATAGTTATCCACCTTTTGCCTACATCCTTTTTTAAACAGTGGAGTGAAGTGACATTTGCTGTCTTCCAATCTGCTAGGACCTGCCCAGCATTCAGAGAATTTTGGTAAATTATTACGAACATGTCTAATATGATTTCTGCCATTTCTTTCAGTACTCTGGGATGCATCCAATTGGAGCCACGTTTTTGGCCCAGTAGTTCCCTCATCACTACTTCTTTAGTGGCTGAGATTGTATTGAGGTTCTCACCTCCCATTGCATCCATAACATCTTTCTTTGACGTGTTAGACCTGTCCTCCACCATGAAGACTGCCAGAAAAGTGTCATTCAAGACATTGGACAATTCCATATCCCAATATATATTGGGATAGGGGAATCAAGGGATATGGGGACAAGGCAGGAACCGGGTATTGACAGTAGATGATCATCCATGATCTCAAAATGGTGGTGCAGGCTCGAAGGGCCGAATGGTCTACTTCTGCACCTATTGTCTATTGTCTATTGTCTAATATTAATACCTCTTTCTCATCTTCCCAGAGACCTGCATTCGCTTTACTCACACTTTTCTGCTTTAAACTGTATATATCTGTATTGGTTCACTTTCATAATCTAGCTTTCCTTATTGCTTGCTTAGTGGTTTCTCATTGCATTTTAAAGTTTTCTTAATTTTCTAGTTTTCCCACCACTCTTGGCAACTTTATATGTAGAAACTTTTAGTTTGATGTCTTATTTTATTAGTTACATAAGATGCCAGTCATGGGGCTTATTTGATGGTGCCCTATGTCCTGTGTATAATAGAAATGACAACCATACTTCACACAAGAAGGAGTCAATGCTTAAGCAAATGGAAAAAAATTGTTCTGGACAGAATTTTGAGCCCTAAGGGTTAGCTCTAAAATAAGACTAGAGGCCCCTAGAGGGACCTATTACAAAGATAACTATGATTTGTTTCTGGACTATATTTTGAACCCTGAAGTTGCAAAACGACACAGAAAAATGATAGCTCAAACCCTTGTAATTGTTTTTATTTCCAGAATACTCATTAAGTAAGTAAGTCCTAATAGATTTGCATTGAAAGTTGTTTTTGCTTTAGACATATTAGACCTGCATTTTTCCCCCGAGGTTTGATTTTATCAATTCAGAATTTCTCACTGTCAATTTATTACCAAGTACATTAAAATTCATGCAAAAGCAAAACAGATCAGGGGAGTGAAATGCCAGCTCAGATGAAATGAGGAACAAGAGATAGTTTGCTTTTCATCTACCATCAACTTGATTTTCCTTTGGAATAACTTCAATGCATCAGAGAACTAAGTTCAAACCAATGATCTGCCTGTTATCCCCAACATCAAGATTTTAATAGTAAGTTGCAGATGAGCATTTTTGATCAATTTTATCCCGAGTAACACCAAACAACCTTTGAATTCCATTTGGAGATAACAGTTACAGGGTTTACTGAAAAGACAAGATTATAATTTTCCAAATGCTTTTATAAGCACAAATTTAAAGTAAATTGAATGAAAAAGTGATAGGAGTTCTCACAGCACTAACAAGGAAAAATCCAGTATGAAGATAGTATACTGTAGCAGTTCTGCAATGGAATAGACATCACTTTTTACATTGAAGTATTATACAAAAACCACTTCTTAACAGGAAAAGTTCTGCTTGTCTCAACCTCTGCTACTCTCAAACTGTCCTTGAAAGACGGCAATGGTTATAGCCTCTGTGCATTACTAAAGATGAGTTATCACAAATAATTCTGTCCAGTGGTACTGTTGGTGCCAAGAATTGTAGCTGAGGGGCAGTGGCCAAAGGGGGAAGTTGTATAGTTAATTAATATCCTCTGATGTCTCATTTTCCAGCCAGCACTGACATTGAAAGGAAGGCTGCACTCAGAGCTGCTCTCTGAGGAGACATGACATTCTGGGTAGATAGAGGAGCCCTGGACTGATTAAAATCTTTCACAAAGACCCTCTTCCTCTAGCCTCGACAACCTTTAAGGAGATGATAGATAGATGCGATCAATGCTGTTCTTTTGAGTGAGAACACAACTATCTATACTCTTACAAAAAATGAGCAATACTTTAATATGGCTCAGGTAACAGCCAAGCAGTGAAAAAAACTGAGTCATTGGCCACTTAAAGTAACACCAGAGGATCCAAGAATTTTTCACAGGTCGACCTATTGAAAATGAAAACAGTGAATCTATGTTCTGGACAGGATTTTGAGCCCTGAAGTTACAAAACTCTCCACCAAACTCGTAGCCCAAAGCCCCAACACTGCTTTTATTTCTAGAATGTGCACTAAGTAAATGAAATGTAGTAATTTCCAACAGAAATTACTTCTGCTCGTGGGTGGTGAATATGTAGAATTCATTGTCACGCTCAGCTGTGGAGGGTCAAGTCACTGGGTATATTTAAGGTGGAGGTTGATAAGTTCTTGATTAGTAAAGGTGTCAAAGGTCACAGGGAGAAGGCTGAAGAATGGGGTTGAGAGGGGAAATAAACCAGCAATGATTAAATGATGGAGCAGACTCAATATACTGAATGGCCTAATTCTGTTCCTGTGTTTTATTGTCTTAGAGTAATGGTCTATTTTTCTACAGTTCAATGACTGCAAGTGTTATAGCAGTTCAGAGACTGAAAATGTTATAGTGTGAAGAGAAATCTGACAGATCATCTACAGAACTGTACCCAATGTGCAGCCCTCGAAGAAGAAGGCAAGATCTCCCACCAGGGCAGGCCAGGGAAAGTATGAATATTAAATTCATGAATCCCATTTAGCTCACACTGGTGTCAAAGTTGCTACAAAGTCCACCTAACAACTCTTTGGTGAATAGTTTGCTGTGACTCCTATAAAGAATGCTTTTTCATTGTATTCTGCGCTTGCCACTGGGGACAATGCTTTTCCATTTAAAACAGGGGTTCCCAACCTTTTTTTATGCCATGGACCACGACCATTAACCAAGGGGACCATGGACTCCAGGTTGGAACCCCTGATGTAAAAAGACATGTGGGTGTTAACGCATCTGTGCCCTTCAGTAATAAAATTCCTATTTTAGACTTGTGACAAGCTGCTTAATTTGAAGTATAAGCTAAAATGAGAGAAGAATGCTCTATGATTTTATGTTCTGATTGTGATCTCACTGGTAAATGGGGTAGTTGAGAGATGGAAAATCACCTCCTTTATTTTCATTAACTCTTTATGGAATGTTCACACTCAATTTTACATCACTGGATGTTGAGCACATTCTAAAGCTGGTCAGTAGCTTCAAAGTAATGACAACTCCATTGAAAGCCTGAATATTAGCAAAATAGGGAGATAAACTGAAAATGCAATGGAGCATTGACTTTATTATAACTTAGCTGCAGATGTCTGGAATACGAGGTCACTCTCATCACAGAAGAAATGTACACGAGAGAGAAGTCTACACCAATGATAAATTTAGAAATGATTGCACAGGGATGAGATTATTCAGGCATAAGATGTATTTTTCTAGCAAGATCTGGGTGCATGGCCATGCCTTGAAGGAGATTAAAATCGTCGTTATTTTATTTGCTGCATTTTATTTAGCATTTTTGCAGTCTATCTTCAGTGCTTCTGGGAGGATTATGGATATGCTAAACATAAAAGCAGAAGCAGTTGCAAAGCCTTTGATATGACTTTGCAGAGTTTGGCTCGTTTAATTAGGGATCAAAAACCGGATATTAGCACATTAATCTGTGAACTGAAACCTTTCGTAAAATCCATTTGTGGATATTGTTAGTGAGTTGCACATACCAGGAATAATTTTAGTTTACATTCCCAGAGGCAAGTAGGTCCTGCCCAGATCTAAGGGAGTGATGATTTAGCTCACCCCCTTCCTCTATCCCCTAGTCTAACTTTTACCACTTCTCACCTGCCTATTGCTTCCCCTGGGTCCCCTCCTACTTCCCTTTCTCCTATACTTCTCCCCTCTCCTAGCAGATTCCTTCTTCACTCACTTGGCTTCACCTGTCCTCTTCCAGAGAACCTTTTTCCCTCCCCCCACTTATTATTCTGGCATATTTCCCCTTCTTTCTCAGTCCTGAAGAAGGGTCTCAGCCCTGTCTGTTCATTTCCATTGATGTTGCCTGACCTGCTGAGTTCCTCCAGCATTTTGTTTGTGTTGCTTTGAATTTCCAGCACTGTTCTTGAGTTGACGGATTAACTATTTTAACTCATGTTTTCATTCAAGCATAAAACATATATTAACGTTGATAGGAGTAAAGGGTAAATAAATATTTTTGAACCAAAACTTGAAAGCCAAGAGGAGGCGAACAGCTCAATGTTGTTCATGTTGCATTTGTGTTCTTTGATAAATAGAGCAGCCTCAGTCTTTATGCAGCAAGTAAAATGAAAAGAATACAAAACCTCCGGAGAAGCCCAGCAGAGATAATGGCAAGGATACAAAGTCAACATGTCATTGAAGTTTGGTAAACTTGGTAGGTTTTTCTGCTATTGCTTGCCAAGGCAATTTACTACCATCTGACAGTTAAAAATCTCATCAGGGCAAAACCATTTCAATGCTTTTCAGCTTTATTTTGAGGTTTTACAACAAATTAAAAGTATTGAAAATGGAAAAAGCTGAGTAGGGGAATCAGAGTCATAGATTCATACAGCACAGACCCTTCATCCTATGACTTCCAACCAACCTAGTTTGTGTAAAGAAAACTTTAACTCAGATCTCTTTTAAAACTCCTCTGATTACTTTACATCTAGAACCTGTTCATTATGCTCCCACTAAGGCAGAAAGATTTTATCTACTCTTATATATTTCTATCAGATCTTCCCTTAGCCTCATATGCTCCAGGGACTTCAAGTCTGCTATCCAAACTCTCCCAATTGTCCTCCAGTCCAGTTAACATCTCTGAATGCTCTACAGTGTAATTATATTCTTCCTATCGTGTGGCATCAGGTTCTGCAAGTGATACTCAATGTGCTGCCTGACCAGTATTCAGTATATCAGAATCACTCTTCATAATAGTGGTATATGTCATGAAATTTGCTTTGTGGCAGCAGTACAATGCAATATATAATAATAAAAAGCTATAAATTACAAAAAGATAAATTTACATAGAAATAAATAAATACGTGGTGCAAAAAGTGAACAAAAAAGAGAAGAAAAATATAGTGAGATGGTGTACGTGGGTTCATTTCCATTTAGGAATCTGGTGGTGGTGGGGAAGAAGCTGTTCCTAACACATTGATGTTGTGTATTTAATATTTCAGTAAGTTTGAAACTATATTGTTTGATTTAGCATTGATCATTGTTTATATAATTTATTATGGTTATATGTAAAAACATGTGAATTTCACAAGTCAGGACTCTATCATTTGATATGTATGCATCTCTAAGATATGAAATACATGACTTGTCCTTCGGCTCTCTTATTTTCTTATCAATTAATTTTTGCGTTTTGGAGTTCAAATCATAACTGGTGTTGAGGTATCTTTTATAAAACAAACCTACCTGTTGGAGTGCAGCAAGACGTTTGAGGTTTAAAAAAGCACGGCGAGGAAAGGTCAAAGTAAAAGAAAAGTGCAGCATGATTTTTTTTCCCTTTGGAGCAGGATGTTTTCTTCACAAAAGCTAGAATGATTGAGTAAAATGAAAGGCAGCAAATGGACAAATGCACAGGTTCATAAACAATGAGTACCGGGCGATAATAATCATGAATTTTAAAAAAAGAGCAGAAATGTCTTTGTAATAAAGTCAACTGAAAGCAAATTAAGAAAAGCACTGGATGATGCCGCAGCAGTGTTCAAGAAACCTGAGCATTGGAAACCTCAAACGTATCAGGAGTAAAACAAGGCTTCCTGGAGAAAGCGAAGTGTAATGCCAGCCTTCAGGAGAAAACCACTTCAGCAAAGTGGACTTAGCTGGGGCCGGCCTACAGATGGAGATGGAAGAAGAGTCCAATGTTTTTCTCATCGTAAGCACTCACAAAGGGCTTTACTGGTATAACAAGCTTATTTCTGGCCCAACGTCTGCACCTGTACTCTAACAGAAAGTTATGGACCATGTGCTGTAAGGCTGTCCAAGAACTCAGTGTTACCTGGATGACATCATTGTTACCAATAAGGATGACAAGGACCATCTCCAAAGTCTCAAGACAGTGCTAAATAGATTAGAAGATTATGGGCTCAGAGCACAGTACAAAAAATGTGAATTCTTTAAACCAAGCATCACTTCCTGTAGTCACTCCATTGATGCACAAGGTTTACACAAGTGTCCTGAGAAAATTCAAGCAGTGGTGGATCCCCCAAAGACAAAGGACATGTCACAGTTGTGGGCCTTTTTAAGCTTTGTTAATTACTATAAAAGATTCCTGCCCAACCTGGCTACTGTGCTCCACACCATGAGCTCATTACTATAGATCAGGAAGAAATGGCAATGGAAAAAGCAACGTGAGGAGGCTTTCGAAAAGGTAAAGGAAATGGTAATGTCAGATGTTGTACTCTCATGTAATGATCCACATCGTCCAGTGAAGTTTGCCTGTGACACCTCACCTTATGGTATAGGTGCAGTCATGTCACAGTTATGAGTGACGGAAGTGAATGCCCCACAGCATTTGCATCACGTTCCCGTGCTGCTGCAGAGAGAAATTACACATAGATTGAAAGAGAGGCCTTGAGTCTGGTGTATAACTATATAACCATATAACAATTACAGCACGGAAACAGGCCATCTTGGCCCTTCTAGCCCGTGTTGAACGCTTACTCTCACCTAGTCCCACCTACCTGCCTCAGCCCATAATCCTCCATTCCATTCCTGTCCATATACCTATCCAATTTAAAAAAAAATGTTTAACGTGTAAAACATTTCAACCAGTACCTATATGGCGGAGAGTTTACCCTCACGACTGATCATCAACCACTAGTGTCCATTTTCAATCCACGGAACGGTGTTTCACTACAACCAGAAGCATGAATATAGAGATAGACTTTGTTTCTTGGAACACAATGACAAGTTTGAATTCAAGAGGCATAACTAGTCATGGAAATGCTGATGGATTGTCCCATTTACCTTGGAAAAACAAATACCTGAAAAATTTACAAAAAAAGGTATTCCTCTTCACATATTCTCCCTAATGCAAATCAAAAGTCTCCCAATTACAGCAGAGATGATCCAAAGGAAAACCAAAAAAGACCCCACACTGTCTCAGGTTAGTATGGCCACCCAGAATGGCTGGAATATGCAGCAGACACTCCAACTCCCCCATTTTTACCAGTGCTGGGATCAACCTGCTCTTGCTGGGGGTTGCCTTGTGCATGGATTGAGAGTTATTGCATCATCCAAGCTGAGAGCTAAAGTGTTGAAGGAGCTACATGCTGGTCATCTCGGTGTGGCTAAAATGAAAGTGTTGGCTTGCAGCTTTGTCTGGTAGACCAGCAGATTGAGCAGCTTGCCGTGCTCTGAACGTGATGCCAACACATCCAGAGGATGTCAAGAACAGCGCCTCTCCATCCCTGGGAATGGCCTGCATTGCCCTGGCAGATGATTCATGTAGATTTTACTGAACCATTCATGGACACGAACTTCTTGGTAGTAGTGCACACAGCTACAAAGAGGCCAGATGTGTTCCCAACAGGCTTACTACAGCCTTGCACACTGTTGATGTGTTGAAAAGCCTCTTCTCCAGGACTGGAGTTCCAGGATACTTCGTCAGTGACAATGTGCAGTGCTGTTCTATGATCTACTTCTATAGCACACCAAAAAGTCTTAAAAAATAATCCAGGCGGGGTTTTGGTAAACAGGATTTGGTATTATTAGAAATGCTCCAAAACCCTGAAATAGATAACTGGGTTAGATGGACAAAAGTTATTCTCCTTTCTGAAGCACTTATGATTAGCATTCCATGCCTCTGGATATAAATTCACAGACACTGCTCATCTTTTACTGTGACAATAAATTTGCTTCCCAGTAACCTAAAAAAAAGTAAACCTGACAATGACAATATTTCCCTTCATAATGAAGTTTTCCTATCTCAAACAAAGCACTACACAGTAAGTTAGCTACTTCTCACAGAGACTGCATGTACAATTTAGTGCTGGTTTTGATTACACAGTGTCACTTCAGCGAAACTTATGACTTCTTGCATCTGATGCTTTTCAATGACGAGAAGACAAAATGAATGAAAATTAATGGAATGAAATGGCACTCTGTGGGGAACAGACTTGAAAAAGGTGACATTTTCTTTTTCAATAAAAAAGTGGATCTCCTGAAAGCAATGGGGGTGAGAGGCAAAGAGAACAATAATACAGGTGACAAAGTAAGTTGAAGATTCATATAGCTCAGGCCTGTCTGTTGAAGTAGCCAGCTGTTCATCCAAACCTCTGACGTATTGATTTGAATCCGGCCATTGTTGAGTGCATTCTCAATCATAACATGTTCAAAACAAATTCCTGCGCCCCCTAGGAGATTCAGCTCATCACCACTTAGCCTTTGAATAAAAGCACAGGCTTTGTGTTCTGGCATGGAACAAAACAATCACAGATGGCCTCATTTTGCTTTTACAGCTGGGAGTAGCCTGCCTGCAGTTTAAATCGATAATTATCATCCCAATGTTCAAAAAGAAATAACAGGGGCCGCTAAATGGATCCAACCCCCCAGCTGTACTTTTGTAAAGATATTGAAAGAAGCAAGTGCCAAAATTATTTTCTTATTAAAGTAAGTTCAGTTTTATTCAGGGGAAGTAATACCAAACTTAACTTGGTCCTGATGAAGGGTCTTGGCCCGAAACATCGACAGCGCTTCTCCCTATAGATTCTGCCTGACCTGCTGTGTTCCACCAGCATTTTGTGTGTGTTTTCTGCCACAAAAGGTGGGTTTTCCTGGGGTCCACCTATTTTAATTCTTCTTCCCATTACCATTCTGTCTATGGCCTCTATTGCCACGATCAAGCATTCTCAGGTTGGAGTAGCAACGCCTCTTTTTCCATCTGAGTAGCCTCCAAACCGATGGCATGAACTTCAATTTTTCTAACTTCCAGTGATTTCTCCCTCTCCTCTTCTCTCTTTTTTCATTCCCCTTTCTGGTTCTTCTCTCACTCCTTCTGTTCTCACCAGCCCATCACCTCCCTCTAGTGCCCCTCCTCATTCCCTTTCTCGCACTTCCTACCAGATTCCTTCTTCTCCAGCCCTTTATGTCTTCAACCTAACACCTCCTAGCTATTAACTTCAGCCTCCCGCCTCACCCAGCCATGTACCCCCTCACCTAGTTTCACCAGTCGCTTGCTAGTTTGTACTCATTCCTCTTACCTCCCCCTACCATGTTACTCTGGCTTTCTCCCTTCCTCTCCAGTCCTGATGAAGGAGCTTGGCCCAAAATGTAAACTCTGCATTCTTTACCATAGATGCTGCCTGACCTGCTGAGTTTCTCCAGCATTTTGTTTATGTTGTTCCTGCACAATCTCTTGTATTTATAACTAAACCTAAGAGTTGCTTCCATATTGACATTTGTCATCCATCATTTTTCTCTTTGCAGTGTTTAGAAGGGGTGGGGGAGCTGAATTAAGATGCCAGGAGGCTTTTGGGCCACTCCGCTACTCTGCTTACATGCAGAAATGTTTGCTTTTGCGTTGGAAGTTTCACCTGTGAGAAAATTTGAGGACCACACAGGTATAGTCCACTACGCTACCCTATCTGTCATACCTCAGCACACAAACTTCTACAACCTTCTCTCCCAACCCCACATATACACCCGCCAGTCCTACCCTCAAACCTAATGCTAAGGTCCAAGGGGGCACACACCCCCCACTAACCCTGGCCACACCCCCACAATCCCGATGACTTGTGTAAGGAGGAGCAGGATCCAATAAAGGCAAGTGCTGGACCTGGTTACTGAAGGCATGGGCCAGATTAAAGTCCCAGGGTTGCGTGACACTGAATCTCAAGGGACGAGATCAAGAAGCACAAGAGGGATGATTCGCCCACTGCCCACATACTCTCAACCTAGCCTCACAGTGACACGCTCTTCATTCTCTTGGTCCACAAAATGCAAATAAAAAAGCTGAGATACCCACAAGGTGAGAGAGAACCAGGAAGTTAAAAAGTTAAACCCAAGCGGGGTTCACAAAAAACAAGTCACTACTAAACTTAGAGACAGGGTGGAGTGATAGTGAAACTCCAGTAAACACTGCCAATTTAACCAATGCAATCCCAGGCATGCAGATGCCAGGTAATGAGGTTTAAAAATATCATTGCCCTCAGAATTACATGCCTCTCATTATGTTAGTCCATGGGATAAACACAAGCCAGGCCTGATCATCCCTGGATGGGTCACCTGGGGGAGCGTGTCTAATGATGAAAGACCCGAAATACCCAAAGACCCCAGGGTGCATTACTGATGATGTGTCCCAGTGCACACCTGGTTCATTAAGCAAGGTTGTGTTAGACCACAATAATGAAAGGCATCAACCAGATTAAAGTGGCTCCACTACACTACCCTCTCCGCCATAGCACCTCATACCTCACCATGCAAACTTCCACAACCTTACCTCTCCCAGCTCCACATATACATCCACCATTCCTGCCCTCAGCCCTAATGCTAAGGTCCAAGGGGGCATACAGCCCCACCAACCCTAGGCGCACCCTGATTAACCCTGGCCACACCCTCAGAATCCTGATGACTTGTGTAAGGAGGGGCAGGACACAATAAAGGCAAGTGTTAGACCTGGTTACTGAAGCCATGGGCCAGATCAAAGTGGCAGGGTTGCGTGACACTGAATCTCAAGTGACGAGATCAAGAAGCACAAGAGGGATGATTCGCCCACTGCCGCTGGAGAAGAAGGAATCTGATAGGAGAGGAGAATGGATCATGAGAGAAAGGGAATGAGCAGGGGCACTAGAGGGAGGTGATGGGCTGGTGAGAAGAAGAGAAAGAGTGAGAGAAGAACCAGAAAGGGGAATGGAAAAAGAAAGAAGAGGAGGGGAAGAAATCACTGTACCAATAAAGACCAAGGTAACATGCCTGAATGACTGGCCTCCTGTCACACTCACCTCAATAATAAGCAAATGCTTTGAGAGGCTGGTCAAGGACTACATCTGCAGCATGCTACCACCCACGCTGGACCCCCTACAATTCACCTACCGACACAACCGATTGACAGCCATTGCTCTACACACTGTCCTTACACATCTGGAGAAGAAGGATGCTTATGTGAGAATGCTGTTCTTGGAATACAGTTGGCAGCATTCAACACCATAGTAACATCCAGGCTCGACAAGAAGCTCAGATATCTCGGCCTTGACCCTGCCTTATGCAGCTGGATCCTGGACTTCATGTCAGATCGTCGGCAGGTAGTAAGAGTGGGATCCCTCACCTCCGCCCCTCTGACTCTCAACACAGGAGCCCCTCAGGGTTGAGTACTAAGTCCACTCTTTTACTCCCTGTATACTCATGTCTGCATTGCCACCTACAGCTCCAATCTGCTAATTAAATTTGCCAGTGACACGACATTGATTGCCCTGATCTTAAACAATAACGAGGTGGCCTACGGGGAAGAAGTATTCTCTCTGACACAGTGGTGTCAGGAAAACAACCTCTCCCTCAATGTCGTAAAAACAAAGGACCTGGTTGTGGATTACAGGAAGAATAGAGACAGGCTCACCCCTATTGACATCAATGGATTTTAGCTGAGAGGGTAAACAGCTTTAAGTTCCTCGGCAGCCATATCACCGAGGACCTCACGTGGTATTATACATTTCACTTAAAATGTTAAAAGAAATATATTGAGTTAGCTTAATTATCATGATAATTAAATGTCTTATTCAGATGCACAAGTGCTGAGGAAATGGAAAAGGTTTTACAAGACTGTCTTGTGTTACGTATTCAGGCAACAATAATATAGATGAGTTAGGCAAGGGGTTTTATAACGAATAACACGTTTATTAGACACTGATAACAAACCCCCTTCAAATGTAAACAAACCCAAACAATGACCCGAAACCAGCTGCTGGCAGCTGAATCAAACAGTTCTTAATAGCGTTGCAGTCCCAAGCAGTCTTTAAAGCAGTATTGAAAAGAACTCAGTTCTCTAAAGCGAATTGCCGAATGAAAACAGTTCAAAGAACGATATGCCGACAGTTCAAAAGCTCACGGTACTTTTAAAAGGAGAGACTTTTTAAAGCGATGTAAATTCTCTTCCACGTCGATGTCCTTCGATTCCCAGCGTCGAACTCCCACGTCGAATTTTATTAAATATAACAACTTAAAGTGACTGACCTTCCTTCCACAATATTCTCAATCTCCCGCTTTTCCCAGCGGAGACTATCGTGAGAATAGTAAACGAAATCCTTCCGAATGAGGATCACACAAGGTCGAAGTCAATCCATTGAAAATCGATTCTTCTCAATTTGTCCTCCAAGCTTCACTCTCCCTTGGCAAAGAAACCGTTGGCTCTGACCTTTTAAACTTTAGGCATTATATAAAACTTCATTTTTAACTAAACTGCGTCATCACATTAAATCACGCAGCAACATGAAGTCATCTTGGCAAATCCAGCCACGAACTGCCCCACCTGACAGGGTGGGTCTTCCTTTTATACCCTGTAGAAAAAACCTGTCACATGACCTCTACTGGCGGGAAAATGACATCACTCCACCATTACCTCATGTCCAGTATAACTTCAACCCCAGTCACGTGACAAGGGTACCACTGTCACGTGTCACGGGTACGTAACACCTCCCTCCAAAAAAAAAACATTTTTGGTCTGTCAAGAACAAAAATTTTTAACAATTACTTACAAAAAAAAACAAATGTATAAATTATAACATACACAATATATAATACAGTAGGAGTGTTACAATAAAAAAAACCACTCCAAAAAAAAACATTGTACATTCAATATCGAGATAGACAATCAGCAACCACATTATCTTTACCTTTAATATGAGTTATCACAATATTGTACTCTTGTAACATCAAACTCCAATTTAACAATCTTCTGTTTTTGTTTTTCATCTTACTCAGAAAAACTAACGGATTATGATCAGTGTAAACAATAAGTGGTTTTTGAGTTGTACCAACATATACCTCAAAATATTCCAAAGCTAAAACAAGAGATAACAATTCTTTCTCTATTGTTGAATAGTTTCTTTGATGCTTATTAAATTTCTTAGAAAAGTAAGCTACTGGATGATCAACCTCATCACCCTCATTCCTTTGCATCAATACTGCTCCCGCAGCTTCATCACTAGCATCCACAGCTAATGAAAAAGGTTTTTCAAAGTCAGGTGCCTTAAGCACAGGTTGTTCACATATCATTATTTTCAATTTTTCAAATGCTTCCTGACAAAACACTGTCCATACAAACTTTACATTCTTCTGCAGAAGATTAGTTAATGGAAGGGCAACATTAGCAAAATTCTTACAAAATTTTCGATAATATCCTACCATTCCCAAAAACCTTCTGAGAGTTTTTTTCCCCGTTGGAGTGGGAATTTCCAAAATTGCCTGAACTTTTGCCTGAACAGGAGCTACCTTACCTTGACCTACAACATAACCAAGGTAAGTCACAGTAGCATGTCCAAATTCACTCTTGGCTAAATTAATAGTCAAGTTAGCTTTTGAAAGCTTTTCAAACAATTTCTCCACCGCAATAATGTGTGCTTCCCAAGTATCATTTCCTGTCACTAAATCATCAATATAAGCATCAGTATCTTTCAAACCCTGAATCACAGAATTAATCATCCTCTGAAAAGTACCTGGGGCATTCTTCATCCCAAATGGAAGAACATTATACTCATATAACCCAGATGGAGTTACAAATGCAGAAATCTCTCTACCTCTGTCCGTTAGTGGAACACACCAATACCCTTTCAATAAATCAATCTTTGTAAGGAACTTTGCTTTTCCAACCTTATCTACACAATCATCTACTCTAGGAATTGGATATGCATCTGTTTTCGTTACAGCATTCACCTTCCTATAGTCCGTACAAAACCTAATACTACCATCAGGTTTTGGCACCATAACACATGGCGAACTCCAATTCGAGTTAGAATGTCTAATAATATCATTCTCTAACATGTATTCAATTTCTTTCTCAGCAAGTTCACATTTTTCCATGTTCATCCTATATGGATGTTGTTTAATAGGTTTGGCATCTCCAACATCTACATCATGTGAAGCTATAGTAGTCCTTCTCGGAACATCTGGAAACAAATCCTTATACTTAAAAATCAATTCCTTCATCTGTTGTTTCTGCTCTAGCTGTAAATGTGCTAATTTCTCATCCATATTTTCCAAAATAGTCGAATTAGGTAACCTAACAGAAACAATGTTAGATTTAGAATGAAAGTCAGATGAATCATCTATCATGTTCCCAGTTAAATCCAACTCATTCTCCCTAACCACAACAGTCACAGTATCAGATTGTTTCTCAAAATATGGTTTAATCATATTTATGTGGCAAAGTTGTGTTGACCTTCTACGATCTGGAGTTTTTATTACATAATCCACATCATTAACTCTAGACACAATTTCATAAGGTCCATGAAATCTAGCTTGTAAAGGATTTGTCTGCACTGGGAAAAAAACCAACACCTTATCTCCAGGCTTAAACATCCTCATCCTAGCTTCCTTATCATACCAAGTCTTCATTTTCTCCTGAGCCAACTTCAAATTTTCCTTGGCTAAGCTACAAGCTCTATGTAACCTGTCCTTAAATTTCAAAACATAGTTCAACAAATTAGTATGCACTTCCTTACTAATCCACTGTTCCTTCAATAAAGCTAAAGGTCCTCTAACTCTATGCCCAAACACAAGTTCAAATGGACTAAAACCTAAAGATTCCTGTACCGATTCCCTTACTACAAATAAAAGTAAGTTTATACTCTCATCCCAGTCACCTTCATTCTCCACACAATATGTCCTAATCATATTCTTGAGAGTAGAATGAAACCTCTCCAAGGCACCTTGCGATTCTGGATGGTATGCAGACGAAGTAATTTGCTTAGCTCCCAATTTATAAACTATCTGTTGAAACAATCCAGACATAAAATTACTACCTTGATCAGTTTGTATTTCCTTAGGCAATCCAAAATAAGTAAAGAATTTCATAAGAGCCTTCGTCACAGTTTTAGCTTTTATATTCCTAAGTGGTACTGCCTCTGGAAACCTAGACGAAGTACACATGATAGTCAACAAATACTGATAACCAGTTTTTGTCTTTGGTAATGGACCAACACAATCTACAATAACTTTAGAAAACGGTTCACCGAATGCTGGAATAGGTTGTAATGGAGCTACTGGCGTAACCTGATTTGGTTTACCCACAATTTGACAAGTATGGCACGTCTTACAAAACATCGCCACATCTTTTCTTAAACCAGGCCAGTAAAAATGTTTTAAAATCTTGTCCACAGTTTTCCTTACCCCTTGATGTCCACCTAAAGGCACACTATGAGCTAAAGTCAAAATCTCATTCCGATAAACTTTAGGAACAACTACCTGATAAACAACATTCCATTCCTCACTTGCAGGAATTGTAGGCGACCTCCACTTCCTCATCAACACTCCTTTTTCCAAGTAATATCCTACTGACACCTTCTCAATTTCACTACCTAGTAAAGCTTGTTCCCTTAATTTTACAATCTCAGGATCTCTATTCTGCTCTGCTATCATCTCCTTCCGAGACAAAGATAAATCTTCATAGTCAGACTTACTCCCAGAATCTTGTTCAAACAACGAAGGTAAGAAAGTTTCTGACACATCCTCAAAACTCAAATCCTGAGTTGAACAGTCATGAGTAACAACCTCATTCTGCACATCAATTTTTTTAGCCATAGCTCTAGTCACAACACAGGAAAAATCTGTGTTAGAATTCACCTCAGGTACCTCTGACTCCATTGTCAAATGCACTTCAGGAAAAACTTGTCCACCTGCCAAGTCATTACCTAACAATAAAGAAATACCCTTCACAGGTAAGCTATGCTGTAGTCCTACTTTAACAAATCCTGTAACTAACCCTGACTTTAAATTTACTTCATGTAAACGTACAGGCATAAAATCACTTCCAACACCTCTTATGTAATTTACCTCACCAGTATCACTCTCTTCATTAAACTTCAACACACTATCTAACATCAGTGATTGAGAAGCTCCAGTATCCCTAAGAATTTTTATTGGCACCAGAGTAGATCCTTCTTTCAAGGATACAAACCCTTCAGTTATAAAATGATCATATCCCTTTCTAACTTTGTCAGACTCTAACAAATCCTCATTTGTGTTTACCAAACCCTGTAACTTTACAGGTGCTTTAGTATGTTGCACACAAGCATCCGGAACTGCTTCCTTCTCTTTCTTTTTCAATTTGAAACAGTTAGCTATTACATGGCCAGGCTTCTTACAATAGTTACAAATAAGACCAAACTGTTTTTCCTTCACAGGTTTTCCTTCCTCCTTACCTCTCTCATTAACCTCTGATTTAATTTCTAATTTACCTGGAGTCTCCATATTATTTTTCCTCTTAAAAATTCTACCCTGAGGAAATTTATTCTTATGGATTAAAACATACTCATCAGCTAATCTAGCACAGTCCTGCAATTTATCAGTATCCCTCTCATTTAAGTAGGTCCTTACTTCAACAGGAATGCTTCTTTTAAATTCCTCCATCAAAATCAGCTCTCTCAATGTCTCATAGTCCCCATTTACATTTTTAGAAGAAACCCATCTCTCAAAACACATAGCTTTATCATAGGCAAATTCCACATAAGTCTTTTCCGCAGACTTTTTCAAACTCCTGAATCTTTCCCTGTACGCTTCTGGGACCAATTCATACGATTTGAGAATATTTTCTTTCACAATATCATAATCTAATGCTTGCGCAGCAGTTAAAGCTGTGTAAACGTGTCGTGCCTTGCCTTTGATTACACTCTGTAATAACACTGACCATTTATCTTTCGGCCACTCTGACATCCGAGCAATAGTTTCAAAATGTTGAAAATATCTCTCCACTTCTGTTTCACTAAATGGAGGGACCAATTTAACTTCTTGGCTAGCAACAAACGGTTTTTTAGAATCAGCAGACTGTTCTACAGACCTTAATTTAGCCATTGCATATTCAAAATCTCTCTGCTTTTGTTCAGCTTCCAATTTACACCTTTCTAACATCATTTGTTCAATTTGCAACTGCATCTCCAGATTACTTATTGGAAACGATTCTAAAATCGATTCTTCAAAATGACCCGAAGCCACAAAATGTGATGCGATCTTTCTCTGTATTACAGCTTTTGATGTAGTTGGCAAGATCCCTTTAAGATGCAACCGATTAGCAAGTTCAAAGACTTCAGTTTTTTTCGCCTTCGCTAACAAATCCGCGTCTGGCGAATCCAGAAACTCATCAATATTCATCGTTGCCGAATACCACTCACAAGCCAATCAAACAAAAAAAAATCGAGCAATCCCCGTTACCAAAACACCGATTCAAAATTCAAAAAACTTTTTAAAATCAAATAATTCAATTCCGAACGTAGCCCCCATAATTATGTTACGTATTCAGGCAACAATAATATAGATGAGTTAGGCAAGGGGTTTTATAACGAATAACACGTTTATTAGACACTGATAACAAACCCCCTTCAAATGTAAACAAACCCAAACAATGACCCGAAACCAGCTGCTGGCAGCTGAATCAAACAGTTCTTAATAGCGTTGCAGTCCCAAGCAGTCTTTAAAGCAGTATTGAAAAGAACTCAGTTCTCTAAAGCGAATTGCCGAATGAAAACAGTTCAAAGAACGATATGCCGACAGTTCAAAAGCTCACGGTACTTTTAAAAGGAGAGACTTTTTAAAGCGATGTAAATTCTCTTCCACGTCGATGTCCTTCGATTCCCAGCGTCGAACTCCCACGTCGAATTTTATTAAATATAACAACTTAAAGTGACTGACCTTCCTTCCACAATATTCTCAATCTCCCGCTTTTCCCAGCGGAGACTATCGTGAGAATAGTAAACGAAATCCTTCCGAATGAGGATCACACAAGGTCGAAGTCAATCCATTGAAAATCGATTCTTCTCAATTTGTCCTCCAAGCTTCACTCTCCCTTGGCAAAGAAACCGTTGGCTCTGACCTTTTAAACTTTAGGCATTATATAAAACTTCATTTTTAACTAAACTGCGTCATCACATTAAATCACGCAGCAACATGAAGTCATCTTGGCAAATCCAGCCACGAACTGCCCCACCTGACAGGGTGGGTCTTCCTTTTATACCCTGTAGAAAAAACCTGTCACATGACCTCTACTGGCGGGAAAATGACATCACTCCACCATTACCTCATGTCCAGTATAACTTCAACCCCAGTCACGTGACAAGGGTACCACTGTCACGTGTCACGGGTACGTAACACCTCCCTCCAAAAAAAAAACATTTTTGGTCTGTCAAGAACAAAAATTTTTAACAATTACTTACAAAAAAAAACAAATGTATAAATTATAACATACACAATATATAATACAGTAGGAGTGTTACAATAAAAAAAACCACTCCAAAAAAAAACATTGTACATTCAATATCGAGATAGACAATCAGCAACCACATTATCTTTACCTTTAATATGAGTTATCACAATATTGTACTCTTGTAACATCAAACTCCAATTTAACAATCTTCTGTTTTTGTTTTTCATCTTACTCAGAAAAACTAACGGATTATGATCAGTGTAAACAATAAGTGGTTTTTGAGTTGTACCAACATATACCTCAAAATATTCCAAAGCTAAAACAAGAGATAACAATTCTTTCTCTATTGTTGAATAGTTTCTTTGATGCTTATTAAATTTCTTAGAAAAGTAAGCTACTGGATGATCAACCTCATCACCCTCATTCCTTTGCATCAATACTGCTCCCGCAGCTTCATCACTAGCATCCACAGCTAATGAAAAAGGTTTTTCAAAGTCAGGTGCCTTAAGCACAGGTTGTTCACATATCATTATTTTCAATTTTTCAAATGCTTCCTGACAAAACACTGTCCATACAAACTTTACATTCTTCTGCAGAAGATTAGTTAATGGAAGGGCAACATTAGCAAAATTCTTACAAAATTTTCGATAATATCCTACCATTCCCAAAAACCTTCTGAGAGTTTTTTTCCCCGTTGGAGTGGGAATTTCCAAAATTGCCTGAACTTTTGCCTGAACAGGAGCTACCTTACCTTGACCTACAACATAACCAAGGTAAGTCACAGTAGCATGTCCAAATTCACTCTTGGCTAAATTAATAGTCAAGTTAGCTTTTGAAAGCTTTTCAAACAATTTCTCCACCGCAATAATGTGTGCTTCCCAAGTATCATTTCCTGTCACTAAATCATCAATATAAGCATCAGTATCTTTCAAACCCTGAATCACAGAATTAATCATCCTCTGAAAAGTACCTGGGGCATTCTTCATCCCAAATGGAAGAACATTATACTCATATAACCCAGATGGAGTTACAAATGCAGAAATCTCTCTACCTCTGTCCGTTAGTGGAACACACCAATACCCTTTCAATAAATCAATCTTTGTAAGGAACTTTGCTTTTCCAACCTTATCTACACAATCATCTACTCTAGGAATTGGATATGCATCTGTTTTCGTTACAGCATTCACCTTCCTATAGTCCGTACAAAACCTAATACTACCATCAGGTTTTGGCACCATAACACATGGCGAACTCCAATTCGAGTTAGAATGTCTAATAATATCATTCTCTAACATGTATTCAATTTCTTTCTCAGCAAGTTCACATTTTTCCATGTTCATCCTATATGGATGTTGTTTAATAGGTTTGGCATCTCCAACATCTACATCATGTGAAGCTATAGTAGTCCTTCTCGGAACATCTGGAAACAAATCCTTATACTTAAAAATCAATTCCTTCATCTGTTGTTTCTGCTCTAGCTGTAAATGTGCTAATTTCTCATCCATATTTTCCAAAATAGTCGAATTAGGTAACCTAACAGAAACAATGTTAGATTTAGAATGAAAGTCAGATGAATCATCTATCATGTTCCCAGTTAAATCCAACTCATTCTCCCTAACCACAACAGTCACAGTATCAGATTGTTTCTCAAAATATGGTTTAATCATATTTATGTGGCAAAGTTGTGTTGACCTTCTACGATCTGGAGTTTTTATTACATAATCCACATCATTAACTCTAGACACAATTTCATAAGGTCCATGAAATCTAGCTTGTAAAGGATTTGTCTGCACTGGGAAAAAAACCAACACCTTATCTCCAGGCTTAAACATCCTCATCCTAGCTTCCTTATCATACCAAGTCTTCATTTTCTCCTGAGCCAACTTCAAATTTTCCTTGGCTAAGCTACAAGCTCTATGTAACCTGTCCTTAAATTTCAAAACATAGTTCAACAAATTAGTATGCACTTCCTTACTAATCCACTGTTCCTTCAATAAAGCTAAAGGTCCTCTAACTCTATGCCCAAACACAAGTTCAAATGGACTAAAACCTAAAGATTCCTGTACCGATTCCCTTACTACAAATAAAAGTAAGTTTATACTCTCATCCCAGTCACCTTCATTCTCCACACAATATGTCCTAATCATATTCTTGAGAGTAGAATGAAACCTCTCCAAGGCACCTTGCGATTCTGGATGGTATGCAGACGAAGTAATTTGCTTAGCTCCCAATTTATAAACTATCTGTTGAAACAATCCAGACATAAAATTACTACCTTGATCAGTTTGTATTTCCTTAGGCAATCCAAAATAAGTAAAGAATTTCATAAGAGCCTTCGTCACAGTTTTAGCTTTTATATTCCTAAGTGGTACTGCCTCTGGAAACCTAGACGAAGTACACATGATAGTCAACAAATACTGATAACCAGTTTTTGTCTTTGGTAATGGACCAACACAATCTACAATAACTTTAGAAAACGGTTCACCGAATGCTGGAATAGGTTGTAATGGAGCTACTGGCGTAACCTGATTTGGTTTACCCACAATTTGACAAGTATGGCACGTCTTACAAAACATCGCCACATCTTTTCTTAAACCAGGCCAGTAAAAATGTTTTAAAATCTTGTCCACAGTTTTCCTTACCCCTTGATGTCCACCTAAAGGCACACTATGAGCTAAAGTCAAAATCTCATTCCGATAAACTTTAGGAACAACTACCTGATAAACAACATTCCATTCCTCACTTGCAGGAATTGTAGGCGACCTCCACTTCCTCATCAACACTCCTTTTTCCAAGTAATATCCTACTGACACCTTCTCAATTTCACTACCTAGTAAAGCTTGTTCCCTTAATTTTACAATCTCAGGATCTCTATTCTGCTCTGCTATCATCTCCTTCCGAGACAAAGATAAATCTTCATAGTCAGACTTACTCCCAGAATCTTGTTCAAACAACGAAGGTAAGAAAGTTTCTGACACATCCTCAAAACTCAAATCCTGAGTTGAACAGTCATGAGTAACAACCTCATTCTGCACATCAATTTTTTTAGCCATAGCTCTAGTCACAACACAGGAAAAATCTGTGTTAGAATTCACCTCAGGTACCTCTGACTCCATTGTCAAATGCACTTCAGGAAAAACTTGTCCACCTGCCAAGTCATTACCTAACAATAAAGAAATACCCTTCACAGGTAAGCTATGCTGTAGTCCTACTTTAACAAATCCTGTAACTAACCCTGACTTTAAATTTACTTCATGTAAACGTACAGGCATAAAATCACTTCCAACACCTCTTATGTAATTTACCTCACCAGTATCACTCTCTTCATTAAACTTCAACACACTATCTAACATCAGTGATTGAGAAGCTCCAGTATCCCTAAGAATTTTTATTGGCACCAGAGTAGATCCTTCTTTCAAGGATACAAACCCTTCAGTTATAAAATGATCATATCCCTTTCTAACTTTGTCAGACTCTAACAAATCCTCATTTGTGTTTACCAAACCCTGTAACTTTACAGGTGCTTTAGTATGTTGCACACAAGCATCCGGAACTGCTTCCTTCTCTTTCTTTTTCAATTTGAAACAGTTAGCTATTACATGGCCAGGCTTCTTACAATAGTTACAAATAAGACCAAACTGTTTTTCCTTCACAGGTTTTCCTTCCTCCTTACCTCTCTCATTAACCTCTGATTTAATTTCTAATTTACCTGGAGTCTCCATATTATTTTTCCTCTTAAAAATTCTACCCTGAGGAAATTTATTCTTATGGATTAAAACATACTCATCAGCTAATCTAGCACAGTCCTGCAATTTATCAGTATCCCTCTCATTTAAGTAGGTCCTTACTTCAACAGGAATGCTTCTTTTAAATTCCTCCATCAAAATCAGCTCTCTCAATGTCTCATAGTCCCCATTTACATTTTTAGAAGAAACCCATCTCTCAAAACACATAGCTTTATCATAGGCAAATTCCACATAAGTCTTTTCCGCAGACTTTTTCAAACTCCTGAATCTTTCCCTGTACGCTTCTGGGACCAATTCATACGATTTGAGAATATTTTCTTTCACAATATCATAATCTAATGCTTGCGCAGCAGTTAAAGCTGTGTAAACGTGTCGTGCCTTGCCTTTGATTACACTCTGTAATAACACTGACCATTTATCTTTCGGCCACTCTGACATCCGAGCAATAGTTTCAAAATGTTGAAAATATCTCTCCACTTCTGTTTCACTAAATGGAGGGACCAATTTAACTTCTTGGCTAGCAACAAACGGTTTTTTAGAATCAGCAGACTGTTCTACAGACCTTAATTTAGCCATTGCATATTCAAAATCTCTCTGCTTTTGTTCAGCTTCCAATTTACACCTTTCTAACATCATTTGTTCAATTTGCAACTGCATCTCCAGATTACTTATTGGAAACGATTCTAAAATCGATTCTTCAAAATGACCCGAAGCCACAAAATGTGATGCGATCTTTCTCTGTATTACAGCTTTTGATGTAGTTGGCAAGATCCCTTTAAGATGCAACCGATTAGCAAGTTCAAAGACTTCAGTTTTTTTCGCCTTCGCTAACAAATCCGCGTCTGGCGAATCCAGAAACTCATCAATATTCATCGTTGCCGAATACCACTCACAAGCCAATCAAACAAAAAAAAATCGAGCAATCCCCGTTACCAAAACACCGATTCAAAATTCAAAAAACTTTTTAAAATCAAATAATTCAATTCCGAACGTAGCCCCCATAATTATGTTACGTATTCAGGCAACAATAATATAGATGAGTTAGGCAAGGGGTTTTATAACGAATAACACGTTTATTAGACACTGATAACAAACCCCCTTCAAATGTAAACAAACCCAAACAATGACCCGAAACCAGCTGCTGGCAGCTGAATCAAACAGTTCTTAATAGCGTTGCAGTCCCAAGCAGTCTTTAAAGCAGTATTGAAAAGAACTCAGTTCTCTAAAGCGAATTGCCGAATGAAAACAGTTCAAAGAACGATATGCCGACAGTTCAAAAGCTCACGGTACTTTTAAAAGGAGAGACTTTTTAAAGCGATGTAAATTCTCTTCCACGTCGATGTCCTTCGATTCCCAGCGTCGAACTCCCACGTCGAATTTTATTAAATATAACAACTTAAAGTGACTGACCTTCCTTCCACAATATTCTCAATCTCCCGCTTTTCCCAGCGGAGACTATCGTGAGAATAGTAAACGAAATCCTTCCGAATGAGGATCACACAAGGTCGAAGTCAATCCATTGAAAATCGATTCTTCTCAATTTGTCCTCCAAGCTTCACTCTCCCTTGGCAAAGAAACCGTTGGCTCTGACCTTTTAAACTTTAGGCATTATATAAAACTTCATTTTTAACTAAACTGCGTCATCACATTAAATCACGCAGCAACATGAAGTCATCTTGGCAAATCCAGCCACGAACTGCCCCACCTGACAGGGTGGGTCTTCCTTTTATACCCTGTAGAAAAAACCTGTCACATGACCTCTACTGGCGGGAAAATGACATCACTCCACCATTACCTCATGTCCAGTATAACTTCAACCCCAGTCACGTGACAAGGGTACCACTGTCACGTGTCACGGGTACGTAACACTTGCCTCTCCATGAATCAAAGTTGACCTGCTAAAGATTTTCATAAACTTTCCATTTTCCCTTTATCTTTAAAGTTGTTGATAAATAAAACTCTGTCTCTCAGTAATGATATGAATAGTTGATCAAACTTTAGAAGAATAGAATTACGAACATCTTTTAGATCTTGTTTGAATTGGCAATCTATCCTCTCTTGTCCCGGGCCACACAATTGGCAGAAATAGTGTTTCTCTTTCCAACCTATCAGTTCTGCTTTATATTTAAAACTCCAGTCTAATCACACTTAACCATCATAATTCCAATGAAAAGAACCCTGTCACTTTGCCAATCTTCAAAATTCAACAGCGTCATTTTAGCAAATATCTGCTTTGATTACAGGCAGACCCATGTACCCTCTCTACAATGAGCTGCCCTGAATTGCTGCCAGTACTTCAGATATTATCTAACTAGTGCTTCTTATCACTGTGGCATGGCTTGATGTTCTGAACTACCAACAATGCTTGAGGTACTCCTCCTATTGGACAGAGGCAACGCAGACTCAGAAAGGAAACTTGCTTTTGTTGATGATCTCTCCTCACATTCTTTGCTACATCATCTGAAAGTGGAAGTATTGCACTACTTCCATGGTCTCTTTCTGCTCAGAAATAATAAAGCAGCCTCTTGAAATCTGAAGTTTTTGAGAGCTCCTTCTATTCCTCATGAACATGCTTATGACCTGCTCAGTATCCAACCTAAAATATTAATACAGTGAACTATTTCAAGCCACCTCTTTGTGATTTTGCAACTTTAGCATCTGCCTCGGGAAACCTGTTCTAATAATTGAAAACAATGGCTCTGATCCAGCTGAACTAGCCAAATGCAATTGATATATTTCCAAACCTGCAGATAATAAATGCAGACTCATTGGCTACCACCTCCAAAATAATAACATGTAGCTTGTCATCCATTTCTTCATTCTTTTTTAATGGAACATTCAGTTTATTTGATTTATTTAATTACACATTGCAAGTTGAGGGCAAGGTCAAAATTATGGAATAAAAATTACTTTGCCCTGAATGTGAACATAATGCTTCTACCTTTTTTTCTGACTTTGTTGCTCTCCTTTCCTCTCCTCTTGCGAGGTCCACAAAATACAGAATCAATTGTGTAATATCATTCTTGACTTTGGGAAATAATGAAGAGCTTTACACCAAGTAAACATTTTTGTAGCCGTAGCCACTGTTGTAAGTAGGAAATAAAGCAGTCACCTTGTGCGTAGCAAACACCCACAGACAGAGATATGATAATGGTCAGGTCACTGGAAATAACACCTCTGCTTTTCTTTGCTTTGTAATTTTTTTGTCAACAGTGCTTCCTCCAAAAGATGGCAGCGCACCCTCTCAGTGCTGCACTGCACTTTCTCTAATGCTTTCACATCCATCCTATAATGAACTGACCCGAATTGAACACAATACTCCAAGTGCAGTCTAACCAGAGTTTTATAGAACTGCAAAATTACTTCTCAGCTCTTCAATTCATTCCCCTGACTAATGAAGGCCAAGACACTACATGCTTTCTTCTCAATACCACCCTATCAACTTGCATGGCAACTTTGAGGGATCTATGAACTTTGATAGATAGTCCTCCACAGGACTAAGAGTCCTGCCATTAACCAAGTAACCTGCCTTCAAGTTTGATCTTCCAAAGTGCATCAGTCTGCACCTTTCCTGATGGAATCCACCCATAGTTCTACATCCCGTCAATGTCCCATTGTGACCTGCAAACTATTTACTGTCTATTGTCTGAAGCACAGTTCATTTCTTCAGAAATGGCATTAAAAATCTAGAGACACAGTGATTGCGGGTGTTGGATTGGTGCAACTATAGTATCTGCTGGAGGAATTCAATAGATTAAGCAGCTTCTTTGGGGTAGACGAAATACTGAGATTTTGCATGAGGCTCTGCATCAGGGGTGGGGTTAGGGAGGGAGGATAGGAGGTTCAAGGTCTCGATTAAAAATTCAGATGCCAAATACTACTTTAGAAATTTCAGTCACAGTCTATTAGATATCACAGAATGGAATTACTCTCACCTTATAAGTTCACAGAAAATGTTCTTTTGCGTATGGACATGGTAAAAATAATCAGAATGATATTTGTAGAAATGCCTGAACTTTTTAATTAAAGCTTCCATAATAGAGTATGTACAATATGTTAAAGATTTTGACATTTGTGCAAGATGTACATGACCTAGAATGAACATGATCTCAGGAAAGGAAATTTGCTTCAGTCTTTTTATTTCAGAATTTGCAGTCCTCTCAGAAAGTTAATAATTTCAGCAAAAGAAATCCATCATAATTAATAACTCCAAAATTTGAACTATGAACTTAATTAAACCTCTGAATCAGCTTTGGTAATCGACTTGCATTTTGTTATTTGCCTGACTGATATAATACCGTATAATAATTCAGTGTATAAAGAGAAAACTCTTCATTTGGAGAGTATTGTGCTTCTGCTATATATTCTACACAGAATTGAAATTCCTTCACATAATTTGGAATCCACAGGAGGATCTATGCAAATCAAATCACTTATACTTTCTTCTCACTCTTCCTTTTCGTTCTGACAGCTCTCAACATGTAACTTAAAAATAATTGCTGATTTTTCTATTGTACCACTTGGTGCATTTGGGAGCACAGAAGCTTTGAAAAAAACTATTATGAACTAAAAGAATGTGGTATTATTTAACCAAGAAAAACAATGAGGACTTTTGGTCTGGGAGTTGTTTTATCTGTGAAGTAAATTATTTTACAGATATTTGCCTGGTTTGTTTATGCAGTGGCATTTACTATTTGACAAAAATGATCCTCAATATTAAATGTGAGCAAAATGCTAATTTATTAATGTGTAAAGACAACATAAAATGCATTTCAGGAATAGAAACATTATTATGCCAGTTGGTTTGCAGTTGATTTAATGTGAAATGATAAGTGCAGGGTGCTAAAAGATGATTGTGTTTATCCTTGAACTGTAAATGGAGGGAGTATAATGAAAATGTTTATGTGTAAGTTTCTCTGCCTGAAAAGCCTCCAGCAAACATGGTTGAGTTAATGTTTCTTTTGGAGGCAACTATCGACATAAAAGTATACATTTAACATTAAAGAAGGTCTGATACTGTGTAGTTTCACTGCTGCTGCACTTAAAAGATAGATGTTGGCTATTCTGATGGTCATGATTAGTTACCCACTGTTCAGCAGGAATCCATAAAATAACACTGATTTTTATTGTTAATCTCTTTAAATATTTCCTATCATGTGGAATTATTGCTCAATAGAAGCTGATTATACACTCATATAATGTGATTTAATGGTTCTTTTTAACAATAAAATGGAGTGGATTCAGTCCAATACATCACAGGTACATTCCTCCCAATCATTGGTAGGACCTACCTGAGGTACTGCGTCAAGATGGCAATATCTGTCACCAAAGATCCCCACCATCCCGGCCATGCCATGATCTCCATTGGGAAAGAGGTACAGGAGCCTAAAGCCTCACAGCACCAGGTTCATGAAAGGCTGTTTCCTTTCAACTATTTGGCTCTTGAACCAACTAGAACAACATTAATCACCACTTCAGTACAGAAACAGGATTATTGCATTGATCGTTTTGCACTAAAATAGACTTTTTATTGGTTCTAATTGTGTTCTTTCTTGTAAAATTTGTGTATAATGTATGTATAATTTATGTTTTTCTTGTGAATGTTATTTATGTGATGCTATGTGCCTGTGATGCTGTTGCAAGTAGGTTTTTCCAATGTGTATATGTACTGGTGGAGTTAATAAACTCAATGCTGACTTTGAGAATTTCATAACTGTCAATTTATATTTTCATTTTGTCATCCCGTTATGTTCCACAACTTAAGAAAAAAACACACAATAAAAATAAACTAAGGGGTAAAAGACTTGACTGCTTTTGCGTTACAAATTTACGTATTATCATTTGCAATTAATCAGGGATTACTTCATCCAAACCCAAATGCACTAATGTTTTCTAAAGCTTCTTTCATGGAATAAAATTGTATTGAGAAGCAGAATGCTGATAGGTTAAGATTTTACACATTTATTTTCAAAGAATGTCCTTTGTGAATTGACCCATATAGAATGAATATTTGTCAGAATATGAATCATTGTGAGATTTAAGTGGGAATTAAATAAATTGATCAAAGCAACACCATTCAGAAGCTATGACATACTTCAAAAATATCTTTGTAGAAACTTTTAAATTCAAATTAAATTTTATTTAAAAAATACTGTTGAAATAAGGTCACACAAATGTACTGTATTGAAAACTATTGTTTTGCTACAATAGCCTATTAGTACCAATTGGAGTTAATTAGCTATTGAAATATGCTGCAGATTTCTTTGTTTAGGAAACAGCTATTAGTAATTTTCTGAAGTATAATTAAACCAGAGAAGTTTGACATACTTAATGGTTTTAGTAGTACTGTCAATGCTTTTTCTCTAAGTAAAAGAGGTGATGTTATTAGCCACTGTTTTCTGCAGTCTGTGTGAGTCTGAGAGGGGAATGGCATGGGGAAGGACTAAGTACGTACTGTATCTCAGGTCAGTTTTACCTAAGTAAGGTGAAGGAAAGATAGACCTAAGGGCAAAACTGCAGGTGATATAAAACATATAAACTGTCTTAAAAAATCATTTGCGCAAATGGTGTATTGGGAGAAGTCAGCATTTAGGAAGTCACTCTGGAAAATGTCCTGAAAGCTCAGTTTTATTCAGATCTTGTTTACTGAAATGGAATGTGCCTGCTTTTCTTGGTTGAGATTGAACTACACCAATTTTGTTAAATTGGATCTTGTTACTAGTCCAAAAACACATATTTTACCTGACCCAATAAATATATTATGCTTTTGCAAGTGCAATTACAATTTCACATTTTAGTTTGGATCTCACGTTGGTTTTAAGTTATTATTTTCCAGGTGATTGATATATTCATCCATCAAAAATCTTTGTCTTTCTGAGCTTCTATAAAAAATACTAATTTTTGATCAATGTACTGGAAATATAAATTGAAGGTAGAAGATAAAAATGGAGTAATTTTGATATTCTGAAAAAAAAATATTTTGCAAAATAGTGGTAAGAGGTTAATTTTCAAAAAGGCCATCTGTTACACTTACATTCAATTCTTTCAAAGTCATTGGTATTGTATCAGTTGATCCTTTGGTAGGCTTAATGGTGACATTCATTAACAGCAAGAACAAATTACTCTGCATTTTCTTGCCTCTTCTACTTTGAAGTTTGAAGATTTGAACTAAGTCACAGGTAGAGAGGAATTGTATCCATGTATTCATCTCATCTTTCTCTTAGTGCTGCTGCTCTTTTGCTGACCTTTGCAGGGTAGCTGTAGGGGCATCACTATTGGTATCATTACCGACTCTGTGGCTGGACGGATGTCCTCTAAGGAAATGACTGCCTTTCATTGTGACGTACCTTTGGATCTAAGGATCTGTCAGAATCCATGGCATGATTGAAACACGAGCATCCGTCACATGGCTCTTGCATTAGAGGGGACATTCCCTCTGTGACAACATTCCTGAATCTTTTTTTCCTTAAAGCAATGTCTTAATGTTCTTTCTGAGGCTATGCCAATTTTGTTCAGTCAGATAGATCTCTTGTTAAGCTCATTAGGATGCTATTTAAAGATGTTATCTAAACGCCACCTATTGTTGAGAGACAACATTTTGAATGGTGAGAAAATAATTCCTTGATTTTGTCTTTCAATTGATTAGATCTACAATATAATGATTAGTCAAAGGATCTTTATTTTAGCTATCTGTAAAAAATAGGCTTCAACATAAATCTTACATACAATTGAATGTGATATTTTGAGTTACATTTCATTCTGCTGTATTTTATAATTAGAACAAAATTCAAGACTATCTGTTGGAAATTATCACATTGTAACTTACTGTCTTGGAGAGACTACGTGTGAATTTGTGCCTTGTTCCTCTAATTATTGAGTTCTCCATTTCAGCAGTTACACTATGTGGATTGAGTCTTCCCTGAATAAAAAGAAATGAGCAGGTCCCCATCAAGTAACATCCAATGTCTGGGGATATTCAATCGAGGTGTTGACAATTTTGATGATTATTTTATGGGAGACAGGAAAAGCACATTTCAGTGATGGATGGATCAATGGTAAAATGACACAGATCTATGAATGAGCAAAAGAAATGCAGAAGAGTGAGGATTTTTTAATGCAACTGTTTGTTAGAAAGGAATGTGTAAATACTGATAGGTCACCACAGATGCCCTATGCTAAATAGTATCTTCCTGTGCTAAGAGGTTCCATAATTCTGTATGTCTATGCAAACACAACAAAGTATCTGGATCATAAATCTATATTTCACTTATAACATTAAAAAAAGCAAAGAAAATGTATTCTTACTTTGCATTTATGAATATGTATCACAACTGATCTTAATATTTTCTTGCCTTACAAACCATGTGGCTTGCTATTTCAGTACATGCATAGAGTGGTGTGATTTCAGCTGCTTTAACATCATGTCAAAATTTATGCAGTTTCTCCAAAAGGAAGCGCATTATCACACAATTAGATGCTGAAAATCTTCACGTACCACATTACTTCTGCTGTGAAATCATGACAATCTGCAAAGGGAACTCCATAGGGGAGCATAATAAGGACAGATCATAAAACAGTCTACCATGGCTTAACTGCAGTAGCAGCATCTGCTGATTTCACAGCACTGCAAAGTGGCAGTTAGAGTTGTCATTTGGAAAGGATTAAACGGGTGGTGTGAGGAGGTAGCAGAAGTCACAACAACAAAAATTGTGAGTTAGTACCAAAGGCTGGGCTGGACAATAAAATTTCACAGTGGTATCTTCCAACCATGGAGGTGGATAAAGTGGTAAATGTTAGCCTAAGGGCATGAATGTCATTATCTCTTCTGAGGGAGGTGTGTTCAAACATCACTCCAGAGACTTGCATGCTTGACTGAAGTGATAAAAATGCTTAGGGTTTTGAGAAATGTTTTACAATCTATGTCCCTTTGTAAATGGCTTGGAGGTTAAATATTATTTGTCACATTTGTCATGCTGTATTTGTCACATGCACATTGAAACATGCAGTGAAATGCATCCTTTGCATCAAAGCAGATCAGAGAGGACCGTGCTGGGCAGCGCACAAGTGTCACCACGATTCCAAATGTCAACATAGCATTCTCACAATTTTCTAACCATAACCCGTACATCTTGAGAATGAGGGAGGAAACTGGAACACCTGGCAGAAACCCACGTGGCCATGGTGAGAACTTACAAGCAGCTTACAGGAATCGAACCCCGATCTTGCAGCTGATACTGCAAAGCGTTGTGCTACTGCGTTACTGTGCTGCCACTGTTAGTGCTGCTGCCTCATCGATGCAGATACCCCTTTAGAGACTTGGGCATTATCTATATGGAGTTGACATATCCACTCATGTGGGTTTCCTCCTGCTGCCCCAGTTTCCTCCCAGATGAGCTGGTTAATAGGTTAATGGACTCCTGTGAATTATCCCAAAGGTTCTTGGGTAGCAGGCAGAATCAGGAGAGTTAACAAATGATTGTGGGGTTGTAGGGGTTGCAGGATCTGCTTCCATATTCAATGCCTTCATAAGCAAGATAGGGGGAGGTGAAGAAACTCTTCAGTTGGTAGTGCTGTGGCTGATCATGACCAGTTTTGGGAGGGGAACCTTGTGTTGGATCCTAACAGGGCCGAGGTGGAAGTCATGAACTTTCTCATAAAGAATATGAATTAGAATCAGAATCAGGTTTAAAATCACTAGCATGTGTCGTGAAATTTGTTACCTCAACAGCAGCAGTACCATGCAATACATGATAATATTGAGAAAAAATAAGAATATCAGTAAATCATTACAGTAAGTATATATATATATATATATACTGTATATTAAATAGTTAAATTAAAAATAGCATACAAACAGATATAACATAAAAACAGAAAAAAGCACGGTAGTGTTCATGGGTTCAATGTCCATTTAGGAATTGGATGGCAGAGGGGAAGAAGCTGTTCCTGATGGCTGAGTGTGTGCCTTCAGGCTTCTGCACCTCCTCCTGATGGTAACAGTAAGAAAAGTGCATGTCCTGGGTGATGGGAACTTAATATGGACGTTGCCTTTCTGAGACAGGGCTCCTTGAAGATGTCTTGGATCATGTCAGAGGCTAGAACCCAAGATGGAGCTGATTAATTTTATAACTTTCAATCCTGTGCAGTAGCAACCCCCCACCCCCCCATACTAGACGGTGATGCTACCTGTCAGAATGCTCTTCACAGTGTTTCTGTAGAAGTTTTTGAGTGCTTTAGGTAACAAACTCCTAATGAAATATAGCTGCTGTCTTGCCTTTTTTATTGCTGCATCGATATATTGGGACCAGGTTAGGTCCTCAGACATTCCAGGAACTTGAAATTACTCACTCTCTCCACTTCTGATCCCTCTATGCAGATTGGTTTGTGTTCCCTCATCTTACCCTTCCTGAAGTGTATGAGAAGGAATATCGTAAATGAACAATAGCAGACAGCATTGAAATGGCTCCAAAATGTCAGGAGTTGTGATTGGGGAGGACTCTTCAAACTGATGTGGAGGGTGAAGGAGAGAGGCGGTGTAGTGTCACTGCTGGTGTGGAAAGTCATCAGAGAATAACTCAGTTGGGATTTGTTTTGGCATTGGAATTAAACCTCGACAATCCAACACCCCAAGGACTTGGGTAGTGCATGTTTACTAGAGTTTCTGTATTATTGGAGTCTGCTCTCAGTGTAGGTTTTTGCAAATAAAAGGAAGTGAGGCATTTTATATTTAATGAAATGCGTAACATACTTTATAGAACAAAACCTAAACTCAAAGGCATGCTAAAAATCTTTACGTAATTCCCTCATCACGCCAGACCATCCCCTTAAAGTGAAACCCCAACTCAATGCTGGTGGTTGTGAATTATGTACATTCCTACCAATTATGTTACCCAACACAAGCCACCTCCCCACCCCCCCCCCCCCCCCACCCTACCAGAATACATTAGAGCCGGCATTGTGAGCCTGTATGGAGCTCCGTCAAGCCACCTGGCTTGGGCTCTATGGTCCAAGGGTGGAGAAACATCAGGTGCCTCCGACTTGTCCAGAGATACACTGACATGCTCATTGTCGTGTTGTGACAGCAGGGACATGGTAGTGGAGTCCTCCAAATCTTGGTGGGCCAGTTTAAGGCAATCTACAGAAACACATTCAGGTTTGTCCCTTTAGTCTATGATAAAAGCCTTTTCTCCCTGTTCCAAAATGTGGATCGGACCATCGTAAGGGGCCCTAAGGGGATGCTGGGGTACATCGTGGTGGACTGAAACAAATGAGATGGAACTTAGTTGTCCTGTGGGAGGAGTGACTTATTCTGATTGTTGAGAGTCACTTCCATCGTAATTGGTTAGTTTAGAAACTGAGCCTGCTTTTCTAATTGGTTAGTTGCCTGTTGTCCATTTTCAAATATCCTGGGTATATAGAGAGAATGTGTGGGAAGCTCTTCCTCTCTCTCTTTGTTTAAGACAAGAAGTGCACATGACCATTGGGAAGGTATGCTCTGCATGCACTTGATGAATATTTAGCTTTGTAGTTTCTGTAACTTGGGGGACATGAATATTTGGTCAAATTTTACTGTTTGTAACTCAATGATTAATATACTGTACTTGATTGCAGTCAGTGTGATTTGTCTCACTTGCCAGTCTTGTGAACCTGATTCAACATTACATATTGGTGCTGCGGTGAGCAGAGTCTGGCTTTTTGAGCAGAAATGAATTTCCTTAAAAGGTCATTTAAAAGAGAGGACCTTCCATTTGGCAGATGCAGAGTCCCAGGGTGGACAGATATCAGCGCAAACTTTGGAAATCTCACTAAGGTTATGGAATGCTAGTAGATCGGTCAGACCAGTTAGATTTTGCCTGGGTTGAAATGGGACACCACATCATGTCTATACTATGATCACTGGGCTTTCCCATGGGAAAGGATGGCCGGTGGATAATTTCTGGCTGTTTGTAGCAATTGCAAGGCATCAGTATAAAACTATAATGTCTCTTAATAATGAGGTTGAGGACCTCGGTCAGTGCTGTATTATTAATAACTATTGATGGCTTGGAGTAGGGTTACAAAGTTAGCAGATGCAAGTACAGAGATAGCTTGTCAGCTACTGAAGCTACAGCTGTTATGACACGCACCCAACCACACCAGCTTCGGGGTTTAGACGAGCTAACACTCTGGAATATGGATAGCTGGAATGGCCCCTTTAAAGATTCAGGCCTGTCCCACTAATTGGCAATCATGATTTGGGTACCAGGAACTGAGTATTTAAGGAGCACCTGAATGAAGCCTCAGTACTGAGTTCTCGATCAGGTTTGATACTGTATCTCAATCCTTGCCTTGGATATCCCAGCATTTGGGTCCAAACCGTCCTTGTCAAGGACTTTCATCATAGAGAAGAGGGACGCCTCACGTCTTAATAAGCTGGTAAGGAAGGCGGGCTCTGTCGTGGGCAAAGTACTGGAGAGTTTAACATCGGTAGCTGAGCGAAGGGTGCTGAGTAGGCTACGGTCAATTATGGATAACTCTGAACATCCTCTACATAGCACCATCCAGAGACAGAGAAGCAGTTTCAGCGACAGGTTACTATCGATGCAATGCTCCTCAGACAGGATGAAGAGGTCAATACTCCCCAATGCCATTAGGCTTTACAATTCTACCGCCAGGACTTAGAACTTTTTAAAAGCTATTATTAATGCTTTTTGAGATAGTGATTTAGATGCATATCATATTTTTTTTACTGAGTTAAGTATTGTATGTAATTAGTTTTGCTACAATAAGTGTATGGGACATTGGAAAAAAGTTGAATTTCCCCATGGGGATGAATAAAGTATCTATCTATCTATCTATCTATCTATCTATCTAGTACGATTCAGCCAGTATAGACCAGTGGGGTATCAGAGTCTTTAGTCCGCAGTGGTCATCCACAGTAAAAATATTTCCAGACAGAGCCTGGAGATACTAAGATACCTCCAGGTAGCCATTGGTCAACTTTTGTAAGGAGGAAGCCAGAGTCCCTCGGGAGAGCCATTTGGTCCCAGCATGGAGCCAGTACATCTTCCAACCCTGCAGAGATTCGTCAGTGACCTGGGCTCTTGCTGCGGCTTCTTCATTCAATGCTCATTAGTGCTCAAGCTCCCTTCGGAGCACTACAAGGTGGCCTTCATTATCTCTCTTCTGACTGGAAGAGCCCTGGTCTGAGCTTCTGTGTATTGGATATCAATGTCAAAGGATTTGGAGGAATTCATGGCTGCCGTGAGGGAGGTGTTCCATCACACTGCCGGAGCCAGCTGAAGTTCAGACCATCTGATGAAGATTCAACGCAGCGGACGGTCAGCTGCCGACCTCACTATTGAGTTTCGCACCTTGGCCCAAGACAATGGCTGGAATGGGGAGGCCTTGGCCACCCTAAATCGTCATGGACACTGAGATGAACTGAAGGATGCCCTTGCCTTGGGAGAGCGAGCAGAGAACCTCGAGGTTCTGATTGATCAATCCATTCATCTCAATAGTTATCTGGCAGAGCATAAGTGGGACTACATTAAGAGGCTGAAGAGGTCTCCTACCGCTCAGGTTATTACTAACTCTCAAATTTCTAAGCCCTTTAAATTACGGCGGGGAGCTAGACAAGGTTGCCCTCTTAGTCCTTTACTTTTTGCTTTAGCTATAGAACCTTTTGCAATAGCATTTTGAGAATCTAAGGACATTTCTGGTATACTAAAGGAAGGTATGACTCCTAAAATTTCATTATACGCTGATGATATTTTACTTTTTATCTCTAACACTGAAACTTCTTTACCTTCGGTTCTTTCTTTAATTTCCCAGTTCAGTTTTTTTTCAGGATATAAGCTGAACTTACATAAAAGTGAGCTATTTCCTTTAAATGACCTAATGTCATCAAATGCCAAATTTCCGTTCCAAGTTGTTACAAGTCAATTTACATATCAAGGTGTAACAATTACTAAAAACTTCAAGAATATATTTAAAGAAAACTTAAACCCCTTATTGAATTATGTGAAAAAGACGCTTTCTAAATGGTCTCCTCTTTCTTTATCCCTAATTGGCTGAATTAATTCGATTAAAATGAAGATTCTTCCTAAATTTTTATATCTTTTTCAGGCTTTACCTATTTTTATTCTTAAGACCTACTTTGATTCTTTAGATTCAATTTTAACATCTTATATTTGGAATAATAAACAAGCTTGTTTAAGTAAAGTTTACCTACAAAGAAATAAAGAGATGGGTGGATTAGCCCTACCCAATTTTAGGTTTTACTATTGGGCTGCCAATATAAGGAATATTACTTTTTGGTCCTATTATATTTATCGTAAAGATTGCCCATCATGGGTCTCCTTAGAAGTTAATTCTGTAAAAAAATTCCTCTATTGTCTCTCTTCTTGGATCATACTCTTCTTTTTCAGCAAATAAAACAACAGATAACATAATTGTTAAGCAAAGTTTAAGGATCTGGTCTCAATTTAGAAAATTTTTTGGTTTAGCGAATTTTTCATTATCATCTCCCATTCTCCTTAATTTTTTTTTATCCCTTCCATGACTGACAAAGTCTTTAAGGATTGGGATGAACTAGGTATTAAGTGTTTTTGGGACCTGTTTATCTCAGGATCTCTTGCTTCATTTGACCAATTGTCAACTAAATTTGCACTGCCATAAACACATTTTTACAGATGCCTCCAAATTAGAGATTCCTTACGTTTCCAATTAACTACTTTTCCTATAGGTCCTAATAAAAATTTACTGAAGAGGGCTGGACTGAGCCTGGCGTCAATGCATCATAGTTCCACTCTCCGATCTCAAGCCATGACTAGTCTGTCTCCTCCTCAGGACCCTGTCGAGCCCATGCAATTCGGCCGAATAAGAATATCCGCCAATGGAAAGCCCCAGTGTCAGAGTTGAGCTTGCTGCTATTACCTCGGGTCACATGCTGGCCAAATGTCCGAAGCTGCATCCATCGGGAGAATTGCTAAGACCGTCAGGTGTTGGAAGGGCTTTGACGGTAGCAGCCACTAACCCCAACCTCACAGATTTTGGAGTCATAATGAGGGTGGAGGTCTCCAACGAGAGGTGAATGCTTTTTTGGACTCGGGGACTGCTGGGAATTTCCTGGACTTGGGGATTGCCTGTTAGTTCAATGTCAATGTACGGCTGCAGGAGTTGAGTCACCCTATGCCCACAACTGGCTTGGATGGTCAGCCACTTTGCTCTGAGCAGATCCAGCAGCAGACATTGGGCTTGCAGATGAGGATAGAGGATCATGTGAAGGACATTAGTTTCAATATCATTAGTCTTCTTACTTACCCCTGACCCTCGGGCACCCTTGGCTGACCTAGCATAACCCTTCCGTGAACGGGAAGGAAGAGACGATCATTGCATCGTCCAGCCGCTGCAAGAAGGTATGTTCTTGGCTTTGTGTTCTGACCCCCAGACTCTCCTGAGCTCACCGGCTGATGAGGGAGCTGACTTCATTTTGGGGTAGCCTGGAG
Source organism: Hemitrygon akajei (assembly GCF_048418815.1). Lineage (NCBI taxonomy): Eukaryota > Metazoa > Chordata > Chondrichthyes > Myliobatiformes > Dasyatidae > Hemitrygon > Hemitrygon akajei. The sequence continues at coordinate 85,597,446 of NC_133136.1, read as the reverse complement.
GCTTCAGGAAACACAGTCCTGCCTTCAAGGGCAGACAAGCTGGCTCCAACCAGCAAGCCCATGCAAGTCCTGACCCTGTCCAGTCAGGGATGTGTTGGAGCTAGATTTCTAGTTCAAGAATAAGTCAAAGAGATGCCTGAGCAATCTGGAGCTCTAGCAGCTAAGCCAAAGGGCTCCAGTAGCCAGATCCCCTCTAAGAGGAAGGCTCCAAAACGGAGACCCTTGGAGCCTAGTCCCAGGTGCACAAGGACCATTTCTTGCACCTCAGTGCCGATGTTTGGTATGGATGAGAATTCGGACTATGAGTTGGCCTGTTTTCACTAAAGGCTCTTCTGAATCTATGGAGGAGATGCTGAAGTCTGCCAAAAAAAGCTCCGCTACCTAAGGAGCCTCAGGAGTTGGCCTTGGAGGAAGATTCTGAGGTAACTGCAGCACCTAAGCTGGTAGAAATACATACCATCTACAAGGATTTAGAAGAGCTCTTCAGCAAGGGAAAGGTATTGACTGTGCAATAGATCTACTGTCAGGCACGTGTCCTTTGCAGGGTCGATTATACACGCTTTCAGGCCCAGAGAAATGTTCTATGGAGAAATATACAAAAGAGGCTCTTGCCCTGGGATTTATCCTGTTCTCCACCTCTTCAGATGGTGCTGGCTTCTTCTTCACTCAAAAAAGGGACGGGAGCCTGCAGCCATTCATTGATTATAGAGGGCTGAATCACATAATGGTCAGGAATTGTTACCCTCTTCCACTCATGAACATTGCCTTCAAGATTCTCCAAGGGGTAAGAGTACACTTGAAGCTAGACTTGTAGAGTGTGTCCAATCTGGTTCACATAAAGGAAGGTGATGAGTGGAAAATGGCATTCAACACACCGACAGGGCACTATGAGTACCTGGTCATGCCCTTTGGCCTTGTGAACACACCAACAGTTCTCCAGGCCTTTATAAATGACATGCTCCATGATGCTCTCTGTAAGTATGTCTTTGTTTACTTGGATGACATCCTAATTTTCTTGAAATCCATAGAGGAGCACGTCGCTCACCTCAGAGATACTATAAAGAGACTTCTTGATCATGGACTTTACATCAAGCTGAAGTTGTCTGAGTTTCATGTAACCAGCATTTCATTTTTGAGTTTCATCATCTCCAATAGCAATATCAGGATGGACCCTAGTAAGATACAAGCAGCTGGAGTTTGGCCACAACCATCCAGTCCAAAGCAAGTCTAATGATTCCTGGGATTTACCAACTTCTACTGAACATTCATCAGGAACTTCAGCTCAGTGGCGGCTCTGCTGACAGCACTAACCAAGAGATCCACGGGCCCTTTTGTTTGGTCTACTGGAGCGGAGGTTGCTTTCACAGAGCTCAAAAAGTGGTTCATGACAATTCCCTCTTTGGTTGCTCCTCACCCACACCTTCTCTTTCTCGTGGAGGTGGATGTCACAGAAGCTGGAGTGGATGCAGTGTTGTCTCAGCAGACACCTTCGGACAATGAAATGCACCCAAGTGCATTCTTCTGGTGGCTCTGCCCGGCAGAGGTGAACTACGATATTGGAAATAGAGAGTTGCTCATGGTCAAGTTTCCTCTGGAAGAATGGTGTCGCAGGCTTGAGGGGGCCAAGAATCATTTTATTGTATGCTGGCCAAAAGACTGAATTCCAGGCAGGCCAGGTGGTCTCTTTTCTTTAACCGTTTTAATTTCATCCTGACCTATTGACTGAGGTCAAAGGACTAGAAGTCAGATGACTTGTCCCATTAGTTCGACAAATCCGAACAAGAAAAGCAGCCTACCACCATTATCCCCCAAGCCAAGGTGATAGCACCAATTCATTGGAGAAACTACACACTTGTTCACAAAGCCCAGGCACAAGGGGAGATTCCTTAGAACAGCTCTCCGGGGTGGCTGTTTGTTCCTAGTCCCATCCAGTGTCAGGTTCTTCAGTGGTGACACGCATCGAGAATGACCTCTCAGCCAGGGATTACCAGGACCCTCGAGTTCATTGAGAGAAGATGTTGGTGGCCTGGAATGGTGAGGGAGGTCCCTCAATACGTATAGGCACGAGGGGTGTGCGCCCAGAGCAAAGAGCCCTGCAACCAACCTTAAAGACTTCTTCACCCTCTGCCTGTTCCAGATAGACCATAGGCACACATCTCCATAGACTTTGTCACGGGTCTTCCACCTTCCAAGAGGAGCGCCATTGTCATGGTAACTGTGGATCAATTTTCAAAGGCCTGCAAATCCATTGGCTTTGTCAGACAACCATCTGAGACAGCCAAAATTGTCCTACACCAGATCTATGGTTTTCCAGTGGACATTGTGTCGGATCATGGACTGCAATTCTCAATTTTTGAGGGTGTTCTGTAAGCTGACTGGGGCAACACCGAATCTTTCCTCTGGGATTTACCTGTAGTCCAACAACATGACAGAGGGGGTGAAACAAGATTTGGAATGAACCCTAAGGTGCCCATACTCTGAAAGACTGGAAGAGTGGCATGACCATTTGATGTGGGCAGAGGTCACCCTCAACACTAAAAGGGATGTCCCCTTTCGAGTGTCAGTGTAGGTATTCTCCACTACTTCCCTGAGCAGGAGGCTGAAGCTGGGATTTTTGCGGCGGAAGATCTAGTCTGACACTGCAAGGGGAAGTAGATTAGGGCAAGGGAGATTTTGTTAGCTTCTACCCAGAAAGTTAAAATATAGGCTATTCACAAGAGAGGACAGAGACCAGTTTTGCAGCCTGGGCAACAGGTCTGGCTGTCCACTCAGGATTTACCTCTCTGAGTAGAGTCCAGGAAATTGGCACCCAAATCCACTGGACCCTTTAAAGTTCTCAGGAAAGCAAACCTGGTGGCTTAAACCTTGCAGCTCCCCAAGGCCCTCAAGATCAATCCCACTTTCCACATTTCCAAATTAAAACCTGTGAACATCAACCTTTTAACCCCACCATCATCAGTTCCACCGCCACCCAGGTTTGTTGATGGGGAACAGGTCTTCACTGTGAGAAGAATTTTGGATTCATGAACTGTTCAGGATGTTTGGCTGATCCTTGTGGACTGGGAAGGATTGGGACCCGAGGAACGGTGCTGGGTTTCTGAAAGGGACATCTTGGATCCGGCTCTCATTCACACAGGGGTCTTGTTATGACACATACCCAACCCTGCCAGCATCCAGAATTTAGATGCTCTAGCCCTCTGGAATATGGATAGCTGGTGCATCCTTTTTAAAGATTCAGGACCGACCCGCTAATTTGACAATCGTGTTTTGGGTGTAAAGGATTGAGTATTTAAGGAACATCTGAACAGATCCTCAGTGCTGAATCATAAGCTCAACCAGAGATATCATTTAGTGTTTGTTTTGTGCTCAGTTCTCAATCCAGTTTGATACCGCATCTTGATCCTAGCCTCGGATAATCCAGCATTTGGGCCCAAACTATCCTTGTCAAGGACTCTCCTCACAACAACACTTAGACACTGTGAGCCGAGCTGGTTGGCTCGAGCCACGATGAAGTGGGGTGATGATCCCACTGCTAGGCTGTGGGATGGGGATGTCAGGCTGGATGATGAAAATAAGGGAGAGACGGTAGCATGGACCCCTCGGTTTAATCCTCGATGATCGCCATCTCTCTTGCGTCTCTGACACATTACGGGCCAGGCCAATGATTACGTATTCCCACTTCCGCCGTGGGGGGCATCGGTCCGTGGCTTCTTCCTCTTAAGAGGCAGGGGGGAGAGGGAGGAGGCTCAGGAATCTGGGGGGGGGGGGAGGGGAATGGTGTAATAGGTTTCTTTGAGACAGCAGAGATCAGAGAATTCTCCGCTAATTAAATTGCAAATTTAGTGGATAGAAACAGACAAACGACAGAGGAGAATTTGGCCGTGTCTAATGTTCACCAGCAATGGAATTCAGGAGGTGGTTAGCACATTTGTGCCTCATTGTTGGAGGGCGGGGGTCATTTAACCTGTATCCCTCTATCTATCCCTGTAAGTAGATTGTGAATGATTTCAATGTGGAGGAATGTGATGTGTGGTCATATGTTTGATTTTATGTGCATGTGAGGACTTTGTCATGAAGAGACTCTGTGAATGTGTTGGGCTCTGTCCAGTTGCTTTTTCCTTCTCAGTTGTTCTCTGATAAGTGTGCTATTTCTCTAGGAGAAATTAACTGTCTAGTTTTAAGTTTTTGCAGTTCCATGCAAAGTTTTAAAGGAAGAGGAGTATAGCCTGGGCTTTGTGTTTTGTGTTCTGATCAGTTACTTTATTATTATTTCCCCACGCAATTGGTTTTAGGGATGACTCATTTCATACTGGCCATGTGAAATTTGATTTGATGGGGTAGAAATCTGGGCAACTTTACTCTGGATATCAGATGCCCACATTTCAGAGGGAATTGAGCATTTGGGGAGCAATTCTTGTAGTTCTATTGTTTTTGTGTTTTCTAAATACCCAGTGACTAATCAGGAGCAAGTGCATTTTTATCTCCCTGCATTACAGAATGACAAAATGGTGGATGCTAACTTGCGGTGGGAGATCCTGTGATATATTCCAGTGGATCGTGTTTGAATTTGCATACTGTGGTGAACTACATATACCTGTCTGGACACGCCCCCTGCTGACTGCTCCTGTGGCTCCTCCCACAGACCCCTGTATAAAGGCGATTGAGGTCTGAGCCCGGCCTCTCTGTCTCCAGGATGTAGTATGGTGGTCAACCACTGCTTGTTCCTTCTTCCAGTCAATAAAAGCCGATACCTCGCCTTTACGTCTCAGAGAGAGTTATTGATGGTGCATCACATACCAGGTCAATGGATCAGATTGCTGAATTTGTATGAGGACTCCTTACTACGTCACAGAAAAGATGCCACTGATATCAATCTCTTTGACAACAAAGGAAAAACTTGGTGGAAATTATCTGACTTCTGTTTTGGGGAGCTGGGAGGGAGTAGTGTGTTCCAGCCAACCTCAGGCCAGAGTATGGTAAGAGCCTTAAGGGGCTTGAGCCTTAATAGCCCCAGTGGAGGGAGTGCTTTAAGGACTGGTATTTCCCTATGTATTATTCATCCATTTATATCATTGGGACTCTTAAAGTGGTTTCCCCACCTGACAGGGTGTTGGTATAGGTGGTATATTGAATACAGGTGGCAAGTGTGAGCAGCAACAGTACCCTGGAATGACTGTGTCCACACCAAATGCTGTTATGAAGGTGGCCTCTTGTTGCACTCATGCAGTTCCTAGGCCTACCTGTGGCTCTCACAAGGTGCTGCAGTTGGTATGCACGCCACTCCAGTGCCCTGGATGAGCACCTTGCCCATGCTGGTTGGTAAGAGAGCTATTACAAAGGGAGGAAGGTTTTAAATGATAGCCTTTTTCGGCATGGTGTGACCAAAATGTCCCAGGAGCTGATTTCATTTACCGTTTGATTCCCTGCTCACAAAGGAAGGTAGCTCTTGTACTGTTATTGGTCAAGGACGCTGCACCTACATTCCTGACAGGTTGGGTAACATCACTCACCTGGTTGACCAAATCTCAGAGTCAGTGTATAAGATCCAGTGGGGAGACCAGCTCATTAGCTATGACACTTCAGGTTGGGGCTGGTGGCCTTTCGGAGCACTGCGAGTCTTATACTGGCAGGTGACTATTGAGTACTTACTCTTGTGTTTCCTATATAACTTAGGGAGCTCATACTAGTCTGAGGGTTGGATCATCACGTTCACAATGCTCGAGGGGCAGGCTGTCCTGTGGGGGGCATGGCTTATTCTCATTGTCAAAAGCCGCTTCCACCATGATTGGTTAATTTAGAAAGTGCAGCTGCTTTTCCCATTGGATAGCTGCCTGGTGTCCAGTTTCAAATATCCTGTGTATACAGAGAGCAAATGCAGGAGATTTTTTTCTCTCTTCCTTTGTTTAAAGCAAGTGGCTCACATAACCATTGGGAAGGTACCATTGGGAAAAGCATGTGCTTTTAGCTAAGTCTGTTTGTTTGGTGAATATTCAGCATTGTAGCTTCTGTTACTTGGGGAACACGAATGTTTGATCAATTTTTTACTGTTTGTAACTAAATGGTTAATATACTTATTTGCAGTTAGTGTTTTCTGTCTCATTGACCAGACTCGTGAACCTAATTCAACATTACAGTAGGTCAACAGTAACCCGAGAGTGCTGTATGCCATGCTGGGAGGCAGGAACAGGTGAAAAAGAACTGAATTTATTGAGGAGGGTGGAACGTTGTTGCGAGGTTGACCACGTGGTTGTGGCATCAGGAATAAAATCTCCTAGCACTTGCAACGGCTGCCCAGATATCAACTCCACCACGGATTACTACAGCTCCTCTTTTGGAGCGTTTCTGAGACCCAGCAGGACCCCTGGGAGATGATCATGCCAACACTCATCTGTCAGGGAAGCCATTAGAGCAGCCTTTAAGGAGCGGTGAAACCATCAGCATAGGCCATTGGATGGCGAGTGATACGCTGTGGTGTGATGTAACCTAACGTCGAGGTTCTGGGCCATCACAGCCCAGAGTTTTGTGGGATGGAGCGAAGGAGAGCGGTTGAGACATCACATAGGAGAGAAACCCCAGCTTTCCCAGACTTAATGTCAGCCAATCGCAGGCACATGACTATTCTGTAAGCCTGGACATCTGTCTGGGCCAATAGTTAGTCAGCTGCAATGTCAGCATTGTCAAACGCAATGTGTATGGCCTCAATGGCTGGACATGAGAGGCAATCAGCCGCAGCATTATTTTTTCCTTTGATGTGTTGTAATATCAGTTGTGAACTCTGATATGTAGGCCAGATAGCGTTGGTGCTGTGCAGACCAAGGATCTAATATTTTGGCCATCGCATGCATGAAATGTTTGGAATAAAAAAACTCTGTGAAATGGTGACCCTCTAGAAGAAATCGAAAATGGCAAGCAGCCCAATAGAGACCAAGAGCTTATTGTCAAATGTGCTATACTTCCTTTCAGTGGGATGGATCTAGTGGCTGAAGGTGGTGAGTGGCTGCGATACCTGTCAGACCAACTGTTCTTGCACAGCATAGACTGAAGTGTCAGTAGTAGTAGCTACAGGTGCACTGGGGAGTGACTGCACCAGTAGGGTCGCGTTACCAAGAGCTTGTTTAGTGTCATCAAATTTCCTGGTAGTGTCTGCTGACCAGTGAAGCACGTGATTAGAGGTATTGGATTTGAGCACATTATACAGGGGAAGCATAAGTTCAACAGCTTGCGGAATGAAGCGGTGTTAGCAATTCACTTTGCCTAAAAATTCCTGCTGTCTTTTAGTAGTGGTGGGAGAGGGTTGGTGGGAAATCCATAATAGAGACTACTTTTGGTGGGAGGGGTTTCTCACCTTCTGTGGAAATGCAATGGCTAAGAAAATCAATTGTTGACAGATTAAACTGGCATTTAGCAGGGTTAATAATCAACACCTGTTGGCTTAAGAGCTCAAAGTGTACAGAGATGGGATATGTGTTGGATGCACTGATGACATCTAGATAAACATAAAGAAAATCTGTGTCTTTTAATTGAGAGTACATCAGTCATCGGAAAGTCTGTGCTGCATTTTTTAGCCCAAACGACATGTGCAGAAATTCAAAAAGGCCAAATGTGGTTATCACAGCTGCTTTGGGAATGTCCTCTGAGCACATAGGCACCTGATGGTTGCCCCTAACTAAATCAACTTTGGGAAAAAAATGGACTTTCTGGCTAAATGTGCTGAGAAGTCTTGGATGTGTGGGACCGGGTTAACGATCGGGTCTGGTGACCTCGTTAAGGCGCCAGTAATCGTCACATGGGTGGGAACCACCATAGGACTGAGGGACCACATGGAGGGGTAAAACTCAGGGGCTATTCACCGGTGTACAATGCCAAGTCTTTCCATGTTGACAGACTTGGCCTTTGTGGTTGCCACCATTTCTGGGTCCAGTCTACATGCACGGTCATGGGCTGGTGGGCCACTTATGGAAATGTGGTGCTCAGCCCCATGTTTTATGACTGTCGTGGAGAATGTGGGTTTGGTGTATTTGGGAATTTGCTCAGCAGTCGAGTAAACTTGCATGGAGTGTTGTATGCGCTTGCCAAAGTACTAGCAGGGAACTTACTGGGGGAGTAGGGTAATGATCCAAAGTCCTTGACATCCACAAACCAGCAGCTCTTAAGATTGACCTACAGCCCTTGGGCACACAGGACATCTGCACCGAGCAGGTCTGGCCACATTAGCCAAGACAAAGTCCCATGTGTAATGTCACCCTCTGAAGCAAAGCATTACCCAGCATGTCCTCTAAGTCTGGATCTTGCTGCCATTGGTGCCTCCAGTGAGATTTCATCACTTTTTGCCTTCTCATCAATAGGCGATGCTGACAGTACACTCACTTGAGCACCTGTATCACACAAGAAACGTCACCCTGAAAGGGTGTCTGTAACGAACAGTAGATGAACCTGGCAGCTGGAACTCAGAGTGTTCACAGACCCCTGATGTCCCAATGTGCTGGCAGTGTCGAAGCACAAGACAGTCGGCACTTCCAAATGTCCCTACCAAAGCGAGTCTGGTAAAAACGCAGACCTGGTGTAGTCTGATTTGCAGCAGTCGGTGTATTTTTGTTGGGGGCCTTGCTAAGTGGGCTTACTAAGGCAGAGAAAGAGGAAATGATGCAGTGCTGCCCAGCTGAGTGTCAACTATTAGCCATTTTAGCAAGCTCCCTATAGCCCATCATGGGCGCATTAGTGAGGGCTATGTGAACCTGATCAGGCATTCCCTGCATGAAGAGTTCTTTATAAATAAAACAAGGTGGTGATTTCCCAGGAGAGACAGCATGTGGTCCATTAGCTCCAAAGGATTGCGATTGTCAAGGCTGGGCATGGTGAACAACTGTTTGGTGCACTCAGACTCTAATAGTCCAAAAGTTTGTAAAAGCTGAGTTTTCAGTGATCAGTATTTATTGTGTTCAGGAAGATGTTCTAGTAGACTCACCACTCTTCCAGCCATGGAGTTGCTGAGTCATGCTACTGCTTAGTAATATTTGGTGTCAGCAGAGATTTCTTGAAGCATGAATTGAGCTTTTATGAACCAAGTGATGGCATTTTGCTCCCAAAATTCTGGCAGTTTCAAAAGTGATTGCATTGGCTGACATGTTCAATAACTCTCTAATCATCCTAGAGCATCGGGGTCCAATATAGGTTTTCACAAATAAAATGAAATGAGGCGTTTTATGCTTAATGAAACCCATAATGCATTTTATTGAACTTCAAAACCTAAACATAAAAGTGTGCTAAAATCTTTACGTAATTCCCTCATCATGTCAGTCCAGCCTCTTAAAGTGAAACCCCAACTCAATAGTGGTGGTTGTGAATTATGTATGTTTCCACCAATTACATTATCCTACATCAGTCACACCCCAATTCACTTTTATGTAGATGTTACACAATGGTATAGTACACTTTCCAGTGAAGTAATTGAGTTTAAAATGAATGGAAACAGGGCCCCATTGAGTTAAAAGGGAGAATGGAAAATGGGACCCTGTGGAGTTTACAGGAAACGAGGCTATGATTATCTTACAGGAAACAAGGCTTAGGTGAGTCTACACTGGAAGCAGACCCAGTGTTTAAAGGAACTGCAGAAAACTTGTCCACACATGAGTTTAAAGGGAAAACAAACTGGAGGAGCCAAATGCCAAACCATAAGATTTCTGAACAATCAGATATTGAATAATCAGAGTTTTACTGCACAGGGCCTGAAATATGAACATGGATAATGGAACTGAATATTTTTCAATTATTCAAACTGCTCCTGCATTGTGAAAGAATGCTTATTCAGCAGCTTTCAGGTGTGGCTGGTTTCAGAAGCTTCAATAAAAAATATAAATCACTTCAGTAAGTAAGAGTTCTTCTTGATATCAAATTGGATCTGAGAGCAAGTGAAGCTGATGGAGGAAATGGAGGAGCATCGGGGTGTCACAGCTAGTGGATCATTTTTTAATAAAAGGACTTATTTTGAAAGATAGTATTGGGACAATATTTTCTCAGTGTCACCTGGAGGGTATGCGTTGTCCTTGGGTTGTTGACTTTTTATGTCTAATTGTTTGTCTTTGCTCCAGCTCTGGTTATCCACTTGACTTCCCGGTGTCCCATTTGGGATGATGTGGATTGTTAAACTCCACTTTGTGTGTATCACTTTTATTCAATTTAGGATCATTTAATTATCATGGTATTTTCGATCTCTGGAATTCCTACGTACTCCAGGATGTATTTCAGGAGGACATGCCAATGCCACTTTGTTGCATCGTTGTGGTTCCTTGTGTGTGAAACTCAAAATGAATTCTTCTGTGTATTGTTAGTGATTTCTGCTCATCAAGATTCTGCAGATAGTTTGCCTGAGTTCTTACTGGTTTTCCCAGTTAATTTTTGTAATAAGTCTTTAGTTTTGTTTTAATTGCTGAAGTCTCTGTGATTCCTGAGTTCGCTCTGTGACCCTGACGTACAGATGGTGGATCATTATGTTGGTATCAACCAATGCACATTCAGACGGAGACATGACACAAAGATTTTTACTCCTGAAGCTCTTCTTTCAGTTAGTACTGACGAAGGGTCTCGGCCCGAAACGTTGACAGTGCTTCTCCCTATAGATGCTGCCTGGCTTGCTGCGTTCCACCAGCATTTTGTGTGTGTACCTTGATTTTTGCTCCTCATGTACACGAAGGATGTAAGTAATAAAGTCAATTCAATTCAATGAGAGACATATTAAGGAAATTTTGTAAAATTGCAAAGTAAAGGAATGCATACCTAGAAGCATGACGCAAGAAATAAATCTTACCCTTAAAGGAGGTATATACCATGAGTAAGATACTGTTGCTTTACTATATTAGGAATATAATTGGGAAGGAATGTGAAAGACCTAATAGATTTTTTAATACATTTTCCAAGGACAGGTAGATAAAATTATGTGTTTTATAATTCTTGCTGTTGTGGAACGAAGAATCCCTCATATAGTCCATTCTCACATCATAGAGGAATGTTTGATTGATCTGTCACCATATAAGTGGAAAGAAGCTAGTTCACTTATAGTATGGTCTGCATATTTTCTAAGATTTGTGAACATTTTGGAGGTGAGGTATAATCTATCCACCAATATACAAAGGATCGCTCACATTTCATAACCTATCCAAAGCAAGAAAGTGCATTATCAGCTACTTCTGACATCCCTTTCCTTATATAATCCTTGTGTTTCTTGCAGACCTTTGTCTCTGGTTAGTCTCCAAACATATTAAAAACAGCACTTCAACTCAATCATTCGATACTTTGTCCACAGTTATATGATCACTGGTCATGAGCTACTGTGGAGTTATCAATGCTCAGCAGGACTGTCACCTTTATTCCCTTATTCCTGCAGAGATTTATAGTCTCAAGAACAAGCTTGGAGCTCTTTATTTTTCCACAGGAGACATTTATTTGTTTTCTCCTTTTTCTTAGGCATCTTTATCTTGGGAACAGGCTCGCTGCATTTTTTTGAATTATAGTTATCCAATAAGGATAACTTCTTGTCTCAAGAAGGCAAGTAAATTAAATATTCCCATTATACATCCTTCTGGAGAGTATTGCTTAATGAGAACTTGTACTGAAATGACCACTATAGTCTGATCACCATAAGGCAGCTTGACCCTTATTTATCCTACAAAGATTAAACTACTCACTTACACAGGCAACTCTATCTTCTGTGGGGCAGTAATGCACCAAATGATTCTACATTATGATATGCATTTCGCACTTCACTAGACTTGTGTCCAAACATTTCTTCAGGATGTTAAAATGAGTCCTGATATGAATAACCATTTTATCTTTACCCCCTTAAATTTATAACTGGAGAGAACTAAGTAATGTGCAGAAATGGAATTCAGGATCAGAGAATGACAGAATGGGAGCAGAATTCATCTAATGTTATTCAGTTTCATTAGAGTGGAAGGAAATATTGCATCTCCATTTAGATATGTCATCCTCTCTGCATATATTTCCCCGTTATGCTCCATTTCAGCCATACTAAATGCCCTGATTGTCAAGGTGGTGGTCCATCCTGTTGTGTTTTCTAACTCCCAAAAAATAAAATTAATTGAAAGTTAAACAAGGGAACCCAAAGTGCGAGTCCAACTTCATGTATGCTTTAAATGGGGTGCGCATGGTTCATGTGGTAGCGTCACTTATTTTTACAGATAACCTATAATGAATTATCTAAAGAAACACAAATTCTTAACAAACAATATATATATATATAAGATTACTCAAAACATTTCTGGAATACTAAGTACACAACACTCCTCCCTACTTAGCTATGAACTCCAACTCAGTAGAGAATGCATCTCAACTATATACACAGTATACTATATAATACAGTTACTACACAGCATAGTAAAATTGAAGTTATTCCAGTCAGACCTGAAGATTTAATTGCTGTGGAGGCTTTTTTATTCTTGCGGGATGATGCCTTTCCCGACAAGAGGTATCACTCTGCTTGGCAGGTGAGACCTGTGACTGTGAAACAATCTCAGGTTCCTTGACCTCCTTTGTGGTGGTTGTAGTAGTTGACTTGGGGACTGCAGGAATTGGTTTTGATAGCCATAGCCACCTTTCTTCTGCTTTCCTGCTCTCCTCAACTGATCGATGTGTCATCTCCAGATGATATCAGACACATCTTAGAGGATCTGTCCTGGAACCAATCATGTAAATGTAATTGTAAAGAAAGTATGACAACACCTCTACTTGCTTAGAAAGCTGCGGAGATTTGGCATGACATCAAAAACCTTGACAAACTTCTACAGCTGTGTAGTGGAGAGTTTGTGACAGGCTGCATCATAGCCTGGTATGGGAACACCAATGCCTTTGAATGGAAAATCCTACAAAGGTAGTGGATTCAACCCAGTGCTTAATGAGGAATGCCCTCCTAACCATTGAGCACATCACTGTCGTAGGAAAGCAGCATCCACCTCAAAGATCCTTACCACCCAGGCCATGCTCTTTTCTTGTTGCTGCCATCAGGCAGAAGAACCAGGTGTCACAGGACTCACACCACCAGGTTGAAGAACAGTAACCACCCCTCAACCATCAGGAATAGAAGACTCATCTATTGAGAAGTTCCCACAACCAATGGTCTCACTTAAGGACTCTATCTTGTAATTTCATGCTATTGTTATTTATTGCTATTTATTCATCATCACATTTCAAGAGTTTGTTGTCTTCTATGCTCTTGCTCTTTCATTGATCCTGTTTACAGTTACTATTCTATAGATTTGCTGAGTATGCCCGCAGGAAAATGAATCTCAGAAAGTGGTGACATTTATCTACTCTAATAATAACTTTTATTTTGAACTTCTTAAAATTTTTATTTCTTCCAAATCTTTGTCTGCCCAACAAAAACTATATTTAGAACTGTTGTCTACAGCCCACAGAGCATCGCCTACAATCACTGGCATCATCTTGGTCACCGAGACGATGTGGAGTTAGAAGCTAGAAAGGTGCATGTGAAAATGGACCTCAATTGAAAATTTTATGTCAGGCTTTTGATACTTGTTTTGATATGTTGGATTGATTTGATATTAAACAGCAACAAGTAGCAACACCTTTAGCAACTGAGGAAAAGGTCATGGCCTACATTTACAAATGGATATTAGAAGTGAATCTATTGTTCAATATTGTAGAGTAAATTCTCCTCATGCCAGTAGATTGTGGGAGATAAATATTTAAATCAGTGTGTGAAGTTTCAGCAAGAAAGCATCTATCTAATTGTGTTCAGATATCAAAGAAAGGTATGAGTTCAAAACCTCCTTGGAAGAATTATTTGTAAGCTTGCTTTATGCTTTGAAATATTTCTTGCAAATTGGGGAACATAATGTCTGTAAGGGTCTACTTTTCATTTATGAAAATAAATGAACCAAATTTTCTGGTTGTCTCATTATCAGAAGGATCTGGAAGCTCTAGAGAGGGGGCAGAGGGGATTTACCAGGATGCAGCCTGGATTAGAGAGCATGTGGAAAGATTGAGATAGTTAGAGCTATTCTCTTTGAGTGAAGAAGGATGGGAGGTGTCTTGATAGAGGTGTATAAGTTGATAAGAGGCATTGACAGAGTGGAGAGCCAATGCCGTTTACCCAGGGCAGAACTGATTAACATGAGAGAGACTCCTCTCTCCTTTAAGATCTTTAATCCTTTAAGATGGTTGGAGAAACATGTAAGGAAAATGTCAGAACTAGGTTTTTTACACAAGGAGTGGCAGGTGTGTGGAACACTCTGCGATGTATATTTGTACAGGCAGATACATTAGAAACATTCAAGAGACTCCTGGATGGGTACATGTATGAAAGAAAGAGGGCTATGCAGGCAGGAAGAACTAGATTGGTTTTGGAGTACTTTAAAAGATCGGTAGGACATCTGGGCCAAACTGCCTGTACTGTTCTATGTTCTAAACCTGTTCAAGAACTCACAGACGCAATTTTGCTTGGGTGTATGAATAATCTAAGCTTAGGTTAAGGGAGCTGGAACTAGCAAACAAACAGCTGTGTGAGTGAAATTCATTTCTCAACTTCGAGTTAAAGCAGCACTTACTGGGGTAGATAGTGGTAGTAGTGAACTGGCACTGAAGTCAATGAAAATAGTAATCTGGAGAGATAGGAACTAGACAGTTGTCTCACTGCTACACAGTGTATTGCATGTGACTGAATAAATTCAAGATCTGCCTGCTTAGTGTTGAGGTTTTACTATAAATGTGAATACAATAAGGTCTTTTAAGAGACTCTTAGATAGGTACATGAAGCTGAGAAATAGAGGGCTAAGCAGTAGGGAAATTCTAAGCTGCTTCTAGAGGTGGTTATGTAGTCAGCACAACATTGTGGGCTGAAGGGCCTGTAATTTGCAGTAGATTTCTATGTTCTAAGTTTTATAAACCTATGCGTGTTCTTTAAAATAAACACTCATACACTTTGCAGGGAGGTTTACAAACACAAAAGGTTTGCATTAGCTCAACATAATTAGCCTTTATTTTTGTAGTGGTCTCTCTATTTTATGTCCAAATTAATCATTGCCTAGAGAAATGCTGATCACTCCACAATGATTGATTACAGGGTGGCATGGTAGCATAGTGGTTAGCACAATGGTTCAATTCCCACAGTAGCCTGTAAGAAGTTTGCACGTTCTCCCCATGACCGTGTGGATTTCCACTGGGTGCTCTGGTTTCCTCCCACAGCCCAGCTGGTAGACCAATTGGTCATTGTAAATTGTCTCATGATTAAGCTCAGATTAGGTTCAAATGGTTCTGCTTATTATCAAAGAATGTATACAACATACAACCCGAAACACTTTGTCTTCGCGGGCATCCACGAGAAACAGAAGAACCCCAAAAGAATGAATAACAGAAAAATGTTAATACCCTCAAGCTCCCTCTCATCCCCCTGCAAAGCATCAATACATCAACCTGCTCCACCCATCGTAACTCCGTTAGGGGAATTGCTGGATGGTGCAGCTTGAGGAGTCAGAAGAAGCCTATTCCGCACTGAATCTCAATAAGTAAGTAAAATATCTTGCACCAAAGACAAGAATTTGATTTGTACCTCTAACAAATGTTTCCTTATTGTAGAACTAGAAGTGTTACAAAGCAGACAAAGCTTAGTCCTCTAATATGAAGATTGATGACGGAAGTCCTAATGGAAAAAAATACATTAGACACCCTCAAAAGTTTCCATTGAAGAAACGTGGAGGAAAATAACTGATGTGAAACTTAAGTGCAAAAGTAATTTCAGTTTCAGGTACAAGTGTCAGGGAGGTGTCTCAGAAATTAGTGCTGCAGTTGCTGGATAGGATGCAGTCATTCCTCCAAATCAGAAAGTTGTGGATTTACACTACTCCAGAATACACAGCTCACGCTGATGCTGCTATTTTGTGTTGAGGAAATACTGCACTAGCAGAAGTTCCAATTCTTGATAAGCCATTCAAATAAAGCCCCAATCACTACTTCTCATGATGAATAGTAAAAATAAACTTTACACCACTGCTTTATTTCACTACTTCTGACATTCTAGTCAAAACTTTTCTTGTTCTCAACCAGCATCAAAAAAGCTGATTAGCTGGCATACTGGCACTGTTCTTTGCAGGATCTTGCTGTGTTCAAGTTGGCTGTCATTTTGTCCTGTGAATGATGGTACTTCAGATAACTTGTCATTACCTGTAAAATGCTTTGACACATCCTGCTGTCAAAACGTGTGGAGGAGTAGGTCAGTGGTTTACATCAATATATGCAATGGAACCTTTCCTGTGGGTAACTGGAGAGGAAACCGATCACAAAGCATAGGTCAAGATGGTAGGTGCAGCAGATGAGGAACTGCTGACACTCAGAACTGCATTTCTTTGACCAGCATGTTCTGCTTTAAGTTCACTGAACTGTTCAGGGTGTGGGGAGTGTGACTGGTGTGTAACTGACTGGAAACTGCAGCAGAGCGGTCAGATAGAGCAAGCGCTGAAAGGTTGCTGACTATGTTTGACAGTAATCCAGTGTGCTTGTTATTTCTATTACTTTCTTCTCTTGTGGTTTGGGTCAATGTATTGAACCTTTTTTTATGCATCAATGGGCTGGAATTTCTTCAATAGACTTCCACTGTTCCTTGAGAAAAAAATTACCTTATGGTGACCAGCAGATGGCGGTGCAAACAAATTTCCTGGGGAGTTTGCATTGCTTTGATGCAGCATAGGTGCAAACCATTGTACTAACTGGACTCCTTTAAGTACAAAACTTCAGTCTGTGCTATTCAGGGGAGCTTACAGAGATAAACAGGAAATGTGTCTTCGATGGTGTCTTTTCTCTTCTGAACCTTTGCTTCTCCTCTGCCTGTGCTGACAGAGTCCTTGTCCATTTCCCACAACTCTACTCTCACTCCTCGTTTGGATGTAGCAAGGCAAAAATTTCCCCGATCCTCACATTCTGCTACTGTGGTCTCCACATTCAAAGATCAGCTGTTGTAATTTCTGCCGTTTTGATGAACACCTGGCACCAGACATAATCCTCCTCTGCTCTCCACTTCCAGCATTTCTATTTCTCTTTGTGCCTCCCTGGTCTGCTCTTCCACCTGCTCTTTATGCTCCGCCACCTACTCTGCACCTCACAGCATCTCAAGTCAAAATGGAGTAAATTTATTATCAAAGTATTAAATTTATTAAGATCATAAACTACTTGGAGTTCTATTTTCTTGCAGGTATTTACAGGAAAATAAAGTAATTCATAGCATTTATGAAAATCCCTATATAAACATCAAATGACAATGCAAAAGAAGGCAAACTGTGCAAACAAATTTTTAAAACACCTCGTGCCACTGCAGGACATACAACACCTGCCCTTTTCCCTTGATTTCTTTCTGGACCATGAATACCCTTGTGGACTAGACAATTTAACAAGCAGCATGCAAAATGAGCTTCAACATATTGATATTTCAGCTCAAAGTTCCAACTAAGTGCACATGAGCATCATGCAAACAATTTGATCAACCATTTCAGCTGAGGGATTACATCATCCAGCTCCCCATTGCGTGAATACTGACTGCCCAGTTCAATTGAACATATGGTCCACTCTAAGTGTGCTTCTAAATCGGCGTAAATGGTTAATTCTATTACCATGTTATTGCTTCCCACAGTCAGGAAATGGTTTGGGTGTCATAATTATATCAGTTCACGCTCTGGGGTCACATTAATCTCAAGGAGATTTCTTCCTGCTATGACTCTGAATCATTACTTCAGACACTCACACTGTGTCTCCCTCTCAAACCGTCAACCCAATGTTCTCTCCATCACATCACCTTAGGGAGATGTCCTCCTCCTGCTTACTATTAAATTATTGGTGTACAAACAATGGCCTAGAGACCCAATGATTAAAATTTCAAGACTGGTGACATTCCAAAGCAAATGGGTTTCACCCAAACAAGGCCTTCAACATTAACTTTTCTAAGAAGTGATTATACAGACCCAGATTTCGTGTACATCAAAGTGGTTTGTTATTGGAAATATTGCTAACAGCTTCACCCAATGATAAAACTGTCCACTTGATTCATAACCTATCTACCAAGCTAAGTACTCATTTCCTTCACCAACATATAGGTGTGCGGCGTTAACGTCCATGATATGTTCTGTGAAATCGGACATTATGTGATTTGGGCTTGTGCAAGCACCATATTATATACTTTGCCTCTTGCTGCTGCTATCACTAGGAGTGGTTTTGCTGCATTTGGAAGCCATGATGCACTTTACAGTAATATTTTTGGGAAGAAAATTAAACAGAGAGATAACGCTACTATTCTTAAGAGACACGCGATACACGAGATTGGTTACGTCTGCTACGTCACGTCCTCCGATCGGGACTACAGACGTATATGCAATCGGATGTTGTCCGAATGGACATTAAGCAGCACACACCGGTACAATGTTTGTTGCGTATGTCATCTATGAGGAGCATTGCAGTTACTCACCCAGGTTACACTGAGACCAACTCCCAAAACTGCAACATCCACAACCAAAAGAGACAAGAGCAAGGGTTCAAGGGAGCCCCTTGGTATCGTAAAGATTTTTACTTCTCACGTATGTGAAGGATTTAAGAAATAAAGTCAATTCAACAATTCCTGTTCAAATCACTCATCACCCTGATTTGGGGTGTAATAACATTACTTCATGGCTCTGGGGTACCTTCACCAGAAGGCCAGCAATGGTTCAAGAAGGTGGCTCGCCACACCATTGTCAAAGGCAATTAATTCTGGCTTTACTAGAATGCCCAAATCCCATAAATTAATAAATAAAAGCTATTTGAAGAAAGAGGATTGAGCTAATTTTAACAATCAAGTACTCTTATTAAATTGAGGGATATAGCCCAAGATTTAGGGGAGTAGATTTAGGACAAAGATGAGGATGAACTGCTTTTCCCAAAGGTTGGTGAATCTGTGGAATTCTCTGCCCAATGAATCAGAATCAGAATCAGGTTTATTATCACCGGTATGTGATGTGAAATGTATTAACTTAGCAGCAGCAGTTCAATCAATACTTAATATAGAAGAAAAAAAAACACACAATAAAATAATAATAATAATAATAATAAATACATAACTAAATCAATTACAGTATATGTATATTGAATAGATTAAAAATTGTGCAAAAAAACAGAAATACTGTATATTAAAAGAAGTGAGGTAGTGTCCAAAGCTTCAATGTCCATTTAGGGATCAGATGGTGGAGGGGAAGAAGCTGTTCCTGAATCACTGAGTGTGTGTCTTCAGGCTTCTGTATCTCCTACCTGATGGCAACAGCGAGAAAAGGGCATGCCCTGGGTGCTGGGGGTCCTTAATAATGGACGCTGCCTTTCTAGGACATTGCTCCTTGAAGATATTCTGGGTACATTGTAGGCTAGTACCCAAGATGCAGCTGAATAAATTTACAACCCTCTGCAGCTTCTTTCGGTACTAAGCAGTAGCCATTCCCCCCCCCCCCCCCCCAATAGCACGCAGTGATGCAGCCTGTCAGAATGCTCTCCACGGTACATCTATAGAAGTTGTTGTGTGTATTTGTTAACATACCAAATCTCTTCAAGCTCCTAATGAAGAATAGCTGCTGTCTTGCCTTCTCTATAACTACATCAATATGTTGGGGCCACATTAGATTCTAGAGATCTTGACGCCCAGGAACTTGAAACTGTGCATAACCCTAACCCTAACCCAATGAAGCAGTGGAGGCTACCTTAGTAAATATATTTAAGACGTTGTTGGATAAATTTTTGCCTAGTAGGGGAATTAAGGGCTGTGGGAAAAAGGCAGATAGGTGGAGATGAGTCCATGGCCAGATCAGCCATGGTCTTATTGAATGGCGGAGCAGTCTTGAATGGCCTACTCCTGTTCTTATTTCTTAAAAAAAAATTAATGAAATTCTGCCATTTGATATATCCTCCCCTGCTTTCCACTTTCAAGGGTTATGATGTAGGTACAATTTGTATGATTACAACTGCAGTGTAGTATGTAATTTAGGCTGTGCCAAGACCAGGTGATTCTTACACCTTTGTACTAACTCCATCAATTCAATGACCTAGAATGGTGGCATATTAAAGATTAATGACTTGACCAACATTGCCAAAGTATTAGATTGATCCTAAGCTCTCTTATTTACTTTTTCCAATATAAATACCAAAAGCCCGTAAGATATAAGGAGCAGTACTGAGCCCATCATTTTCTCTGCCACTCAATCATGGCTGATTTTTAAAAATCAATCTTATTTTCTTGTCATTTCCCTTAACTCTCTTACCAACCAAGAGCCTATCAATCACTGCATTAAATATACTCAATGACTTGGCCTCCATAGCCCTCTGTGGCAACAAATTCCACAGATTAAAAACACCCTATGCTTGAAGATATGCCCTCTCATCTGTTTTAAAAGGATTTTGCTTTTAGTTGAGATTATACACTCAAAACCTAGACTCTCCAACTAATGAAATATTCTATCTACCTCCACTCAGTCCAGTCCTTTCAGTTTCTGGTAGGCTTCAATGAGATCCCCCTAAATTTTTTCTGAACTCCATTGAGTAAGGGCCTCTAGACATCAAATGCTCTTCATACGTAAGACATTACATCCCTGTGATCATTCTTATAAACCTTGTGAAGCTTGGTCTCAAACATACAGTGCCTTGAAAAAGTATTCAGTCCCAACCTCTTGATCACAACCAGGGATTTTGATCAACTTAACTGAGAATTTTTATTTGTGAATCACATATTCCTCTTTTCACAGTACAGCCCAAAAAAACAGGGATCATTGTGAAGCATGAAAACTAAAAATTCAAAAACTGAAATGAGTGCAGTTCAAAAGTAATCAACCCCCTTTGATCAGTACTTCGTTGAAGCACTTCTTGCAGCAATTATAGCCAGTAGTCTGTTCTGTTACATTTCTATTACCGTAGATTCCGGACTACAGAGCGCACCTGATTAAAAGCCGCTGGCTCTAATTTTAGAAATAAAATCATTTTTTTAATTGTAAAGGCCGCATCGGATTTTAGGCCGCACCGGATTTTCGGCCGCAGGTGTCCCACGTTGTAATATGAGATATTTACACAGAAAGATATTACACGTGAGGATTTTTTTAACTTTTAATTAAATCCATATGGTAACAAAAACAAATACATATTGCAAATGCTTTTTTTCGAACCGTGCCCGTACTCGGCTACTTTTAAATATACGTTGCGTATACTTCTTTACTGAACAACATTCCAATATCTCCTAACGACTGGTAAAAAAATATATATATTGCAGCCTACCAGGAAAAGTTATTGATACCTTTAACTTAAAAGCAGAGTTCGCTCAGATCCAAAGCCGCTCGCGTAATGCGCTCCCTCCCTCCGTCCCGTTTCATCGCAAACCGGCATTTTCCCACAAGACACCGCGAAACTGGGTGTGGCGTCATAGCATCCCGCGATGTAGTACAGAAAACAAATATAGTTTAAACTAAGTAGGCAGCACAATGCTTCGAGTGTTTTCCATGTTGATGAGGGTGAGTACAAATGACTGATTTACAATAATTTAATTGTGAAAGTGCGCTTGATTTATCGTACAATTTCATTGGACCTCTGTGAACTACTCATCAATTTTATTGGTCTACTGTTACGAGGCAAAATGTTTACGAGGCGGCATGAAAAAAATCATGCATTAGCCGCTTCGGATTATTGGCCGCAAAGTTCAAAGCTGTTCAAAATGTGGGAAAAAAGTAGCGGCTTAAAATCCGGAATCTACGGTAGTTTTCCAAAATGTGATAGAGCAGGATTTGCCTAATGCTCCTTGTAAAATTGCTCAAATTGTGCCAGATTAGATGGGGAGCAGCAGTGAACCGCAATCTTGCTGGAGATATCCCATTGGGTTAAGGTCAGGACTCTGAATGGGTCACTCAAGGATTCTAATTTTCTTCATTTGAAGCCACTCCATGGTTGCTCTGACAGTGTGCCTTGGGTTGTTGTCCTGCTGAAAGACAATCTTTTTCCCCCATTTAAGTTTTCTGGCAGGCTAGCAGGCTTTTACCCAGGATCTGCCTCTACTTAGCAGCATTCATCGTCCCTTCAGTCCTGACCAGAAGCTGGTACCTGCTGCTGAAGAGCATCCCCATAGCATGATGCTACCATCCACCATACTTTACAGTAGAGATGGCGTTAACTGGCTGATGCACAGCATTAAATTTTCACCACACGTACCGCTTAGTGTTGAGGCCAAGAAGTTCCACTTTAGTCTCATCCGATCACAACATTCACCACATCTTTACAGTACCTTTTAAGTGATGCTGTGCAAGGTCTTTACGGGCATAGATATGCTTTTTTTTATTCCAGGGCTTCTTCCTTGTCACTCTTCCATAAATATGCTTCTTGTGCAAGGCCTTAGAGATTGTGGAGCCATATGGAGCAATGTGGCTGTGGTTTCACGATGGACTGCATGTGACCTGGCAATGAATGGGAGACCGCTTCACCAAGCACCTGCGCTCTATCCGCCAGAAAAAGTGGGATCTCCCAGTGGCCACTCATTTTAATTCCACTTCCCATTCCCATTCCGACATGTCAGTCGATGACCTCCTCTTCTGTCGCGATGAGGCCACACTCAGGTTGGAGGAGCAGCACCTTGTATTCTGTCTGGGTAGCCTCTAACCTTATGGAAACTAAATTATGAGGAACTGGTTATAAAATTGGCACATTGGGTTGGTAAATTTCTTTCAGAAGCACAAGAAAATCTGCAGATGGCGGCAATCCTAACAACACCTGAAGGGTCTCAGCCTGAAACATTGACTGTTCACTCTTTTCTATAGATGCTGTCTGGCCTGCTGAGTTCCTCCAGCACTTTGTGTGTGTTGGCAAATTACTTTAATGGGTATAACAGTGGGTAGGTAATAGCTGTTATTTAGAGAAATTATGCATGATTTGCAATAAGCAAACATTTCCTTAACACACAAAAACACAGGGAAAATGGTCCAACCGTGGATTACAAGAAAAATTAATTGTGGCACTAGATCAAATAAAAATCTTGATAAAATTGACAGGAAAATTATGCCTGAGGATTGGAAGTGATTTAGAAGTTGGCAAATGATGACATGAAATTAATACATTAAAGAAAAAGAAAAATGAAGCAAACTAGTGAAAAACATAAAAACAGATGTGAGAGCTTCTATAACAATTAAAGTGATGATTCTTGTTAAAGCCTTGTCAAGACACAGAGGTAAGTTTAGAGGAAAAGACCAGTGAGAGGCCCTTAGATACAAAGGTGGGAAAAATTGGACTCAGTAAATGGCAGAGGACTTAAGGCAAAATTTCTGTCTGTCTTTACAGAGGAATGCTTGCTACAGAAAGCGCACAGTGAAAATTCACAAAACTAATTTCTAGGATGGCAGGCTTGTCATGTGAAGAGAGATTTCTTCAGCTGGGTAACTATCTAGAATAATGACAGCTGATCTCCTTGAAACAAACTATATATACCAAGGGCTCAACAGGTAGTGGCATGGAAGATGTTTCCTCTGGCAAACAACTGTAATGCTAAGAGTCACACTCTCAAAATAAGGAATAAATAAAGGATGAAAAATTACTTTGCTATAAAGATGTGAGTTCTTGCAATTCTCTACCCTGAAAACCAGGAGTACGAAGGGAGCAATTTTCACTCTTGTCATGGTAATGAGGAAGAAGATGAAAGTATTAGCTTACCCACTATTATTATCACACCATTCATCTATTTCAACCCTCAAAAGCACCATCTGTTGGATTGACTTTTTCTTCTAGGCTCTGAACACAGACCATGGCTATGGCTTGTATAACCGTAACAAGGAATTTCCAAGCTTGAGAGACCCAGATGAATTAGATGGTAGATGCAAAAGCTGAGTGGCAGGCCGGCTGTGCTCCAGGCTCTGACGTCCATCTCCTATGTGTGTGCTGAATTTAGAGTTCTGCTTTGCAACAACTTTACAGGAAGCCGTATCTTGCTCGGATGGTGATCCGCGGCAGATTTCATTGCAGTACACCGCAGCCTCCCAGCTGAGCAGCAGCCAGAGTACAATCAGTGTCTGCATATTAATTGAAACACAGATGGCAGCACTGGAGGCAATCCTGCACAGATTGAGTGCAGGATGAATTGCGACTTCCAGATCATGACTGGTGCCTGAGGGTATTCTGAGAGCTGTTGTAAGCAGAGCTGATAGTATTGCTTCAGTTCAGAGCCTGATGAAATAGTGACAGCTGAAAATCATTTGTCCCTTATTGACTTTTATCCAAACATATGACAGATCTTCAGCCAATGAGATATGGACACCAAGACTGGACTTCCCCAGAACATCATTCAGAGAAGGAGGCAGCAATAATTCATTGCTTGGAATCACCAGTTTGAGCAGATGACCATATCAAGCCCTTTTCCCCAGGATCTGTAACACAGAATGATATGACAGTTATTGCCCATGACAGTCACCTTAAGATGTTGCCTTAAGAACTAGTGTGGTCTTTATAAGGAGACATCAATGTTCTGGGGAAGATGGGGTTGCTAAAGGTTGGTAAAAGTGGTTTGTTTGCACCTTGCAGCAAAGTAAAAATACAAAAGATTCACTTTTATCATGATTTGTTACCCAGTAAGTTGCTAACAATCATTCAAGTGATGATTCTTGTTAAAGCCACATCAGGACCAAGAACAGTCAAATACTTTTCTGCAATTGAATAGGTTTAGTTTTGAAGGAATGGCTTCTTACTTACAGAATGGCTGTGTTCTATTAGATAGATAGATAGATAGATAGATAGATAGATAGATAGATAGATAGATAGATAGATAGATACTTTATTCATCCCCATGGGGAAATTCAACTTTTTTCCAATGTCCCATACACTTGTTGTAGCAAAACTAATTACATACAATACTTAACTCAGTAAAAAATATGATATGCATCTAAATCACTATTAACTATTAATACTCACTATTAACTGACTATATCTCGACCTTAGGAAGAGTCAGAGGGGGCTTCACTGAGTTGATGCTGTATTGTAGTGCAGCTCACTGGTGTTCAGGTTTGTCTGGTGTCTGATTCGTTGCAAATCAACCCTTCCTCCTATGAAGTGCCTGAAATTGAATGGCCCCTTTGAGATTTCAGTGTCTCCACTAGCAGTCAGCACTGAGCTTTGGTTTGGAAGTGCTTCTTGCACAGGAGAGTTCCGCAACACCTACCTGCTCATCCCAGTCTGCATGATGGTCATCCCCTTTGTCTCCTCCACAACCTCTGTCGCATGGTGTGAGCACTCACTGACTCGAAACACTACCAAAATCTCAGATTTGAAACTGCACTGTCACCAGCTCTCCTCAAGTCCCAGAAACTCCTCTGGTTCAAACTCAACCAGCAGACTGCATCATCTGTGTATGTGTATCTGATGTGCTTCAGCACAAATAGCTCAGGATGCCTACATCCAGCCACAGCTGTTCTACTGTGGTAGAAATATAGAAACATTGGAAATCAGAGCAAGAGAAGCTCATTCAGCCTTCAACGTGCTCCTCCATTCAATGCAATGTATTGGCTGATTCTCAATTCAGGGATGCCACTTTTGACTAGAAATCAATCTGTCTTCTCAACCTGGCCTCCACACCCCTCTGTGTTGGAGAATTCTACTGATTTAGACTTATTCCATACATCCTCAGTCTATGGAAAGCTCCTTTCCACAATCCATCTACCTAGATAGATTTATTTCAAAGAAAAGCTTCTTCAGATTGATAAATTCTAGTGAATACTAGCCTGATTGAATTTATTTGTCATACAACTGTTCTACTACCCTAAGAGTTTGTTGATTTGTTTTGGAAGAGGTGGTCAAAAGGCCATATGATATAGGAGTAAAATTAGGCCGTTCAGCCCACTGAGACTGCACCATCATTTCATCACGGCTGATCTATTTCCCTCTCAACTCCAATCTCCTGCTTTCTCCCTGTAACCCTTCCTTATCCGAATACTCAAGAATCTGTCAAACTCTGCCTTAAATATACCCCATGACTTGGCCTCCACAGCCGCCTGTGGCAATGAATTCCACAAATACACCACTCGCTGGCTAAAGGAAATTCTCCGTTGTAGTGGGTGTCCCTCTATTCTGAGGCTGTGTCATCTGGTACTAGACTCACCCAGCATAGGAAACAACCTCTCGACATCCACTACATTAGGGCTTTCAACATTGGAATGGTTTCAATGAGATCTTCCCTAATTCTTCAAATTTTAGTGAGTAGAGGCCCAAGGCCATCAAATGCTCCTCGTATGATCAGCCTTTAAATTCCAGGATAATTTTCATGAACCTCCTTTGAACCTCCAATGTCAGCATATCCTTTGATAGATAAGGTGCCCAAACCTTTTCTATTATATGGCCTCTCTTTGGCTTTTATGTTGCTTTTGGCTTCCCTTGTCAGCCAGATGTGCACAATCCTGCCTTGAGATGTATCTATCCTGTGCCTTCTGTATAACTCCCAGAAATTCGAGCTGTTGCTGCTCTGCTGTCATCCCTGCTAGTGCCCCTCCAAACTAACTTTGGCCAGCTGCTCGTTATGCCTCTGTAATTCCCTTTACTCTGCTATAATCAGATTCAGATTCAGTTTATTGTCATTTAGAAACCACAAATGCAATGCGGTTAAAAAATGAGACAACGTTTCCCCAGAATGATATCACAAAAGCACATGACAAAACAGACCACACCAGAAAATCCACGTAATGTTTGGCAATCCCCAATCCAGAGTCCGGAGAGGCTGCTGCGTATTAATACCACGCTACCATCTAGCGCGTTCCCCGGAAAGGAGCTCCAACTCCACCAGACAAAAACAAGACCAAAAACTAAAGCTACAAGACCTGCACAAAACCACATATTTACAACATATAGTTACAACAGTGCAAACAATAGCATAATTGATAAAGAACAGACCATGGGCACAGTAAAAATAGTCCAAAGATGTTAAAGGACTATAAGTTCAAAAGAAATCACCACACAGTTTCCACAAGTCCCCAGGGTCCCGACAGACTCACCATCCCATGCTGGCAGCAGAAGGGAGTACTCCCGCTATGGACTTCCAAGGCACTGCCCGACTCAGCCTCGCAGACACAGCATACACCGAAAGCGACCTGACCACAGCGGACTCCGAGTCTGTCGAACCTCCGAGCCGATGACCATCCCCTCCGGCACCGCTTCTCTGAGCACCATCCTCTGCCGAGCGTATTAAGACGGCCCCGCCAATGGCCACCGGCAATGCGACCCTGAGGACTGGGGGCCTGCTCTTCCCAGCAGAGTCCCGGACCTCACAACAGCAGCAGAAACGAAAAAGATCTTCCTGGAATTTCCCGATGTTCCTCCGTGCTCCCACAACCGTTTTCAATCGATTATCATTGCGTATGGCACCCCACTTCACAAATAACAGAAAATCAGTTCCGGAGTGGCCGCTGCAAGCTGCATCGCGCTGCCATTTTGGATCTTGTAATACTGGTACACCTGACTTTAGCATCTCCCTCTGAAATCGCAGGATGAATTCTATCATATTATGATCACTGTCCCCTAAGGGTTCCTTTACCTTAAACTCTCTAATCAATTCCAGTTCATTGCACAACACCCAATCCAGAATAGCTGATCCCCAAGAGCTGGCTCAACCATGAACTGTTTTTAAAAGTCTTTTTGTAGGCATTCTACAAATTCCCCACTCTTGGGATTCAGCACCAGCCTAATTTTCCCGATCAACCTGCATATTGACATCCCCCATGACTATCATAACATCGCCCTTTTGACATGGCTTTTCTGTCCCCCATTGTAATTAGTAGCCCACATCTTTATGACTGTGTGGAGGTTTATATATAATTCCCATCAGGGTCTTTTTACTCTTGTGGTTTCTTGCCTCTACCCACAATGATTCTATAACTCTCAATCCTATGTCACCTCCTTCTAAGAGTTTAATTTCATTTTTTACCAACAGAGCCACCCCAGCCCCTCTGCCGACCTACCTCCCCTTTCGAGACAGTGTGCATCATTGGATGTTAAGCTCGCAGCTACAATCTCCTTTCAGCCACAACTTAGCGAAGGCCACAACGTTATACCTGCCAATTTCTAACTGTACTACAAGTTCATCTGCCCTATTCTGTATACAGTGTACATTCAAATATAAAACCTTCCGTCCGGTATTCATCATCCTTTTTGATTTTGCCCTTTTTTTTGCATTGCATCTCATTCTGTTGACTGCTCCTTTGCCCTATCATCAGCCTATCATTGCTAGAAATCACATTGCACATTGCCTCGCCTCTGTTTGTAAACCAGCTGCCCCATCCTCAGCCCTATAACTCCGATTCCCATCCTCTTGCCACATTAGTTTAATGCGCCCCCCCCCCCCCCACCAAACGGCTTTCACAAATCTACCTGCAAGGATATTAGTCCGTCTCAGGCTCAGGTGTAACCAGTCACTTTGCATAGGTTGTACCTTCCCCAGAAGATACCCCAATGATCCAGAAACCCTGTCCCCTGCACCAGTTCCTCTGCCACGTACTTATCTGTCAAATGCTCCTGTCTCTGCCCTCACTGGCAAGTGGCACAGGCAGCAATCCAGAGAGTACTATTCTGGCTGTCCTGCTTTTCAGCTTTCTACCTTGCTCCCTTAAATCTCTCTTCAGGACCCCTTTGACTTTCCAACCTTTCATTAGTGCCAATATGTAGCAAGACTTCTGGCTGCTCACCACCCCCACCCTCCACCTTTAAGAATGCCGTGGATCTGATCCTAGACATCCCTGACCTTGGCACCTGGGAGGCAACATGCCATCTTGGTGTCTCTATTGTGTTCACAGGATCTCATCTTCAGTCCTCTGACTATCTTCAGTCCTATGAACACTGCAGTCCCTTTCACCTCTTCTGAGCCACAGCACCCGACTCAGTGCCAGAGACCTGGTCGCTGCAGCTCCCCTGGTAGGTGGACCACCCTTAACAGTATCCAAAATGGTATATTTATAATTGACGGGAATGGCCACAGGGGTACTGCGATTGTTGACATGGACTTTAGGAAGACCTTTAACAAGGTCCCACATAGTGGGCTGGTCTTGAAGGTTAGATCACATTGGATCCAGCGTGAGCTGGCCACTTGATTTGCAATTGGCTTGGGGAGGAGGGAATGGAGGATTGTTTATCAGACTGGAGTTCTATACCAGAAGTTTATCACAGTGATCAGTGCTGTCTCCACTATTGATCGGCATCAATATTAATGATCTGGATGAGAATATATCTGGTTGGTATGGTTCATAGTTTGCAGATGACACCAAAATTAGTGTTAGACTAGGCAGGGAAGGAGCTTATTTATGATCACTACTTACAGGTAGTGTTCTTTTCTTAAGACTCTATTCAATAAAAATAATTATTATCCAGTCCTGATATGTAACCTATCTTTTAAAATATATCTATTGTTTAAATAAATAATTATTGTTAAAAGGTGTTAACTAGAACACAAGAATCAAAGTTCAAAATTCAAAGTAAAGTTCAAAGTAAATTTAATTATCAAAGTACATATACTGTATGTCACCATATACAATCCCAGAGATTCATTTTCCTCTGGGCATGCTCTGCAAACCGACAGAATAGTAACTCTAACAGGATCAAGGATAAATCAACCAGAGTGCAGAAGACTGTGCAATTGCAAATATAAACAATGAGAACATGAGATAAAGAGTCCTTAAAGTGAGAGCTTTGGTTGTGGGAACATTTCAATGACGGGGCTCGTGATCTGTAGTTATCCCCTTTATTTCAAGAGCCTGATGGCCGTGGGGTAGTAACTGTTCTTGAACATGGTGGTGTGAGTCCTGAGGCTTTTGGATCTTCTACTCGATGGCAGCAGCGAGAATAGAGCATGACCTGGTGGTGAGAATCTCTGATGATGGACTACGAGTATGTCAGGGAAGGAAAACTACTGTCAGGAATTAACTACCCCAAGAAATCTACACAGAGTGAGTGAAATAAAACAAGGCCCATTGACTGATTGAAGTAATTGTTCAATGCAAACTAAAGGTCATTGCATTAACTGCCACAGACTCATAGCTTTGATAAAATTAAAATAAGAACAATCATTTATGTCACAGATGTGGAAGGTAAGTTCAACTTGTGAAAATCTCCCGAGCAGATAGGAAGCTAATTTCCAGGTAGTCTAGGAGTATCATTTCAAATACAAATGATACCCAGAGACTTAAGAGTCAGAAAAGTCCATGGAGAACTTAACATGGAATTGATTCAAGTTGATACAGGTCAGATTCAGAGCAAGTAACACAGAAAGCAAAGGAAGGTGATGAATGGAATAAAGAGCATTTCTTTGTTAGTATGAAATAAAAGAGCTAAAGTAAGATAAAACTTCTTTGTACATTCTGTTGCTAATGTATTCTATTGTCTACACAGTATAATGCAGTAATGTGTGGTCTGTCTGTACAAAAAAAGAGGTGAAGGAATGGCAGGAACACCTGACCACTTCCTGTACAAACAGAAGGAAAGAGACTGTCACCAGCCTACCCAGAATCAAGGACATATACACAGAAAGGTGATGGATAAAGGCCGGTAACATCATGAAGGATCCCACCCACTCTGCTTATGGACTATTTGACCCACTCCTATCAGGGAGGAGGCTCCGTAGCATCCACTGCAGGACCACTTTACTCAAAAACAGTTACTTTCCTCAAGTAGTAAGGTTGATCAACACCTCCATCCACTAATCCACCCTCCACACCCTGAACCATCACGACTTTATCATTTCCTGTCAGTCATTTTATGTACAGGCACTTTTGACCCAAGCATCACTTTATGGACATGCAATCAATTTTTGTATATAAGATATCTTATGTATTCATATTTCTTGTGTTATTTTGCTTAGTGTGTTCTTTACCTTATTGTGTTTTTTGTGCTGCAAAGGATCTGGAGTAACAATTACTTTGTCCTCCTTTACATGTAATGTACTGGAAATTACATTAAACAATTTAAATTCTGCTATAAACTCTATTTTTTGCCCCTTTTCTCAGGTCTGATCAAATCTCAGGGTCTGAACCAGTAACTATCTGACCTTCTGAACTTTCAGGCATTTCCTATTTTGGTCTAGGCTTTCAGAGTTTAACGGTAATTTCAACAACTATGGATGTGACCATTCTTGGACAGCAAGCGTCTGAGGTAATAATTCTTTCACTCCCACTTACACATCACTGGAGCAGTTACTGAAGTGTTGAACTAATCACCTGCCTCTGCTATCAGAACTTCATTTATAAAGTTAACTAAAGCTTGGAATTTAAAGAATTTTGTCTTGTCAGATTAGTTAACAGTTGCATTTTGGCTTCAGTTATCTTTAGAATTTAGGTGCAGAACTAAAGTTACATGGAATGCACTGGATGTCTACTTTCACAACGCAATCCTCATTTAGTTTTTGTTTTTTAACCTTGGAAATTACATCTTCCAAGGTTGAAGACAATCAATCTTCCTCACTTAAATTTGTCTTTGTAGCTGTCCTTGAATAAAATAAATAAACCAAGTCAGCACTTCAATGCCTGAGACTGTCAGAATAGCTTCGGATGGTTCAGTGCCCCAATGCTACTAACATAGATTTTACAATAAAAATAATGGGGAAGTTATCAGGACTGATTGTCACCAAAGACTAAATCAAGTGTCAATTTTCAGCAACCACAGCGCATCAGAGAGGCAGATATCATAAAGTTGTTGTTTAGTTTTTCCATAAGTTTTTCATATAACAACATCTCAGCAATGTGCATGGCATTGACACATGTGGAAATTGTTAATTATCTGTAAGTCTTCTTATCAATGAAATTTAATTTAACAAAGTGGAGGCTTTTTCCTTCAGATTTCAATTATGATTGAAGGTACACAAAAATGATATTAAGTATGTTTTATTTCTTACTGTCATTTTTGTTGCCTTTTTCTTTCAACAATTTTGCTTGAGTTGGCATAGAATTAGATATTGTAACATGCACTTCACAGTTTACATGTAATGAATTTTATCAATCATGATTCAGTTTGATTAATTAAAAAATGCTGATTCACGAATTCTTTCAGTCTTCACTGAGATACCATATTCCCTCTGAAGTGGTCCGCACTGAAATGATTTCTGATCTCATCCATTTCCACTGCAAAATCTAGAAAGTCTGTGAACATGTAATGAGTTGGCTGGTGCATTCATTGATGATTGCAACATTTGGGATAAAGTATTTACCTGATCTAAGTGACTTTGAACATGGAATGATTGCAATGGTGCCAAATGGGGTGGTTTGCGTATCTTAGAAATTGCTGATCTCTTAGGATTTTTTCTAGAGTTTATAGAAAAAAATCCAGTGAGTGGCAGTTCTTTGGGTGAAAGTGCCTTGTTGATGAGAGTGTTCAGAGGAGATTGGCCAGACTGGTTCAAGCTGACAGGAAGGCGACAGTAACTCAGATAACAACACAGTACCACAGTGGTGTGCAGAACAGCATTCTGAAAGCACAACACGTCAAATCATGAAGTGGATGGACTGCAGCAGTAGAAGACTACGACCATACACTAAGCTGTCACTTTACTAGGTACATGAGGTAATTTATAAAGTGGTTGCAGAGTGTATAACCTGCAAGGAAAATCTTGTAATATATCCTTAAAATCTTATGCTTAAGTGAAAATGTTGAGGAAAGATTTTAATTGCTTGATGAGCCATAATCATAATCAATCCCTCACTTAAATATTTCAAATACTTGGTATTTGAGAATTTTAAAATAATTCATATTATGGGCTTTCAGCTTTTAGCATGACAAATTGTAGGCTCCAATCTTCAATGAGCATACATCCTCCATACAATAATTAAAAGTCCTGCTTTTACCCAGAATTGTTGATATATTAGTTTATTATTGTCACATTTACCAAGGTACAGTAAAAAAAAACGTCTTGAATACTGTCCTACAGATCAATCCAGTACAACAGTGAAATGAAGCAGGAAAAAGTAAAACAATAATAGAATTAAGAATAAAGTGTTACAGACCAAAGAAAATGTATGCAGATAGGCAATGAGGTACAAGATCATAATGAAGTAGATTGCGAGTCCATAGTAGGGGAACATTCAGAAGTCCTATCAAGGAAGCTGTCTTTGTGCCTGGTGGTACATGCTTTCAGAGTGATGGGTGGGGGAGATTTTTGATTATGCTGGCTGCTTTACTGAGGCAACAAGAAGTGTAGACAGAGTCTATGGAGGGGAAACTGGTTTCCATGATGTGTTGATCTGTGCCCACAACTCTCTATCATTTCTTGTGACCATGGGCTGAGCAGTTGTCATACCAAGTCATGATACATCTGGATATGATGCTTTCCATGTTGCATAGATAAAAATTGGGGAGGGTCAAAGGGAACATGCCAAATTTATTTAGCTACCTGAGGAATTAGAAGCACTGGGAAATTTTCTGACTGTAGCATTAACATGGCTATCAGTGATGTTCATCTAGGAACTTGAAACTCTCTCGACGTCAGCACTGTTGTTGTAAACGGGAGGATGTACACCACCCACTTTCTTTTTTTTATTAGTTTTTTTTAAAATTTTTTAATTAGTTTTTCAAAACATTTTACAAAATTAAAAACCCCAAATCCCAATGAGGAGCATTAATACAGAGCAAGGTTAAGCATACAATAACAATATGCTACACAGGAAGAGAATTTAACAAAAGAGCACCTAAATTAAAGACAAGTGAGCTTAGTGTCCTCCCCAAACCCCACAACACAAGAAAAAAAAACAACAATTCCAGACCAACCACCACACAATATAGAGAGTATAAGTCCGGACAGTCAAACTCCCAGACTGTGAATACACTTAGCAACAGAGGATAATAATGCCTACTACTAGAAAAAAAAAGGGAGCTGAAAGCAAGGGACCGAAAAGAAAAAAAAACCCTAGTCAAGAGGAAGGTTATGAAAGTACTCGATAAAAGGTCCCCAGACCTTATGGAACTTTAGATCCGAATTAAGAACTGAATAATGAATTTTTTCGAGGTCCAAGCAGGCCATAATGTCGTTAAGCCATTGCGCATGAGTGGGCGGGGCAACATCTCTCCATCTAAGGAGGATCAAGCGTCTTGCCAGGAGAGAGGCAAAGGATAGTATTCGGCATTTGGTTGGACCCAGACATAAATCTGTCTCGCCCCAAAAACCGAACAGAGCAATTAAGGGGTTAGGTTCTAGGTGCTGATTCAGAATACCCGATAGTGTAGTGAAGACATCTTTCCAGAATTTCTCCAAGTTAGGACAGAGCCAGTACATATGAATGAGAGAGGCCACGCCCCTCTTGCATTTATCACAGAGCGGACTAATGCCAGGGAAGAATCGAGATAGTTTAGATTTAGACATATGGGCTCTATGAACAATCTTAAACTGTAAGAGACAATGGCGAGCACAAAGAGAGGTTGAGTTAACCGATTTGAGAACTGAGTCCCAGCTCTCCTCGGATAAGGAGATATTTAAATCCTGCTCCCAGGCCATTTTAATTTTATCCACAGGGGCCCGTCGTAAGGCTGCTAGTTTATCTTGGATAATTGAAATTAAACCTTTACCTAGTGGATTAATGGAGAGAAATAGGTCCATAGCATTTTTCGCAGGCATTTCAGGAAAGTTAGGAATTAAAGG
Source organism: Hemitrygon akajei (assembly GCF_048418815.1). Classification (NCBI taxonomy): domain Eukaryota; kingdom Metazoa; phylum Chordata; class Chondrichthyes; order Myliobatiformes; family Dasyatidae; genus Hemitrygon; species Hemitrygon akajei. The sequence goes on along the minus strand of NC_133136.1, from coordinate 85,562,807 downwards.
AGCAGTAAAGTGTCGGATTTGGAGATATCTGAAAAAGTGAGCGTTAGGCAGGTTGAACTTAACAGAGAGCTGTTGAAAAGAAGCGAAGCGGTTATCAATGAAGAGATCTTCAAAATGTCTAATGCCCTTCCTGTACCAAACATGGAATGCTGAATCGAACGTGGTAGGTAAAAAAAGGTGATTATGTGCGACAGGGCTAGAAATGGAAAACCCCTGGAAACCATAGCATTTCCTGAACTGAGCCCATATACGCAAAGTGTGTCTAACCAGAGGATTAGCTATTGATCTGGGCAGACTGCTAGGGTGTGCAGAGCCAAGAAATGCAGATATAGATAATTCTTTAGTGGAGCTCAACTCCATTGCCACCCAGTTAGGGCACTCAGGTTGACCGTGGAAGAAAGACCAGAAGGCAGCACAACGTATATTAGCTGCCCAGTAATATAAGCGAAAGTTAGGTAAAGCCATGCCACCCTCTTTTTTAGATTTTTGGAGGTGGATTTTATTAATTCTAGAGCGCTTATTCTGCCACAGATATGACAAAATAATAGAGTCTAAGGAATCAAAAAAAGATTTAGGAATAAAAATTGGGATAGATTGAAATAAGTATAAGAATTTGGGGAGAACATACATTTTGACAACATTGATACGACCTACCAAGGACATAGATAGAGGTGACCATTGTACCAGATTCTGTTTTGTAGCATATGAAAGATTGACAAAGTTTTCATGAAAGAGATCTTTAAACTTCCTTGTGACTGTAATTCCAAGATAAGTAAATTAATTATGGACTACTTTAAAAGGGAGATCACGAAATATTAGTTCTTGTGCTTCTTTATTAATTGGGAAAAGTTCACTCTTATGTAAGTTGAGTTTATAGCCAGAGATCTGGCTAAACTGGTCAAGAAGTGAAAACATTAGAGGTAAGGATGTAGACGGATATGAGAAAAAGAGTAGTAGGTCATCAGCATAGAGAGAGACTTTATGCTCAACACCCCCTCTCCAAATCCCGGTCAGTTCAGGACATTTTCGAAATGCTATCGCCAGAGGTTCTATAGCCAAATCAAAGAGAAAGGGACTTAAGGGGTATCCCTGACGGGTGCCACGTTTGAGATTGAATACTTGGGATTTCTGAAAGTTAGTTAGAACAGAAGCAGTAGGACACAGGTACAGCAATTGGATCCAAGAGATGAAACTTTGGCCGAGGTCAAATTTTTCTAAGACTGCAAAAGGTAGTTCCACTCTATACGATCAAATGCTTTCTCCGCATCAAGGGAGATAACACATTCAGGAGTCCCAGTTGGAACTGAGTATAAAATATTAAATAGACGCCGTATGTTAAAAAAAGGGAGACGGTTTTTAATAAAGCCTGTTTGGTCATCAGAGATAATGGAGGGAATAACGGTTTCTAATCTATGAGCCAACACTTTAGCTAAGATCTTTACATCAACATTGAGCAGAGAGATCGGCCTGTACGAGGAACACTCTGTTGGGTCTTTGCCCTTTTTTAAAAGAAGAATAATAGATGCTTCATTGAAAGAGGGTGGCAATTTGCCGTAGTTAAACGAGTCAGATAATACTGAAAGTAACTGAGGAGAAAGAAGTGAGGAGAATGATTTATAAAATTCCACAGGGAACCCATCAGGTCCAGGAGATTTCCCTGAGGACAGTGCAGAAATTGCAAAAGATATTTCTTCTAGTGATATAGGCGCATTAAGTTTGGCTTTGAAATCAGATGAAAGTGAGGGGATATTCAGATTCTGTAAAAATTGATCCACAGAGATATTGTCATTCAGGGATTCAGAGGAATAAAGCCGAGAATAAAAATTTTTAAATGCGTCATTAATTTCTAAATGATCCGATGTAAAGTCTCCGTTCTCCTTCCGGATCTTTGTAATATGTTGTTTGGCTTTAGAACGCCTCAGCTGATTGGCTAGGAATTTACCAGACTTATCCCCATGAATGTAAAAACGGCTCTTGCTTTCGAGAAGTTGACGTTCGACAGGTTGAGTGGACAGAAGGTTAAATTTAGTTTGGAGTTCAACGCGCTTCTTGTATAATTCAGGGTTCTTAGTTTGGGCATATAATTGATCCACATCTTTAATCTGGTTAATGAGGTCTGCTCGATCTGCACGGGATCTTCTATTGAGATTTGCTGTGTAAGAGATTATTTGACCCCTCAAATATGCTTTCATGGCATCCCAGACAATCTGGGATGGCACTTCAGGTGATGTATTAGTGTTAAAATAGAAGGTTATCTGGTCTTTAATAAATTTTACGAAATCATCATCCGATAATAAAGTTGAATCGAACCGCCAGTGTTTGTTCCTCTGAGGGAGACCGGGAAAGTTCAGAGAGGGGGTAATTGGGGCATGGTCAGAAATCAGTATACTCTGATAGTCACAAGTGTGGGCAAATGGGATAAGTTGGTTATCGAGTAGGAAATAGTCAATTCTAGTGAAGGTATGGTGAACATGTGAGAAAAAGGAATAATCTCTCTCCGTAGGATGGAGGAAACGCCATATATCAGAGATACCAAAATTAGAGAGAAACGACTGAATAGCTAAGGCAGATTTGGTAGGTGATCTGGTAACAGAGGACGATCGGTCCAGTTTAGGATCCAACCAACAGTTAAAGTCACCACCCAATATAAGAGAGTATGAGTTTAAGTCTGGTAGTGAGGAAAAAAAACGTTCAAAAAAGTTAACATCATCAAAGTTGGGGGCATACAGGTTTGCTAGTGCAACTTTAGTGTTATATAGTTTACCAGAAACAATAATAAAACAGCCATTTGTGTCCGATATTTTATTATGGAGTTCAAAAGGAATATTTGAGTTAATAAGAATGGAGACTCCCCTAGCTTTAACGGCAAAGGATGAATGAAAATGCTGACCCGCCCACTTGGACAAAAGCCGGGAGTTATCGAAACAACGAATATGAGTTTCTTGGAGGAAAGCAATGTCAGCTTTGAGTTGTTTAATATGTGAGAATACCTTCCTCCTTTTAACAGGGTGGTTCAGTCCCTTTACATTCCAGCTCACAAATTTAAGTGCACTAGCCATTATCAATTACTAATGCATAAAAGGCAGCAGGCATATAAAAAATCAAGCGGTACAATAGCAGTCTGGGAGCAGAGATGTAAACATAGATTCGTAAGGTCAAAATATAAACATGTCCTAAACAATAAAGAAATCTTGGAACTGGAAAACTCACCTCACCCACACAACCCAAAACTAGACGGCTACCAAAACAAGTAGCTAGCTCTACCAAAAAAATTAACCCAAATACAACTTCCAGATCTGTGTCATTGACAGCAGTTCCGTATAAATGCTATAACAAACAGTAACTAGTTTATGCACTAGAAAACATAACTACAGATTAGAACACCTTCTGCCGAGATATACAACTTAATACAGAGAAAATCGGAAGAAAACCAAAACTAACCTACCCGCGAAATATTATAGAAGGATAAAGTAAGAGAAAGGGGGAAAAAAAAGGTAAGAAGGAAAAAGAAAAAAAGAGGAAGGGGAAAATTATAAATTCAAGACGAGTATTTATCAACCATTTACCGAGAAGGGAGAAAAAAACATTCAGAGAATGGAAAAAAAAAGTGGGTGAAGAAAAGAAAAAGATAAAATAAATAAGTATTTAAAACAGAGGAAAAATAAATCAGCAGTTGAACTGTGAACCGACAAACAGGGAGACCTTCACTAAAGACTTCAAACCTCCAAAACAAGTTAGATTTAGTTGTAGAACTCTGTAGGTAAAGTTATACAGAGGTGAAAATAGATTACACACACACCAAATCCCGGGAGAGATTGTCAACAGCCTTTAGAGTTTCAGTGAATAATGTCTGAGTGATTCAAGTGAATTCCGAGTCCAGAGAAAGTAATTTTACTACGAGGAGTACTTATCCACCATTTTAGGAAGTCCGATCAGATTCCGAAGATGGCTGGATAGCCGGAAGACTTGCCACAAACGCTTCAGCTTCCCTCGCTGATTTGAACCACTTGAATTCCCCGGTATTAAACTTGATTCTTAGGTCAGCAAGGTTATGCAAGGAAGGTTTGAAACCACGATCAAAAAGCACTTTCATTACGCCTTTATACTCAGCGCGCATCTTTAAGGTCTGGGGTGCAAAATCTTCCACAAAGCGAATGGTTGTATCCTGGAAAGAAAAAGAGCCTCTGCGACGTGCCTCCACAATCAGACTGTGTTTTACCTGGTATTGATGGAAACACAAGATTACTGGTCGCGGACGGGTGCCCAGAATTCCGGGGGGGACGTTAACTCTGTGTGCCCGTTCGAGCTCGGGCGGGTTTGGAAGCAGATCCTTCCCGAATATCTCACAGAGAAACTCGGCGAAAAACTTCACAGTTGACCCCTTCTCAGTTGCCTCTGGTAATCCCAGAATTCTGATGTTGCAGCGTCTGCTGCGATTTTCGAGATCCACCATTTTGGAAAGAAGTTTATTAGATTTTTCCTCTAAGCTGGAACAGAGAGTCTCCAAGTATCGAACCCGACTTTCTAAAGCTTCAGAAGTTGAATCGATGCGAGATAAGTGTTCAGCATGTTTGTCCACTTTATCGTTGATCCGATCCAGTTTCTCTTCTAACTGTTTGAAAGCGGTTTTAATTTCCTTTAAGATTTCGTCTCGGAGATTTGCAAGCGCCTCCATCGTCACGTCCGACGAGGTCGTAGTTTCTTTTCTCCCGGATTTAGAACTCTTGCTAGACATTGTAGGTTAGATATATTCACAGGCAAGTAAGAGATACCGAAATAATTCCTATCTAAGCTTTATAAAATGGAGACATTTAGTGCAAAGGTAGCGACAGTAACGGAACAAAAGTTCGGAGCAGCTAAGCAATCGCCATCTTACCGGAAGTCCTTATTAGTTTTTTTATTAGTTTTTCAAAACATTTTACAAATTAAAAACCCCAAATCCCAATGAGGAACATTAATACAGTGCAAAATTAAGCATACAATAACAATATGCTACAAAGGAAGAGAATTAACAAAAAAGCACCTAAATTAAAGACAAGTAAGCTTAGTATCCTCCCCAAGCCCCACAACACAAGAAAAAACAACAACAACTCCAGACCAACCACAACACAATATAGAGAGTATAAGTCAGAACAGTCAAACTCCCAGACTGTGAATACACTTAGCAACAGGGGATAATAACACTGTTTCTCTCTAATATCCAAAGCTATCCAATAACACTGGTTATTGTCAAGGTGCTCCAATGAGAATCAATGACTAATGGTCTGAATACAGACAAAAAATGTGTGTGTTTTAAATATGAAACTAATAACCTTTGGACTTTCTTACTTACTTAACTGCAGTAGGTTCAAAATCCGTTATTTACAAAATACAAAATTTAAAGATGTCACTGTGAAATTTATAAATAAATGCCAATAATGACAATTAGCTGTAAAATAACTCCATGAAGCTTTGCTGTGTGAAACGGCCTGACTTCCTTGGCTGCACAAGTCTAGGGAAGACACACTCAAGTCCTGCCAAACTCGTGAGATTGAGATAACTCGTCCCACACCAAACCCCAGTTTGAGTGGATGCTGTGTAATTTTCTACACTGTTACAAATTAGTGCCATGAAATAACAGACAGTACATTGCATACAATTAAAGGGATTATATTTATGAATCTTAACTGAAGGGTTAGTAAAGACTAACAAAAAGAAAAAGGCCCATTCTAATTAAGCAGTCAAATGTGCACAAGTTGGAGCTCATCTTGAACTTCTCTATCACTCACTCGCTGGTCCTTCGGTCAATGTGAACACCCACACCACCTTCCGAACATCGCTCGCAATCCATCTTGAACAAACGCGTCTCCCACCGGATCGTATGCTACGATCGGTTCTCCCCAGCATTTTCTCTATTCATCTCCCCATGATCAAAAGCCCCAAGCCCCACTGTCCCTCACCAAGAAAACCTCCCGCTAATTGGATGGCACACATTCCTCATCATCCCTTATCTTCCACAATAACCCAAACATGCTGAAAGCAGAACAGACAACCCGTACAGAGCTGCTAAATGAAATACCTACAATATAACAGTAAAGATGTGAACCAGGGCATTACATATGTATGCAAAAAAGTGACTGGATTTGATAATTATATATTTTAAAGAGGGAAACGGGCTACAGGATAGCACTGAACGAGACATAAGGCTTTGAGGAAAGATAAAGGGGAAAACTTATAGATCGACAAGCTATGAACACGTTTGATTAGAATCCTTTTCTATCCACCCAATTAAGATTAATTGTTAACACTAAGAAGCGGCTTGGGAATGCTGAGAAACGTCCAATTATACTGAAAAGGAAAGCAGGGATGATTGCAACCGTTACGGCTATGCTGAAGTGAAGTTTGATAAATATTGATCAGATCACCCAGAATGCTGCTCAGCCTTGATTAAAACCGAAGAACAGTGTAGCTTGTAGGGGAATGAAGTTTGAGAGCGTGAGGAGTGGGTTTGATCAAGTGGCCCATGGCAGAATCTGCAAAGGTAAGAACACTTAGAATCACAATGTTTATGGTCGGGTTGTTTCACAGTTTACAGGTCATTTTCAAATCATCTGTATAAAGGACTGTTAAGTTAATTCTCTTTGCTTTTCTTCTCACCCGCCCTTGCCCTCTTTCCTCCTTGGTCCTCTGTCTCTGAATTGCCTCTCCGTGTTTTCCACAACCCCATCTACCTCCCAACCTGCTCTGAATCCTTCCCTTTGCCCTTTTCCTTTCCTCATATCATCATCTTCTATCACCTGAACCCATCTTCCTTCTCCTATGCTGAGCACCAATTTCTCTTCTCACCTTTGCTCTCCTGCTGTATTTTCTCTGCCTCCAAACCCAACCCAAGGCCCCCCTTCCTCTCCCGCCTCCACTGCTGGGTCTACAAATATTCAACAAACCCACAAACTGGACAAGAAGGATCAACTCTCCAGCCTCCAGGTCCTGATTACACTCAGCTAATCCTGACAAAGTATACCATTCATTTGCATGCCTGGTACCAGAAACTCAGAATGGCAATCCGTGACCCATAATTGCTCAAAACGGTGAAGGAACATTCAGGATGGCATTTATAACCTTGAGATCCTTTGTCAGAAGTGCACGAATTATCTAGAGCATAATTGAAGTAATGAGCACACACCTCGTCAATACCTTATCAAGGACTTTCTGCTGTATGTGTGTCAGAGACTGTAGGGGCCCACAATGCCCTCACCAGCCACTTTCGAACACCTGGAACTGCAGTGGAAGCAAGTTATTTTCAAAGGGAGAAACCTCTACACTTAAAGGTGAATGATGCTTTGGAATTTATTTCCTTGGACATTTGTGAGGGCACATTCATAATGTTAATTCCAAACAATGGTGGATGGATTTCTGGATATTAATGTAATGAAACAAAATGGGGACAATGCTGGAAAATAGAACTGAGGCAGAAGATCAGTTATGGCGTGATCAGTGGTGCAGCAGGCTCAAAGGGCCAGATTGCCTTCTAACTCATTACTCTCAAGACCCCAAAACTGCCAGAAAAATATAGAACATTAGCTAAATGTAACTTGCAGAGAGCACTATTGTGCATTAGACAATGTGGTAAAATATGGCAACAAGTGTGATATTGTAACTTTATTTAATGTGGAAAGAAATCCCAATCTGCTTCAGTAAAGTGTTAAGAAATACTAGTACCCACCCAAAGGTCTTGTTTTTAGGAGGTTGGACCAATGGGTGGAGGTTGAGGGGGGCATGGAATTTGGAGAACCAGAGGAAAACATGAAGGGGGCTGAGGAATGTGGGCCAAGGCAGCTGCTACTCTTGGGATAAAAGGAGCACTGTGTGCGCAAGCGTCAAATGTAAAAGACTGAGGAGTTCAGGAGGAGGTTATGACACTGGAGATAGTCCCAGTGATGAGAAGAAATAAAACTAAGAAGAAATTTAAACACAAGGAAGAGTATTTGAAATTTTAGGCTGGTCAACTTTTATTTCAACACTGTTGTGATAAAATACAGAAGGACGAGTAAGTCTCGCTATTGGAGCTGTTTGGATTAAAAGAAATGCTTGTAAGTAGGAGGACTTTTTCCAAAGGCTTATTAGCTTTGCTCTACTTGCACTTGTTTAAACTCAGTTTGACTGAGGAGTCAGTGTTCTCAGTTCTGAGATAGACAACCGAGATTTAAGTTCAGCTAATTGCCAACTAATTGCTTTTGTGTGGAATATGTTGTGTGAATCCAGTTTCTCCACCTCAGAGTAGCTCCAAACACATGGGATTGAACTAGAGAAGGCACAGGCAAGATTTGCAAGAAGGTTACCTGCAAAAATTGTAGGAATGAGGAAAGCTTAAACGCTCCCTTTGAAGGAGAGGAGGCTGAGGGTGTCATAAAATAATTATAAGAGGTCTGCAGAGAGAGGTCAAACCAATATGCATGGCTATAAAGTAACTGGTAGAGGAATTAGATGGTAGATGAGGAAATGTTTATTTATTTAGATGCTGGAACTCTGCAGAAAGAGTGATTGAAGCAGAAGCACTCATCACATTTAAATGGCACTTGAAAAGCTGTGACCCACATGGTGAGAGGTCTAGTGCAGGAAGCAGCTCTCTTTTGACAAATAAATAGGCCAAATAGCCTTCTGTGTTGTAAATTTTCTTTGATTCTATGAACATGAAGTTCTTCAGAAAAAAAGCAACGTGGGATAATCTATCTTCTGTACAATGTAATTCAATCAGGAAAGATAAAAACCTTACGCATGGTAAGGGTTTATCAACCATGAATGTTATTTGCTTTAAAGCCTTTTTAAGTGGAAATTTATGATAAAGCTGTCTGCAAATATTCATAATGATAAGCTGCAAGTAAAGACGCAACAGGGGCATTGTTCATGAGCACGTTCACCTATTGTGATATCGATTTTAACTCTGAAATGTTAATGTGGTGTAAGATACTCAAGTATCTTCCCAGCTTCTACCAACATTTTGTTTTCTTTTGCATTACACATTTTTCGGGATTTGTTTTTGCCAGTTTCAATAAAATAAGTTTAACATTTGTCATTTTAAGTGGAGATTTCTTACTCCATTTTAATATTGTTGTCCTCTCTATCACTGCACCACCCACCCTTGTGTCCTCATTGCAGTGTTTACTGTTATAGTACATGTCAATTCTCCAGTCTATCATATCATGTGCATCCTCAATTCTCTGTAACTAATCAGATTTAAAAAGCTTGACAGTTTAAGTGTGGTGGTGATAGGTTTTGTGAGTGTGTGTGGGAATATGCCACAGACTTTATGTGGATTTCTCATTGAACAGAATCTTCCTTAAAAATTCATACAACTTTTTGGCTATTGACATTTGACTGCTGAAGCAGTATTTATTGTGTTTCTTCCCTTGAGAAGTGGGCAGTAAGCCACCTCCATTGTCTGTTGCAGCGCCCACCCCCACTCCCCAAGTGAGGTTACTCTCAAAGTCCTACGGGGTAGGGATCTTCAGATATTAGGCCCAGTCATGCATGATTGATATCTTTCCGAGTCAGAAGGGAGTGCAGCTTGGAGGGGCACCTGCAGGTGGCGTTATTTCCTTGTGCTTGAAGTCTTTGATGGTAGAGGTCACACGCTTGGGACGTAGAGTGGAGAAATATCTGCAATGCACTTTATCAATGGCATATTATTCAGCCACTGCGAACCAGTTAGTGGGGGGAGTAATTATATTGGGTAGATGGTCAAGAGGATTTAAGATGTCAGGAGGTGACCAGATCTTTTAATTGGATTGTATATGTGTCTGCTGGACAGTGATGGCAATGCAAATGGTTGGACTCTGCCATACTGCAGATGGTCCTTGTCTGGCACTCTACAGTGTGTACATTACTTGTTCTTATTAACCTATGCCTGAGTGTTGCTGCGTACAAGCATGGACTGTTTCATTTTGTCAGGTGTTGCAAATAAAATTGAATATTCAATTACAACAATTAGCAAACATTAATCCAACCATCTTCCAATGTCTGATTAGGAAAATCACTTCCTCGCTTACGGTCAGGGGAAGTTTGATAATGATAACACAATGCCCTATTCCATCTGCAGCTCCTCAGTGTGTGAGGCAGCCCGTGCCTGCCAGCTGTAGGACCTAGGTAATGTGGGAGCGCCAGCTGATGTGTGACAAGTAATATCTGTGGGCAGAATAGTGGTGCAGGCAGCAGAGCTGCTACCACACTGTACCTCCAACCGTAGGTGGCGTGCCTTCACTCACCTCCAGCACCATCTTGGGCAAGGCACCGAGCTTGATGGGCAGGCACAACAAACAACAGATGCTGGAACCTGGAGCAAGAAAGAAGATGCAGGAGGAACCAAGTGAGTCAGTCAGCATCGATGGAGGGAAATTAAGTCCTGGAACCTTCACCTATTCACATGACGACTTCTGGATTGTCCAAAATATTTACAGCCCATTTCCTCTACAGTTGCTGGTAGAACTGCTGTGCCCTCTCGCATCTCATTCCTATTTTTGCCTGAATGGTACCCCATCAAACACCCTGAGCATTTATTCTGTCCATACCAAAAAAGTGTATGAACTGCAACATACACGAAACCTCATGTACTAACATTTCCTAACTCTATGACTTCCAGCATTAAGAATTATAATGGGGCAGTTTATATGGAGACACCAGATTCCCACCAAACTTGCCTGAGAAATATATTGCTGATGCCTCATTATTACTGAGTCTAAATTCTGGAGATGAAAGGAGATCAGAGACACACTGATACTTTAATGTTGGACTGGGAATCCAGTGAAGCCAGGGATACAATTACTCATGTGTTGGGAGTGGAGGATTTGGTGGGAGATCACGGTGACTATTATGTGTATTAAAGTTTGAAAGGGACTCAGAATTCAGGAAACCGGGTACAGTACTTATCTGTTGAAAGGATGGTGGTGGGGGGGGGGGGGGGGGGGAGAAAGCTGTAATTAAGAGTTGGGGAGAGGAAAAAAGAACTTGTAGTTTTTTGTTGGAGGTGGAAGAGAGAGGTTAGGGTCTCCTGTGTTGGCTAGGCAGAAACATGGGTAATCAATGAGTTTGTGGTGGAATAGTAAGAGATCAGTGACTCTAGTACTCGAGTATTGAAGAGAGAAAAGAATAAAGAGTTCAGGGTCATGGGTACTCTTGTGCTGAGGTTAGGAATAACAAGGACACTGGCACTTGTCAAGGATGAGTGAAAGGCTGTCAGGTCAGCTCACTGGTACTCCTGTATTGTGGATGGGTGAAGATAAAGCGGCATTTGTATTGTGTGTTGGGGTTGGCTTACGAGATGAAGGGTGAAGGTATTCCCCTAATCTACAAGTACTCTTTCATTGGAAGTCCTGTTGGTGAAAAGAAGGGAGATCATGGACCAAATTATTGGGTGGAAGTGCTTGGGAAAAATTGGGAGTGATATAAATTTGCTGATGAGAAGGTTTGCTTGAAAATCGTGGTATGCTGGGCCTGTAAGTTTAAATATAAGGGTGGTGGGTGGTTGTAATGTACGTAGCTAAGTACTTTATATACATAGTGTGTCTTAAAAATTGGAGCTGCGAGAGTCAGACCACGTGCTCCTGGATGTGCTCCAACAGCAATACAAGCTGAAGCTATGGCTGATAGGAGTGAGTCTGTTGGAATGTGTAGGTACTCTGGTCAGATGTGGAAAAGTGACAAATAGAACTAATCCAGAGAAATGTGGGAATATGCATTTTGGGAAGTGCAACAAGGCAAAAGCATACACAAGAAGTGGAAGGTATTAAGTATGAAGGATAAAAAAAAAGACCCTGAAGTTTCTGTCCAAAGATCCTGGAAGTCAGCAGAACAGGTAAATGAGCTGTTTAAAAATACGCGTGGAATGCCTCCCTTTGGTAGCTGTGGCATGAATATATTGTAATAGTAGATAGTTTGTTTGAAATGTAAGTAACAGTTATGCCACAGGCTGCGGACTGTTTACCGTTCTGGTTACTACTTTAACAGAAAAATGTGAGTGAACTGGAAAGGATGAAGAGGAGTAAATGGCAATATTGAAAGGACTGGAATATTGTAACACACACAATGCTGGAGGACTCAAAAGGCCAGGCAGCATCTAAGGAGAGGAATGAAGAACCAGTATTTTCAATAGGTTTCAAAAGGTACATTTAATGTCATGAAATGTATACAATATAGATCCTGAAATTCGTTTTCTTTGCAAACATCTACAAAAAGATGTTTGTAGATGTGCCTTAAATGTGCCAGGTGGAGGCACTGGCCTTGTGCTCGCCTGCCTCCAGAGCTAAAAAAATCTGGCAGCCTGAAGGCGCACTAGTCTTCCAGGCCGCATCCTTGGCATATCGAAAAGTGGCCAGTCATGAGACCCTGAGAGTGGGTCCCATTTCCACAAAGGATCAAAGTCAGTGTGTAACTCCAGGTCAGCATCTTTGAAAGAACCCTGAAATGGTAAAAAAGAGATATTAAAGATAGATATAGAGCTATTTCTGAAGATGCAAGCATAGGTTTCGCTGTTAGGCGCCATATCATCCTAAGTCTGCCCTCTGTGACCCTTCACCAGCACTGAAAAGGAAGGGGGAAGGAGGAGGGAGGAGGGAAAGGAGTACAAGCTCAAAGATGATCGGTGAAGCCAGGCTTTGGGAAGGTAGGTGGGTGGGGGATGGGGTGATCAGGTGAAAAGCTGGGCAGTGATAAATGGAAAAGGTAAAGAGCTGAAGAAGGAGAAATCTGATCAGAGAGGAGACTGGACTGTGGGAGAAAGGAATGGAGGAGAGAGGTGATTGGCAGGTAAGGAGAAGGGAAGTGGTAAGAGAGAATGCTGCATGGGGAATAGCCAAAGAGTGGAGGGGGAGGGGGAGAAATTACCAGAAGTTAGAAATATTGATGTTTATGCCATCAGGTTAGAGGCTAGACAAACAGAATATGAGGCTGCTTTTTGAACCTGAGAGTGGCCTCATTGAGGCAGTAGAAGAGGCCCTGAACAGATATGTCGGAATAGGAATGGGCAGTGGAAGTAATATCTGAATGTGGACAAGACAAAAAAGATGATTGTGGATTTCAGGAAGGTGCAGGTCGGCCATTCTTGATTGCACTTTAATCGTTCTGTAGTGGAGAGAGTTCAAAGTGCAAAGTTCCTTGGTGTGCATGATCTAACCTGGACCTACAACACCTCCTCATTAGTCCAGAAGACACAGCAGCATCTCCACTTTCTGAGGAGAATGAGACATGAAAGGCTCACTGGCCCCATTCTAACAACTTTCTACAGGAGCACCATTGAGAGAGTACTGTCTGGCTGCATCAATGTGTGGTACAGAAGCTGCAAAGCATTGGACCACAAGATGCTACAGAGGATAGCAAAAGCCTCAGAGAGGATCACAGGGGTCTCCCTCCTCAGTATTTGAGACATTTTGTGCCCTTGCATATTAAGGACCTGAGGCATTGTTGAGAATCCATACCACCCATCCCATAATCTCTTTGACCCCTACCACCAAGAAGAAAGTACAGGTCCATCAGCAGTAGAACTGCCAGTCTGAGTAACAGTTTCTTCACCCAGGCTGTGAGACTACTGAATACCCTGCAGTTGTGTATTTGATATTTCAGTAATATTAGAGTAATATTGTAAATATATTGTTTGATTAAGCATACTTTGTTGACTACATAAGGCATTGCGGGTTATATGTAAAAGTATTTGAATGGCACAGGTCATCAGGCCGTAATTGCGTGCCTTGCTTAAAGTAAAACAAAGTTTGCACACATCTATGTTTCTATCTCTCTGGTTCAGTTGTTTCTCTTTCAGTTATGAGGTTACAAACATAACAAAGGCAAACAGCAAGTTTTTAAATGAACCTGAGTGCAGCACATTAATCTTTCTTTGCAGGAGGAGAGGGACATTCGAATTAAAAACAAAAGCACAGCATGTGTCTCTTCAGATGAGGGAAGAAACAGTCGATTATAAAAAAGGCAGAAAACAGTTGAAATTCATGAGTACCCATTGATAATAATAATAATAAATTTAACAAAAAGCAGCAATGGCTGGCTACATTGGAAAGATAGATGGATTTGATTGCACAACAGACAACAGGATGTTTTTTACTGAGTGAATTGAGCAGTAAGTTGAAGCAAATTAAATATTCAATGCAAAGCAAGTGCCAGATTTGCTGAGTGTACCTGTAATAAGTGGAAAGGCATACAGTTTGTTTAGAATTTACATCTTGTTAAAGTGTATTTGGGCCAAATGAGCAAACTGGTGATTTAGTTGTCTCCAAGAGAATTTGTCCTGGTTGAAAGTGAGGTTAGGAATGAAGTGTGTGGCCTAATGATGAAGCGTGAAACCATGATTGGCTCCAGTTCTTGAATAACTGGCTGATTAAAGTTAAAGATTGAAATCAACAAGGATGAGATCGGAAGGTGAATGGGTGTTCAGCACTGTCTGTCTGTGTTTGGCTGGCTTTCCTCCCCTTTCCACTCGCTGTGCTGGAGAAATGTGCAGGAGTCTTGGGCCTTAGGCAAGGTTTGATCAGCGCTGTTTGTTTTTGTTTTTAGAGCGCTCTGCAGTTCATGTTGTACACATTTCTGGTTTCTGGTTATTCCTTTTTTACTGCTATTTTGGACGATTCTGATCAGGGTGGACTGGCTCTGGGGATGGCAGTCAATGAATGACACAGTGGTAAATTAAACTGAACTGAACTAAACTGAACTTTCCTACATTGTTTCAAGGACTCTGCAGTTTGATGTATAATATTCTGTGTGTTATGCACTCTTTTTTACCATTGGTATGACTTGTTCTTTTTTTGCATATTGGATGTTTGATGTTTTCTTTGAAGTTGTTCCAAAATGTTTCTTTGTTCTGTGGCAGTCTGCAGAAAGATGAATCTCAGGGTTTTATACCACATACATACTTTGATAATAAAAGTACTTTGAACCTTTGAAGATTGACTGCTCCAACTAAACCAATCGAAATGAGCTTTGCTGATATCAGTTTCCTGAAAGTAATGCAGGAATATTTATAACCAAAACCATTGTTGATTTGGCATAATGCTTTAAATTTCATAAATGAAATCAAAAAGAAGGGGAGTCCATTTCAGCATATGTGGCTGAACTGAAGAAATTGTCTGAGCATTGACAGTTGATGGGCTTACTGAGGCACTGGGAGATCAATTAGCTCGTGGAATCTTACAGCATGCATTCACAAGTGTCTCCTAACTGAAGCATAACTCACATTTTGAACAGACTCATTCAGCTCCACTGTCAAAAGGACCGTTGCAGAAAATCTTTACTACCAAATGCAATAAGCATACACAACATTTCATCTCTGTGCAATAGGAGAACATGCATCATAATACAGTAGTCTCTGTTTTATTATTTTTTACATAATTGCACAGTATTGAAATTATGTAAATTATTATTGTGTATATTGTTATTCTGTACTTATTATTAGTTATTACTATATCATTGTTTATTATTGCTAAATGAGCTTTTAAATGTTGCAGCTGTAACAAAATAATTTCCCACTCAGAATCAATAAAGTATTTATTATTATTATTTAAAAGAGCAGTTGAAATTATTGTATGAGTTGCAGTCAGGAATGAAAGTGCGGATGAATGAAATTGCAACGTCTAAACAGAAACTTGCCTGGCCAAACAAATTGTGTTACCATTGTGGCAGAGTCTGTCATACACCAGCCAATATAGACTTAAAGGTGAACCTTGCAGAAAATGAAATGAAGTAGAGCACATTTAAATAACATGTCAGGCAGACAAAAATAAATGAGCTGTACTGGGAAGAGAAAAAGATAAAAAGTCAAGATGCAGCTTCAAAAAGACTACTAAACAGTATTATATTGATGAAAACTATAGGAAGGATGTGGGAGCCATAGAAAGGATGCAGAGGAGATTTACAAGGATGTTGCCTGGATTAGAGAGCATGCCTTATGAGAATAGGTTGAGTGAACTCGGCCCTTTCTTCTTGGAGCGACGGAGGATGAGAGGTGACCTGATAGAGGTGTATAAGTTGATGAGGGGCATTGATTGTGTGGATAGTCAGAGGCTTTTTCCCAGGGCTGAAATGGCTAGCACAGGAGGGCACAGTTTTAAGGTGCTTGGAAGTAGGTACAGAGGAGATGTCGGGGTAAATTTTTTATGCAGACAGTGATGAGTGCGTGGAATGGGCTGCCGGTGATGGTGGTGGAGACGGATACAATAGGGTCTTTTAAGAGACTCCTGGACAGATACATGGAGCTCAGAAAAATAGTGGGCTATGGGTAACCCTAGGTAATTTCTAAGGTAAGGACATGTGTGGCACAACTTTGTGGGCCGAAGGGCCTGTATTGTGCTGTAGGTTTTCTATGCTTCTATGTTTCTAAAACTCTGATAATGATGAAATTGTTACAGGCCTGGGTTGCCTTGAGATTTACAATGTGAAAGCTAACAATGGCTCAAGATGGCTCACCCCAGGAGTGAATGGTAAATTAATTAAAATGTAATTGGACACTGGCTTGGCTGTTTCAGTTATTCCACAAAATGAGTTTGAATGGCATTTCAAAGATAATGAAATTATGTCTGTAGCTATCTAACTAAGACCATATACTGGAGAAAAGATAACTCCTGAGGGATTGACATTTGTAGTACTGAAATACAACAAGTCATTTTTGGCTTGTACGTGGTAAAAACATAAGGGCCAGAATTGTGGGGGTGTGAGTGGCTGAGACAACTGCAACTTGATTTGAGATCCATCCACCATTTGCATGCCACATGCCCTGCAATAGAGTCAACTGAAAATGAATTAAGAAAGTGTTACTTACCACATAGGTATCTTGTGACTGTCACATGACCAAGATGTAATTGAGTATCCGGTGAGCGTGATGTAATGGTCTTCTGATGGTGGAGTGATGTACTTTCCCACCAGTGTGAGGTCACATGAAGTAATTTTCCCACTAATGTGAGGCCCTCTGATGGCCTGTTTTGAACAGGTATAAAATGGGGAAAGCCTGCTGTGATGCAGGAGTTTTGTTGGGATGTTGTTTAAGTCGTCCATTATGCTGTGTATTTGGTTTCATGACGCAGTTCTGTTTTAAAGTGGAGTTTTAATTCTTACTGTAAGGTACATTGTCGTTGTGCTGGCGGTTTTGAAAATCACTGCCAGTTATGTTTGATGTACCTTTGATTTGATTTTAAAGTCTAAGTATTGGAGAATGAAGAACTATTAAGGTGCAGAAACCCGAAGGATTGAGTAAAGTTAGTGTCATTGGTGGTAATACAGGATCGACCTTATTGGATCTTTGTTCCGGAATTAGTAACCTGCATCCGAGATAGTCCTTGCATTGTAAAAGCAGAAAGGGTTGGGCACAGCATTATTCATCAAGGAAAAGGTCAGTGCCTTCAATCCGTTTTTATTTCCTTCATCGTGAATCCTTCAGGCAAGGCATATTTCGGCTGAGATCAGCAGTAATGTCACGTCATCAAGGAATTTGTTACTTCAGGAAAGTCTCTCCTAATTGACTGTATAAATCATTTGGACTTTTGCATTTATCACTTTAAGAACTGCTCGAGTTGCTGTACAGCTGTTAACTTCCGGTTAAGTTAGTTGTTTGATAACTTTTCACTTTTATTGAGCAGAGTTTAAATAAATGTTTATTTGTTTATAAGAAAAACTCTCTTAATTCTATATTCATTGTTGCCATATCATAACAAAAGGTACTGGATTATGCCATAGTAGTGTTCAAGGATAGTATTGGAAAACTTAAAAATGTAAAGGGTAAAATTGTGTTAAATGAAAATGCCACACCCAACTTTCACAAAGCTCATCCAGTTACTTATATGAACCATGATGAGGGAGCCAGTGAGCTAGATCACATGAAGGCTGAATGAATTCTTTCCAAGGTTAAGTGGAACCCATGGGTGATGACAATGATTTCAGTAGCCAAGAAGAATGGGTGTGATGATTTTAAGGTCACCATCAACCCAGTACTGAAAGTAGATCAACACCCTCTGCCCAGGATAAAGGATATCTTTGCAAACCTTTTTGAAGGAAAAAATTTCAACAATGTGGACTTACCTGAGGCCTATCACAAACAAGAGAAAATCTGAAGATGCTGGAAATCCAAGCAACACAGAAAAAATGCTGGAGGAACTCAGCAGGCCAGGCAGTTTCTACCGAAAAGAGTATGGTTGACGTTTTGGGCTGAGATCCTTCATCAGTCTTGATGAAGAGTCTCGGCCAAAACGTCAGCTTTTAACTCTTTTCTATAGATGTTGCCTAGCCTGCTGAGCTCCTCTGGCAGTTTGTGTGTGTTACCTGGGGCCTACCTCCAGATGCAGACGGAAGAAGAGTCTAAAGAGATTCTCACCATAAACAATCACAAGGGGGTTAATTTAACAGGCTTATATCTCTATACCTCACTTCTATACCTGCACTCTGGCAAAAAGCTACTGACTACATGCTGCAAGTTTGCCCAGACAATCAGTTACCTGCATGACATCATTGTTACTGGTAAGGAACATGACAAGGAACACCTCCAAAATCTCAAGAGATTATTAAAACATTAGATTATGGTTTCAGAGCATAATGCAACCAGTATAAATTATATAAACAAAACATCACTTAATGTCATCACACTTTAGACACACATGGTCACACAAGTGTTCTGAGAAAACTCAAGCAGTGGTGGATGACCCAGACTAAAGGATATGCCACAGTTGAGGTCCTTTTTAAAACAAAATAGGTACAATTTGAAAGAGGAGCCTTGAGTATGGTTAGTGGTGTAAAAATTTTCAGACATTACTTGTATGGGAGACAGCTTACCCTCATTGCTGATCAACAACCACGAATGTCCATTTTCAATTCACCTAAGGAGGTGTTCCACTAACAGCAGCAACACAAATGCAGAAATGAGCTCTGTTTCTTGGATGACACAACTACAAGTGAGGACACTCTTCTTGACAAATTCTTCCTAGTGCAAATCAGAAGTCTCCCTACTACAGCAGAGATAATCCAATGGGAAGCTGGAAAAGACCCCACACTGTCTCAGATCTACATGGCAAGTCAAAATGGTTGGAATGTGCTGCAGAAATCCCAGTGCTGGGATGAATTTGCCCTTGACAGAGGTTTCCATAAGTAGGGATTGAGAGTTGTTTTTCCGTCTAAGCTGAAAGCTAAACTGTTTGAGGAGCTAAGTGCTGGCCATCTAGGCATGGCTAAAATGAAAGCATTGCCTCGAAGCTTTGTTTGATGACCTGGCATAGACCAGCAGATTGACCAGCTTGCCATGCACTGTTCATGATGCCAACACGTCCAGAAGATGCCAAGAGCAGTGCCTCTCCATCCCTGGCCATGCATTGCCCCGGCAGAAGATTCATTTGGATTTTGATGGACCATTCATGGACACAAATTTCTGGGTAGAGGCAAATGCAGCTACAGAGTGGCCAGAAATGCTCCCAATAGCCTCCACTACAGCCTCGCACACCGTTGATGTGTTGCGAAGCATCCTCACAAGGACCGGTGTTCCAGAACATTTAATCAACGCCAATGACCACAGTTGTTGAGGAACATCTTCAGTCATTCCTGAAAATGAATGGAATACGGCATATTGTATCTGCACTGTACCACCCAGCTACAAATGGCTTGGTGGAAAGGTATGTCCAGCATCTAAATAATGCACTGACACTGGCACTAGATCAGAAGCTCACCAGTTTCCTCCTTGCATATCGCAATGCAGCACACTCCAAACCAACAACTCACTAGCTATGCTGTTCCAAGGTCGTCCCTTGCGTCCATGCTTGGATCTCCTCAATCCCAATCTCAAATGGAGTATGTAGGACAAAAAATGTTAGGCACAGATTGACAGAGAATGACTATTTGCAACCATGAATGGTGGTGAGAGAGAATGTGAATGGGCAGGTATAACTCTTCTGCTTGTATGTATAAGTGCCAGGTGGGAGATCAATGGGGAGGGTCAAATAGACAAGGGATTCATGGACAGAGTGATCCCTATGGAAAGCAGAGAGTGGGGAGGTGTAGGTAAAGACTGCTTGTTGGAGATCATGGAAGTTGTGGAGAATGATGTGCTGGAAGCAGAGGCTCATGGACGAGGAACTCTACTCCTGGTGTGGTGGTAGGAAGATGGGGTGAAAGTAGATATCCAGAAATGGAGGAGATGTTTGTGAGGGTGGTATCAATGTAGAGGAAGGAAAATCCTGTTCTTTGAAATAGGAGGTCATCACTGATGTTCTGGAAAGGAAACCCTTATCCTGGGAACAGATGCAGCAGAGTTGGAATAACTGAGAAAAGGCTATAGCATTGATACAAGTGACAGCGTGGGAAGAAGTGTAGTCAAAATAGCTGTTAGAGTCAATAGGTTTATAAAAGATATCAGTAGACAGGCTGTCTCCAGAGATGGAGACAATGAGATCAAGAAAGGGAAGAGAGGGGTCAGAAATGGATCAAGTAAATTTTAGGGCAGGGTGAAAGCTGGAGCAAAGTTGTTGAATTTGACGAGTTCAGCCTGGGTGCATGAAGTTGCACCAATACAGTCATCAATGTAATGCAGAAAGAGTTGGGGAGCATTACCAGTGATGGCTTGGAACATAGACTCTTACAAGTAGCCAATGAATAGGCAGGCGTACAGTAGCTAGGGCTCATGTGGGTGCCCAAGGCAACACTTTGGGTTTGGAGTAAGTGGGAGCAGCTGAAAGAGAAGTTGTTGAGAGTGAAGACCAGCTCCACCAGATGGAGGAGGGTGGTGATGGAGAGGACCTGGTTAGGTCTGTTGTCCAAACAGAAACAGAAAGCTTTAAGGCCTTCTTGATGGGGGATAGAAGTGTATCGGGACAGGACATCCATAGTGAAACTGAGGTGATATTGAAAGATTGGATAATCCTAGTTTGTTAACTTTGGAACAAAGGAGGCCAAGAAGTGACTTAATAAGGGTTCATAAATTATGAAGGGCCATGGTGGAATAAATGGGAGTGATTTCCATCAGAAAATGGGTTGGCCAAGAGGCCTGGTGCTCCATCTTGACCTTGATGCTGCACACGTCACTCGAAACCTTGTCGAACTACCTCAGACAGAGCAAAGGAACAGATCGCTCAATCGGCCTGAAAACACATCAACAAAATGTAGACCACAGGTTCCAACAGTAGCAGAACCACATTTGAAAGAAGCAAAAGCAATGAAAGAAGTAGTTTTGTGAATTGTCCGAAGGATGTCACCCTTGGTCACATTGTTCATTGATGCCATCTTCTTCAACAGCAGAAACTTCCGAGAGAATCAATGGACACATGTATATATCATACACATGTGATGTATATCCACCTGTATTCAAATTTCAAAACACAAACATCTAGAAACCTGAAAACATTAGAACAATGTAGGTATGTAGCCAAAGTATCTACTGCTTGAAACTGATTATTCCCCTTTTAAAAAGTTTACTAACTTTTTTAGCATCTAAAATACATGCGGTAATCCATCCTTCTTAAATGCTATTCTTGTCAAATGGATTTAAGCAGTTAGAATCCTTAATGGAACTAGAATATTTTGTCAGACCATGTTTCCTTCAGCTTATCCCTTAATGCCACTGAATTTACTGTTTTAAGCCAGAACCAGTACTCTCCTTGAAGATTTCCAATTCCAGCTCTGACTACTTAAGGATAGTTCTATATTAAACACACCTCACTTACAAGCTAATAGCCATTTGATGCACATTTCATGATTTCATTGGAAAGTAATCTTTTAATTGCATCATTATTATTGTAATTGATAACATCCATATTCCAACAAATTAAGTTAATGTAACTCCACTTAATTTATCAGAAAAGCAACCAACAATTTTAAATAGGCAAAATGTGAAACTATTTAAGTCTGATTAAAGCGTCTGGTGAAGCTCAGCTTTTTGGTGGAAGACAGGAGCAAATATTAATTTGGTCAATATAAGGTCAGGTTTGTTTCTTCATGTCAATGATTCCAAACAGAAAGTTGTCTCAGGTGTAAGTGAATGAAAGTCACAACTTTCTGTGAAATTTCCCCTCCCACATTCCAGTACTGGTGGCTCCTTGCAGTTTCTTTGTCCTTACCTTGAAGCTTTCTTCTGTCACCCCATACTTCTTTCACCCCTAATGAGGCACTACATTTACATTCTATTCTGTTGTCCCACAAATGATTTTAGGCTGAATTTCCATGTTCCCTCCCACATAATTAATCTCATCTGTTTTCTCCAGGTTAGCTCAGGTTCCTTTTTGAAGTAATATTTCCTACATTCCCCAGTCAGCAATTACAGTTTGTCTTTGCATATTTTCTCTTGTAAAATCATGTTACAGTTGTACAAGACATTAGTGAGACCGCACTTGGAGTACTGTATAATTTTTAGTCACCGTATTATAGGAACGGTATTGTTAAACTGAAAAGAATTCAGGGAGAAGTTATGAGGATACCACCAGGCCTTGACAGCCTATGTTATAAGGAGAGTCTAGATAGCTAGGAGTTTGTTTCTTGGAACATAAGAGATTGAGGGGTGACACATAGAGGTGTATAAAATCATGAGGGGTGTATGCACTTAGTATTCTCCCTGGAAAGGGGTACTAAGACTAAAGAGCATAGATGTATGGTGAGTGGTGAGAGATTTCTCAGATTTTTGAGGAGTTTCTCCATGCAGAAAATTGTGTGTATATGAAGTGAGCTGCCAGAGGAAGTGGTGCATTTCATTAGCAACCTTTAAAAAACCATTTGGATAAGTGCATGGATAGGAGGGGTTTTAAAGGTCCATCACTAACAAATTGAATGTTCTCATCTTTTCTGCAATATTACTCTCCTGTTTCAAAGGCACATAATGGTAGAACAATTCTTGAAGATATCCCCAACAGAGTAAAGTTATTGAACATAGAACATTGAACAGTGCAGCCCAGGAGCAGAATTTTCAGCCCTCAATGCTGTGCCAAACCGAATAAATTAACTCAACTAATTCCCTCTGCCTTCCCAATGTCCATATCCCTCATATTCATGTGCCTAAGTAAACTTCTCTTTAAAGTCTCTAATGTAGATACCTCTACCATCAACCCTGGCTGTGTATTTCAGGCACCCACCACTCTCTGTATGAAAACGCTTCTCACATCTCCATTAAAATTATCCCCTCTCACCTTAAATGCATGCCCCTGATACTAGACATTTCAACCCTGGGGAAATGATACTGCCTGTTTACTCACTATTCCCTTCATGATTTTATAAATCTCCCCTCACCTTCTGCTGCTCCATGGAAACCAGCCTAGGTTTGTCCAACCTCCCGTTACAGCACATACCCTCTAATCTAAACAGCATCCTGGTAAACCTCTTCTGTACTATCCCCAAAGCCTTGACATCCTTCCTATAATGGGCGACCTGAACTTTATGCAATACTCCAGATGCAGCCTAACTAGAGTTTTATAAACATGCTGCAAAACTTCCACACTTTTGAGCTCAATGCCTCAACAAATATATACTGTATAATATCCCTTTGCCAGTCATCTGTGCTATCCATGACACAGCCAGTCTTCACATCATCTGCAAACCTATACCGAGGAACACCACTAATCATAGACCTACAGCTAGAGTAAGTCCATTCGACCACTAAACTCAGTCACCCATGGGCAAGCCAGTTCAGAATCCAAATAGCCAATTCACCATTGATCTGATGCATTTTAATCTTCTGGATAAGCCACCTATAAGGGATCTTTTCAAACATGTTTCTAAAAGCCATGTAGACAACATCCACCACTCTGCCTTCATCAATCACCCTCATCTTCTCGTCAGAAAACTCAATCAAGTTAGACATGACTTAAGCTGCATAAAGCCATGTTTGCTCGCTCTCCCTTATTAGGCAATGGTTTTCCAAATGCTCATAAATCCTACCCCTAAAGATTCTCTGCAGTAACTTACTGACCACTGATGTGACACTTACCAGTCTATAGTTTCCAGGATTCCAGGATCTTCCGGGATTATAGGGTGACTTCTAAACAGTTTAAGCAGCTCTAAGATATTCTCTAAAGCAAAGTGAGAGTTACTGTAAACAATATAACCCTCTCTCTCAGCAATGTTGTATTGATTCCTCTTTAACAGGAAGCATTCTAAGGTTTGTTACAAAAATAAATTGATTTTTCTTTAAAGTACAATGAGACTTCAGGAGACAAGCAGTTTATTAGATCTTTTCTTTTTGCTGTGGTTTCGTATAGATACACCCAAGAACTCTCTAGAACAATGTAAGGTTAACCAGCTGATTTCTATCACCACTTTGGCCAACTAACTGTGCCTGTATTAACCAATTTCATCATACATATGTTGAGGGCGATTTCCTTTTTAGTCTATCTGTGAAAGGCTAATCTGAATCTATCTGAATCCCAGGAGTTAAGGCCATTTACCAATTTGCACAAGGAGTTGAAATAAATGCTGCAGAGTATGGGAAAGAGCAAGCCAATAAATTAAATTTCTAGATGCTGTTTTGTTTAGGTACATCACAGCTGAAAGTTAATATATCCATGAGTGAAGGGTGTTGACAATCATTTCTGGTAATTTTATTTCACTCAGAAAATTTGACCAAGCTGTGAGATTGCAGTTGTCAACTGAACTTTGTTGTTACCATTCACTATATGAAGCAGTTTTTGGAATTTGCACAATTTTAGAGTTGTAGACAAAAGAAGAAACATTTTGGTCTATCATATTCATGCTGATTTAAACAGAGCTACCCAGCCCAAACCCAATTTCCAACATTAAATTTGTAGTCTTACAGGTTCTCATATACAGTATACATCTAAGTTGTTTTTAAACATCAGAAGTCTTCAGGCATTCAGGCACTATCCTCCGAGTGAAAATCTTTCCTCATCTGCCTCCTAATCCTTCTACCAATACCTTGAAATCTACAACCCATGGGTTGTAAGAAGATTGAAATCAACGAAGATGAGTGGGTGTTCAGTGCCATCTGCCTGCAGGAGAGCGGTCTCTCGCTTACTCTTGGCTGCTGCTGCCAGAGCAAGGTGCCTTTCACTCACTTTTGCTCGCTGCTTCTGGAGGTAAGTACCAGTACTCCATCAGCCTCTCTCTCTCTCTCTCTCTCTCTCTCTCTCTCTCTCTCACTCAATGCTGCCAGAAGATGGTTCCGGGTCTTGGGCCAGGTTTGGTCGAAATAGTTTCTGGATTGAACTCTATGGTTCACGTTATGAAGTGCTTCTGATTTCTGGTTACTCCTCTTCTTGTTGCTATTTTGTGTGGTTTTGATCGGGGTGGGTTGGCTCTGCAACCTGCAGTCAACGAGTGACATGGTTGTGGATTGAACTGAACTGAGCTAAAACAAATATTCCTGGACTATTTCGATGACTTGTGGTTTGATGTTTTATATTTTGTGGTTCTCACTCATCTTCTTGTGCTGTTTGTGCAATTTGTTCTTTGTGTGTTAGCGTTTGATGTTGTTCTTTGAATGGGTTCCATGGTTTTCTTTGTTTCTTGCCTGTCTGTGGGAAGATAAATCTCAGAGTTGTATACTGTATACGTACTTCGATAATAAATGTACTTTGAATCCTTGAACTTTGGAGGCCAAGCTATTTGGGATCTGCTCTGTTTTGAAAGTTTTCTAGAGAGAAATTACTGAGTTGATGGAAGAATTTCAGAAAATAGAAATCTTTGCTGAAGATTTTGTGCTGCTGGGTTTTGAAAAAAAATTGGAAGAAGAAATTAAAAAACAAAATTGAAATAATAGGTAGTGTTGAAAATGAATAACAAGGCCTGCAGATGCTGAAAGTCTCAAATATGTAGCAGAAAATATTGGAAATAGTCTGCAGGTCAGGTCACATTTGTGGGAAGAGAAACAATTAGCATTTCAGGTCAAAGAATCTTTGTCAAAGTTTCTGGTTTAGTAAATGGATGTACTTTTTTCAAAGATGCAGTTAATACGAAGTTGTGTGAAATAAATTGCAACTTTGCATACAGGATGTAACTGTTATTGGACATTACTACTGTACAACAAGGACTTCGTTGCTGATCTAGGAACAACTACTTAAATCTGCTTTGGAAATAACAAAAGTGACTGATGCGATTCTGTTCGGAAATATAGGAACCTTGGAAACTGAGTGCAAGTAAATTAATCCCAATGCATATCAAGCATGGTGAAATCTTTCACATTAAAAGATTGAAAAGGTCTCAAGGAGAATCCCAAGAAAAGATGATGAAAAACAAAATGTTAAAACAGCAATCACAAATATTATTAAAACCCCAAGGAAAAAATTAAGTTTAAAATGTGATTTAACTCAGTATGGACTTGGGAGTGGTAAGAGCTATCAATTGCATACTTATGAAGGGTATTAACAAAAATTGAAATAAAATATGCACAAAGCAAGAAGGAGCTCTTGTCAATTGTATCATGACAAGTTTGAGCCACATATCAATAGAAGGGCCTTGCTGAATGTTAACACAAACCATTGATTGTTGGAAACCGAAGTTCCCAAACCACTAAATAATGCAACTAAGAGAATTCAAAGAATGTTGCTGAGGTTGCTAAAGCTTCCTTTGAAAGAAGTGCACAACAAAAAGAAGAGCAGGGTATTGGCAGGTGCAAGCTACCTCTGAGCTGGAAGAAAGTGATCAATGTGAAACTGTTGCATCTGGAGATGAACACTGAGAACAGTTTAGTCAAGCGGCTAAAGATGACCTAATTCCGAACAAAATTCAATTTGTTATTCAGCAAAGAGGGCCCGAGGTCATCAGAGGCTCTTGAATGTTTCCACCCTTCCCTTTGATTCTTGAGATGAATAACTGTGGAAGGAAATCTAATCTTCAAAGGAGAACTTATGAGACAGGTCTGCTGCCTGATGCCAGATTCATATTTAACACTTATTGGTAGCAGGTTGTATTTCTGGACCTGAAGACTTCATTGGCCAAGAACAACACAATTTTAAACAATGCATGTGACGTTTGTTTGAAACAGTGAAGTTTGCCAAGTAAATAACTTCTGATCAGCTTGACACTGTGGCTATGTAGTAGACAAAGGTTGCCCTGATCTTTGTGAGTTACAGTGTGTTATTCTGAAAAAAGGATCGAGAACTTTCCCGGCGTATATACAGACAGACAGACAGACAGACAGACATACTTTATTGATCCCGAGGGAAATTGGGTTTCATTACAGCTGCACCAAGAATAGTGAAGAAATATAGCAATATAAAACCATAAATAATTAAATAATAAATTAATCATGCCAAGTGGAAATAAGTCCAGGACCAGCCTTTTAGCACAGGGTGTCTGACACTCTGAGGGAGGAGTTGTAAAGTTTGATGGCTACCGGTAGGAATGACTTCCTATGACGCTCAGTGTTACATCTCGGTGGAATGAGTCTCTGGCTGAATGTACTCCTATGCCTAACCAGTACATTATGGAGTGGATGGGAGTCATTGTCCAAGATGGCATGCGACTTGTACAGCATCCTCTTTTCAGACACCACAGTCAGAGAGTCCAGTTCCACCCCCACAACATCACTGGCCTTACGAATGAGTTTGTTGGTTCTGTTGGTGTCTGCTACCCTCAGCCTGCTGCCCCAGCACACAACAGCAAACATGATAGCACTGGCCACCACAGCCTCGTAGAACATCCTCAGCATTGTCCGGCAGATGTTAAAGGACCTCAGTCTCCTCAGGAAATAGAGACGGCTCTGACCCTTCTTGTAGACAGCCTCAGTGTTCTTTGACCAGCCCAGTTTATCGTCAATTCGTATCACCAGGTATTTGTAATCCTCCACCATGTCCACACTGACCCCTTGGATGGAAACATGACAAATAAACTCTTCTTGGGCTTCCAGCTAGGATCCCTGATAAAGATGGCAGAGTTTGTCATCAAAACATCAGTTAGAATTAATACCTGCACCCAGCTTGAAGCCCGGGAAGAGTTAATTACTGTATTATTCTGTGTTACCGTAGATTCCGGACTACAGAGCGCACCTGATTAAAAGCCGCTGGCTCTAATTTTAGAAATAAAATCAATTTTTTAATTGTAAAGGCCGCATCGGATTTTAGGCTGTACCAGATTTTAGGCCGCACCGGATTTTCGGCCGCAGGTGTCCCACGTTGTAATATGAGATATTTACACAGAAAGATATTACACGTGAGGATTTTTTTAACTTTTAATTAAATCCATATGGTAACAAAAACAAATACATATTGCAAATGCTTTTTTTCGAACCGTGCCCGTACGCGGCTACTTTTAAATATACGTTGCGTATACTTCTTTACTGAACAACATTCCAATATCTCCTAACGACTGGTAAAAAAATATATATATTGCAGCCTACCAGGAAAAGTTATTGATCACCTTTAACTTAAAAGCAGCGTTCGCTCAGATCCAAAGCCGCTCGCGTAATGCGCTCCCCCCCTCCTTTCCGTTTATCGCAAACGGCATTTAAAAGCAGCGTTCGCTCAGATCCAAAGCCGCTCGCGTAATGCGCTCCCCCCCTCCTTTCCGTTTCATCGCAAACCGGCATTTTCCCACAAGACACCGCGAAACCGGGTGTGACGTCATAGCATCCCGCGATGTAGTACAGAAAACAAATATAGTTAAAACTCTTCTAACTTTAACTAGAAAATGAATTACTAAGCGAAAATATTATAAACTAAGTAGGCAGCACAATGCTTCGAGTGTTTTCCATGTTGATGAGGGTGAGTACAAATGACTGATTTACAATAATTTAATTGTGAAAGTGCGCTTGATTTATCATACAATTTCATTGGACCTCTGTGAACTACTCATCAATTTTATTGGTCTACTGTTATGAGGCAAAATGTTTACGAGGCGGCATGAAAAAAAACCATGCATTAGCCGCTTCGGATTATAGGCCGCAAAGTTCAAAGCTGTTCAAAATGTGGGAAAAAAGTAGCGGCTTAAAATCCGGAATCTACGGTATTTGTTTACTGTGAGTGACCATTACAATAACTTAATAGATCTGACTAGATTTTATCCAACTATTTTATTGACAGAACTTCATTTAACATTTGTAGGTTTCATATACCCTACATGCCATTTATCGAAAATAGACTGCTATTTATATTGCATGAATTTGCAGTATTGGCCAAGACACGGAGAATCAGGCATTAGACACTATCAACTCTGAATCCACAATCAAATGGTAACTGTCAATGCTGTCATGAATGCTTTCACAAAATGCAGAACCCAGTAAATCTGAAATGCTGTCACTGTATATACAGTACCTGTAAAAGTTCTTACTATCTATATTTCTCGCCAGTTTTCTCTGGTGATCTATTGGATGGTCTTCCTTTGCTTTGAGGTACCATTAGGATCAGTATTTGATTTTGGAGACTTCAATACATGATATACAGCAGTGATTTAGATGTGGAATCAAGAAGTAATATTTTTAAGCTTGTGAATGATAATAAATGAGATGAGATTATAATTTGTGAGGAGAATGCAAGGAAAGTTCAAGATAACTTAGGCAGCTTGAGCAAATGGGCAAAAACTCAGCAGCTGGAAAACCAAAAGAAGATGCTTTATTTATGTGGTGTCAGACTGGGGAGTTTGATATACAACAGGAGTTGGCTGTTTTTGTACAACAATCACTGAGAGCAAGCACATAGGCCCAGCAAGCAGCTTAGAAAGCAGATCATAAACACAAGAAATTTTGCAGATGCTGGAAATCTAAGTCAACATATATAAAATGCTGGAGGAACTCTGCAGGCCAGGTAGCTTCTATGGAAATGAACGAACAGTTGCATTTCGTGCCAAGACCCTTCTTCAGGACGGGGAAGGAAGGGGGAAGATGCCAGAATAAAATGGTGGGGGGGAAAGGAAGAGAGAATAACTAGAAGGTGATAGACAGGTGGGTAGGAAAGGTAAAGGGCTGGAGAGGAAAGACCTTTTTGAAGAGTAGAGTGGACAAGGGGAGAAAGGGAAGGAGGAGGGGACCCAGGGGGAGGTGATCAGCAGCTGAGAAGAAGTAAGAGGCCAGAGTGGGGAATATTAAGAAGAGGGGAAGGGGAGGGAAATAATTTTTACAGGAAGGAGAAATTGATATCTATGCCATCAGGTTGGAGGCTATCCAGACAGAATATAGGGTGTTGCTCCTCCACCCTAAGGGTGGCCTCATTTTGACACCTTGAAAGTAAATGGTATATTGGTCTTTATGGGAAAGAAATTTGAATACAAAAACAAGGATATTTCATTACAATTATATAGAGATTTGATGAGACCACACTTTGAATACTGTCTGCAGCTTGGGTTTCTTTCTCTAAGAAAATTCTCCTTTGTCACAAAGGAATTACAGCAAACATTTAACAGACAATTTCTTGAAATGGTAGGACTGCTGTATAATGACAGTGGAAATCTGTAAAGTTTTGACTCTTGATGCTTGGAAATGTTTTCCCTGGCTGTGAACTTTAAATTGAAAGGTTACATCTTCCAAATGTGACATAAAGTACTAAGGACTATTTTGAGAAGAATTGTTCTCACCTGGAGCGCGGTGGACTTGTGCACTCCAATACCTTAGTTAGGCGTACAGACAGGTATTGAGATTGATGATCAGATTTGGTTGTATTGAGTGAAGGAATTGGCAGGAAATCAGGAAAGGCCTAGTCCTTTCCCTAATTTTCTATTCTTTCAGGAGATTTCCAGACGCACTATGAGCTAACAGCATTGAAACTATGTTAGTCCAAATAGAGATTGGCCAATTAACAGAAAACTGAGACAGGATAAAAGGATTATTTTCAAGTTGGCAAGCAGGTAATTCATCTTCTCTGATAGGGGCCAGTGCTGTGGCTTCAGTTATTGAGAATCTGTGTCAATGACTTAGATAACGGGAGCAAGCGTACTACAGCCAAGTTGCTAAAGATACTGAAAAAAAGGTGGGAAAGCAAGTTCTGAGAATGTTCCAAAGGGACAGAGATACAAAGTTGTGGGCAAAAAAAAAATGGGAGTTGAAATATAATGTGGGAAAACAAAATAAGATGCTGGAGGAACTTAATTAGTCAGACAGTATCTATTGGAGGAAAATGGGCAGTCAACATTCTGAGTTGAGACCTTTCATTTGTTAGACTTCCCACTTTTATACAATGCTCCATTCCTTTCAGAATAAATGCCAGGTATCCACTTGTCCAGATAAAGGATCTTGACTCAAAATGCTGACTTCCCATTTCACTCCAGACACTACCTGAACTCTGTAGGTTCCTGCGGTAGATTGTTTTCAACTCCATTCACTTGTGTCTCCATTTGCGGAAAAATCTGAAGCTGTCCACTTTGGGAAGGAAAAAAATGAAGTAATATTGTTTAAATGGGTAAGGTACAGAGAGATCTGGGTACTCTCTGATGTGAAGTATAGGAAGTTAGTCTTCAGATACAACAAGCAATTTTGAAATGTTTGGAAGATTGTATAAAAGTGGGGAAGTTTTTTTCCAACTCTGCATATTTAAAATAACATGTACAAATCTGGTCTCCTTATTTAAGGAGATAGTGCAGATGAGGTTTACTATACTGATTCTTGGGATGAAAGTATTTTGAAGGATTAAAGGAAATTTTACAGAAACGAGACTCTGAAAGGGTTGACAAGGCAAGCACTGAGAGAATCAAAAAGTTGAACTGCTGGAGGAATTCAGTGGGCCAGGCAGCATCTATTGAGGGAGGTAGACAGTGAACATTTTGAATCAAAACCCTTCATTGGTGCTTCGTTCAGACCAAAGGAAGTTCTTAACCTGAAACTTTGACTGTCTATTTCCCTCCACAGTTCTGCTGACTTGCTAAATTCCTCCAGCAGTTTGGTTTTTGCTCCATTTTTCAGCATCATGTATGGAGATGCTGAGATGATGCCTCACTTTGAGGGTGAATCCAGAACTGAAGGGCATGTTTCAGAATGAGGTATCACCCATTTTACGAAGAAGGTGAGGAAGAATTTCTTCAAACAGCAGGTCAGGGGCTGCGGAAATCATGAGATTGAAAAACATGCGACATACAAGTCCTGAGTGGTTAAATGAACCAACAATTATATACAAAGTATGATTCAATGACTAAAGCAACATTGCTGATTCCACAATCAACATTGGGATTATACTGTAGATCATATAGAAATCTCAAAGTTCAGAGTTCAGAGTAAAAGTAAATTTATTATCAAGGTACATATATGTTTTCAGATACAACCCTGAGATTCATTTTCTTCCAAGCATACTCTTAGTCAGTAAATCGAAGAACCATATCAGAATCAGTGAAAGACTGCACACAGCAGGGAGGACTAACAATCAATGTGCAAAAGAAAACAAACTGTGCAAATCCAAAAGGAAAAATAATAATAAATAAGTAAGCAATAAATATCAAGAACACGAGACAAACAGTCCTTGAAAGTGAGTCCATAGGTTGTGAGAACTGTTGATTGAGAAGGTGAGTGAAGTTCAGTGAAGTTATCCCCACAGGTTCAGGAGCCTGATGGTTGAGGGGTAATGACTGTTCCTGGACCTGGTGGTGTGGCTTCTGAGGTTCCTGGATTTTCCTCCTGATGGCAGCAGTGAGAAGAGAACATAACCTGGGTGGTGGGGGTCCATGATGATGGATGCTGCTTTCCTGCAACAGCTCTCCATGTAGATGTGCTCAATATTGGGGAGAGCTTTATTCATCGTGTACTGGGCCACTACTTTTTGCAAGATTTTCTATTCAAGGACATTGGTGTTTCCATGCCAGGCTGCATTGCAACCAGTCAACATCCTCTCCAATTGCACAAGCAGGTACTGAGGCTCAGGTATTGGAGCTTATTGTATGTACCTTTGCTGTCCAGATGTTCTAGGGTTGAGTGAAGAGCCAATGAGATGCATCTTCTGTGGACCTGCTGTGTTGGTAGGCAAATTGGTGTGGATCCAAGTCACTTCTTATGCAGGGGTCGATGTGCTTCATCAGCAATCTCTCAAAATTTTCATCACAGTGGATGGAAGTGCTATGTGATCAAAATTATAGATCTGGCAGTCAATGTCCATTACCAGCTTGAGTGAATGACAATGTGCTTTTATCAAAAAATTTTTAATTGTATGTTTTGGAAACAGAGAAAATGTAATTATGGGATACGCTTGAAGAGATTTATGTCCTCATTCACTTGCATTGGGGTCACACGAGTTGGTTTGTTTATTTTGCATTGTTCCAAATAGTTCTTGTGTGTTTATATCCAGGTGAAAGCAGCAAACAAAGCAACTGTGAAATAAACACCTTTCCTACTCTGAATAAAAGTCAATTTCTCTTTGTAATAAGCCTGTATGCACACATTGTCATGAAGAAATCAATGTGTTATGACCTTTTCTAGTTTAAAAGTAGTGTAGTTGGTAAACTGGTGCTCAGATGGTGCTCTGAGAAATGGTAAAGTCTAGCTGCATCTTGTTGACAAGACGTAAGTACCCGCAACGTTCCAGTAAGGTCAATTCTGTGAGGAACTTCTTCCAGTCTGGTTGATCCTTCTTGTTGTTGGTGGCAAAGTGGCTGAATGCAATTATGGATGATAGAGCATTGTGAAGCAGCTCTTGAATAGTCTGGAGCTCTTGGGGAACCTGTTCTATATTATCTGCTATCTACATGGTTATTTCTTCACTGTGTATCTTCTGATGAAGATCCATCAGAACAGATTTGATAGAAATGGTGAGGACCATTGTAAACTCTGTAATGTGCGTCAAACAGTAATGAAATCCAGTTGGTAAACCAAAGAATTTTAAACCATATGACCATAAGATATAGGAGGAGCAGAATTGGGCTATTTGGCCCATTAAGTCTGTTCTGCCATTTCATTATGGCTGATCCATTTCCCCTTCAGCACCAATCTTCTGTCTTCTCCCTGTATCCCATCATGCCCTGACTAATCAAGAACCTATCAATCTGTGACTTAAATATACGTGAAGACTTGGCCTCCACAGCTGTCTGTGGCAACAAATTCCACAGATTCACCACTCTCTGGCTAAAGAAAATCCCTCATCTCCATTGTAAATGGACATCCCGCTAGTCTGAGGCTGCACCTTCTAGTCTTAGACACCCTCTCCGTAGGAAATATCTTTTTCATTGAGGCCTTTCAATATTTGATAGTTTTCAATGAGGTCACCACTCATTCTTCCGAATTCCAGTGAGTGCAGGCCCAGAACCATCAAAAGCTCCTCATAGGATAAGCCTTTTCCAGTAGCTCTGCTGCCAATATTTGAGGGAATAAGGTATGATATAAATTTCCTGTGCTGTCTAGAAATCAGTGGCTACACTTACAAAAGCAGACCTTTGCAATTTTGAAGCTTTAAAATTTATAATGTGCTCTCCAGGGATAATGACATCCGATGACATGTCATCCTCGTAAGCTGGCAGTAACTCAGTATAGCAAAAGATGTGACCTTTGTAGAAATCATTCTGTTATCATTCCAGTACTATCGGGGAATCGAAATCCAGTGAAAATATAATCTGCAGGCTGACCAAGAGAGGTCATTTCAATCGTAAACCAGAATTAGGAATTGCAGCATGCATGGGTTCTTGCCCATGAAAAGAAACAGGTAAATTCTTGGCTTCTGGGATCTCTGGTGATGTGTTTTGTTTAATTGATATTTCAGGACACAAACTTTGTGTACTTGTTATTTTCTGCTGTATTGGGCTGTCGATAGGTTGGTCAAACAGCTTCTGCTTGAATCATGAACTCCTTCCATATCCTGATCAGGAACTCCCTGTGAATGGAGTTTTTCCATATTCTTTGCCTGCCATTCTTATGTGTTCCCTTTGATATCTGCAAGTGTAAGCATACCACCAAGGCAGACATTCAATGATTCATTGTTTCAATTGTTAATAAGGACAAGGTCTTTAAAATGGTATCGTCTAACTAATTGGAATTATTTGCTTATTTCAGGACATTATTTCCATGTATTATTTGGACTGCTATTTCCTTCCTTTCTTTAAATTATCCTCTCTTTATATTTTTAAAGTTTGAACTTCAAAGTACATTTATTATCAAGATATGCATACTTATACAACCTTGTGATATGTCTCCTTACAGGCAGCCACAAAACAAAGAAACCCAATAGAACCCATTTAAAAAAAAATCAAACACCTAACGCACAGAGAAAAAGAAAAAAACAAATGTGCAAATAATAAAAGTAAGCAAATCGCATTCTGAACCCAACTTCATGAAAGCGAGTCCACAGACATGATGCCAGGCATCACAGCAGCCCGCTAGTTGCAGGCCTCAACCTCGGTTCAGCACAAGGACAAGTAAACCTTGTGGTGCAGTGAGCTGAACTGGCCCATCCCTCACCTCCAGCCCTGATACCCTGATCTTTTCAATCTGACCTGGTGCTTAAATCATCCAAACCTTGGATTGTTCCTCGCTCGTGGATGCAGGCCCTGCCTCTTTGATATGCTCTTGGGCCTGAGCCCTGCCACCTTGATTCAGCCCTTACCCAACCTTTCCATTTCGGCCTGGCACTTGAACCGATCAAACCTCAGGTCTTTCCTTGCTCTTGGGACTGGGCTCTGTCTCAACTCTTGCCTTGCCTCCGCTCATATTGCCTTGGTTCTGCTGCATCGAATCCACTCCAGCAACGGCTAAACATTGGCTCAGTCACCAGTCTCAGGCTCATAGCCACCGCCTCAATTTGGCCCGTACACACCTCGTCGCGACTGTCCTGTTCCTCCGAGACTTCAGTTCACTACACAAAAATGCCAGAATGAACAGGCAGTTCAAAAGCTCAACTCCGAAAGGAAAGTTACAGACCACTGTTTGCAGAAAAAAAGTGTGATTAATGAAGTATTTAGTTGCTTTTTAATCCCTCACTTCACAAATTCCCTTCTCCAGTTTATTCTCTTCCTTTAGTTGACACACCTCTGGGATAATCAAAGCCACCAATCAACCTGTCAACATGAAGAGTCTTTCACCTTTCAAAGTCAAGGCAAGGAAAAGAGGTTGATTGGAAATCATTGTAATGTCAAGGAATATGGTATTCTTGATTAACAGCTTCATTAATCAGTCGGAGAGTCATAAATCAGAATCAGGTTTCTTATCATTGCATTATATCACAGCTGGTGAAATTTGTTGTTTTGCTGCAGTAGTGCAATACAGTGCAAAAAGATCAAATTGCAATAAATTAAAAACTAAATAAATAGCAGAAAAAAAGGAGTGATGATGTGGTGTTCATGGTTGCATGGATTGTTCAGAAACCAGATGATGTAGGGAAGGAGCTGTTCCTCAGTTATTGAGTGTGGGAATCCAGGCTCCGATGCTTCCTCCCAGTCAGTAGTATTAAGAAGAAGGTATGGCTGGTGAGGGTCCTTAATGATGGATGCACCTTCCTGAGGCACCACCTTTTGAAGATATCATCAATAGTGGGTTTGTTGTGCCAGTGATAAGTTGGCTAAGTCTGTAACCCTCTGTAGCCTCTTGTAATCCTGTGCAATGGAGCCTCGTATCAGATGGTGACGCAGCCAGTCAGGATGCTCCCCACCATACGTTGATAGGAATTTTCAAGAGTCTTTGTTAACATACCAAAGCTCTACAAGCCCCTAACGAAGTAGAGCTGCTGGTGTGCCTTCGTGATTGCATCAATGTGTTGGGCCCAGGATAGATTCTCCAAGATGCTAACAGCCAGGGAACTAAAGAAACATACAGTGCAAATAGAGGCCCTTCAGCCTATCACATCTATGCTGACTATCAATACTATCTATACTATTCCCATTTATAACTCTTGGTCCATACCCAGACTACTGAAGTTCTTGTATAGATTCCTCTTCAGTATTGTGAGAATATCTTTCTGAGTGAAGGAAATACTTGTAAAATCGACCGGTGATCCAGACTATGCAAGAGGTCCAGGTATGATCTATGTAAGGCTGTTTTAAGAGTGAAAAACCCCAATTCTGATTAAATTTGTAGATGAACTTTGTTGCACACCAGTTGTGGCAGGGTTTGCATACCATTACTTCCTACAAGGTGAAAACTAACATCATGATTGGCTGTGATACTTCACTTGGAGATGAGATCAATGCCTTTTCTGCAGGCTTAGAAATGGAGGACATTATGGCACCTGTGCGAATTCCTGAAGCATCTAGTGACCCTGCAGCATCTCTGTTTGGAGGCCAATATGAGGACATCTTTCATGGGAGTGAAACCTGGCAATGCATCAGGCCCTGAAAGGTACTGAAAACCTGTGTCAACTAGCTGGCAGGAGTGTTCAAGGAGATCTTCAGTCTCTCACTGCTGCAGGTGGAGATCCCCACCTGCTTCAAAAGGACAGAAATCATACCAACGCCTAAGAAGAGCAGGGTGAGCTGTCTCAGTCACGATCACTCAGTTGCAATTAAATCTACAATGATGAAGTGCGTTGAGAGGTGGGGCACTGGCCAGAATCAGCTCCTGCCTAAGCAAGGACCAGGACCTACAACAATCAGTAGCTCTTCAGAGAATGCACTCGGCCTTGGATCACCTGGACAAAGGCAATACTAACATCAGGCTGCTGTTCATTGACACAGCTCAGTAATCAACACCATTATACCCTTAGTACTAATAAATAGGTTCCTAAACCTGGGCTTTTGTGCACCCCTCTGCAAATGGATCACTGACTTCCTCATTCTGAGACTGCAGTCATTGAGGAGCAGAGATGGGATCTTCTCCTCACTGACAATCAATGCTGGTGCACCTCAATGATGTGTGCATCGTCCACTGCTCTACTCTTTCTACACTCATGATTGTGATTGCTAGGCACAGCGCAAATGCTATCTATAAATTTGCTGATGACACAACTATTGTTGGCAGAATTTCAAGTGTTGACCAGGAGGTATACAGGAGTGAGATAGATCAGCTGGTTTGAGTGATGCCACGACAATATCTTTGCACTCAATGTCAGCAAGACAAAGGAATTGATTATGCATTACAGGAAGGGAAGGTTGAGGAATCATACACGAATCCTTATTGAGGGATCAGCAGTGGAAAGGGTGAGTGGTTTCAAGTTACTGGTGTGAACATCTCTGAAAATCCATCTTGGGTCCTACATATTGACATAACTACAAAGAAGGCACACACGACAATGTCTATATTTCATCAAGAGTTTGAGGAAACTTGGTAGGTCACCAAATACTCTTGCGGAGTTCTACAGATGTATTGCGGAGAATATTTTAACTGGTTGCATCACTGTTTGGCATGGAGGGGCCACCACACAGGCTTGGAAAAAACTGCAGGAAGATGAAAACCCAGCTAACTCTCATCGTGGGCACTAGTCTCCCCAGCGTCCAGGACAAAAAGATGGCATATGTCATTAAGGATCCCCATCATCCACGACATGTCCAGTTCTCATCTCTGCTACCAAAGAGAAGGTACAGGGTCCTAGAGACACTTACTCAACATTGTAGGAACAGCTTCTTCCTCTGCCATCAAGATTTCTGAATGGACAATGGCCATGTACGCCACCTAAATATTTTTTCTCTATATTTACTCCTTGTTTGCACTACTTATTTAATTTAATATTTATATGCATATTTCTCATTGTATAGTTTTTTTATTATTATGCATTGCAATGTACTACTGTTGCAAAACAGCAAATTTCGTGACATATGCCAGTGATATTAAACCTGATTCTGATTCTGATCACCTGAAAGGACAGACAAACCCATTGGTAACTTAAATGATAAAGAAAACATCTGTTAGTGCAGCTCTTCTTCGTCCAGTTGTTGAATCACTGTGTTCTGTCATTGATGAAGTTATCCTCTGATCCTTCGTAAATATGAGGAATTGTTTACTCCTGCAGTAGTGACAGCAAGTATATCAGAACCAGAATCAGAATCTGGAGTACGTTGTGAAATTTGTTGCCGTTGTGGCAGCATGGTAAGTACAGAGAAAACTGTATTACAGTAACTACACGCGTGTATATTAATTGTTAAAATAAAGAAGTACTGCAAAAACAGAAGTTTTAAAAAAAGTCATGAGGTGGTATTCATGGGTTCAGTGTCCATTTAGGAATCAGATGGCAGAGTGGAAGAAGCTGTTCCTGAATTGCTGAGTGTGTGCCTTCTTCCCTCCTTCCTGATTCATTGATTCATTGCCCTTTGGAAGCAGGTGAGAACTTCTGACTGTAGCAGTGAGAGATTGAAAATGTCTTTGAATATCCCCGCCAGTTGGTTGATACAGGTTTTCAGAGCATAACCAGGTACTTCATCGGGCCTGTCTTTCACCCTCCTGGAAGACAGCCTGATGTCAGTCTCCGAGACAGTTCACAGGGTCACTGGGTGCAGCAGGGCTCTCCACAGCTGTAGTTATATTCTCCTTTTATAGAAGGGATTCAGCTTATCTGGTATGAAGCATCAGTGCCATTCATGCCATTGGGTTTTGTTTTGTAGGAAGTAATGTCCTGCAAATCCTGCTGGGGTCAACATGCATCCAATGTCACCTCTAACCTTGTTCAGAATTGCTTCTTAGCTCTTGAAATAGCCCTCCGTGAGTCCTACCTGCTATTTTTTTACAGACCTGGGTCACTAAACTTAAATGCCACAGGTCTAGCCCTCAGCAGACTATGAATCTCCTGGTTCATTCATGGCATTTGATTTGGAAATGTACAGTAAGCTTTCATAGGCACACACTCATTCATGCAGGTTTTAATGAAGTCAGTGACAACTGTGGCTTATTCATTCAGACTTGAAGATGACCCCCTGAATACAGTCCAGTCCACCGATCCACAGCAGTCCTGTAAGTGCTCCTGTGCTTCCCTTGTCGATACCTTCTTGGGTCCCATTACTGATACTGTAGTCTTCAGTCTCTGCCCATACTCTGGAGTAGAAGTACAGCCAGGTGACCAGAGTTTCCAAAGTGTGGGCGTGGAATAGCACGGTAGGCATTCTTGATGGTGCTGTAACAGTGGTCCAATGTGTTGTTTCCTCTGGTACTACAAGCGATTTGTTGATAATAATTATTTTGTGACTTTTTCAAGCTGAAAATCATCGAAAATGATGGGGAAAGCATCAAGATGTGACGTTTCATGCCTGTTGATCACCCCGCTCAGTTTGTCTAGAGCCTGTTTGACATTGGCTTGAGATGGAATTACGCAGCTACCAAAATGATCGCTGAAAGTGTGATGGATTTTGGTGACACATGTCATCCCTCTGTCAAAAATAGACTATTATGTTAATGTAAATGGGTATGTTCCTTCTCTGAAGATGTTACCAATTCTGTCGTAACTGATTCTATACATCAAGCCTTTGAAAATGATCAGTTGCATTTCTGTTAGATAGCTCTCAGAAGTTAACATAAAAGTAGCACATGTAAAGCCTATTTAAAGCAATTACAGTTTAAAGATCTTCTTGATTGTAAATTGGATAACTGCAGCCTTGGGCTAAACTGTGATAAGGAGCCAAATGATAACTACTGGAAAACTACTGGAGTAATGGCCCTCAATGGTGGAGAACATCTGAGCTTCTTAGAAGAATGTATTTTCATTTTCATTACGGGAAAACCTCAACCTTTCAAGGAGTTTATTTAAACATTATGGTTAAAGGTTCACTGCTGTGTTAAGGGCAGTGAAATTATGAATTGTAATCTGCTACTGTACTTCACACACATAGAAAATCTTTCCACATGTTTTTATAAATGGAAATCGTTGCAGTGATTTTTGTCGAGGTCAACTAAGGTCAATGGCTGGCAGAATGTAATTTTTGGCTCTATATTTTCTTGTGACAGTTGAGAAAGCACAGCACTTTGTATATTTCTATTCAATTCATGTGTTTCCTACTCTCCTGCAGAGGTCATTGATGGGGTAACAGGCACAATTTTCAGCTCTGCAATCCCATGTATGAACTAAGGGCCAGAGAACCAGAATTAAACTAAATAGAATTTCATCTTGGGAATATGGGTACAAAGTATTTACCTAAATAATTAAGCAAATATTTTCAGCTTTTAACTTTAATGCTAAAGCCAATTTCATTATTAAAATGACAGTGAGAGGCTGACTAAGGGAAGTGAAGTTTAACAGGCACTTTGTGCAGTAAACAAGGGTTAACACATTACTTCAGTGGGACAAAAGTCCATTAGAAAATCTGCAACTTTGCTTTTTTTTTGTTTGGTGTGAAATGGCTTGCTAACGATCACACAACAGGGAAGCCAATAAACGCTAGCTGTGATGGAACTGTTCTTTGAGCTCAACGGGCTCCTGCTTGACGAGAAAGCTCTCAAAGCACTGAACCAGACACAAAGGAATAGACGGAAACCATCTAATGATAGGAGATTACTGACCACCACTGTGCCCTCCCTTTCCCCCACCTTCTGAGGCTCCTAGTTGGAGGAAATTATTGAATAGAAAATTCCACACCATAATCCACAGTAAATCAGGGAAAGGAGGCAGATCTTTATCAAACCACCGAGCAAAGTCAGAAGTATTAACCTGTGTGAGCTACACTTGCTGACAATAAACTGGGGTAAGGCAAATCCTGATAAAACATTCACCTTTTAACGCTTTGCTTGTGACTGGGAATGGGGATGCATACGAAAGGTTCGCTGGCAAGATAGATTTCTGCACCCCAAGACTGTAAACCTTTTAAAGGGTGGCAATGAGCTGTCCCTCACTTTAAAGCATTCATTACAACACAGCGTGCAAAGTGGAAAGGGTGTCAGTGGGAAAAATAAATAAGAATACAAAAGATGTATTTTTGGGATTCAAATTAGGAGCACCGGAATCACTATTCAAAACCGCTGGACTCCGCCTTTATGTTGGGCACGCTGTAATGTGCTGAGATGAAAGTGAAATTTATCTTTGCAGATTTAAGTTTTGCTGTTGGTATACATGGTACATGTAATGTAGCAGCATGGTTGTTTCTGTGCTGCCAGCATCAGCACAATGGAGTTAACCTCTGGGGGAAGGTCAGGGCCAGAGCTATGCGTCCGGGGTTCAGATGCTCTAATTCTCTGGAGTATGGATAGCTGGCACGGCTCCAGTAAGGGTCCCGCTAATTGGCAATCATGTTTCGGGCCCAAGAATTGAGTATTTAAAGAGCTTGTGATGAGCGATTCGTTGCTCACTCATAAGCCCACTGGTGATAGCGTTTAGTGTTTGTTTTGTGCTCTGTTCTTGATCCTTGCACCGGGTACCCCAACATCTGGGTCCAAACCATCTTCCTCCAGGACTCACATCACAGTACGATTGATCCAGTATGGGCCCAGCAGAGTATCAGAGTCTTTCATCTGCTGTGGCCAGCCACAATGAGAGAATTTCCAGGCAGAGCCTGGAGATTCATGACCTCCAGGGAGCCACTTACACAAGAAGGAAGCCAGAGATGCTTGGGAGAGCCAGCTGATTCTGCTATGGAGCCAGTAAATCTTCCAACCCCGGGGAGATTTAACGGTGACCCGGGTTCTTGCTGCTGCTTCCTCATCCAGTGCTCATTAGTATCTGAACTGCAGCAGTCCCGGTTACCTTCGGAGCACGAAAAGGTGGCCTTCTTTATCTGTCTTCCTGTGGGAAGAGCCCGGGCGGGCCTGGGCCACCACACATTGGGAATGAAGGTCGGAGGTTTGTTCAGATTTGGAGGGGTTCATCGCTGCCATGAGGAAGGCGTTTCATCACCCTGCTGGAGCTAACTGAGTCTCAGAGTGTCTGATGCAGTTACGACAGCGCAGATGGTCAGCAGTTGACTGCACAGATGAATTTTGGACCACGGCCCAAGAGAGTAGCTGGAATAGAGAAGCCTTAGCCACCTCATACCACCACAGATTCTGAGATGCCCTCACCTTGGGAGAGACAGCAGAATACTCAGAGGTTCTGGTCGACCATTCCATTCCTCTCGATAATCGCCTGGCAGAGTGAGAGTCGGATCTCTTGGGGACGTTGAAGAGAGCTGGTCTGAGCCCGGTCCCAAAGCATCACAGCTCTGCTTCCCAACCTCAGACCATGATGTCCAGTCTGTCTCATGCTCGGAACTTTGTCGAGCTCATGAAGATCAGTTACACGGGGCTCTCCACCGATGAGAGATCTTGGCATCAGGACCAAGGCAGCTGCTATTCCTGCAGGGAAGCAAGTCACCTGCGGGCTGAATGATCGAGGCTGCAGCTAGCTGGAGAACTAAGACTGTCCAGCACCAGGAGGGCTGTGATGACGTGATGATAGCAGTCACTATGCCCATTCCCACTGATTCTATTTCGCGTTGAAGGTGGAGTTCACCTGGGGCAAGAACTTGAGGCAAATGAAGGTTTTTGTGGCCTCGGGGGCAGTGGGTAATTTTCTGGATTTACAAACTGCCTGTCAGTTTGACGTACTGCCGCGAGAGTTGAGCCAGCCCATGCCTGCACATATCTTGGACGGCCACCTGCTAGATTCCGGGCTGATCCAGCAACAGACTATGGAATTGTAGATGAGAATGGGAGATCATGTGGAAGACAGTAGTTTCTACATTATTGACCCTCCACTCATACTCCTGATCCTTGGGTACCCTTGGCTGTCCCAGCATGACCCATCCATGGAACGGAGGGAGGGGAGAATCATTGTAAGAGGGATTGTTTGCCATGTGGTGTTCTAACACCCAAACACTCCAGTGACCAACAACTAACTAGGCAGTAGCTCTCAGTGCAAGGTAACCTGAGGCCTTCTGGAGAACCAGTCCTGCCCTCAAGGTTGGACATGCCGGTCCCAGCCAAAGGGACTGTAAGTCTTGACACGATCCAGTCGGGACCTCATGTGAACTAGAGAGAGGGACTCTCCAGTTCAGGAGAGGTCCAAGGAGATGCTAGAGCAGTCTGTGGAACTCACTGCTAAGCTTAAGAAATTGAGCCGTCAGGTCTTCAAGAAGAAGACTCCTTTACGCGGATTCTTATTCTGCTTTGGCCACTCTTTCTATGAATGAACTTTGTGAGCCTAGAGATGGGACTCTGAGGTCTGTCCAATCACCTCTGTCACCTAAGAAGCCTTAAAGGAAGAGAAGACAGAGACACCGAAACTGGTGGAAATCCCTTCCGTCCACCGAGAGGAGATCTTCAGCAAGGGAAAGATATCCACTGCTCCACCGCACTGACCTTACGACTGTGCTATCGACCTGCCGCCCGGTACCTGTGGGGAGGCTTCATCCAGCTCTCCACCTCACCTGGCAGCACAGGCTTCTTTGTACAAAAGAAAGATGGGAGCATGTGGCCACACATTGATTATAGGGGATTAACAGCCAAGAATTATTACCCCCTTCCACTCATGAATGTGACCATCGCGATGCTCCAAGAATTCACAAACTACACCTGAGGAGTGCATTCAATTTGGTCCATGTAAGGGAAGGCGCTGAGAGGCAGACTACATTCAATGTACCAGGGCA
The DNA here is from genome assembly GCF_048418815.1 of Hemitrygon akajei. NCBI lineage: Eukaryota > Metazoa > Chordata > Chondrichthyes > Myliobatiformes > Dasyatidae > Hemitrygon > Hemitrygon akajei. Next base: position 85,518,566 of record NC_133136.1, on the reverse strand, counting down.
CAGCAAGTATCTGGTTATGCCCTTTGGCTTTGCAAATGCTTCGGCTGTTTTCCAGTCCTTTATGAATGACATGCTCTGGATATTCTCCATAAGTACGCCTTCGTCTGCTTGGGTGATATCCTAATCTTCTCGAAGTCCATGGTGGAGCACACCGCTCACGTCAGAGACATTTTGGAGGGTTCTAGACTATGGACTTTTTGTCAAGTTAGAGAAGTCAGTTTCACATGATGACTGTTTCATTTTGGGTTTCATCGTTTCCAATGGCAATCTCAAGATGGACCCTACCAAGACCCAGGCAGTCAAAGATTGGCCACCAGCATCTCAATATCAAACAAGTCCAATTATTTCTGGAGTTTGCAAACTTCTACTGGAAGTTCATCAGAACTTCCGTTCGGTGGCAGCACTGCTAATAGCCCTAACTAAGATTCACGGGTCCCTTTGTCTGGACTACCAAAGCAGAGGTTGCTTCTGCAGAGCTTACACAGCGATTCATCACAGCTTCCATCTTGGTTTCTCCTAACGCAGACCTTCCCTTCATCGTTCAGGTGGATGTTTCAGACATCGTAGTGAGTGCTGTCTTGTCTCAATGATCACCTTTGGACTGTAAACTGCACCCGTGTGTATTCTTCTCCAGGCAGATATCCCTCGCAGAGAGGAATGATAACATCGGGAATTGGTAGCTTCCTGCGGTTAAATTGGCTTTGGAGGAATAGCATGACTAGCTAGAGGGGGCCAAGAACCCTTTTATCGTTTGAACTGACCACTAGAGCCTGGCTTGTATTCAGGAGGCCAAGAGGTCAAATTTCACCAGGCCAGGTAGTCATTGTTCTTGAATCTCTTTGACTCCCTGACCTATCGACTGGAGTCAAAGAACCAGAAACCAGACGCCTTGTCCTGTCAGGTGATGAAATGGAACGAGAGGAACAGCCTACCACTGCTTTGCCCCAAGCCAGAGTGAAAGTGCTAATGGTTGGGGAATTGACACCCTTGTTTGCATGGCGCAAGTGCAGGGGGCGGTTCCTACGAATGGTCCTTTAGGTAGGATGCTCGTCCTAAGTCCCATACAGTCCCAGGTTCTCCAATGGGGACATTTGAGAATGACTGCACACCCAAGGATAGCCTGGCCTCTCAAGCTTACAAAGAGGAAGTATTGGTGGCCTGGATTGATGAAAGAGATTTGGCGGCATGTGAAGTGCATGCCCGGAGCAAGGAGCCCTGTACCTGACCTCAAGGGCCACACCACCCCTACCTGTTCCAGAAAGACCACAGTTGCATGACTCCATGAACTTTGTCATGGGTCTTCCACCATCCAAGTTGAAGACTGTCATCAGGGTATTTATCAATTGGTTTTTGAAAGCCTGCGAGTTTATTGCCCTGGAGAAACTACTATTTATGGTGGAGATGGCTGAAATTATCCTGGACCAGGTCTTCAGGATCTACAGATTCCTAGTGAACATTGTCTCTGACCGTGGTCCACAATGCACATCAAATTTCTGGAGGATATTCTGCAAGCTGATTGGGGCAACAGCAAGCCTTTCATCTGGTTTTCACCTGCATTCAAACGGCCAGAAAGGGCTGGCCAACCAAGGCCACTAAAATGCCTAGGCTCAATGTCCTGATGAGCGGTGTGACCATTTGATGTGGGCAGAGGTCGCCCCTTTAAGGGTTCAGTGCAGTCCTGCTAATTGGAAATCATGTTTTGGATGTCAAAGATTTAAGTATTTTAAGAGTACTTGGACTGGGGTTCAGTGCTCAATCGTAAGCTCTACTGGTGATATCATCTAGCATTTGGTTTGTGCTCAGTACTCAATCCAGTTTGATACAGTGTCTCAGTCCTTGCTTCACATACCCATTTGGGCCCAAACCATCCTTGACAAGGGCCCTCGTCTCACATGGCCCAGGACGAAAGCGACTGTTTGAACAAGCCTTGGGCTTGTTTCATTCTGTAACGAAAAACACTAGAGAATATAGGTTCTAGAATCTGGAGCAATAAAGAATCTCCTGGGGGAACTCAGCAGGTTGAGCAGCATCTGCAGGAACAGTCCTTGTGCAGGGTTCCACCCGAAAATGTTGTCTTCATTTCCTCCCATAGATGTCGTTTGATCTGCTGAATTCTGCTAGCAAATTGTTTGTTGTATTGTGATTTTGTGCATGAGGTGGACTGAAACAAAATAATGTTTAAAGACTGCACGAATTAGCTTGCACCATGTGAGGAGCAATGCATTGTGAACAGAGACATCTAGGCAAGGTTGAGGCCAGCCTGAAGTTTCTGTAAAAATTTGCCTCACCACATCTCTGACTGACATGATGGTCTGTGATCAAGCTATTAAATTTACAGCCAATCAACATGGTCAGGAGACAATGGTTACCAGTCTGTTGTGGGGAGGTAGCTTCACCAATGCTGATGTCAAGAAGGTGCTCAGTGGCCATCTCGTCAAAGCAGACAAAACGTAAGGAATTCCTTTGCTGTGACCGGTGAATGTGCAGGCCCAACTTTGAAGAACAAATGACTGGCCATCTTCTAGCAGCTCCCAATACAGCTGGTAAAGTCCATGCTGGTTGTTCTGGCTGGTGACTTCAAGTGTATCACAGATGCAGCAAATCTGACTGCAAACCATCCCTCACGCACAGAATTCCAAAGCAATTTGAAAACCTCTGGAAATAGACAGAACCACTCCCTTACCCGATGATGAAAGTGCTGAGAAGGGGGAGAATAGGAAAAAGCAAAACACAGTAATGTTTGAAAACTGAAATAAACATTGAAATACTGAACATTCTCAATCCTTTAGAAAGCAGAGGGACCAGAGGCAAAGATTGGGCTGGTTGTACTTGCTGCTCTGTGACCTTTGCTCTGCTCTGTGCTACACTGAGTTTGGGGCTGTAGCCTGCTCTGAGCTTCATGTCTCTGGGCTCTGTGATATTTACTCTGCTGTACGCTGAACCGAGGTTGAGGCTGTGGTCTGCTGTGGCTGCACTGGGCTTCGTGTCTAAGGACTCACCTCTGATCTAAATGTTATTTATTTTTATTATTTGCATGATTTGTATTTTTTCTCTGCACATAGGGTATTTCATAGTCTTTATATATATATATATAGGTTCTTTTGGGTTTCTTTGGTTTGCGGCTGTCTGTAAGGAGTCAAATCTTATGGTTGTATAATATGCAATATACATACTTCGATAATAATTGTACTTTGAACTTTGAATTTTGAACTTTGAGCATCTCTGGAGCGAAAACCTATTGAATGTTTCAAATAATACAAAGGCAGGAGGAAAGAGAAGAGACAAAAGGGTCTCTGTTTGTATAGATTACAGGAGAGAAGAAATGGCACACTGTTGATGGAATTGTGGCCTAGGAGCGCAGCGGTTAGTGCAGAGCTCCAGGTTCAACCCTAACCAAATAGAGTCTGTGTGGAGGTTACAGGTCCTCCCTATTGCTTTGTGGATTTCCTCTAGGTATTTGGAGTTCCTCCCACATTCTAAAGTTGTGCTGGTCGGCAAGATAATGCCCCGAGGATAAGTTAATATTCACATGAGAGGAATGCATTACAGGGAAATAAAAAAGGAGATTAGGATTGCTCTAAGAGATGGACTGAAATAACTCCCTTTTGTGTCATAAAGAAAGAACAGAAAATTAAAAAATATGTTATATAAGATCAAAGCATTGTAGATCAAACAAAGAAATGAAGGATTAGTCTCAGGGGGAAGTAAACAAAGATAGAAGAATCATTATTAAGAAGCGTTAAACTGAATCTGTTTCTGCAACATGAGAGACAAAAGAATTAAGGGTCTTCCCCAAGCTTAAATTGAGCTTCAGAACAACATAGGAGGCTGAGAATGCAATAGTTGGAATGGGAATAAATAGAGGAAGTGGAAAAGTTTGCTAAAGGAATCTCTATCAGCCAGTACTTTCCACTATAAACCTTTATGTCATGTAGTATTTTACTGAACAGTATTCAATGCAGGTACATAGTCCAGATGAAAGAAGTTCAAGAAGAGGGGAATTACCTGCTGGAACTCTAAACCAACACTATGATAATATCCTAAAGCAGAGGAGGAAATCAGGAAGGAAAATATAGACCCTGGTATATTTCAAATAATCTCACACTCAGGAAAACTTGAGTGCAAAGTTCAAGGTAAACTGATTTTCAAAAAAGAGATTCATTTTTTGTGGGCATACTCAATAAGTCCAATAACCAGATTGCAGTTAATGAAAGACTGCACCAACAGGACAGACAATCACTGTGCAAAAGACAATAAACTATGCAAATACAAAAAGTAATAATAAATAAATAAGCAATAAATATCAAGAACATGAGATGAAGAGTCCTTGAAAGTGAGTCCATAGGTTATGGGAACAGTTCAGTGATGGGGCAAGTGAAGCTAGGGAGGTTATCCGCTCTTGTTCAGAGCCTAATTGTTGAGAGGTAACAACTGTTTCTGAACCTGGAAGTGTGAGTCCTGAAGCTCCTGTACCACCTTCCTGATGGGAGCAGTGAGAAGAAAGTATGTCTCGGGTGGTGGATGTCCCTGATGAAGGATGCTGCTTTCCTGTGACACCGTTCTGTGTTGATGTGTTCAATGATGGGGAAGGTTTTACCTGTGATGGACTAGACTGTATCCACTACTTATAGGATTTTCTGTTCAAAGGCATTGGTGTTTCCATACCAACCTGTGATGCAGCCAGTTAATGTTTTCTCAAACACACATCTATAGAAGTTGGTCAAAGTTATAGATGTCATGATGAATCTTCACAAACTCTAAAGGAAGTAAAGGTGCTGCCATGTTTTCTTTGTAATAGCACTTTTGTGATGGGCCCAGGCCAGGTCCTCTGAAATGATAACACTGAGGAACTTAAAGTTGCTGACCCTCTCCACCTCTGATCCCCCACTGAGGACTGGATCTTGGACCTCTGGTTTCCACCTCCTGAAGTCAATCAACTCCTTGGTCTTGCTGACATTGAAAAAGTTGTTGTGGCACCAATCAGCCAAAATTTCAATATCCCTCCTACATGCTGATTTGCCACCACTTTTGATTTGGTCTATGACAGTGGTGTCATCAGCAAATGTAAATATGACATTGGAGCTGTGCTAAGCCACACAGTCATAAGTGTAAAGTGAGTTGAGCAGAGAGCTCTACAGCCTAGGTGGTGCACCTGTGCTAATACAGATTGTGGAGGAGATGATGTTGCCAATCAAAATTGGGATCTGCAAGTGAGGAAATCAAGGATCCAATTGCACAAGGAGGAATTGAGGCCAAGGTCCTGAAGTTTATTGACTAGTTTTGCAGGGATGATTGTATTGAACTCTGGGCTGTAGTCGATAAAGAGCATTGTGATATATGCATCTTTGCTGTCCAGATCTTCCAGGTTTGAGTGAAGAGCCAATGACATCTGCTGTGGATCTGTTATGTCGGTAGGCAGATTAGAGTGGATTCAAGTCACTTCTTGGGTAAGAGTTGATGTGTTACATCACCAGCCTCTCAAAACACTTTGTCACAGTGGATGTGAGTGTCACTGGATGGATGATGGTCATTGAGACGGGTTACCACATTCTTCTTGGGCACCGGAATGATGAAAGATTGCTTAGATCATGTGGGTACATCCTACTGCTGACGTGAAGGTTAAAGATCTCAGTGAACACTCGAGCCAGTTGATCAGCACTCGGTTAGGTATTCCATTTGGGCCAGATGCTTTCCATGGGTTCACCCTCCTGAAGGATGCTGTCACATTGGAGTTGGAGACCAAAATTACAGGGTCATCAGGGGCTGTGGGAGTTAGTGATAGTTCTTCTGTGTTTTGATGTTCAAAGTGAGCATAGAAGACATTGAGTTCTGTTGTCACCAATGTTGCTTGATTTCACTCTGTAAGAGGTAATGGCATTTACGCCCTGCCATAACTGTTGAGCATCCTTAATTGAGTCAAGTTTAGTCTGGAATTGCCACTTCGTCAAGGTGCGCTCTCGGAGGACTGGACCCAGTGCGGAGGAATGGAAGACTTTCTCTGTAATGGACGTTACTGGCACGTACTGAACCAGGAGCTGCGGATGGCAGGTTCATGACTCGAAGAGGATGGCAAAATCCCCAGGAAGAGACAAACAACAGGCTAGACATTGAAATACCATCTGAGCCTCGGAGGAGCAACTGAGCAACACTACAACACAATTCATTCTCTCTGACACAATGACCCTCCCAGGCACTGAATTGAAGACCTTTTTAAACAATCATAGAATGCAGGAAACATCAGTCACAATTAACTTGACAAAACTAAACTGAGAACACAAGGGCTTAGCAACTCTAGTTAGGATATTGATTAGTAAATACAGGTGCTCATGAGCCCTAGAGGCTCATCGCTGTATGGCAAGTTGCTGTGCTCATGACACTTTGCCCATTAGTCCGCTTTTTGGAGATTATACCTGGACCTCTTGTAATTGTTTTGGTCGCCAGACATGAATGCTTCTGATCTGGCCATCAGCGGATTTCGGTTCACCTCGGGCTTTTGTTTGGGGAAGACGCTGACCTTGTGGGTAAACACTCATCTACAACTGTTTTTATCATGTTCATGAAAACCACGGTGCATTTATTCAGATCCACCAGTGGGTCCTTAAATCTGGTGCAGTCCACTGACTTGAAAAAATCCTACAGCTGCTCCTCTGCCTCCCGGGAGCACCTCTGATCATTGAACTTGATCAAAAGAAGTAAGAATGAATCAGCAAACTTCACAACAGTCATATTGAAGTCAAAATCTAAGTGAAATTTACCTATTATCAATGAGCATATACTGTATGAAACCATATCCTGTACTGCCTCGATTTATTTTAAGGTCCTAGAAATTGGAGCACTGGATAAAAATAATGCTCATCTAGAAGAATGTATCCTCAGAGTGCCAGAGATGAGCTTTAAAATTCCAGTTCTGCTTGGCAACTTTAATGATATGCTTGAAGGAATAGTAAGTGTATTAATATGAAATTGAAGAAAACAAGTTTATCAATTATCAAAAGATATTTGAGAAGGTGGCAGGTAGAAAAATTAATAAATATCATAATATGGCACAGGAAGATAAATTTACCATCAGTAACAATCTCTCAACACATCCAAAATTCAGTCCAATGAAGTTAAAAGGATATAATTTTATCAGACACTTTTAGCTTCTTGTTCAGCTATGGCCTTTGCCTTGAGTTTCTCTATTTTAACCTTCTTGCAGAATCAAGCTTGTCAACCTAAAGTAGCTGAAGTCTACACCAGAATGGTCATTCCATGTCCTAAAATATGTTCAAAAGTCATCTTGATAGTTATGGTTTTCTGCTATTGTCTGGAAGAATAATGAGAGCAACAGTGAATAGCAAGGGTCTTTACAAAGTCTTCCAATTTTCCTTGGTTTTCAAATAGGGTAGCATTGTGGGTTGACTTAAAATGAGGGGGATCTTATTATTCACCTATTGTACTATCTTAACTTCTGTTCTTCCACTTCTTCAACTAACTGTGGTACAAATAGTGTGTAGATTCTAATTCCACTGGCCCTGAACACTTTAAAAAATAGCTGTAACCTTGTACAGTAGGTTGCCCCATCAGCTACAATTCTACAGTCCATGTCTGTCCCAAATGAGGATATTGTGCCATGATTCAAGTTAGAGTTAACTAACAATTATTCCACATTAACAGCTCAATAAGACTGTTTAGTAGACTCGGCACTATAGCGCTGACCAACTAATTGGTGTTGAGAGTGAAATGTATATCAGGGCCCAGATAGATGTGAGTGGCCTAAAAGTGATTTTCCACCACCCTTCATTCACAAGAATCAAGGAGTAACATGTTTGAATGAAATATATATATATATATATATATATGTCTCAGTAATCAAAGAACACCATAAACTCCAGTATAATGGGAGGCATTTTGATGTCTCTTTGTCTCTGAAGGGAAGGTGATGAAACAGTTGATTGGGATATAAAACAGTTTAATACAATACATAGAATTTTTCCCTTTCTAATATTAATTCGGCCCATCCTTGAAAGATAAAAGAAATACAACTGCAAGTTGATGCTCTTGATACAGATACTGATTGCACTCCTGTAGTAGGTACAAGTGAGTATGGGACAGATTGTCCCTCTCAGAATTAAAAGGCGTTAATCTAGCCTCTGGACCTACTAAATACAAATTGAAATCCCATTTTTGAAGGTGTGCAAATTACAGTTCATGTAAAAAGAAGTCACAAAATATCCCCATAATAAATAAGAAAATGAAAAAATCAAGAACCCTTTCAAATGAAACACTTGGATAGCTAAAGACAAAACAATCAAATTTGTCGAAGCATGACACAAACATAAAATACAAAGTGAAACCTCTTTGCACTTAAAATGCCTTGTACTGGTCCTTTGACTGACAAGCCCAAACTCTCCCACAGGTAACTGGAATTCACCTTATGTTAAAGATGTTTGACTCCAGACCTATATCCTTATTCAGATCCATTTCTAGTCTTCACATCACTGTCCAAATTCCTACTCTTCCACTTACCTTTTCACTCACTTTCCCTCTTCTCCACAGCCCTAGCTGACCTATCCTCCACTGTTTGAAATGTACTTTGAACTTTGTTTCTTGCAAGTCCCCCCCGCCCCCCGCTTCTTTCTCCTGCAAGTGCTCACATTAGTCTGAAGCTGGAAGATCTGGGGACCCCAGCTACGTTCCACTCCTGAACTGGTAATGTGTGGTTGCAGACTGATACCAACTGAGTGGCAGTTTTTTAGAGAACAGAGAATACCTAAGCCATGAAATGGAAGTAGTAAATAAGGCAGGAGCTGCCATACTTATAACGAAACATCAGTGGAAATGACAGATTGCATTCACACCAATAGCTCCCTCTTGGATACTTCATTCCACGGCAATCAACATGATTCCACCTAAAGCACACCAGTACTTCTGTGCACAGCCAAGCCAGTAGCAATACTTGGGCTATTGTTTTCAGCAAGAGTACAATAATGGTAGTTATGCGCTATTTGTAGGGTGCGTACTAATGGAAAATAAGTCCCTACTTGTTTGCCAGTGATTGTGCTCAAACTTTCCATATGTTCTTCTTGCTGTAAAAGCTGTGTCCTGAGTGCAAGTATTTGTAAAACTCTCCCTGTGGAATTGATAGATTGAAATAATGTTCAATGATATTACCATATGAGCTTATGGGAGATGGAATTTCTCATGAAAACTTATCACACAGTGGAATCCCTTTAGAGGCTTTTAGTACCGGCATGTTGAAGCACAGATCTCAATTATAGGGAATTCCTGACATGTTGTTGTCATGATGAAAGGATGAGGCGGTTCTGGGAACTATACATTCCTCCTGAACTTGCACTGTGCCGTTTCATTTCTTAGACTTTATTCCAGCAGTTCCCACAATGTGCTTCAAGAGTCTATTTTAACATCTAATAGGAATTTGATGAGAACAAGTGGCCATCCTGCACTGAAATTTTTGGCAGGTTATAATTGCCAGGCCTCTTTTGAACATGGCAGGTGGTTGCCCACTTCGAATCATTCGCATGAAGTTTTGGAAAATTAAATGGAGCAAGGCAGAGTTGCTTGTAGGTGTCTCTTGGTAGGTCAGTTTGGATAAAGTATGTTGGCTCTGACGTGGTGCTCGGGATGTGAATATTGCACATCTGGGAGAGAGGAAGGGATAGATGGGTGTGTCCAGGATGTAACTCCCCATACCTTCCTGTGGAGACAAAGGGACATTTCTGTTATATTTCCCCTGCTACGGAAAGTTTGTTTTTAAAACTTATATTTTGAATCAAGTTCATGACATTGTAGGATTCTGATTGTCATTTTTGTTAATTAAATGTCAGCTGTTTAAAAGCTTGCATACACCTGTAGAATTCCTCTGTCAGCAGTGATTGTAAATGGTATAAGCTATTGTTGCAAATATGTTTGCAGCTTTAGCAACACAGTGAACAGAGGAATTATATATAAACTTGTTCAGCATTTGTATACTAATACTGGAACATCCCAATTTCAAGGCATTTTTCTCTTGCTTTCCCTTCTTGGTTCTTCTGCTGTTAAAGCCAGAAATGGAATGATACACTTCGTCATCGATCAGGCAAAAACACAACCTTACCTTGCATCGAAGTGAAACTGCTTTGAATTGTCTCAGTACTTGTATGTGGAGTGACACTTTCCTACCCAGCACAGTGCCATCCTTCTTCATGCTAAAGCGATTAAAAAAGAGGAAACCAAAACTAATACTTTCCATTCAGAACAAATTAAAGGGGGTGGACTACAACAACAAACTAATCAAAATAGCAGCCAGCAAGAAAAAAACGATAGATCAGGTGATAACAGATGTATGGAGAGAAAGCACGAGTCAAAAAAATAAGCATTGGACTTTACAAATAATGATTCATGCTTATTGCATTCACATTATCTGTTTTATATTGATAAAGTCATGTACCTGTTTAAAATAAAAGCTTAAAATCCCTATTTATTTGCTGATTTAAAAAAAAGTCCTACACAAGTTTATTAGCAGTACTTGAATGGTCTGAATCAGAAAAATTCAAGGCTTACAGGTAAGAATAATGTTTCATAAACAACAATAAATATTTATGGTCAAGATAGCACTGAGCTGCAGTCTACGATGAGGTTGGGGGTCTGATGCACCATCATTAACTCTCGGAGACGTGAGTCGAGATAGGCTTTTATTAGCTGGAAGAAAGCACCGTCAGCAGCAAGAGGCCACCACACAACATCCTGGAGACTGAGGGAGGAGCAGTGCCTCCAATTGTCTGTATACAGGGGTCTGTGGGGGGAGCCACAGTCAGTGGGAGGAGCCACAGTAGCAGTCAGCGGGGGGGCGTGTCCAGACAGGTATATGTAGTTCACCACATTCACCCCCTCCTTTGTTTTAAAAGAGAGTCCCCATGGGGCGAAGTTTCTTACAAGTATATTTACAGGTTAAGTCTATCAGGCGGTAGAATCTGTCGCTGCGATCTACATAGCACCGGTGGTGATTGCACCGGTGACGGTGGTTGTGCTGGCTCCGGCCTGACTTGAAGTGTCAACCCACTAGGCATCAGTGATCCCTCATGCGTGTGCGAGGTGCCTGGTATGGGAGTGTCGTGAGGAGTCTGTGTAGGGCTTGGTGTGCGCGGTGTCAGGTGGGTATACACCTCGGTGGGTACAGGGTTCATAGTTACCCTGGAGTGTTCGGGGTAGTGGTCTGCTGCTCCTGCAGGTGCCAGATCGTGGACAGAGACCGTGTCCACCCGCCCATCAGGTAAGACCAGGTAGGCATACTGGGAGTTCGCATGTAGTAGGTGAACCCTCTCGTCCAACGGGGAGTATTTATTGCTCCTCACATGTTTCCGGAGCAGCACTGGCCCTGGGGACGTCAGCCAAGCCAGTAGGGTGGTCCCAGTGGCAGACTTCCTGGGAAAAGAAAAGGGGCGCTCATGAGGGGTGGCATTGGGGGACGTACATAACAGAGAGCGGATGGAGTGGAGTGCCTCGGGGAGGACCTCCTGCCAGCGAGAGACCGGCAACCCCTTTGACCTAAGGGCTAAGAGTGTGGCCTTCCACACCATGGCATTCTCCCTCTCCACCTGTCCATTTCCCCGGAGATTTTAGCTCGTGGTCCTACTAGTAGCAATACCCCTAGCCAGCAGGTACTGGCGCAGCTCGTCACTCATAAACGAGGACCCTCTATCACTGTGGATATAGCAGGGATATCCGAACAGAGTGAAGAGCTGGCGCAGGGCTTTTAATACGGACGTGGCAGTGGTGTTGGGGCAGGGGATGGCAAAGGGGAACCGCGAGTACTCGTTGATAATGTTAAGAAAGTAGACATTGCGGTCGGTGGAGGGAAGGGGGCCCTTAAAGTCGACACTCAGTCACTCAAAGGGGCGGGTGGCCTTGATAAGTTGCGCCTTTTCAGGACGGTAGAAGTGTGGTTTGCACTCAGCAGAGACTTGGCAGTCCCTGGTCATCGTCCGGATGTCCTCAAGAGAGTAAGGCAGGTTCCGGGCTTTCATGAAATGGTAAAATTGGGTGACCCCTGGGTGGCAAAGATCTGCATTGAGGGCATATAGCTGGTTGAGCTGCGCGCTGGCACGTTCCCTGGGATAGGGCATCAGGGGGTTCGTTGAGCCTTCCAGGCCAGTACAGGATTTCATAGTTGTAGGTGGAGAGTTCTATTCTCCACCGCAAAATTTTATCATTTTTGATTTTGCCCCGCTGTTGGTTGCTGAACATGAACGCAACTGAGCGCTGGTTGGTCAGCAAGGTGAACATTTTGCCGGCGAGATAGTGCCTCCAGTGCCTAATAGCTTCCACTATGGCCTGGGCTTCTTTCTCCACTGCGGAGTGCCGAATTTCAGAGCCTTGAAGGGTATGAGAGAAGAATGCTACTGGCCTGCCTGCCTGATTGAGGGTAGCAGCCAACGCGAAGTCAGAGGCGTCACTCTCTACTTGGAAGGGAATGGTCTCATCCACCGCATGCATCGTTGCTTTGGCAATGTCCCCTTTAATGCGGCTGAAGGCCGTGCGGGCCTCGGCTGAGAGGGGAAATGTGGTGGACTAGACCGGGGGCGGGCCTTGTCTGCGTAATGAGGGACCCATTGGGCGTAATAGGAAAAGAAGCCCAGGCACCGTCTGAGGGCTCTGAGGGTGGTGGGAAGAGGGAGTTCTAACAGGAGGCGCATACGGTCGGGATCAGGGCCAATGACCCCGTTCTCCATGACATACACAAGGATAGCGAGTCGGGTGGTTCCGAACACACACTTGTCCCTGTTATAGGTAAGGTTCAGGGCTTTGGCCACTTGGAAAAATCGTTGGAGGTTGGCGTTGTGATCCGGCCAGTCGTGACCACAGATGGTGATGTTATCCAGATATGGAAATGTGGCCTTCAGTTGGCACTGTTCCACCATCCGGTCCATTTCCCTCTGGAAGACAGAGACACCATTCGTGACACCGAAGGGGACACGCAGGAAGTGATAGAGCCTGCCGCCCGCCTCGAAGGCGGTGTAGGGGCGGTCCTCCGGGCGGATGGGGAGCTGGTGGTAAGCGGATTTCAGATCTATGGTCAAGTACACCTTGTACTGAGCTATCTGGTTGACCATATCCGCGATGCGGGGTATGGGGTACGCGTCAAGCTGCGTGAACCTATTGATGGTCTGGCTATAGTCCACGACCATCCTATTTTTCTGCCCGGTCCGAACAACAACCACCTGGGCCCTCCAAGGACTTGTGCTTGGCTCAATGATCCCCTCCCTGAGCAGCCGCTGCACCTCCGACTGAATGAAGGCCCTGTCCCCCGCGCTGTACCTCCTGCTTTTAGTTGCCACAGGTTTACAGTCGGGGGTCAGGTTGGCGAACAGCGGTGGGGAAGGGATCTTGAGGGTGGAGAGGCTGCAAGTGGTGTCAGTAGCGCAGCTGTTGGCATGGTGCTGGGTGGGATGTGCGGGTCGGTGTGTGTGTGTGGTCAGTAGCGGGGTATATGACGAAGTCTCACAAAACTGAGGATTCCTGACAGTGAGTGGTGGGAGGGGCCCATCATATGCCATAGTCACACTTTTTAGGTGGCTCTGGGAGTCCAGCCCCCAATAGCACAGGCGCGCACAGTTGAGGCATGACCAGTAGCGCAAAGTCCCAATATTCTGTGCCCTGCACCACCAATGTCGCTACACAACCCCCCCAGATGTCTGTGGAATGCGATCCAGAAGCCATGGTGACCCTCTGCCTTACTGGCCGTGTCATGAGTCCGCAGCATTGCACTGTGTCCGGGTGAATAAAACTCTCAGTGCTGCCTGTGTCAAACAGGCAGCTAGTCCTGTGCCCCTCCACCAGGATGTCCATCATTGACCTTGCGAGCTGGTGTGCAGCGCTTTGGTCGAGGGTCACGGAGGCCAGAGTTGAATCGCCGTCTTGGTGCCCGGTAAGCACCCGTGGGTTGGAGGCGGGGTGAGGTGGCACCGACAAAGATGGCCACCCCCATGCCTCGCAGAAGGTGGGCAGGCAAGATGGCGGTGACCAAGATGGCCGCCCCATGCCTCGCACGAGGTGGGCATGCAAGATGGCGGCGACCAAGTTGGCAACCCCCATGCTGCTCGACCCCGCTCGTGGTTTAGACTTACAGACCTTGGCGAAATGGCCCTTCTTTCCGCAGCTGGAGCAGGTAGCTTCTCTGGCCGAGCAGCGTTTTCGGGGGTGCTTTTCAAGTCCGCAGAAGTAACTTGTGACTGGCAGCAGCTGTGGGCACTTCGCCGGAGGGTTTCGGGGAGTTTGTGGACTTGCGAGTGACAGCAGCTGCGGTCGATTCGCCAGGTGGCAGGGTCTGCGGCGTCCACGGGGCCAGCGGGAGATCGTGCGGCTGGACACCATCAGCGTTGTGCAGAGCAGCCTCCAACGTGTCGGCCATCTCGATCGCAGAGCGTAAGGTAAGATCGGCTTTTTTTAGCAGCCGCTGGCACATGTACACTGACCTGATCCCCGTAACGAAGGCATCTCTTACTAGCAGCTCCACATGCTGTTCCGCCGTCAGTCCCCTGCAGTCACAGGCCTGCACGAGTGTCTGTAGGGCCCGGACAAACTCAGCGCTCGACTCTCCGGCCCGCTGCTGCCGCGTCACTAAGCGATGTCTTGCATAGACGGTGTTCACCGGCCGCAGGTACTGTCTTTTGAGGGCGTCCAGTGCCCCTTGGTAGGTCGGCAGGTTTCTGATAAGGGGGTATACCTTCGGACTGACTCTGGAGAGGAGGATTTTGTGCATGATAGCAGGCTCAGTCATGGGAATCTCTTCCAAGTATGATTTGAAGCATGCAAGCCAGAGTTCAAAGGCAAGAGCTGCTTCTGGGTCTTGAGGATCAATGTCCAATTTTTCCGGACGTAAAATACTTTCTATGTTTTAAAATTCCAGCTAATAAAATTGATGCACCATCAATAACTTTCGGAGACATGAGTCGAGATAGGCTTTTATTAGCTGGAAGAAAGCACCATCAGCAGCAAGAGACCACCACACAACATCCTGGAGACTGAGGGAGGAGCAGTGCCTCCAATCGCCTTTATACAGGGGTCTGTGGGAGGAGCCACAGGAGCAGTCAGCAGAGGGGCATGTCCAGACAGGTATATGTAGTTCACTACAGGGTAAGACTTAGTTGTGTTTTATGTTCATAGGACCATAGAACCATAGAACATTACAGCACAGAAACAGGCCTTTTGGCCCTTCTTGGCTGTGCTGAAACATTTTTCTGCCTAGTCCCACTGACCTGCACCTGGACCATATCCCTCCCCATACACCTCTCATCCATGTACCTGTCCAAGTTTTTCTTAAATATTAAAAGTGAGCCCGCATTTACCACTTCATCTGGCAGCTCATTCCACACTCCCACCACTCTCTGTGTGAAGAAGACCCCGAATGTTCCCTTTAAACTTTTCCCCCTTCACCCTTAACCCATATCTTCTGGTTTTTTTCTCCCTTAGCCTCAGTGGAAAAAGCCTGCTTGCATTCACTTTATCTATACCCATCATAATTTTATATACCTCTATCAAGTCTCCCCTCATTCTTCTACACTCCAGGGAATAAAGTCCTAACCTATTCAATCTTTCTCTGTAACTCAGTTTCTCAAGTCCTGGCAACATCCTTGTAAACCTTCTCTGCACTCTTTCAATCTTATTAATATCCTTCCTGTACTTTGTTGACCAAAACTGCACACAATACTCCAAATTCGGCCTCACCAATGCCTTATACAACCTCACCATAACATTCCAACTCTTATACTCAATACTTTGATTTATAAAGGCCAATGTACCAGCAGCTCTCTTTACTACCCTATCTACCTGTGACGCCACTTTTAGGGAATTTTGTATCTGTATTCCAAGATCCCTCTGTTCTACTGCACTCCTCAGTGCCCTACCTTGTATGTTCTACCTTGGTTTTTCCTTCCAAAGTGAAATACCTCACCTGTATTAAACTCCATCTGTCATTTTTCAGCCCATTTTTCCAGCTGGTCCAAATCCCTCTGCAAACTTTGAAAACCTTCCTCACTGTCCACTACATCTCCAATCTTTGTATCATCTGCAGTCCTGACAAAGGGTCTCGGCCCAAAACGTCAACTGAACTTCTTCCTATAGATGCTGCCTGGCCTGCTGCGTTCCACCAGAATTTTGTAGGTGTTGCTTGAATTTCCAGCATCTGCAGATTTCCTCATGTTTGCGTTTTTAAACACCCTTATGTTGTGTTGGTTGTTAATGCAAACAGCACACTTCACTGTATGATTGAATGTACTTGTGATAAATAAGTAAATCTGAATCTAAATCTAAATATCTGAATCTTATAGTAGGAAGCAGGAATATACAATGTCAATATACTTATCAATTACTCAAGTGTTAAAGTTCTGGTAAGGTACGAGAAAGAAATTGAATATGACCCTAAAGTGAAGTCTTGCTTCCTTTAATCTTTAAAACATCTGACAAACTGCTACGGGAGAAAAGGAGGAAGCTTTACTTGGGACTGAAGATTTATCTCCCATTAAAGCATCGGCTCTAGCTGAATGCTGATGGCCAGTTCAGGGCCGTTCCTCTGCTGTGAAGCTGAGTAGAACCTGAAAAAGGTGAAGGCAAATGCCTTCATTCTTGCTGTGACTGTGGAGCACGGTATACGTTTAAAATGCGATCAACCTTCAGCCTCTGGAAGGTACAAATCCCAACCTTTTTACCTTTGTCTATAAGGAACCATTTCCCATTTCTCACTGTACCAAAGCTAACAAGCAGACGGTCTTGCAAGCAGAGTCACAGCTGGATGGAGTCCTGGGAAAGACCTGAAAAGCAGAAATGTAACTCAAAACATTGGGGGGGGGGGGGGAGAGAACGAGCTGTTCAGCCTTCCAGCCCAAATCTCTTCTCCTCCTCTGTGTGGAAAAATCATAATAATAAAAGCAATTGAAGGAGAAACAAGCAGATAAAAGTTAAGACAAATATCTATCCAACAACAACGAAGTCAGCTTAGCTTCTCAGCCTTTTGGCTAGGATCAAGTGTAGCTTCTGCAGGAATTGTCCCTTTTGGAGAAACTCTGTGGACAAGATGGTACCAATAACTGGTGACTTTTTGCATACAGCTCCAATGGGTATCATTAAATCTTCCCAATTCTTCCATTTATGACTACCACAGATGAAATTCATAGTCACAGCCATGGATACTTTAGGAAGACCCAAAATGGGCAGATGTCAGACTGCAAATTTGGTTCATGAGTGCAGTTCCCCTTTAAGAAAAAGGAAGTGAGAAAAACGTGCTGGTCTGCAAATAGAATTTAAATGCAAAGTCCTTAGGCCCCCACTCCGTACTATCCTGCTGCAGAATGTACAGTCACTGGAAAATAAAACAGAAGACCTTAGTACCAGAGGGTCATCAGGGATTGCTGTGAAATTTGCTTCATGGAAACCTGGCTTACCTCCCCCATTCTGGATGCAGCCCTGCAGACGGAGGGCTTCACCATCCAACACAAAGACAGGACAGCTGACTCTTTTAAAGGTAGAGGAGGGGGAGTATGGTTCATGATTAACTCATCCTGGTGCACAAATGTGGTTCTTCAGTCTCAGTTTTCTCACCTGACTTGGAGCATCTAGCTGAGAAATATTGTCCAGTTTATCTGCTGAGGGAGTTTTCCGCAGCCATTCTTGTAGCGGTACACATTCTACCTTAGGTCAATGTTAGGCATGCACTAGAGGAGAAGGGCACCATGATCAGCAGTCACGAATCAGAGCACCTGACACCTCACCCGATCATTGTGGAGTATTTCAACCAAGCCAGCCTGAAGAAGTCTCTGGCCTACTACTACGGACATATCACCGTGGAACTAGAGGAGCCGACAGACATGACCACAGTTATTCTTTGAATTCTTTGAAGAAATATCAAGCAGGATAAACAAAGGAGAATCAGTTGATGTTGTGTACTTGGATTTTCAGAAGGCCTTTGACAAGGTGCCAAACATGAGGCTGCTTAACAAGCTATGAACCCATGGGTTTACAGGCAATATTCTACAGTGGATAAAGCAGTCGCTGACTGGCAGCAGGCAAAGAGTGGGAGTAAAGGGAGCCTTTTCTGTCTGGCTACCTGTGACTAGTGGTGTTCCGCAGGGGTCTGTGTTGGGGCCGATTATTTTTACGTTATATGTCAATGATCTGGATGATTGATTGGTGGCTTTGTTAAAAGGTTGGAGACAATATGGAGATAGTGAAGGGACAGGTAGTTTTGAGGAAGTGGAGAGGCTCAGAAGGACTTAGACATCTTAGAAGAATGGACAAAGAAATGGCAGATGGAATACAGTGTTGGGAAGTGTATGGTCATGCACTTTGATAGAAGAAATGAAAGAGTTGACTATTTTCTAAGTGGAGAGAAAATACAAAAACCTGGGATGCAAAGGGACTTGGGAGTCCTTGTGCAGGATTTCTTTTTTTTTGTAATTTATTTTTTATTGAAGTTCATCATCAAACAAACATTTCCATAAGATGTATTTCAGATACTGTACATATATATCATATAGTCATATTTGCCACAAATCTACACATAATATTTATCTGAGGAAAAAATGAACAAGCGAAAGGAGAAAACTATGTACAAGTAGGGAGTGATCTTTTTTTTAATAACATATTCATTGATCTGTGAAAATAAAATCAGGCCTATGAGCTGTTATGTAGTTAAACCATTTTTCCCAGTATGAATCAAATTGTTCCAACTTATGATTAACAGATGCTGTTATCTTCTCCATTTTGTAAACGTCCATTGTAATTTCCATCCATACGTTTAAAGTTAGGCTCTCCCATGATAACTATTTCCTGGTAAGAGTCTTTTTACCAGCCACCAGCAGTATATTCATTAAATATTTATCTCTTTTCAACCATTCTTGGTATATACCCAAAATATATGCTCTTACTTTCTAAGGGTATTTCACATTTAAAAATGTCTTGTAGGGCATTGTGTATCCCACTCCAATAGTCTTTGATAATGGGGCAATCCCAGAAAATATGATAATGGTTTGTATTTTGATTTCCATAGTTTCTCCAGCAAACAGGGAGGTTATTATCATAATGGGATTTCTGAGAGGGTGTAATAAAATATCTTATCAAGTTTTTCCATCCAAACTCCCTCCATTTCCACTGATACCTCCATATTATTGTCCATTCTTCCTCAGATATAATTATCCCTCCTTTCTCACATTTTGTTTTAATGTATGAAGTCGAATGTGCTTTAAGATTTGACAAACCCTTATACACGCTTGAAATGTTACTACTACCA
The DNA here is from genome assembly GCF_048418815.1 of Hemitrygon akajei. Classification (NCBI taxonomy): domain Eukaryota; kingdom Metazoa; phylum Chordata; class Chondrichthyes; order Myliobatiformes; family Dasyatidae; genus Hemitrygon; species Hemitrygon akajei. Next base: position 85,499,305 of record NC_133136.1, on the reverse strand, counting down.
TTATCTGAATTATATGCCTTTCTAAATAGCTCTATCAAACATGTACTTACCTTGGTTACATTTTTAACCCTCCTATTAACATACTGTTGCATCAATAGAAGTCTTGTTTTTCTAAGAAGTGTTTCTCTTCAAGCATTTCAAAACTGAACAGTGTTCCTTCTTTCATTATATTGCAAAGAACTGTTGTTCCTTTAACTGTCCAGTCCTTAAATCTAGCATCCAGTTCATTTGGCATAAAATCCGAGTCATTTAAGAATATGCAAACCATTTAAGAATTGCAATATCTCCCTCTAGTTTATATTCTTTTATAATAGTTATCCAGATTTTAAGAGTCCATTTCATCTATGGGTTATCAGTAGTATTTATGTAACTTTGTAGGCTGTTATCAGCCAAAATTGCCTGTATGGGGTTGGAAAGCATCCTCTCTCCAATATTTTTCCATTGAGTGTCATGATAGGTTGCATCAGCGTATCACAGCTCTCAACTGCACTGCAAAATAATTATCTCCTATAGAAGGTAGGCCCCATCCCCTTTTTTCCTTGGCTAATTGCAAAGTTTTGAGGCGAACTCTAGGCCTTTTACCTTGCCATATATATCTTAATAACATCTTGTTCCATTCATTGAATTGATTTTGGTTAATCTCTGTTGGTAGGGTATTAAATAGATATAATAGTCTGGGCAATATATTCATTTTAGTGGATTCAATCCTTGAACTGAGGCTAAAAAAGGGAATTAGGTTCCATCTTATTATATCTTCCTTAATTTTTTTATATATAGGCAGATAATAGCATTCTGATAATTTTGCCAAATCGTTTGGCATAATGATGCCCAAATATTTGAAAGACTCTTGTTTGCCATGCCCAAGGATACCTCCTTTCAATTTTTCTTGATGGGCTATAGTTATATGAGATTAATCAGATTTGATCTATGTTGATCTTGTATCCTGATAATTGACCATATTGTTCAAAGGATTGCATCAATTTAGGTAAAGAGTATGTTGGTTGCCCTGGATAGATCAAAATGTCATCCGCGTAACAGGCCAATTTATGCTCCGTGCCTTTAATAGTAATTCCCCTGATATCTTCATTTTGTCTGATGTATTGAGCTAATAGTTCCAGATATAATGTGAAGAGTAGTGGTGACCATGCACAACCCTGTCTCGTGCCCCTTTCTAGGGTAAAACTATTTGATAAATATCCATTGATTTTAATCCTAGCAGTAGGATTGTCATAGAGTGCCTGTATAGTTTTAATAATTGTGTTATGTAACCAAATCTATGTAAAACTCTGTAAAGAAACTTCCAATTAACTGAATCGAATGCTTTTTCAGCATCCACGCTAATCACTATTGCTTCAATTTTTTTTAATATATGATTCATAATGTGAAGTGTCCTTCGTATATTGTCTTGTGTTTGGCATTGTTGTATAAAACCTGTCTGATCATTATATATCAGTGTAGGTAGGAACTCTTTTAATTGGTTGACCATGATAAAGGTAAATAATCTATAATCCACATTAAGAACAGATATTGGTCTAGATGATCCACATTCCATTTTATCCTTGCCTTCTTTTGGTATAGCTGAGATTATCGTCTTCTTCCAGCTGGGTGGCATTTTCACCTTTTTTAGAGCCCAGTTCAGTGTGGGGAGTAAAACAGGAATTAATTCATTTTTATACTCTTTATACCACTCTGCCGTATATCTATCTGATCCTGGTGACTTACTTAATTTAAGTCTACTAATTGCAGTTTTTAGTTCAGCTTCAGTTATGTCAGCAGTCATCGTTCTATTTTGTTCTTCGCTTAAAGTGAGTAACTCTATAGAGAATTCAGGAAGGTGTCAATTTGGGTTATGATTCCACCTGAAACTTTAGAATATAGAGTTTCGTAAAACACTTCAAATGCTTCCTGAATTTCACTTAGCTTATTTTTTTTTATCACTTTTGTTCGTGGATCCCTAATTCTATGAATTCTATTTTCTGCAATCTTTATTATCACTTTCCACACCAGTATTTTCATAGATTTAAATCCACTTTCATAGTGTCTCTGTTTCAGAAACATTAAATTTTTCCTGATTTCTTGTGTAGCCCAACTATTAATTTCATTCCTATTTTTAAAAATTTCCTCTAATGTATCCTGTGCCAAACTCGATGTGTTTTTTTTCTAGTTCCTTCAGTGTATTTTGTAATTCCTCTTATGTTTTATTCCTTATTTTTTTCTTATATGGAGATATAGCTATAATTTTCTCTCTTAAGACAGCCTTCAGAGTATCCCATGGAATGGGAGGTGAAACCTCTCCATTATCTTTGAATTCCAAGTGAAGACCAATTTCTTTTATAATTTGTTCCTTAAAATAGGGATCATTGAGTAGACTTGAATTTGGTTTCCAAATAGTATTCTTTGGTTGTAGGTCAAACTCAACAGATAAACATATAGGTGCATGGTCACTTGCATCTATTGTCCCAATTATTCCACAGGTGTTTATTTTGTCTGTTATGACTGTTATGAAATAGTCTATTCTTGTATATAAAGAATAGGGGGCAGAATAATGAGTGTAATCTTTTCTGTCAGGGAAAAGGTCCCTCCATATATCAATTAGACCAACATCCTCAAAAAGTGTGTTAACTTTCTTATGTGAGGACTTTGTTTCATAAGTTTTTCTATTAGAAGAGTCTAACTTTGTTTGTAATTGTAAATTCAAGTCTCCCCCACATATCAAGAGACCTTCTGTTTCCATTACCATAATATTAGTAATTTTCTGGAAGAAACAAATAGCAATTCCTGGGGGTGCATATATATTCAACAGAGTAACTGAATTTCCGTCTGTTTTTCCCCTTACCAGAATATATCTGCCCTCCTTATCTCCCATTTCGAATACTTTTTCAAAATTTAGCTTACTTGAGATAAGAATAGCAACTTCTCTCCTATGTCCTAATTTATATGAGGAGAAAAACAAATCAGAGAAGCCCATTCTCTTTAGTTTTTCATGCTCATTATCACTTAAGTGAGTTTCCTGTAAATATACTACATGGGCTTGTTCTTTCTTCATTTTTAATAGAATTTTACTGTGTTTGATTGGATTTAACAGCTCATTGACATTAAAATAAATACAATTTACTTTGTCCTTAGCCATAGAACATTATATATCCTGATATTCTTCTGTTGTGACCTTCCTTCTTGGTTGAGTAGTTTATCTTCTTGTTGATTTAACACTTTTATCATCTTACTTAGCATCCGTTCCACGTTTTGAACGCCATCTTCCACCTTTTCAATTCGTGTCTCTGCCACCACTATTTTTTGATTAACGGTGGTGAGCTCTGACTTGATATCATTTAGTTGCTGTTTTATGTCTTCTTGGACTTCCGTTATCTCTTCCAGAATTTTTACTAAATTTGCCGCTTCGCCTGAATGGGGCCCAGCGTCAGCATCGTTACCACACGCTCGTGTAGGAGAGCTGCTCATTGCACCTCCTCGTCCACAGGCTCGGCAGTGATGCTTTTTTAATCTCCATTCCTTTTCCCCATTGTTGCCCCCCTTACCAGTTCAGATATTTCCGAGAGATCTTGTATTTGGTGGATTAACGGGGCAAAATATACGTTTTTCCGGAGGAGCTATTATTTTAGGCTGCCATTCTGGATGAAGACATCACTGGAAACCTGTGCAGGATTTCTTAAATGTTAACTTGCAGGTTGATTCTGCAGTCTGTCTGTCTATCCAGGTACTATATCCGATGTGGATGTTGGTGACCATGGTTTTCATTACAGATCTATCCCTTGTTCTTTGGATGACTTCCATTTCCTTGATGTGTAGCCACCTGGCTAGGCTTTTGATGTACATAAGCCGAGGTCTTCCTGTGGGTTTGCTCCCCTCGATCTTTCCAGAGAGTATGAGTTTTTCTAGCTCATCTTTCCGCATGATGTGTCCTAGGAATCTGAGTTGTCTTTCTCTTATTGTTGGTATGAGTGATCTAACTGCTTGGGCTCTTCTGAGAGCTTCTTCATTTGATGTGTGTGTGGTCCATGATATTTTTAACATTCTCCTGTAGAACCATAATTCAGCTGCTTCTAGTCTCTTTTCCATTGCTGGGGAAATGGTCCAGCATTCACTTCCATAAGTCAGGATAGAATAAATGTAGCACTAAAGTATTCTGTTTTTAGTGTACATGCTCATCTTTCTGTCTTAATATGGTCCCCATTTTCTGGAAAGCTCCTTTCACCATTGCTATTGCTAATCTGTATTTGATATCTGTGTTGCACCTGCTGTCGCTTGTTATTTGCCTGCCAGGATATCTGAATTTGTTGACTTGTTTGTATTTCCGATCTTGATCACACATTGTGGGATGTTTGTCTTTCTAGAGATGACCATGCTTTCTGTCTTCTTGGAGTTGATTGAAAGGCCTCTGCGATTACTTTCTGCTGCCACTACAGTGAGTAGTTCTTGAAGTTTTGTTTCTGAGTCAGCTATTAGTATGATGTCATCAGCATATCTGATGTCATTTATATTATGGCCTCCAATTGTGAGTCCTTTGATGTCTTTGATACTTCTCAAGATACTTTCACTATACAGGTTGAATAAGTCCGGTGAAAAGACACAACCTTGCCTGACCCCTCTCATGATTCCACACGGTAGGCTTATTCAGAAAGTCAGAAGGCATGGGATCCAGGGAAGTTTGGCCAAGTGGATTCAGAATTGGCTTGCCTGCAGAAAACAGAGGGTTGTGGTGGAGGGACTACATTTGGATTGGAGGGTTGTGACTAGTGCGTTCCACAAGGGTCGGTTCTGGGACCTCTACTTTTCGTGATTTTTATTAATGACCTGGATGAGGGGGTAGAAGGGTGGGTTTGAAAGTTTGCAGATGTTACAAAAGTTGGTGGTGTTGTGGTAGAGGATTGTCAAAGATTGCAGAGAGACATTGATAGGATGCAGAAGTGGGCTGAAAAGTGCCAGATGGAGTTCAACCCGGAGAAGTGTGAGGCGGTACACTTTGGAAGGACAAACTCCAAGGCAGAGTACAAAGTAAAGGGCAGGATACTTGGTAGTGTGGAGGAGCAGAGGGATCTGGGAGTACATGTCCATAGATCCCTGAAAGTTGCCTCACAGGTAGATAGGGTAGTCAAGAAAGCTTATGGGGAGTTAGCTTTCATAAGTCGAGGGATAGAGTTAAAGAGTTGTGAGGTAATGATGCAGCTCTATAAAACTCTGGTTAGGCCACACTTGGAGTACTGTGTCCAGTTCTGGTCACCTTACTATAGGAAGGATGTGGAAGCATTGGAAAGGGTACAGAAGAGATTTACCAGGATGCTGCCTTGTTTAGAGAGTATGCATTATGAATAGAGATTAAGGGAGCTATGGCTTTACTCTTTGGAGAGAAGGAGGATGAGAGGAGACATGATAGAGGTATACAAGATATTAAGAGGAATAGATAGAGTGGACAGCCAGCGTCTCTTACCCAGGGCACCACTGCTCAAAACAAGAGGATATGGCTTTAAGGTGAGGGGTGGGAAGTTCAAGGTGGATATTAGAGGAAGGATTTTACTCAGAGAGTGGTTGGTGCATGGAATGCACTGCCTGAGTCAGTGGTAGAGGCAGATACACTAGTGAAATTTAAGAAACTACTAGACAGGTGTATGGAGGAATTTAAGGTGAGGGGATATATGGGAGGTAGGATTTAAGGGTCAGCACAACATTGTCGGCCGAAGGGCCTGTACTGTGCTGTACTATTCTATTCTATGATATTCACATACTCACTCACTTCTCCTTCTATTCTGATGGATGCTGTCTGGTCCCAGTATAAGTTTCTTAAGAAATATATATCTTTCCTATCTATGTCAAGATCTTGAAGCATTTCCAGGAGATCTTGGTGTCTGACAGTGTCAAAAGCTTTTGTATAGTTGATGAAACATAAGTAGATGTCTTTTTCTATCTGGATGGCTCGTTCACAGATCATCCATAGCATGAAAGTTGTATTTCTGGTTCCAATGTTTTCCACAAAGCCGCATTGTTCTTTACTGATTTCTGGTTTTATACAGCGTCTTGCTCTCATCATGATTACTCTGAGAATAATCAACTGGATTATCAACAACTACAAAACAACCCTCATCTGAAAACAGAATACACAATCAAGGTGAAGAACCATTTTCAATTGCTGCAGGATGAAGGAGACAAATCTTCCTGGGACATACTGAAGCTGCAAAAGAAACCGTCCCACGAAAAGAGTGGAAAAGTACGAAGAAATGGATAACTGAAGATATAATACAATTGATGCAACAAAAACAGACCATCAAACCAAGAGACAGCGAAGAATACGAACAACCTGATAAGACAATAAAAAGAAAATGCAGAGAAGATAAAGACAGATGGCTAAATGAGTCTGCGGTAAGGAAGTAAAATGCAATGTTAGCATTCATTTCAAGAGGACAAATATAAAAACAAGGATGTAATGTCGAAACTTTATAAAGCACTGGCGAGGCCTCATTGTGAGCAGGCTTGGGTTCTTAGAAAGGATGTGCTGAAACTGGAGAAGGTTCAAAGGAGATTCTTGAAAATGATTTCAGGATTGAGTGGCTTGTTATATGCAGAGCATTTGATGGCTCTGAGCTGTATTAACTGGAATTCAGAAGAATGAGGAGGTGACCTCACTGAAGCATATAGAATTGTGAAAGACCCTGGTAGAGTGGATGTGTAGAGGATGTTTCCTATGGTGGAAGAATCGAAGTCCAGAGGATACGGCCTCAGAATAGAGGGCATCCTTTTAGAATGAAGAGGAGGGACTTCCTTAGCCAGAAAGTGGTAAATCTATGGAATTCTTTGTCAAAGGCAGCTGTGGAGGCCAAGTATTTATGTATATTTAAGGTAGAGGTAGATAGATTCTTGATTGGTAAGGACATGAAGGGATATGCGGTGAAGGCAGGACAGTGGATCAGGCATGATGAAATGGCAGAGCAGACCTGATGGGCCAAATGGCCTAATTCTGATCCTATATCTTATGGTCTTATAGTTCTACCACCATTGAAGAATGCTTACCATACTATCCCACACTTGCACTTGGAAAGTCCGCTCAATTAGATGCCCTCTACACCCGATGTACAAGCAGAGACTAACGACTGCAGCACCAGTGTTGAGGACCAGGAAGGTATGGTCAAATGAGGTAGAGGAGCACTTACAGGACTTACTACTATGAGTCGTTAAGCTTAACAATATTCAGAGATTCATCTTTGAATCTGAATAAATATGCCACAGTAGTCTTGGACTTCATCAGGATCTCTGTAGATGAGTGTGTGATTTGAAAACATACTAGACGTACCTGTACATGAAACAGAAGTCATGGATGAATCAGGAGTCATAGTCTGCTGAATGCTAGATCTGTGGCATTCAAGACCGGTGATCCAAAATGGTTTTGATGCCTCAATCCCAGTTGAGCTCAACATCTTGTACGCATGCTTTGAAAGCTAGAATAAAACTATACTTGCAGCTTCTGGTGACCCTGCGATCTCTGTCTCAGAGGCTGAAGTCAGAACATCTTTCAAGAGGGTGAACTTTCACAAGGCATTAAACCCTAATGGTGTACCCATTAGGGCACCGAAAACCTGTGCCAACCAGCTGGTCAGGGCCAGAATCAACTATTGCCCAAGCAAGGACTTGGATGTGTTGCAATTTGCCTTTCTCCACAGCATGTCTACAGTAGATCTCCACTTGGCCTTCGATCGCCTGGACAATAACAATACTTATGTCAGACTGCTGTTTATTGATTACAGCTCAGCACTCAACACCTTCATACCCTCAGTATTCATCAACAAGCTCCAAAACCTGGGCGACTGTACCTCCCTCTGCAACTGGATCTTTGACTGCTCCTTGCTGATAGTCAACAGTGGTGCACCTCAAGGTCGTGTGCTTAGCCTACTGCTCTATTCCCTCTATCCCCATGACTGCATGGCTAGGCACAGCTTAAATGCTATCTCTAAATTTGCCCATAGTTGCCAGGATTTCAGATGGTAACGAGGAGGCATACAGGGGTGAGGCAGGTCAGCTGGTTGGGTGGTGTCGAAACAACACAGGACCCACTGACAGTAAAACTAAGGAACTGATTGTGGACTTCAGGAAGGGGAAGTTGAGGAAACACACACCAGTCCTTATCGAAGCAACAGCAGTGGAAAGGGCAAACAGTTTCAAGTCCCTTGGTGTCAACATCTCTGAAATTCTTTCTTGGGCCCAACATAATGATGCAAATACAAAGAACAGCAGCTATATTTCATTTGGAACTTGAGGTGACTTGGTATGTCACAAAAGACACTTGGAAATTTCCACATATGTACCGTGGAGAGCATTTTAACTGTTTGCATCATTGTGTGGTATGGAGGAGCCACTGCACAAGATCAGAAAATGCTGCAGAAAGTTGCAAATTCAGTCAGCTTCATCATGGACACTAGCCTCCCAGCTTCAAGGAAATCTTCAAAAGGTAATACCTCAAAAATACAACATCCATTATTAAGGACCCCCATCACTATGAACATGTCCTATTCTCACTGCTACTATTAAGGAGGAGCTACTGGAGTTTGAAGCCACACGTTCAATGTTTTCGAAATAGTTTTAAGAAAAGCTTCTTCCCCTCCACCATCAGATTTCTGAAAGTGCGAAATCTCACTATTCTTTTCTTTATTCATGCTCTCTCTACACACTACTTATTTTATATATATATATATATAATTGCAATTTATAGTTTTTGTTTATTACTATGTTTTGTACTTTACTGCTACAAAACAACAAATGTCAGGATACTTGCCACTGATATTCAAAGATTCAATGTACATTTACCATCAAAGTATGTATGCACTATACAAGCCTGAGATTTATTTTCCCACATGTTATGCTTGTTTTTGATAAAAACTAACCCATATTTATTTACAGAATTACTTCAGCTCAACACGAGTGTGTGCAACCAGTTCCCCACTGTCACTTCTGGTCCCGGGAGAACTACCCACATTGCACAATGGAACTTGAAATTCTTAATTATGTACACATATAACACATCTTCCCCTTTTAAAGGGAAACCAAACTCAACACTATGTCCTTACAGACCTGCAAGAAACAGTACATCTTTCCAACAAAGGTATATACATTAACTTCAATTGCAATGAGTAAATATAGTCCCTTATTTACTCATTATCTCTCAATCAGTCTGAGGTGGTTTGATGGTCCTTTTTAGTCTGCCATTTGTCTTCTCAGATGTATTGCTTTCACTGACTGTATTGTCTTTTTGAGGGTTTGAGCAAGTTTATTTTTCACATCTGCTGGCCCCTTTGGTGTACTGACAGGTGATGGGTCACAGCTGTGAGTTGGAGCTTGTGGTCGTAGATTCACACGGTTCTTTCCCAGAGGTGTTCCTTGCTCAGTCTGGATCTGGTAGGAATATGGAACAACTTCCTCTTGCGTATATCTTTGCAAGGGTCATGTGTCAGAATTGTGATCTCAGAATTGCACTTGACCTCCAGGCTTCAGTACTGATAGGCTTTTCGCAGTCTTGTCATGAAACTGTTTCTGTTTTTCTTTCACCTTTCACCTTAGCCATTTTGACATTGTGTGCTCCTTTAGGTGTCAACAGGTTTTCATGCACTGGACGTTTCGTGCGGATGCATTGACCCATCAGCATTTGGGCTGGTGAAAGGCCATTCTGCAGCGGCACACTTCTGTAAATCATGATTGTGGAAATCCTCTCGTTCACCTTGCACTTTCTTCATGAGTCCCTTCACGACCTTGACCGAACTCTCTGCTAGGCTGTTAGGTTTTGGGTGATGTGGGCTTGAAGTTACGGTATATGTCAGTCCTCCCAGTCATTGGCAAAGGATTCAAATTGTCTGACACTGCTTCACATGGGACTCCATGCCTTGTAAGCCCAGTTTTCTGGAAGGTGATGATCATTTTGTTAAGGGTTGATTGCAGTGTTGCAATCTCTGTGCAATTTGAAAAGTAATCTGTTACAACAATGTGGCTCTTCCCACTACAATCAAACAAGTCCACTCCAACTTTAAAGTATGGCCTGTCTGGTACAGGGTGTGGTACAAGCGGTTCAGCTTGCTGCGTTGGTCTGTAGATATGACACATCTCCCATGAAGCAGTGGTCTGGCTGATGTCTTGGTTCATTCTTGGCCAGTACATCACTTAACAAGCTCTTTGTTTACATTTTTCCTCACCGAGAGCTCTTCATGCATCTTCTGGAGCATTTCCTTGCGTAGCGACACTGGAATCACAAACATGTTCCTTGAAAGGCAAATCTTCCACTACTGACAGTTCAGGTCTGCCTGCCCAGTAACCCTGAATACACATTAAACAGTCATTCTTAGTTGCAAGTCATCCTTTCTGTATTGTCTCTTTGAGTAATTTCATTGTTTCATTTGTCACTGTGGTTGTCCTAATCTTCTCTGTTCTATAGGGAGATTCTGGAATGAAGGTGACAATCATGTCAACACAAGCCTGTACACCAGCATTAATCTCTTGGTCACTCCTTTCTTGTTGACTGTTCAAGACTATGCATCACCAGGGAACATGTATTTTCCTGATGTATAGATGATTTTCACATCATGCTTCTGTGGCCTTATCAACATGCACTAAATCCTCATGGGACAGTCATTCAGTGTTTTGGACAGAATTGAGATCAATGGTTTATGGTCTGTGTCCACTTCAAAAGCTTGTCCATAGATATAATGATGGAACCTTTCACATGCATATGTGCTGGCAAGTAGCTCTTTCTCTAACTGTGTATAGTTGGCTTCCACACTTGTTGAAACCCGTGATGCATAGGCCACTGGTTGCCATGCGTTGTCATGCTGCTGCAGTAGTACTGCTCCAAGGCCGTACCGGGACATGTCAGCTGATATCCTAGTTCACCTTTCCAGATCATAAAACTTCAGTACGGGTTCTTCAGTTAGGACTCTTTTTTCAGCGTTTGGAAACACTCTTATTGTTTGTGAGACCAAATCCACTCATTTTGCTGCTAAGGTGTTGCTGACACAGTAGAGAGTCGAGGGATGAACTTAGCCAGGCAAGTCACCATCCCCAGGTAACATCTTGCCTCCTCTTTGTTTTGGGGTCTCTCCTTGTTCTGGTATCTTTCTTGGGTCAGGATTCACTCACTCTTCTGATGTGACAACTCCTATGAAAGTTAGTGCCTTAACACCAAACTCACCTTTCTCTTTATTTAATTTCAAATTGGCATTCTGTGTCATGACTAGCACCTGTCTCAGTCATACGTCATGTTCTTGCTAGTGGACCCCCAGACAATGTCATCCATCATGGTCTTGACACAAGGTATGCCCTCAACAATCACATGGATGGTTTTATGATAGACTTCTGGAGCAGACAGGATCCTATACAGTAACCGCAAGAAGTGTCATCTTCCCTCTGGTGTGTTGAAAGTACACAGTCTCGAACTTGCCTCATCAAGCTTCATCTGCCAAAAACCAGACAATGCATTGAGTTTGCTGAAGCAAACCGGGACATGATCTCCTCCTATGTTGGCAAATTAAAATGCCATCACTTGATGGCTTTATTGTGATCTCTTGGGTCTAGACATATCAGCAATGCTCCATTTTTCTTTTGCACAGTGAACAGTGAGTTCACCTAATCTGTTGATTCTTCAATTTCTGTCTGACATTTTTCCATTCTGTGCATTTTTCTTGTTTAAGTTTGTCTCTAAGTGAAATTGAAACTTTATTGCATGCATGGACAACAGGAGGTACTGTTTCATCTACATGGATTTTGTGTACACCAGGTAAGTATCCGAGCCCCTCAAAGACATTTGCGTACAATTCCAAGAGTTGTGTGACCATTCTTGGTCTGTGAAGCCACTGAGAAATCTTTGCACCAGACTGAGTTTTTCACATGCATTCAGACCTAATATTGCTTGTACTCACTTTTCAGTAATCAGTAACTGTGCCTTTAGGTGCTGCTCCTTGTGCTTGAAGTCACTATAGAGCACACTTTTACCAGAACGTTCTCTCCAGTAGAGTCCGTTACTTTTAACTTCACTGAGTAAATCTTGCTCTTTACTTTTGAAACCCCGCTGGTTTGCTTGGCTGCGTAAGTCTAGGGAAGACACACACTGGTCCTGCAAGCCGGTGAGATTGAGACTGCTCACCCACCCCAAACCCTGGTTTGTGTGGATGCTATGCAATTTGCAACCCTGTTACAACTCAGTACCAAGCAACAAGAGAGAGCACGCTGCACATGACTAAAGGAATTGTATTTATGAATCTCAACTAAGGGGTTAGTAAAGAAAAGAAAGAAAAAACAAAAAGGGCCCGTTGTAATTGAACAGTCAAATGTGCACCAGTTGGAGCGCAATTCACCGATCCTCAGCCAATCTCACCGTCTGGATCCATTGAATCACGATCTCCCCAGTAGATCGTGTCCCACCACCAGTTCTCTCCAGCGTCTTCTCTCTCCATCTCACGCTGAACAGAAGACCTAGCTCACATTCCAAAGCATCCATTATCTCTCACCATAACCCAAACACTGCTTCTACAGAAAGACCATTACGTTAGCAGTGAAACCTTCCCCACGGTGTTAGACTTTGAGAGTCTTGTCATCATCAGTGGACAACAGATGCACATGGGCTCCGGCATTTGGAATTACTGTCCCAGTCACAGTCACTGAAACAACCTGTTCTGTTTTGCCAGCACCTGCAGTCAGTCAAGAATCCACAAAGGCTTCTTCCGATTTCTTCAGCAACAGTGTGTACTTTTCTCTTGGTAGCCCCAGCTTGGCAGCACTTTGCAAAGTGACTCTTCTTACCACATTACTGCAGGACTTTCTATAAGCAGGGTATATCATCAAAGGTTCAAAGGTACATTTATTATCAAAGTGTATATCCATATACAACTCTGAAATTTGTCTTCTTCAGATAGCCAAGAAACAAATAAAGAACATGAAAGTCATTCAGAGAGAACCATCAGTCCCATCCCCATGCAAAAAAGAATGGCATCCCAATTATCAAAACCCCCTCCCCCCACACAAAGTGGAACCGGAACATCACACCTAGAAAACAATCCCTCCCCCACTCAAAAGCACTAACAGAACACAACAGGACATCAACCCATAAATATCCTCCTTTCACACAACAAATGGAAAAGGAAAGGGTGACTTAAAAAAACACAGAATATAAAAAAGCAATGAATGGGTGTTTTAACCAGTGAAATGGAGTCAAACTTCAGCTCCCGCCCTGTTCTGAAGTTTCTTCACACTGAGGCCTTTCGAGAATCTTCTTTGAGACAGCAAAGTGTTGGATCACTCAAACAATCTCCAAACTGTAAATCACAGGCTCTAACAGTCCCAGAACACATTTACAGTGAAAAACAGACATAAAAAATTTAAAAAGACATTTTCCTGAGCTATATGGAAGATGTTGACTGGGAGAGCATTGTACGTTGACGCCATCTTGACCAGAAGCAGTGTTTGGGATGTGCCGACCTCCACATGTGCTGTATTTACTCTTTGAGCCTGCCTCTTTGCTGAGCTGTTGTTTTGGGAAATGCCAAGTGCTCTGCCCCTCTGTTTTCACAGCATTCACTGTTGTTTCTGCCCTGTGCAGCTCCTTAGCTTGTGATCGTGTATTCTCTGCTGCCCTACACATATCCACAGCCTTCTCCAGTGTTAAATCCTTTTCACAGAGCAATCTTTCTCCGAGCCCTTTATTTGAAGTTTGGCAAACTATTTTGTCTCTAACTAGTAAGTCACTCAAATCACTAACTCTTAGCACTTTCTCAGCGCATGAAGCTCAGCTAAGTATTGGTCAAAGCTAACACCTTGTTTCTGGTCACAGGAAAAGAACTTGTATCTCTCAAATGTGACATTTTTACTTGGGACAAAATATTCCTCAAATTTTGTCATCAGCGTGTCCAATATAAAGGCTGTCTCATTAGTTTGAAAGCTGTTATAGATGCCTAAATTTTCACCAATTACGTGTACAAAGATAGACACCTTCAATTTTTCATCCATCCCTCCAGCTCTACTCACCATTAAATATACATTGAATCAGTGTTTGACTGTTTCCAGTGATCAGTTAGATTTCTGGTCATTTTGGTCACTGTCACCATATTGCTAGAACCTGCTTTAACCCGATTCATATTCTGATTCTGACTGTGACATTGAGGACGGAAGACAAGGTGCACTCTTTGTGATCAAGAGGTACTGATCTTACAGTAGCATATCCCACAATTATAGGGCTGGATCCTCATGCTGATTGGGGAACCATTCTAACTCCCTTTTCCAGCAATCAGCTTTCTAGCTCAGGCAGGATGGCCACAGGTATAAGAGCAGCAGCAGATGACCAGGATCTGAAACTCTCTCTCAGGCTCGCAGTGAAGGACCTCAGCAAGGAGAACTTCTTCACCAGGGATTGCTTCATTGGGAAGGTCCTGCTGGAATGTTGTGGTTTCAAGGTGAAGGACATCGTCTGTGTCTAGGCCTCCACCAGGAATAGCTTCTTTGATGTCACTTTCAAGAACATGACAGGATGGCAGAAGATGATGGGGGATTTTCGGAAGAAGTGGAACAAGGCGCCAATGTTGCTGCCGAAAGTGCAGCCACATCATCACCATCCCCACACCGAAGGAGTATCAGATTACAGTGCACAAGTTCAACACATCTGTACTCATTGTAGGTGTTTTTACCTTCTACATGTGGACATCTTCACCCTCATGATCAGGGAGAAGGAAACTGCATGGACGTCAAGGATGTGTTTGGAATTTGGGTAAGTAAACACCGGGTGAAGGTCAGGCTGAGGGTTGATGCTAATGACACCATCGTCCATTCTCTTCAGTGCTTTCCACTGGAGGGAGTCATGGTTACACGGTGTATACTGGCCAGCCCAGGCTGTGTCATAACTGCAACAGTGACATGTCCAGTGCAGTGCAGTCATCTGAAAGATCTGCAAGCAAGAAGGCCACTGGCCCAAGGGAAACGGAAAGCAAATGTCGCAAACTGGGTTGGGAGGCAGGCCACTCTATAGGGCCTACACAAAACATGCTGGTAGCAACACTCCAAACCCTAAAAAAAGAAGATTTAAAGCAGTATTTGATATAGGAATCTACATACTCTATGGAGGTTTATTTCATTTTATTTTATGTAGAGATAAGGCTTGGAACAGGCCTTCCAGCCCAATGAAACCTGCCGCCCAGCAACCCACTAATTTAACACTAGCCTAATCTCAGGGCAATTTTCAAATAAGTCAAGTGGTTCAAATTGCTCAATTTAATATCAGAGAATGTATACAATGTACAACCTGAAATTATTAGTCTTCACGGGGGCTTTCTTCCAACAGCAGCCACACAAAGCCTGCTGTCCCAATGCTTCAGTGTCACAAGACGTTTCAGTTGGTGAGAAACGGAGCCGACTACGGGGCCGCTCTGAGAAGGCACACATCTTCTGGGCCATTCCAGGAGATATCAGAATGCCAGTCCACACAGCCAGTGTGAAAACCTGCCGCTTGCCGAGAACTGTAGATCACGGGCTCTGACACAACCCCAACCCTAGAAAAGAAAAGAAAGACTGAAGAGAAGAAACATAAGGCACTTGTGGATGAAGTGGAAGGAATCACCTAGGTATGTCTTTGGAATGTGAGAGGAAACTGGAGCACCTGTTGGCAAGCTACGCTCTCTTGGGGAGAACATACTACCTGGGCGGGGGGGGGGGGGGGTGGTGTGTGTGTGTGTGTGTGTGTGTGTGTGTGTGTGTGTGTGTGTGTGTGTGTGTGTGTGTGTGTGTGTGTGTGTGTGTGTGTGTGTGTGTGTGTGTGTGTGTGTGTGTGTGTGTGTTATGATATAAAAGTTGATCACCTTTAAATACTGGTGGAGTTGTCGGGGCGCCGTCATGACAAGCTGTTTGCACCGATCTTTTTGCTGATAGCTCATCGTACGGCGTGTCTTGGGAATCTGAAACCTGGCAGAGCCCATCCCTCTCCAGGTCTTTTTTTTACGAGGTCAAGTTGCTAGCTCAGTGCTCAACCCAGGCACAGATGGAGAGCGTGCAAAGGAGCCAGCCAGTTTCAAACTCGGGACTTCTCACCCCGAAGTCCAGCACTGATGCCACCAGCCGGCACTTACAGACGGTGCCGGAATTAAATTCCAGACTCTGACAAAAGAATCAAAAGGCACTACATAATTTAGTCTAAATATATTTTCTTATGAATAAAGTTTAGTTTGGATAAAAAAAAGCAACTGTGCATGTAGATGCTAGTATACAACAAGAGGTGCATTGTGTGAACTGTTGTTTACTCATGACCTGAAGATACATTCCTGGTTGATGAATTGGACTGGGTCACACTGTTCCTTGCGGCACCCTGCACTACCTCCAAGGCCTCATTAGCTTCTGGCAGAAATGCCGTTTCCAGCAGCATTGAGCACTTGTGAATGTGGCTCTCCTTCAAGGTGCAGTTGACTGCGATCATGACTAAGTCTTAATAACACTAATTGAGGTGTTCCAGAAGTAACTATGATGCTCATTTCATTAAAAGGTGCTTCCACTGTACACACATCTTGGATGATATTTAGAAATTGGAAAAAATGTGAATTTCTTCAGAAAATGTTATAAAGAGTTCTATTATAACATAATTAACAAACATAAATAAATTAAAGCTTTAGAGTTAATTAAAATGACATAAACAAACCTTTGGCATTCATTTAGCAACTTAATGAAAATCTGCAGTCATATTTAAATCCCAGTGGTGGGTCCAGGGACAGTGTGGGAGGCCAGTAGTATAAATGAGTGTATTCTTAAGAACCAAGTTCCGCACAGGATGACTTTGCCATGTTGCTGCTGTTCAGTTTGAGAATGGCCTCACACTCAATGTGGAGAGGCCAAACTCAGAATTGGTACTGAATTTGCAGAATTAACACTAGCCATTTGAAAAAGGAGAATCCTGAGCTTCCAGTTCTCTTATACTTTAATTCTATACCCAATCTACACTTTAACTTCTCTGTCTTCAATTTCCTACTTTTCTTCAATGAAGCACAGTTGAAGTTTGAGGAACACCTTTGCTTCTCGCTGGGTACATTGCAATCTTTGGAAGTTACAATTGAATACAACAATGTCAGGGAGTTGACTTTTTTGCCCCTCTTTCCACAGATATGCTTAAACTGTTTATTGTTTTACTTTCCGACTTTTATAGCATGTATTACCGTGGCAATTTTGATCTGCACATACATATGCTTGGTTGTGTCCACTCGCCACACTTCTGCAGTTGTAAACGGACATCTTTATTTTGTTCCTAGTTCTGATGAAGGATCCTTGATTTGGAATGCTGATGCTGCCTGGCCTTTTGAGAGCTTCCAGCATTATCTGTTCCTTCACTCCATAATGGAATTCTCGCAAGGGTATGTAGATTCAGCTTTGAGGAGGAGCTGAGGCCTGGGTCAGATGAGCTATGATCCTAATGAATAATAGGGTGGGTTTGAGAGGCTGAGTGCTCTACTCCTACTTCAATTTTCTTGACTTTGTGTTCTGTTGCTCGCTCTCCATTAGTCTTTGTGAGTTTGCGATCTGATTCCTTCTTCGATTTTCATCAACGCTTTCGTACGAAAGAGTTGGAGGTTCAAAACCTTCACTCCTACCTCTCCTTTTCCAAATATCTAGGGATTGAAATAACCTTTCTGGATACTTCTCTTCTGTTTTGTCCATGGCATTCCATGCATGAGATGTGGTCTCCACTACACTGGAGAAACCAAATGCAAATTGGGCGATCCCTAGACAGAATATCTCTGTTTAGTCTGCAGCTTCACTGCAGTCTGCACTGATGACTTGAATTTTCCATCTCACTCTGAGCTCTCTGTCTTTGACATTCACTCTGTTCTCTGGTGCATAGTGTAAGTCTGAGGAACTTGCAACTCATCTTTTGTCTGAGCATGTAGCAGCCCTCAGGACTCAATATTGTATTCACCAAGTTCAAGGAGTCAGTCCTTTTTTTCTTTTTTGCTCCACATAAGTTGCTAAATATTTCATTTTGTCCCCTCTGTGTTTCTTTTCTCTTCTTTCTTCCAGAATTTAAGGTGATCATAGCTTTATTTTGTACTGTAACATGGAGAGTCTCTCTGATCTTGCCCCCTACGATTTTTGGCAATTATTCTCATTCCTTTTCCAGACCTACCGAAAAGTTATTGGCCCAAAGCATCAACTTTTTCCAAGGAACATTGCCTGACCTGATTTCAGCATTTCCTCTTTTTGTTTTGGACTTCCGCCATAGAACATAGAACATAGAATAGTACAGCACATTACAGGCCCTTCGGCCCACAATGTTGTGCTGACCCTCAAACCCTGCCTCCCATATAACCCCCCAATTTAAATTCCTCCATATACCTGTCTAGTAGTCTCTTAAACTTCACTAGTGTATCTGCATCCACCACGGACTCAGGCAGTGCATTCCATGCACCAACCACTCTCTGAGTGAAAAACCTTCCTCTAATATCCCCCTTGAACTTCCCTCCCCTTACCTTAAAGCCGTGTCCTCTTGTGCTGAGCAGTGGTGCCCTGGGGAAGAGGTGCTGGCTGTCCACTCTATCTATTCCTCTTAATATCTTGTACACCTTTATCATGTCTCCTCTCATCCTCCTTCTCTCCAAAGAATAAAGCCCTAGCTCCCTTAATCTCTGATCATAATCCATACTCTCCAAACCAGGCAGCATCCTGGTAAATATCCTCTGTACCCTTTCCAATGCTTCCACATCCTTCCTAAAGTGAGGCGACCAGAACTGGACACAGTATTCCAAGTGTGGCCTAACTAGAGTTTTACAGAGCTGCATCATTACATCGCGTCTCTTAAAATCTATCCCTCGACTTATGAAAGCTAACACCCCATAAGCTTTCTTAACTACCCTATCTACCTGTGAGGCAACTTTCAGGGATCTGTGGACATGTACCCCCAGATCCCTCTGCTCCTCCACACTATCAAATATCCTGCCATGGATTTTAGCCATGTGAAAATGTTTTGCTTCATTTACTGTGGAAGAGCATCAATCCATGTTTAGGCACGCTGTGGGCAGTGCCTTCAGAATGGATGGTACATGGTTTGGCAAAATTTCAATCTATCACAAGGGATGGCAACTCTAGCACAATGACACATAAGTGCGAGTTCAGCATCTGTTGAAAAAACAAACGAAAGTTGTAGAAGGTGATCACAAGTTGTTGGCAAGAGCGTTCTAAAGGCAAACAGTGGAAGCCAAGAGGGAGCTTGGGATGGAGCAAGCTTGTGAATAGAGTTCTGACTTGGGCAGTTAGTAAATGAGATTGAGAAAGGAAAACAAATTGATGGAGTGTGTGGACTTTGGTTAACATCACTTATTTCTGATTTGGTATGCGGCAGGAATCTCTGACTGGCCACACCTGGTCCAAGAAGAAGGAAGAAGAGAAATTAAGGCCTTCACAATTAATTGAATTAATTTGCAACCTAAACGAAGGAAAGCCGTTTGTTTGGTCCCCAGAAAATCATGGCTACAGTCAGTGTGCTGTAGCCCCTGCACAATGGGAATGTAGGTGTGGTGTTTCAGTGGAAGCAGAGTTCAGGATGGAAGCCTCAAAAGAGAAATCAATAAGATATAGGAGCAGAATTAAACCAAGGCAGATCCATTCTTCTTTTCAGCCCCAATCTCCTAACTTTCCCTTCAATTGTGCCTGTGGCAATGAATTCCACTGATTTACTACTCTCTGGCCAAAGAAATTCCTCCTCATCTCCATTCTAAAAGGACACCCCTCCATTCTGAGGCTTTTTCCCCTGGTCTTAGACTCTTCCACCATAGGAAACATCCTCTCCATATCCACCCTATCAAGCCCTTTCACCATTCGATAGGTTTCAATGAGGTCACCGTTCATTCTTCTGAATTATAGTGAATCAGAGACATCAAATGCTTTTCATCTGACAAACCGTTCAAACCTGAAATAATTTTTGTGAACCTCTTTTGAACTCTCTTTGGTTTCAGACCATCCGTTTTAAGATATTGGGCCCAAAATTACTCACAATACTCCAAGTGAGGCCTCACTAGTGCTTTATAAATATTCAATATTCACTAGTGCTTTATAAATATTCAATATTCTATTCTTGTGTTTATATTCTTGTCTTCTTGAAATGAATGCTAACATTGCATTTACCTTCCTCACCACAGACTCAACCTGGATAATAGCCATTAGAGGTTCCTGCGCAAGGACTCCCAAGACCCTTTGTGTCTCAGTTTGTTGTATTTTCTCTCTTAATTTTTTCTACCAAAATTCATGACCATACACTTCCTGACACTGTGTTCCATCTGCCAGCTCTTAGTCTATTCTCCTAACCTGTCCAAGTCCTTTTGGAGCCTCTCTACTTCCTCAAAACTTCCTGTCTCTCCACCTATCTGCATTGTCTGCAAACTTTGCAACAAAGCTGCCTGTTTCATCAACCAAATCATTGACATATAACAGAAAAATAATCAGTCACAACACAGACCCCTGTGGAACGCCATTAGTCACTGGCAGCCAACCAGAACATACTCCCTTTATTTCCACTCTTTGCCTTCTGCCAATCAGCCACTGCTTTATCCATGCTAGAATTTTTCCGGTAAAACCATGGGCTCATAGCTTGTTAAGCAGTCTCATGTGTGGCACCTTGTCAAAAGCCTTCTGAAAATCCAAGTATACAATATCAACCCCGATTCTCCTTTATCTATCCTGCTTGTAATTTCTTCAAAGTATTCCAACAGATCTGTCAGGCAAGATTTTCCTTTGAGGAAACCATGCTGACTACATTATTTTATCATCTTCTTCCAAGTTCCCTGAGACCTCATCCTTAGCACTCAACTCCAACATCTTCCTAACCACTGAGGTCAGACTAATTGGCCTATAGTTTCCTTTCTTCTGTGTCTCCCTTCCTGAAGAGTGGAATGACATTTGCAATTTTCTAGACTTCCAGAACCATTCCAGAATCTAGTGAATCTTGAACGACCATTACTAATGCCTCCACAATCTCTTCAGCCACCCCTTTCAGAACCCTGGGGCATACACCATCTGGTCCAGGTGACATCTATCTTCAGACTTTTCAGTTTCCTAAGAACCTTCTCCCTTGTAATGTGAACTTCACACACTTCATGACCCCTGACATCTGGAACTTCCACTATGTAAACTGATGCAAAATACTTGTTCAGTTTATCCACCAATTTCTTATCCCTCATTACTACCTCTCCAGCATCTTTTTCTAGTGGTCCAATGTCCACTCTCACCTCTCTTTTATATATCTGTAGAAGCTTTTGGGATCCTCCTTAATATTATTGCCTAGCTCACTAGCAACTAGCTCCTTGACTTCCTCATCAGCAATGCTCTAATGCAGTGAGGACTGGTGATATCATTTCCTCCTTGCTGCCCATGACCACAGGTACACCTCAAGGCTGAGTGCTAAGTACTCTGTTGTACTCCCTTTACTCACAGAACTGTGTGTCTAAGCACAGGTATGATGTCATATACAAATTTGCTGATGACACCATTGTGGTTGGAAGAATCTTTGGTGGTGATAAGTCAAGGTACAGTAGGAGTGAGATCGGAAACCTTCTTGAATGGTACCATTACAAAAACCTGTCATTAAATGCCAGTAAAATAAAGAACTGTTGCCAACTTCAGGAAGAAGGGAAGACATGCCTGGATTGAAGAGCATGTCTTTTGAGTATAGGTTGAGTGAGCTAGTGAGCTTTTCTCTTTGGAGCAATGGAGGATGAAGGGTGACTTTATAGAGGTGTACATGATGATTAGGGGCATAGATCAAGTAGACAGCCAGAGATTTTTTTTTGCAGGGTGGAAATGGCTAATATCAGTGGTATGATTTTAAGGTGGTTGGAGGAAGGTATGGAGGGATGTCAGGGTTAAGTTTTTTACACAGTAAGTAGTGGGTGCTTGGAACACACTGAAAGAGATGTTGTCAGAGGCAGATACATTAAGGACATTTAAGCGACTCTTAGATAAGCACATGGATGATTAAAAATGGAGGGCTATGTGGGTGGGAAGGGTTAGATTGCTCTTAGAGTAGGTTAAAAGGTTGGCACAACATTGTGGACCGAAGGGCTTGTCCTGTACTGTAACGTTTTATGTTCTATGTCCTATACTGGTTGTTGGTGGTGGAAGGTGACAGCAGCTTTAAATTCGTGGGTGTTAATATATTAGTTTTCCATCGGTGCAATCATAAGGAAGGCACAGCAGCATCTTTATTTTGTTAAAAGGTTAAGGAGGTTCAGTATGTTACCAGCCATTCCAACAAACATCTCTAGGCGTACTGTCAAATGTATCCTCTCTGGTTGCATCATGACCTAGTATGGCAAATTTAATGAGCCGGAATGTTACAATCAGTGGAGAGTAGTGGACTAAGTCCAATACACCGCAGGCACATCCCTCCCTATCACCAGTAGTATCTATACGAGGTGCTGCAACAAGAAGGCAACATCTGTTATCAAAGATCCCCACCATCCAGGCCATGCCAGCTACTCACAGACAGCATCAGGCAGGAGGTACATAAGCCTGAAGTCTCACAACACCAGGTTCAAGAACAGCTACTCACTTCAACCATTTGTCTCTTGAACTAAACCACAGAACCTAAGTCACTACCTCAGTACAGCAACATCATGGCCACTTCGACCACTTTGCACTTCAATGGACTTTTAGTTCTAATTCAAAGTTCAAAGAACAGAATAAATTTATTATGAAATTACATACTGTATATATCACCACACACAACCGTGACATTCATTTTCTTGCAAAAAATTGTGTATAAGTTGTTTATCTTGTATATGTCTATGATAATGCTAGAAGTGTTTTTCATTGCACTTGTGCATATGACAATAAACTTGAACTTCAGAAGGGAAAGAGAAATAATAAAGAAGCAGTTTAACAATCTAAGAGGAAAAAGAAAGGAAAAATGCAAAATGTGAGATGAAAGGCATAAAAATCTAAATGAAGATAATGTTACCATGGTTGTGAAATTCAGTTGTGTCCATTGTATAAATGTTTGTCATTTTTTTTTGTTAGAAGTATTAGGTGTTTGCACTGAGGTATGTGTGGTAAACTATGTATACCTGTCTGGACACGTCCCTCTGCTGACTGCTCCTGTGGCTCCTCCCACAAACCCCTGTATAAAGGCGATTGGAGGCACTGCTCCTCCCTCAGTCTCCAGGATGTCGTGGTCTCGTTTGCTGCTAATAAAAGCCTATCGTTCACCTCCCGTCTCTGAGAGTTATTGATGGTGCATCAATTTTATTAGCAGCAATTTTAAAACATGGAGAGCATTTTACGACCAGACAGATTGGATCTTGACCCTCAATCCCAGGAAGCCGGCAATGCTTTCGAACTCTGGCTAGCATGCTTCGAATCATACTTGGAGGAAATTCATGTGCCGGACCCTGCCACAAAGTGCAGGGTTCTCTTCTCCAGAGTCAGTGCAAGGGTCTACTCCATGATCAGGGACCAAACGGACTACCAGGGTGCGATGGATGCCCTCAAAAGACAGTACCTGTGGCCGGTGAACACCGTCTACGCAAGACATCACTTAGTGACACGGCGGCAGCGGGCCGGAGAGTCGAGCGCTGAGTTTGTCCGGGCCCTACAGACAGTCGTGCGGGCCTGCGACTGCAGGGGACTGACGGCGGAACAGCATGCAGAGCTGCTGGTACGAGATGCCTTCGTTACGGGGATCAGGTCAGTGTACGTGCGTAAGCGGCTGCTGGAAAATGCCGATCTTACCTTACATTCGGCGATCGAGCTGGCCGACACACTGGATGCCACTCTGCACAACGCTGACGCTGTCCAGCCGTGCGATCTCCCGCTGGCCCCATGGACTCCGCAGACCCTGCCACCCGCCGGCGAATCGACCTTGGCTGCTGCCAATCGCGAGTCCGTGAAGTCCCTGCAACCCGCTGGCGATTCGACCACGGCTGTTGCCAATCGCAAGTCCGCGTAGTGTTACTTCTGCAGACTCTAAAAGCACCCCCGAAAACGCTGCCCAGCCCGAGAAGCGACCTGCTCCAGCTGCGGGAAGAAGGGCCACTTCACCAAGGCCTGTAAGTCCAAACCACGAGCGGGGTCAAGCAGCGCCGTGTGCGAGGCATGGGGGTCACCATCTTTGTCGGCACTGACTCGCCCCACCTCCGACCCACGGGTGCTTACCGGGCACCAAGACGGCGATGCAACTCTGGCCTCCGTGACCCTCGACCGAAGCGCCCCACACCAGCTTGCAAAGTCAATGATGGACATCCTGGTGGAGGGGCACAGGACTAGCTGCCTGTTTGACACGGGCAGCACTGAGAGTTTTATTCACCCGGACACGGTGCAATGCTGCGGACTCGTGACACGGCCGGTAAGCCAGAGGGTCACCATGGCTTCTGGGTCGCATTCCACAGACATCCGGGGGGGTTGTGTAGCGACACTAGTGAGGGCACAGAATATCGGGACTTTGTGTTCCTGGTCATGCCTCAACTGTGTGCCCCAGTGCTATTGGGGGCTGGACTCCCAGAGCCACCTGAAAAGTGTGACAATGGAGTATGACGGGCCCCTCCCACCACTCACTGTCAGAAATCCTCAGTTTTGTGGGACTTCGCCATATACCCCGCTACTGACCACACACACACACACCGACCATCATATCCCACCCAGCACCATGCCGACAGCCGCGCTACTGACACCACTTGCAGCCTCTCCACCCTCAAGATCCCTTCCCCACCGCTGTTCGCCAACCTGACTCCCGACTGTAAACCTGTGGCAACTAAAAGCAGGAGGTACAGCGCGGGGGACAGGGCCTTCATTAAGTTGGAGGTGCAGCAGCTGCTCAGGGAGGGGATCATTGAGCCAAGCACAAGCCCTTGGACGGCCCAAGTGGTTGTTGTTCGGACCGGGCAGAAAAATAGGATGGTCGTGGACTATAGCCAGACCATCAATAGGTTCAGGCAGCTTGACGCGTACCCCCTACCCCGCATCGCAGATATGGTCAATCAGATAGCTCAGTACAAGGTGTACTTGACCATAGATCTGAAATTCGCTTACCATCAGCTCCCCATCCGCCCGGAGGACCGCCCCTACACCGCCTTCGAGGCGGGCGGCAGGCTCTATCACTTCCTGCGCGTCCCCTTTGGTGATATGAATGGTGTCTCTGTCTTCCAGAGGGAAATGGACCGGATGGTGGACCAGCGCCAACACTGAAGGCCACGTTCCCATATCTGGATAATATCACCATCTGCGATCACGACTGACAGGATCACGACACCAACCTCCAATGATTTTTCCAAGCGGCCAAAGCTCTTAACCTTACCTATAACAGGGACAAGTGTGTGTTCGGAACCACCTGACTTGCTATCCTTGGGCACGTCGTGGAGAATGGGGTCATTGGCTCCCACTTCCCACCACCCTCAGAGCCTCAAACGGTGCCTGGGCTTCTTTTCCTATTATGCCCAATGGGTCCCTCACTGTGCAGACAAGGCCCGCCCCCTGGTCAAGTCCACCACATTTCCCCTCTCAGCCGAGGCCTGCGCAGCCTTCAGCCGCATTAAAGGGGACATTGCCAAAGCAACGATGCATGCGGTGGACGAGACCATTCCCTTCCAAGTAGAGAGTGACGCCTCCGACTTCGCGCTGCTGCTGCCCTCAATCAGGCAGGTAGGCCAGTAGCATTCTTCTCTCGTACCCTTCAAGGCCCTGAAATTCGGCACTCCGCGGTGGAGAAAAAAGCCCAGGCCATAGTGGAAGCTATTAGGCACTGGAGGCACTATCTTGCCGGCAAAAGGTACACCTTGCTGACTGACCAGCGCTCAGTTGCGTTCATGTTTAGCAACCAACAGCAAAAATGATAAAATTTTGCGGTGGAGAATAGAACTCCTGTACCGGCCTTGAAGGCTCAATGAGCCCCCCGATGCCCTATCCCAGGGAGCGTGTGCCAGCGCGCAGCTCGACCAGCTATACGCCCTCCATGCAGATCTTTGCCACCCGGGGGTCACCCGATTTTACCATTTTGTGAAGGCCCGGAACCTGCCTTACGCCCTTGAGGACATCAGGATGATGACCAGGGACTGCCAAGTCTGCGCTGAGTGAAAACCGCACTTCTACCATCCTGAAAAGGCGCAACTTATCAAGGCCACCCGCCCCTTTGAGTGACTGAGTGTCGACTTTAAGGGCCCCCTTCCCTCCACCGACTGCAATGTCTACTTTCTCAACATCATTGACGAGTACTTGCAGTTCCCCTTTGCCATCCCCTGCCCCGATACCACTGCCACGTCTGTCATAAAGGCCCTGCACCAACTCTTCACTCTGTTCGGATATCCCTGCTATATCCACAGTGATAGAAGGTCCTCCTTTATGAGTGACGAGCTGCACCAGTACCTGCTGGCTAGGGGCATTGCTACTAGTAGGACCATGAGCTATAACCCCCAGGGGAATGGACAGGTGGAGAGGGAGAATGCCACTGTGTGGAAGGCCACACTCTTAGCCCTTAGGTCAAAGGGATTGCCAGTCTCTCGCTGGCAGGAGGTCCTCCCCGAGGCACTCCACTCCATCCGCTCTCTGTTATGTACGTCCCCCAATGCCACTCCTCATGAGCGCCCCTTTTCTTTTCTCAGGAAGTCTGCCACTGGGACCACCCTACCGGCTTGGCTGACGTCCCCAGGGCCAGTGCTGCTCCAGAAACATGTGAGGAGCAATAAATACTCCCCGATGGTCGAGAGGGTTCACCTACTTCATGCGAACGCCCAGTATGCCTACGTGGTCTTACCTGATGGGCAGGAGGACACGGTCTCCGTCCACGACCTGGCGCCCGCAGGAGCACCAGACCTGTACCCTGAAACCTCCACAGTGACTATGAACCCGTACCCACCGATGACTATACCCATGAGACACCGGCACGCCAAACCCTGCACAGACTCCTCACGACACTCCCATATCGGGCGCCTCGCACACGCACGAGGGATTACTGATGCCTAACGGGCTGGCACCTCAAGTCAGGCCGGAGCCAGCACAACCACCGTCACCGGTGCAATCACCACCGGTGCTACGTAGATCGCAGTGACAGACTTGACTGCCTGATAAACTTAACCTGTAAATATACTTGTAAGAAACTTCGCCCCGTGGGGACTCTCTTTTAAAACAAAGGGGGGGGGGGTGAATGTGGTAAACTATGTATACCTGTCTGGATACACCCCTCTGCTGACTTCTCCTGTGGCTCCTCCCACAGACCCCTGTATAAAGGCGATTGGACGCACTGCTTCTCCCTCAGTCTCCAGGATGTCGTGGTCTCATTTGCTGCAAATAAAAGCCTATCGTTCACCTCCCATCTCCGAGAGTTATTGATGGTGCATCAGTATGCATAATTATTCTGCAAATAAATGATATTAAGATGGTTTATAGAGCAAGAAGTACAATGTGTTCTGTTATGTATATAAACATTTTAGATCTATTTGAAGAGTTGATTTTCAGGAATTACTGTTCTGAAGAAGAGATTTCGGAGATGTGAAGAGTTTGGTAGATGAAAATACTAAGAAGTTGAGCAAATTTGTAACATGTTGCAGAGAGATTTGGTGAAAAGTAGAATTACTCTGTGAACCAGAATAAACTCAATGGGCCAGAATTGCTCCTGCTACTCTGTAAGGAAACATGGCAGCATGTTACTGATTAAATTCATGACTATTAATATATATTTCTGAATATAATTAATTAATTATATTAGTTCTATATAAACACATACATCTATCAGATCCACAGGTATCAATGGTACAATTTTATTACATTGTTTACCAATCACTGCTGTTAACCAAATATTGTTCACCTTTAATAATATGTTTAGTTAGATGGTCATTTTCAGCTGTTTGCCAACTGACCAGCAAGACAGAAGAACCAACAGATTGTATAATTTGCAGATTTTG
The DNA here is from genome assembly GCF_048418815.1 of Hemitrygon akajei. Lineage (NCBI taxonomy): Eukaryota > Metazoa > Chordata > Chondrichthyes > Myliobatiformes > Dasyatidae > Hemitrygon > Hemitrygon akajei. The sequence goes on along the minus strand of NC_133136.1, from coordinate 85,471,421 downwards.
AAAAGTGGCAAAACATCTGACTTAAAATCAGACGATGTTGGAGATTCTGTATTTGGCAATGTGGCTTGAGAAATGAGTTAGCATTTCCAGTTGGTGACCTTGTATTTGATGAAGGATCATTGACTTGAAATATTAATTCTGTTTCTTTCTCTGCAGATGCTGTCAGACCTTTGTGTCCCTCTAGCATTTTCTGTTTTTATTCATAATCAACAGATAAGTTGCTGTTATTGGGGGTATGGCTGAAGTTTTGATGACTGCAGGTCGTCGACAGATTTTCCTTCACCTTGTTTCATATTCCATTATGAAGCACTGTATATGCAGCAAATCAAAAACAGCCCCCGACTCTTGGTTTTAGCTTGACCTGACAAGCATTGTTATGAATGTGTATGGAACAAACACATCCTCTATTTCAAGGCATTTCAGTTATGCTGAGATTTTATGAAATAGCAGTTAAATATGGCAGAATAAAGTCCTAAAAACAAATTGCCAAGTTACAAATGACTGGAAATGTGTTCCAACAATTTTAACGAAATATATTATTAATATGAGCAAGGATACAGAATGATAGATAAAATAAGTATGCATGGAGTTGGGGTTAATATATTAGCGTGGGTGGAGAATTTGTTACATGACAGAAAGTAGAGAGTTGGGTTAAATGGGTGTTTCTGCTCGGCAGTCAATGGTGAGCAGAGTGCCGTAGGGATTTGTGTGTGGTTTCCAACTGTTTGTAATATGTATTGACAATTTGGAAGAGGGGACCATGGGTAGAGTATCTAAATTTGATGGTGACGCTAAATTGAGTGCAAAAGCAAACTATGCAGAGAGTCTGCAGAGTGATATAGATAGGTTAAGTGAGTGGATAAGTTTCTGGCAGATGGAGTACAATGTTGGTAAATGCAAGGTACATGCAAAATGTACATTTTGAAAGCAAAAATAGAAGATCAACGTTACTATTTAAATAGTAAAAGATTGCAACATGCTGTTGCACGCAGGGACTTGGGAATGCTAGTGCATGATTTGCAAAAGTTTGGTTTGCAGGTGGAATGGGTTATCAAGAAGGCAAATGAAATGTTGGCTTTTATTGCTAGAGGAATTGAGTTTATGAGCAAGGTGGTTATATTGCAACTGTAAAGTGTACTGGTGAAACTGCACATGGAATACTGCATGCACCTCTGGTCTCCTTATTTAATGAAAAACATACTGACTTTTGTCTGTACCTACATTCTTTAGCGGGCTTGTATTTCTGCGCTGTTCAAGTCTTGCATTCCTGTAGGTACCTTCTAGACACTCGACACCAGAATACTACAGCACAGGACAGGACCTTCAGCCCTCGATGTTGTGTTGACCCATATATTCCTTAAAAAAGTACTAAACCCACACTACCCCATAACCATCTATTTTTCTTTCATCCATGTGCCTGTCTAAGAGGCTGTTAAATACCTTGAATATTTTAGCCTCCACCACCATCCCTGGCAAATCATTCCAGGCATCCACAACCCTCTGTGTATAAAACTTACCCATAATGTCTCTCCTAAACTTCAGTCCCTCAACTTTGTATGTATGGCCTCTGGTGTTTGCTTTTCGTGCCCTGGGAAACAGGTACCGGCTATCCACCCTATCTATGCCTCTCATAATCTATCAAGTCCCCTCTCATCCTTCTACGCTCCAAAGAGAAAAGTCCCAGCTCTGCTAACCTTGCCTCATAAGACTTGTTCTCCAAACCAGGCAGCATCCTGGTAAATCTCCTCTGCACCCTCTCCAAAGCTTCCACATCCTTCCTATAATGTGACCAGAACTGAACACAATACTCTAAGTGTGGTCTCACCAGAGATTTGTAGAGTTGCAACATGACCTCTGTATCTTTGTTTACCAACAGAAACAAAATTTTCAAAATTCAGTTGGATTTCTTCTATACCTTAAAAAATTGGTTCAGATATTTTACCATTTTCATTCTTTGGCATGTATTGACCTAGAATTTGAGATCAACCTCATATCTTCCGTAATGAAGTGCTTCATGAGGTTGATTATGCCTAGAATAAACTCCTGCCTGAACAATAGCCTAGTCCTGGTCTAATTTGCTTATTGCTGCACAAGTCTACAACAGATGTATTCTCACTGACTGCTCACTCTGCTTTGGAGCACCTGGACAACCAAAAGGCCTATATCTACATATTTATTAATTACAGCTTGGAGTTCAACACCATCATTCCCTCAGTACTACTAATCAAGCTTCAAAACCTGGGCATGTGTACCTTCCTCTGCAACTGTAACCTTAACTTCCTTACTGGGAGACCAGCTCAGTGCAGATTACTGATAGCATCCTGTCTTCGCTGACTATCAACACAGGCATACCTCAAGGATGTGCTCTACTCTCTCTACGCCCATGATTATATGGCTAAGCACAGCTCACATAGCATCTATAAAATTGCCTTCAATAACGCTGTTGTTAGAATCTTGGATAGTGATTAGAAAGCCGACAAGAGGATTATAGGTTGAATGATATCATAACAACATTGAAAGTCTGAAGGACCAAGGAAATGATTGTAGAGTTCAGGAAGGGGAGGTCAGGGATGTACAGACCACTCCTCATTGAGGAGTTAGTGGTGGAACGGGTGAGTATCTTCAAGATCTTGGGTGTCAACTTCTGAGAGGATCTATCCTGGGTCCAACGTATTGATGCAGTCATGAAGAAGGTATGCCAGTGGTTGTACTTCACTGGAGCTGAGGGGATTTAGCATGTCACCAATGATTCTCACAAATCTCCATATGATGGAGGGCATTCTGACTGGTTGCATCACAGTCTGGTATGGAGGTTCCAATGCACAGGATCCAAGAGGTTGCAGAGAGTTATAAACTCAGCCAGCTCCATCACAGCACAACCCTGCCCAGCAACGAGGACTTCTTGAAGAGATGATGCCACAAGAAGCCGGCATTCATCGGGAACCATCACCATCTGGAACATGCCCTCTTCTTGTTACTGCTATTAAGGAGGATGTACACGAGCCTGAAGATCCACACTTTAGAAACAGCTTCTTCCCCTCTGCCATCGGATTTCTAATAGTCCATGAACACTACCTCATTATTCCTTTTTTCACTTTTTATTTTTATAATTTATAAATTTTTATCTTTGCATTGTACTGCTGCTGTAAAACAACAAATTTCATGTTTTATGTCAGTGATAATAAACCTGATTAGATTTCTGCGTCTAATCCCATTACAATGAAAATTTGTCCTGAACTTTGCTCTACAATCTCTGCAAGAATTAGATTGTAACTTTCAAGCTACTTTGCATTTGTGCCATAGTGCAATAAAATTCAAACCATGTCCTATAATGTCTATTCAGAGAAAACTAATTTATAACTTTATGGGCATTGATTAGCTAGCAAATGGTCTTCTATTTTGGTAGTTCTCTGTTTTGCATTAAAAATGATTACTTTTGGCACATCTTCAAGGCTGTTTTAAAATGCACAGCAGTGTTTTTAATCTAAGTATCTACAAGTTTCATTAAAATCAACTGATTTAACTCATTTCCTGTTTGCTCTTTGGTGAATGGTTGAAAATTGCGAAATACACATTACTCACAGATACAAATAAATCGGTCAAATCTTTCACTTTGCTGTGCAAATGTTGGTGTGACTATTTTTTTCTCTTCCAGTTGGATGTAACTGGTGTTATTAAAGGGCAACTTCAATTGGAAAATGCTTTCATTGTCAGACAAATTCTTTTATCACAATTTGAAATTTAATTTTTTTTTAAATCTCATCAGTTAAGATCATTTCTCAGTTCATTAGACAAAACACTGGGGAGAATCCTTATTGCAGATTTGTTTGAGGACAAATTCATACGGAATGCTCTTCAACTATATTCTGTGGGATAATTAGCAAATCCTCTGGTGATTTGAGCAGGAGTAATTTCCTGATTGCAGCTTCCAGCAAAGAGCAACGGTCATTGAGAGAACAAATCTGAATTACTGTGAAACCATGTTCTCTGATTTTTCATACCTTAGCTAAAATAGATGAAATATTAAATAATTGATTGGAGAGTTGGAACCATTAGGATAGATTCATCTATTTTTAAACCTCTTCTCTCTAGAATGTCCTACCCCTGCATCCTGTCCCAGGCAGAAAGGTTATGAGTTTCATTCCTTTACCTTTTACAAGTGACTCAAGGATAATATAGATTCCAGGAAAGGCAAAGAGCATTTCAAGCTTGTAACTACTAGTACAAGCACAAAGTTCCAATTACATTATTTTATTTCTCTGTAGGATTCCAATCCAAGCCCAAGTTTCAGGATTTAAGCACTGTCCCAAAATTCCCATCAAACAGAAGCTCTGAAGCAGGCCAAAGGTTCAAAGGTAAGACTGGAGATAATTACAACTTTACTTCAATCAAAATACTACAACTTTACAAATTTCCCCAATCAAGTCATGAGTTATGATTTGGAATCACCCAAAGTAATCTGCACATATTCCCTCCCCCCAATGTAGTTATTCCTGCTCAGCAGCATTGACGCCAACCATTCTTTCGATCACCGCAGCATTTCCACCATGTACTGGGCTAGCTTCGAGGTGTGACCTTGGTTTGTTGTTTCAGCCTCCATGCCAGACTGCAAGATCAAAACACCGAGAGCTTTGAGGAAGCTTTAGCACCCCACAAACCTTTTGTACAACCTTTCTCAGAAGAGGATAGAAAGACCACTTTTCTTAGGTTGAACATGCGCACAAGTCACAGTTGGGATACACAGTCCAATCCAAGTATTTTATTTATTTACTGAGAGACAGTGTGGAACAGGCCCTTCTGGCCCTTTGAGCTGTGCTGCCTAGCAATCCCCGATATAATCCTAGTCTAATCATGGGACAATTTACAATTACCAATTAACCTACTCACTACTGCATCTTTGGACAGTGGGAGGAAACACGCATGGCAGAGGGAGAACATATGAACTTTCTACAGGCAGCAGTGGGAATTGAACCTGGGTCACTGGTACTGGTAAAACATTGTGCTACCATGCCGCAATTGTTTATCTTGACAATTCCTGATCAATGGCTTCTGAACATGGCTATTATTCATTTTGTTTTTCTCTTGTGCAATTTATTCCAACTATACAACACTCATTAGTTTCATTGCTCATCACTGCATTTATCTGCCCTGTTAGTACTTCATCTCCACCTTTGCAAACATTCTTGAAGTCCCGGCCAATAGTTTTTCAGCATTTAAACTTAACTAATCTTGCATACATCAGTAAAGACCTCACTCATTTTCACTTCCTTACTGGGATCACTTTTTTTTCAGAAATCAGTCCTTAGAACAAGAGAAAATCTGCAGATGCTGGAAATCCAAGGCAACTCACACAAAGTTCTGGAAGAAATCACCAGGTCAGGCAGCATCTGTGATAAAGAGTGAACATTTGACATTTCAGGCTGAGACTCTTCTTCAGGACTAGAAAGAAGGAGGAGGTGCCTGAATTAAAAGGTGGGGAGAGGGGTAAGAGGCTAGCTGGAAAGTGATAGGTGAAGCCAGGTGGGTGGGAAAGGTCTAGGGTAGGAGAAGGAAGCATCTGATAGGAGAGGAGAGTGGACCCTAGGAGAAAGGGAAGGAGGAGGGGACCCAGGGGGAGGTTAGAAGTTAAAGGTCAGAGTGGGGAATAGAGGAAGGGGCAGGAGATTTTGTTTTTAAGTAGAAGGAACAATTGATGTTCATACCATCAGGTTAGAGGCTACCCAGACGGAATATAAGGTGTTGCTCCTCCATTCTGGGGCTGGCATCATCTTAGCACAAGAGGAGGCCATGGATTGACATGTCAGAACAGGAATAGGAATCAGAATTAAAGTATTTACACTTATGGTGAATGGTGGGGAGGTGCTCGATGAAGTATTCTTCCAATTTACAATGGGTCTCACCAATGTAGATGAGGCTGCATCGGGAGCACTGGACACAATTGACAACCCCAGTAAATTCGCAGGTTAAGTGTTGCTGCCTTCACCCACTTCTCCTCCACTTCCCGTACATCTCTGCTGTCTTGTCCTTACCTACCACCCCATCAGCCTCTGTAGCCAACACGTTATCCTCCACAACTTCCACCATCTCAAAAGGGCCCGTACCACTAAATATATCTTTATCTCTGCCCCCCCCACCCCTTCTGCTTTCCACAGGGATCCCTCCCTCCTCAATTTCCTTGTCCATTCGTCCCTCTCCACTGGTCTCCCTCCGGGCACTTACCCCTGCAAGCAGCCTAAGTTCTACACCCACCTATACACCTCCACTCAGGGCCCCAAACAGTCCTTTCAGGTGAGGCAACGCTTCACCTGTGAACCTACTGGGGCTGTCTTTTGTCTTCGTCTATTCCCCACTTTGATCTTCTACTTCTTCTCACTTTCCTATTACTTCCTTTCTCTGATTGTCCATTCTCCACTCCTATCAGGTCCTTTCTCCTCCAGCCTTTGATTTTTCCACCCTCCTGGCTTCACCTTACCACCTTCCAGCTAGCTGCTTTCCCCTCAGCCTCACTTTTTATTCCAGGCATCTACCCCTTCCTTCTCAGCCCTGATGAAGGGTCTCGGGCTGAAATGTTGACTGTTTACTGTTTTCCATAGTTGCTGCCTGACCTGCTGAGTTCCTCCAGAATTCTGTGTGTGTTGCTTAGAACACAGCCTGATACCAGGTAACTGTAGCTTCCTCTGCTCCATGACAGGGTGAGGGGCACTGTGAAGCTGAGAGCAGGGTCAAGTTTTTCATAACACCTTTGTACTTGCAATATGACAATAAACTCAAATCTGACTTCCACTGTGTAACATGGTGAGGACGGCACATTATTCTCTGCTCTTGGATTAAACAAAGCACCGCACAGATTTAGTAAGCACGCCATAGGAACGCTGATTTCTACTATGCTGTAAGCAACCCTAAAGTCTGGTCCACAATGTAAAATATCTCAGCAATCTGTCCAAAATCATGTTTGTCCATGTTTATCCTTCTTCCTAGCGTTATTGGGCCAGATGGTGCTGATGCCCAGCCAGCAGGTTAGCGGAGAGCCACTGGCAGGCTGTATTAACGTATTCGGAGCTTCTGCACCTGCACTCCACAGTGTAGATTACGGAAGGAAGGAGTAGCAAGTTAGAAAGGAGTACTGCTGTCTGTAGCGCCTGTGGATTCTGTTGCTATTACTGCAAACTCAATCACTCAGACCAGATAGAGGTAACAACAGAGCATCTTTTATTGAGGCCAGCCATTTATAAATTGAACAGCAGGGTGTGGTACAATGACAAATCAGGGTCATACTACATGGTACAGTCTGTTCTTAAAAGAGCATTACATTCATACTCGTACCACTACTTCAGAATCAGAATCAGAATCAGGTTTATTATCACCTGCATGTGTCGTGAAATTTATTAACTTAGCAGCAGCAGTTCAATGCAATATATAACATAGAAGAAAAAAATAATAATAAATAAAGCAGTAAAACAATTACAGTATACTTATATTGAATAGATTAAAAATCGTGCAAAAAACAGAAATAATATATATTTAAAAAGTGAGGTAGTGCCCAAGGGTTCAATGTCAATTTAGGAATTGAGTGACAGAGGGGAAGAAGCTGAGTGTATTTTGAGTATATTCGTTGACGTACCAATTCTCTTCAAACTCCTAATGAAGTATAGCCGCTGTCTTGCCTTCTTTATAACTGCATCGATATGTTGGGACCAGGTTAGATCCTCAGAGATCTTGACACCCAGGAACTTGAAACTGCGCACTCTCTCCACTTCTGATCCCTCTATGAGGATTGGTATGTGTTCCTTTGTCTTACCCTTCCTGAAGTCCACAATCAGCTCTTTCGTTTTACTGATGTTGAGTGCCACGTGTTGCTGCTTTAAAGAGGAAATAAGTCACATATACAGTAACTATTTACATGCACAGATAAATGTGTATAATGTGGTACGTGTATAAAATTATACAGTTATATTAAAATTGCAATAATCTAATATCTGACCATAAACACAACAGATTCCGCAGATGCTAGAAGTCCAAAGAAACCCACACAAAATGTTGGAGGAACTCAGCAGGTCAAGACCTTTCCCCAAGACATCCGATCATGTTACCTTTCAGCTCAGTGGGTACTCAGTCCTTGTACTTGCTGTCATGTTAGATATGGCGCCTCCAACGCATCCACTCACAAGGGTCCTTGTTTTCAATTGCTCCAGCCTCATTTCCCATGTTCCCACTTATTTGGGATCCATTTCCTAGAATGACACAGAGGAGCCTGGTTGGACAGGCAATATCTATGGAGAGGATGAGAGCACTGGCATTTTTTGGTCAATGACTGGCAGATTTGGTGGTGTTTGGAGGGGGGGAGGTGGGTAGGCCATTGACTCAGAAGGTTAACTCTGTTTCTCTCACCATTGTTGCTACCTGATCTGCTGAATGTTTCCAGAATTTTCTGCTCTCATTTCAGATGTACAGCATCTGCAGTTTGCTTAAACCCTGGCTAATTCTAATGTACCTCTCTTTTTCTCTCCTCAGAGGAGCTGCCTGTTCTGCTGGACCTTCCCAGCGCTTCCCTTTATTGTAGACTTCCAGGAGTTGCTGGCTTGAAGTGGCCCCATTAAGACTGATTAGCAGTGTCCAGTGGATCACATAGACATTGAGCCTTTTTCTGAAGTCTTTGAAGTCATTTCCAGCCCAGCACCACAGGACAACAGCTGCACAATTGAGAGAATCCCCTGAGAAGATAGCACATGGGAGGTGCAATTCAAGTTGTTATAGTGAGGACATTTGCATCTCTTCTTGCCTACTCTGTTTCAAAGAAAACAACCTTAGCTTATCCCATCTTTCCTCTTAAACATTACTTTCCACTGGTGGCAACATCCTCTGTAACCTCCTCTGCATCCTCTCCAGTGTGATCTCGTAAAGGGACATGGAGATCTGTACCCAATGATGGAACTGTGGCTCAGCTGGTGTTGCACACGGTTCCAACATATCCTTCCTGCTCTTGTATTCAATGCCCCAGTCAATGAAAGCATCTCATGTACTATTATTAAACATCTTACAGAGCTGTCTGTCACCTTTCAGTACCTGTGCATGACCATGCTAAAATTCCTTTTCTCCTCCACACTATTCGACATCCTTGACTTTTGGTAAATTTATTCTTGTAGTTAAATCTCCTCAGTGTAATAATGTCTTCATCTTGAGGAGCTGGTGTGATTTGCTTTTATGAACCATTGCAATCTGGTAATGCTGCTCACATTTACTGTATGTACTTATGTTTTGAAATGATTTCCGCAGATGGCTTGCAAAAGAACAAACTTTTGCAGTATCTTGGTACATGTGACAATAATAAATAAATTATCAATTACTAATCACAGTGCTTTTGGTCGGATTTCCAAGATTTAGATGCAGTGATAATGAATAAGAATTAAATCTGAGCCTACGCTATATAACAGTGGAGCAGATGAATGTTTAGGATGTGGATGGAATAACAAACAAGTGGGTGTTTTACTAAATATAGTTCTGAGTTCCCCAGGTGTTGGAACTGCATTCATCCAGGAAAGTGCACAGAATTCTATCAAGTTGCTGAATAGTGTTTTATAGATGGAGAAAAGACTCTGGGGAGTTAGGAGTTGATCACCCAGTCTTTGTCCAGCTCCTGAAGCCAACATTTATTTATTTAGAGATAGAGATACAGCACTATCATAAGGATCATCCTTAGCAATAGATCAGACAGGCACAGAGAGAATATTTATTTATTTTACTAACAAGTACCTTTATTAGCGTAGTTCATAAGTACATGAATTTACACAATCACCCTCCAGAACAGTCACAGAATAGGAAAGGTAATACCCGGGAAAAAGTCTATGGTGGGTAAGTATTCCTCATGGTTCTGATGTGATCTCCACATGTGCAACATGGGGTCCTCCACATTGCGATGGTTGCATTCGAAGCTCCTTACTTTTAAACACTTCTTATCAGTTCAAATGTTGTGTGTCAATCTCATTGGCTTGAGGTCATCTGACTGATCTGTGCCACTTTCTTATTGGCTGTGGCCCAAGCCAGCATTAATTTATTGCCCTTTTCGATGGGTAACAACAGGTAATTTATGCCTCATTCTTCTAATTTAGAGCAGACCAATCAGATACTATGCTTGAGTTACTCAGGGCAGACACAGACCCCACTATTCTTAAACCTGCATGTTCTATCATACCAAAAAGATACTTCATAAGTAACTTCTAATTCAGAAATGATCTCTGGTTCAGCAGATTATCAGGCAAATCTGTGTGTTTACTTAAAGCATTTCGATGCAGCTATTCCTGAGCAAAACCAGTTCACAAGACAGCTCATAAAATGGAGGCTGCACAAAATGGCAGCCTTCGACCTCATGGCAAGAACAAAGACAATTGTAAACAGAAGAAATTCTGCAGATGCTTGAAATCCAAAGTAACACACACAAAATGCGAGAGGAACTCAACAACGTCAGGAAGCATCTATGGAAGTGACTAAACAGTCGATTTGTTTGTCTACTTCCACTGTCCTTGATCCATTCAAATTCACTGATTTCTCTTTTTGCCAGCGTCTCTCTCCTTTTGATTCAAAGATATTTATCTTCAGATTATTATCCTCCTCGCATTCTGTTGACCAGGATTGCCATGGACTCCCAACAAGTGTGCTACACATTCATTATATAAAGATAAAGGTAACATTTACTTATTGAATTCACACACTCGTTCTACTGAGAGCCTCCTCTTCGGTTTTATAAGAACTTCATCCTCTAACCTTCACATAATTTCAGCCTTCCACCTTCTAAGTTGATATACATTAACCAATACAATGATCATAGACATAAAATCAATTACAGCTGCTATATGATTGGATCTAAAAACTGACTAATGATTTGTCCCTCTGGAATACTTGATGTCATCTTTCGAATTTTATATAAGAACTATATATTTTTACCCTCTGGGACACCTAACATTTTGTCCATGCACATTAAACCATCCACCCAATCATAGCACAACATTAAGTCTCTATTCCTCCTTTGTTAGCCTGCATTACCCAAATCCATAGAGGAAAGTTCTTTTTGACCACAGAGTAATAACATGTTTGTCCAGTGTAACGGTTCTGGAGCAAGATCGACCATGGCCCTAGTCATAATTAATTCCATTGCAACAAGATTATTATTCTTGTTGAATTATTGATTATTATTCTTGGGAATTACATTGTTCCTGACGTTTTGGCTAAATGAAATACTAGGTTTAAAGGTTTGCACTTTTTTTTTAGCCTTTCCAGGGCACTTATTGCTTCCTGGCTGGTATCTCCATAGGTCATGGTACCAGTGGGTCATTTGGTTGCATTCCCCTGTCCCCCCTGTAACTACAAATTTCACACAAGACCACACAGTCTTTAGTAAGCACTCCATTGTGCTGTTTGTATATTTCAGACCCTGCTTATTCTATCTGCTATAGTAATTCTGCTTTTATTTTTCACCTCTTAAATCCGTAACCTTAACCTGTTGCTCTTTCTATCTTCCAATTTGGCCAGTCTGCAACTGTCCTGTCTGCTTACACTACCTTGTTTTGTAAACTTGTTAGCCCTTTTAATCCCCCCTCTAGATCATTTTGAATGATTAGATTAAATTCAACTTTATTGTCATTGTGCCGAATACAGATACAAAGCCAAATGAAATGCAGTTAGCATCTAACCAGAAGTGCAAAGAATAGTGTTATTTACAAAATAACTGTGAATAAAAAGTAAGTGCTACAGCACACGAATATTAAAGTACTGAGACAGTACAATATGGGTGCAATACTGCTTAGTGCTGTGATGTGAGGTTCAGCAGGGTCACAGCCTCAGGGAAGAAGCTCTTCCTGTGCCTGCTGGTGTGGGAGCAGAGGCTTCTGTAGCACCTACTGGATGGGAGGAGAGTAAAAAAGCTTTCACCTTTGACTCTGTGTCCTTTTATCTCACATATATCCCACAGTTGGTTCTCCTTCACCATCTTGTAGATCTGATGGGACCACCTACAAAAAAAAAATTTGGGTTTCTCCTTTGATGTGTCTTTGTTCTTAGGTACTGCCTTCTGATCTCCTTCCACCTCCCCCTTTATTATTTTGATACAAATAGTCCATTAGAATCATTTGTTATCATATCCTAACCCCCATGTCGTTCTCCAGTACAGTGAAAATTATCAGCAAGGAAGGTAGAAACTTCAATATCCTTTACAACTACAGTATATTTCAACCCTGCAGTGTCAGGGCAGTCTGAAAAAGTTATTTTAATTCAAACACCCAGCAGCACCTAGATACTTTAAGGAGTTAATGCCGAACTGCTGTTTGGGCCAGCACAATATTTAATTTGAATTTTCATTTGTGATTTACATGGCAAACACTGTGATTGCATCAAAACTATTACAGTTAACAGTTTAACAGGAGGTAAACTGGAAGGATCTGCTTGACGTTGACTCAGCTGGGGAACAATGGGTTCAACTTAAAGAGGTAATACATGCAGTGCTGGAAATGTTCATACGGAAGGTCGGGAGAAACAATAAAAACAACAGATCAACTACATGGATGAATAAAGATATACTGTACATAAAAATTATTGAAAGGACAGCTATGTAAGGAATACGGAACATAATAATAGTGATGTTAACTGCAGGGCATATGAAAATATGAGAGTTATAGTCAAGAGGGAAATTTGGATTGTTGAAAGGCAGATTGAGAAGGATATTACTGATTATGTTAAGACTGACCCCTAGAGATTTTTTTAACTACTTTAGTAGTAAAAGAAAAGTCAAGGAAGAAGTTAAGTGTATTAAGAGTAATAGTGAGGTGTTAAATAATGCAGAGAAGGACATACCAGATACTCGTAACTTATATTTTGCTGAAGTATTCACCTGCAAAGATGTTAGCAATATACTAGTAAGTGTAGAGAAAAATAAAGTTGTTTTAAGTGACTCAGACATCTTAGAAAGTGAGGTACTGCTTCAACTGAAAAGGCTGAAAGTTAATAAATCTCCAGGACCAGACAACATATATCTAAGGGTACTTAAAGAGGTCTGTGATCTTATATACAAACCCTTAACATGTATTTTTCAAAAGTCACTGAAAACTGGTGAAATCCCTAAGAACTGGAAATGGGCTAATGTTGTCCCAGTATATAAGAAGGGTGACCACACTGCCCCTGATAACTATAGAACAGTAAGCTTAATGTGTATTGTAGGTAATCTAATGGTTTTTTTGTAAGGTTTCACTGCTAAGGCTAATGTAATGGCTTCTCTGAAATGTTCACTGCTGAAGTAATGGTTTCTCTGTAGCAACAATGTTTGGGTTATGGCTGGAGATAACAGGACTGTAGTATGCACGTTAGCCAATCGGAGATTGTTGTTTTGTCTTGTGTATCTGGAAGGATGTTGTTTTCGTGGTCTTTTGTCGAGGAGAGATGAAGAGGGAAGACATGCGTGGAGAGAGCTGGTAGACCACCGGACAGAGTGGACTGAGATCTGAGGGTCTGAAGGTCGACGACGCTCAGAGGAGACCAATGGTGGAAGAATGACTACTGAGTGAGCTCCAATGTGACTTTGACTTGGGCCCTTTTTTTTGTTTATTTTCATTACTAACCCTATATTCAGATTAAGATTCATCAAGTTCAATCATTTAATTGCATATGGTGTGCTGTCTGATATTTTGCATTGTGGGTTTGTAACTGGGTGGTACATTACACAACATCCACCCAAATGTGATTACCCAGTTTGGCGGGACCGAAGGCTGTTTCCCCTAGACAAACACGAGCTGGGCGAGCCTGAGGGTTACAGTAAGATCATGGAAACATTAATAAATAATGAGATGGAAAAGCAGATGATAAGAACAGGTATGTTAGCAGAAAGCCAGCATGGGTTTAGAAAGGGGAAATCATGTTTTACTAATATGCTGACGTTCTATGAAGTGGCAACTACAATTTATGATAACAATTCAGTGGTTGATATAACTTACTTAGACTTTCAGAAGGCTTTTGACCAGGTACCCTATAAGAGGTTAATAACCAAATTACAGGAGGTAGGGATTCAGGGTAAGATGTGCGAATGGATAAAGAATTGGCTCAAAAACAGAAAACAGCAAGTTATGGTGAGAGGATCATTTTCACTGCTAGAAGATGTTAAAAGTGGGGTTCTGCAGGGATCAGTTATGGGGCTCCTTCTGTTTTTAATTTATATTAATGATTTGATAAACACAGAACAAATAAACGAGTAAAGTTTGCCAATGACACAAAATTAGAGGACAGGCCGATAACATTCCAGCAACAGGATCAATACAGTCAGATCTGAACAAAATCCAAATCTAGGCAGATAAATGGCAGATGAAATTTAATGTAAGTAAATGTAAAATATTACATACAGGAAGAAAATTTAGATTTAATGGGTACTGAGTTAGAGACTGCACTGCATGAAACGGATTTGGGTGTCCTGGAGGACTCATCACTATCAACATCTAGACAATGCTCAGAAATAATTAGGAAGTCTAATAGAGTGTTCGGCTATATGATGCACGCAGTGGAGTTCAATTCTACAAACATTCTCCTTAAGCTGTATAATGCACTTGTGAGGCCACAACTTGAGTGCCTTGTACAATTTTGGTCTCCATATTTTGTGAGGGATGTGAAGGCACTGGAGAGAGTTCAAAGAAGGGTGACTAGACTGATTCCAGGTCTACAGGATATGAGCTATAAAGAAAAAATTAAAGAATTAAGTCTTTGTAGCCTAAGTAGATGTAGAACGAGAGGAGACACGTTAGAAGTATTCAAAATCATTAAGGGTAGAAGTAAGATAGATGCCAGCTACTATTTCAAAATTAATCCATCAACAAGTACACGGGGCCATAGGTGGAGACTGGTTAAAGGGAGATTTCAGACCAACATCAGGAAGCATTTCTTTATACAGCAAGTTGTGGACACTTGGAACAAACTACTTAGTTGTGTAGTTGAGAGTAGTACCTTAGAGACTTTCAAATCTAAATTCAATAGCTATTTCAACACACTATGTGAAAAGGAATTTGATGAACTTTGTTGGGCTGAATGGCCTGTTCTTGTCAAAAACTTTCTGATGTTCTAATGTTTTAATCTCATAGCCAGAATTGAGAGACACATATTTCCACAGAATCTTAACCTAGATTCCACATGGCTGGTGTGGAGTCCATGGAAGGCAGGTAAAGAAACAAACTAAAAATAGACAAACAAAAATCCATTCTTGTACTTTTCTTCCTTCAGAACATTTGCAAGTAACTGCAAGGCTTAGAATAAACAGTTAATTCCCACCGTGATAAAATTTCACACATGTTTAGAAGAACAAAGGAAGAAAAAGCTGCTGAGTGCCTCCCCAATGCATTCAAACAAGCTCTTAAGCAAAAGGTGGAAACGCTTAAAAGACAAGAGCTCCTGTAAATTCACTTCAGAGGAACAAAACATTTCAAATGATCACTTCTTCCTCTGAAGCATAAGATTAATTTAAACTTTCTCCCAATATTGATTGAGCAATGTCTCTCTCTCATACACCCACTCTCTCTATCTCTCCCTCTCTCATGAACTCACATGTGGCCACAATTGACATATTTGAAACATACAAACAATTCACACTTTCAAGCATTCCAGAAAATCTCTTGCTTTGAAATATTGAGTTGCCATCAGACAAAATTGAAGAATGTGTTACTTTCAGACTTTGAAACACAGAAATGCTGGAAGTTATTCATCATGCACAAGTAAACAATATTCAACAAGTTTACAACATGACATCCACACATTAGTCAAAGTTCCAACATATTTTGTGTTGCACGGAGTGAATGAGGAGAACCCAAGTGCGGGACATGGGCATAGAGATTGAGTTGAGGACGCTGGCACAGACATAAACGTTGAACAGCAAACCAGAGGAATCTTGACACGGAGCTCTGATATAGAGTCTTGACACAGAGATGGGGTTTTCATGGAATATCTTGAAACTGGAGCTGAACTTGGAACAAATGGTTCTAAGCAGTCAAGAAACAAAGTTTCTTGGGAACAGACCAACAAACTGGCAACCTGTGATAGTGATGCCATTGTATTTATTTCACAGTCTCTGATAAAAACCAAGTGTACTTTAATTGAGTAAACTAGCAGCAATGGAGTTCTAATGACTGAAATCATAATCAGGGAGAAAGGAGCGTTAAAGGGGAACAGCCAACCAGAACCATGACATTTTGATCCTTCTGTAACGCCAATCTTTGATCTATGTTAGGATTCCGATTAAATGAACTGTTTGTTGTACAATTCTAGGTGTAATAACCCACATTAACACAGCTGAAACAGCAGATTTGAGCACTGTACCAGGATGTTTGTCCCCCACAAGTTTTCCTGATTGGGTGAAGGTGCACCCCAGCATTGTGTTACTTCCCTTCAACAATCTCTCTGCTGGTTTCTACCCTGAGCTGCGTTTCTCCACATGATAACCAGTGTATTTTCCTGAAGGGGAAATGTCCTAGCTGCCCCTGAATATTCTTAAAGTTAAAATCTAACCCTTGCATCTCCTTAGTCCCAATGCTTCAGTGTGTGTAGGGTCACTGTGATGAAACAGTTCCAATATCTTTCATGATTTGTTGGTGCTATGAAGCACTACTGTTCTAACCATCTACTTGAGGATTTTGGTTGTAAATAATCTCAATCTAATGTTAATCCATATACTCCTTGGATCACCATTCACAGGTGGGATGCAAATGCAGCTGGGTGTTCTCCTTTCCTCTGCTAACATTTACTAAACTCATCTACTGTGTTTCCAGTTCCTTAACTCACCATTTGCTCCTCCAGCATGTAGCTGTGCTTCTGGCATAATGGAGTGTATGTTTGAATGCAAGCACATTATAATCAATCTCCTTTCCATGGCATCATCTGGACAGCATGTTGCTTATTTTTCTTATTTACTCTTTTTTTTAACCAGTTTTTCACACTGTAACTGAAACAGGTACATATAGTGTGTATCAAATCCACAATTCTCTGCCCCTGTAAATCAATAGGCTTCACTCTAAAGTTTCTATTTTATCGCAGAGCCTTTTGTTTTCCTATTCTAATCTTTCTCGCTCTGTTTAACTTTCTGCCAATATTCTATCCAATCTTCAACTAAGCAACCAACAGCTACTGGTTTCTGTAATCATTTAAATTCCTTGTCTGGCAATTTCCCTTCAACAATCTTCTGCAGAGTTTCCCCAGCAGTATTGAGGCCATATCCACCAATACATATTTCGGAAGGAGTCCCCTCCAATCAAAGCAATCCAAGTCTTCCCAACTTGCAGAGCTCCGTGCATTCTTCATCTTGAGTTAGTAGTGGCTAACTACCCAATCCCAGATCTCTCTAAACCACATCAACGTGGTCCAACACCAGTCTCCTGCTGGCTCCATGGGAGATTTATCCTCAAGTCCACCCAGGGATGTCAATTCTG
Organism: Hemitrygon akajei; assembly: GCF_048418815.1. NCBI lineage: Eukaryota > Metazoa > Chordata > Chondrichthyes > Myliobatiformes > Dasyatidae > Hemitrygon > Hemitrygon akajei. Next base: position 85,453,983 of record NC_133136.1, on the reverse strand, counting down.
TTACAAGGATCACTCTTTAATTATAATGATATCAGGAGATTGCCAAAGTGCGGAGAGAGAGACACAGAAGCCAGTCGATAGTTCACAGACTTCAATGCAAACTTTGCAGGAATTTAAGGTAAAGGAAACCAATAAATGCCAAGCCAACAATAAAGATGTTTACTAAAATTCTCAAATGGAAAGTTATATGCCAACTATGCAGCTGAAAATAACATCTTCAGTGTCAGATGAAATGATAGTCCTCCTACTCAAACATGGATGAAGGTAAGCAGGAAGTGTACTATTGCTGTGCTTTGCTTATCTTGACAAGATTACAAGAGGGAGTTAAGTACTACCATAATGAAATAGTAATTAGCTAGAACGTCCATGCCCATGAGCATAATTGCTGAAGCTGCTGCTCAGCCCTCTTGTGGGGGCACATAGACCCTGTAGCGGAATCCGTGGCTGTGACAGGGCCCCTGTCTCCAGGTGCAGTACCTGAGGTGCCACAGACCTGTGCTCGCTGGAAGTCCCAGACGATAGACTTGTCCAAGATGCCATTCGCCAAAATCCAAGAACGTTCTTCAGGACCATACCCTTCCTAATCCACAAAGTACTGGACCTTGACCTATACCCAACGAGGTGCCAGGAGTGTGGACTAGGGAACTATCCACCAAGTGGGGAGGAGGGGGAGGTGGGGTGACTGGGACCAAGAGGGAAGTAGTAACCAACTTGAGCTGGGAAACATGGAACTCTGGGTGGATCTTCCTTGATGCTGGTAGATGCAATCTATACAAGACTATGTAGCATGAGGCCAATTTGCAGCTCTTGTCTTTCAGGGGAAGATCCCTTGATGCCAACCAGACCTCCTTTCCTAGCTTTCAAGGCCTCACTTGTCGATGGAGCCGACCAGCCTGCTGGACATGTTTCTGGGCATGCAGCAGAGGAGACCTGGCTGGTCTCCAGGTGCACTTGTGGTGCAGGATGAGCTGTTCAGCCGCAGGAACTCCCTCATCAATCTCCTGGTCAGGGGTGAGCAGTAGCTGGAATCCCTTCTGGCATTCAGAGGAGGACATATCCATAGGGGACAACTGGAGGCTATTGTGGGCGATCTCTGCCCAACCCAACTGGGAGCTCCAAGACGTGGGGTTGGAAGAGGCAAGGTAATGCAGGGCTGTCTCCAACTCCTGGCTCACTCTCTCAGTCAGTCCTTTAGACTGGGGGTGGAAGCCAGATAAGAGGCTTGCCGTGGCTCCTACAGGAGGGATGTTAACTGTGGTTTACGATCAGGCATCACGTCTTGAGCCTGAACACACATTGAACCATGAAAGTGGCAGTCTCATGAGCGATAGGAGCTTAGGGAGGGCAATGAAGTGGGCGGTATTAGAAAATCGATCCACAGTGACCAGAATGGTCATGTTTCCATTAGGCGGGGGAAGCCCAGTGATGCAGCCCACTGAAGGGATGGACATGGGGTGGCATGGGACAGGCAGCAGACATAGCATACCCACAGAGCACTGGCATGATGTCTTGATCTGAGCACAGGTGGGATAGGCACATACAAAGTTGTGGACATCCTGGCACATAGATGGCCGCCAAAATTGTTTCTTGATAAACTCTGGTTGTCAGAAGTGAGGAATGACCCCATTCCAGCAGTTTGAATTGCACTGTAGCAGGGACAAGCAGCTGGTTGGGAGGTCCCCCATCTGGTCCTGTGTCCGACAGTTGAGCGGCCCTCACCTCCGCCTCTATTCTCCGGATCACTGCAGCAGCAATGTGTGGAAGGCTAAGGTCTGGATCGGCATTGTCCTCAGACCTGTCGAAGTTCTGGGAGAGAGCATCGGCCTTGGTATTCTTGCCACCGGACGGTAGGTGAGGATGAAATTAAACCAGGTGAAGAAGGGGGCTCAATGGGCTTGATGGGAGCTGAGCCTATTTGCATCCTGAATGTAGGAGAGTTTCTTGTGATCTGTCCAAACACAAAAAGAATGTTCTGTCCTCTCTAGCCAGAATCAACATTCCTCCATGGCCTCTTTGACAGCAGGAGGTTCCCAGTTCCAGACATCGCTATTACTCTCCGCTGGAGTCAAGCGAGGGGAAAGAAAAGCACAAGGGTGCAGCTGGCTATCCGCAAAAGAACGCTGAGGGAACACAGCTCCAATGCCAACATCGGATGCATCCACCTTGACTACGAATGGCCATGGTGTGTCTAGAATCTATAGCACTGGGGCATTGGTGAAATGTCACTTAGTTCTGAGAATGTTTAGTTAGCTTTGTTTGTCCAATGGAGCATTGTAATAGAGCTAAAATTCCGGATGAATTGTCAATAAAAGTTAGCAAACCCCATGAAGCGCTGTTCCTGTTTGACTGTAGATGGTTTGGGCCAATCCGTAGTTGCCTGAACTATACTAGGGTCCATTTGAGCACTAAATGGGGTAAGTATATAGCCCAAAAACGACACCTGGTCATTATGAAACTCACATTTCTCTAGCTTGGCGTATAGGTTGTTCTTGAGGATCCATCCGAGAATCCTCCACGTGTTCTTGATGAGAGTGGAAATCGATAAGAATGTCGTCCAAACACACAAAAATGAACTGCTTCAACATGTACGTGAGCACACCAATAGCTCAGGCCTGAAAAACAGCAGGGGCATTAGCCAGACCTAAGAGCATCACAAGGTACTAATGATGTCCTTTGGAGGTGTTGAAAGCTGTCTTCCACTCATCCCCTTCTCTGATATGAAGCAGATTGTAAGCATTGTGCAGATCAGTCCTGGAAGCTATTGTTGCTCACTGGAGATGTTCAAACACAGAGGCAAACAGTGGAAGAAGCTAGCGTTTCTTCACAGTAATGCTAGGTAAGGACTGATAGTCAACACAGGGACAGAGCTTGCCATTTTTCTTGCTCACAAGAAAGAAGCCTGCACCTGCTGGCTTGGTCAACAGATGGATAAACCCCAAGGCTAATGCCTCCTTGATGTGCTCTTCTCTGGCTATCGTTTCTTGATGAGAGAGAGAAAAGAGCCAGTCCTGGGAAGGATTCGTACTGGGTAACAGTCAATGGCACAGTCATATGGCCAGTGTGCAGGCAGGGAGTGGGGCTTCTATTTACTGAAGAGTTCAAGAAGATCAGCATACTCAGCTGGAAACCCAGACAGGTCCACGTCCTCAGCTGTCACAGGAGGGGATTCATGGAGCGGATCTTGAGCTGGACCCAGACAGGTCCACGTCCTCAGCTGTCACAGGAGGGGATTCATGGAGCGGATCTTGAGCTGGACCCAGACAGGTCCACGTCCTCAGCTGTCACAGGAGGGGATTCATGGAGCGGATCTTGAGCTGGACCCAGACAGGTCCACGTCCTCAGCTGTCACAGGAGGGGATTCATGGAGTGGATCTTGAGCTGGACCCAGACAGGTCCACGTCCTCAGCTGTCACAGGAGGGGATTCATGGAGTGGATCTTGAGCTGGAAACCCAGACAGGTCCACGTCCTCAGCTGTCACAGGAGGGGATTCATGGAGCGGATCTTGAGCTGGACCCAGACAGGTCCACGTCCTCAGCTGTCACAGGAGGGGATTCATGGAGCGGATCTTGAGCTGGACCCAGACAGGTCCACGTCCTCAGCTGTCACAGGAGGGGATTCATGGAGTGGATCTTGAGCTGGACCCAGACAGGTCCACGTCCTCAGCTGTCACAGGAGGAGATTCATGGAGTGGATCTTGAGCTGGACCCAGACAGGTCCACGTCCTCAGCTGTCACAGGAGGGGATTCATGGAGCGGATCTTGAGCTGGACCCAGACAGGTCCACGTCCTCAGCTGTCACAGGAGGGGATTCATGGAGTGGATCTTGAGCTGGACCCAGACAGGTCCACGTCCTCAGCTGTCACAGGAGGAGATTCATGGAGCGGATCTTGAGCTGGACCCAGACAGGTCCACGTCCTTAGCTGTCACAGGAGGAGATTCATGGAGTGGATCTTGAGCCGGAAACCCAGACAGGTCCACGTCCTCAGCTGTCACAGGAGGGGATTCATGGAGCAGATCTTGAGCTGGACCCAGACAGGTCCACGTCCTCAGCTGTCACAGGAGGGGATTCATGGAGCGGATCTTGAGCTGGACCCAGACAGGTCCACGTCCTCAGCTGTCACAGGAGGGGATTCATGGAGTGGATCTTGAGCTGGACCCAGACAGGTCCACGTCCTCAGCTGTCACAGGAGGGGATTCATGGAGTGGATCTTGAGCTGGACTCAGACAGGTCCACGTCCTCAGCTGTCACAGGAGGGGATTCATGGAGTGGATCTTGAGCTGGAAACCCAGACAGGTCCACGTCCTCAGCTGTCACAGGAGGGGATTCATGGAGCGCATCTTGAGCTGGACCCAGACAGGTCCACGTCCTCAGCTGTCACAGGAGGGGATTCATGGAGTGGATCTTGAGCTGGACCCAGACAGGTCCACGTCCTCAGCTGTCACAGGAGGGGATTCATGGAGCGGATCTTGAGCTGGACCCAGACAGGTCCACGTCCTCAGCTGTCACAGGAGGGGATTCATGGAGTGGATCTTGAGCTGGACCCAGACAGGTCCACATCCTCAGCTGTCACAGGAGGAGATTCATGGAGCGGATCTTGAGCTGGACCCAGACAGGTCCACGTCCTTAGCTGTCACAGGAGGAGATTCATGGAGTGGATCTTGAGCCGGAAACCCAGACAGGTCCACGTCCTCAGCTGTCACAGGAGGGGATTCATGGAGCAGATCTTGAGCTGGACCCAGACAGGTCCACGTCCTCAGCTGTCACAGGAGGAGATTCATGGAGTGGATCTTGAGCTGGACCCAGACAGGTCCACGTCCTCAGCTGTCACAGGAGGGGATTCATGGAGTGGATCTTGAGCTGGACCCAGACAGGTCCACGTCCTCAGCTGTCACAGGAGGAGATTCATGGAGTGGATCTTGAGCTGGACCCAGACAGGTCCACGTCCTCAGCTGTCACAGGAGGAGATTCATGGAGCGGATCTTGAGCTGGACCCAGACAGGTCCACGTCCTCAGCTGTCACAGGAGGGGATTCATGGAGCAGATCTTGAGCTGGACCCAGACAGGTCCACGTCCTCAGCTGTCACAGGAGGGGATTCATGGAGCGGATCTTGAGCTGGAAACCCAGACAGGTCCACGTCCTCAGCTGTCACAGGAGGAGATTCATGGAGTGGATCTTGAGCTGGACCCAGACAGGTAAACAGGCGCAGAAACCTTCAAACAACAGCAAGGTTGTAGTTCTCTTGCAGATTTTATATTCTAATCCTCTCAAAATGAATGCTAACAGCACATTTGCATTCCTCACTACCGATGCAATCTGTGAATTATCCTTTAAGGTATCCTACATGAGGACTGCCAAGTCCCTTTGCACATCAGAGTATTAAATTTTCTGTCTAGAAAATAGTCTGCAGTTATATTTCTATCAAAGTGCACGACCATACATTGCCTGACATTGTATTCCATCTGCCACTTCCTTGCCCATTCTTCTGATCTGACTAAGTCCTTCTATAGCCTCTCTGCTTCCTCAACACTATATACCCCTCCAGGTATCTTCATATTTCCTGCAAACCTGGTCACAAAGCCATGAATTCTGTCATCCAAATCATTGGCATGTAATATAAAATGAAGTGTTCTCAACACAGACCCTGTGGAACTCTACTTCACCAGCAGCCATCCCTAAAAGTCTCCCTTTATTCCTACTCTTTGCCTCTTGTCAATCAGCCAGTATCTTTCTTGTAATACCATGAGCTCTTATCTAGTTTAGCAATTTGTCAAAAGCTTTCTGAAAATCCAAGTACACATCATTCACCGATTCTACTTGGTTTATCCTGTTTGTTAGTTCTTCAAAGAATTCCAACAGACTTGTCAGGTAAGATTTTCCTTTGAGGAAACTGTGCTGACTATTTTATCATATGCCTCCAAGTACTCTGAGATCTCATCCTTAATAATTGACTCCAACATCTTCCCAACCATTGAGTTCAGATGAAATTACCTGTAGTTTTATTTCCTTTGACCCATTTCCCTTCTTGAAGAGTGGAGTGACATTTGCAGTTTTCTTTTCCTCTGGAACCATACCAGAATTTTCATTCTTGAAAGATCATTACTAATACCTCCACAATCTCTTCAGCCCTGTCTTTCAGAACCCTGGGATGTAGACCATCTGGTTCAAGTGATTTATCTACCTTCAGATCTTTCAATTTCCTAAGTATCTCTTCCCTAGTAATGGCAACTTCACTCACTTCTGCCTCCTGACACTTTAGAAGTTCTACCACACTGCTAGTGAATTCCATAGTGAAGACTAATGCAAACAACTTATTCAATTTGTCCGCTATTTCCTTGTCTCCTATTACTACCTCTATAGAATCATCTTCCAGCAGTCCAATAGCTACTCTTGCCTTTCTTTTACTTTTTATATATCTGAAGTAACTTTTGGTATTCTCTTTAATATTATTGGTTAACTCAACTCTGTATTCCATCATTTCTTTCTTAATGACTTTTTTAGTTACCTTCTGTTAGGTTTTGAAAGCTTCTCAATCCTCTAACTTCCTACCATTTTTTATTCAATTATGTGCCCTTTCTTTGTCTTTTATGTTTGCTTTGACTTCTCTTGTTAGCCATGGTGTGCCATATTCTCTTTGGAATACATCTTCCTCTTTGGAATGTATATGTCCTGTGCTTTCTGAATTTCTTCCAGAAATACAAGCAGTCCCTGGGTTATGAACGAGTTCTATTCCTGAGTCCATTTTTAAGTTGGATTTGTACGTAAGTTGGAACAAGTACATCTGGTATTATTTAGCATCAGTTAGTCAGAAGTTTGTCTTAGTATATAGTATATATTTTACCTTTCTATGCATACAAAACACTTAGGAAATGCATGTATTCCAATAATTAGACCACTGCTTTGCTTAGTAATAATTGTAGCTTTCATCAGGGCAGGGCTTTCCACATGCTCCATTATTCTCACTTTATCCTTTATCCTTTAAAATTGTTCCGACCGTTGACTGACTGTAGCTTAACGCTTTTCCAATGACCAATGACGTTTCACCTCTTTCCAAACGCTTTATTATTTCCACTTTATTTTCAATCGTGGTCGCTTCCCATCAATGGAACAGAAACACTGCAGGCAGCGGGTCCCGACCTTCGCCGGCTCCCAAGGTCTGCTGGGTCCTAAGGACCACTGCACTGAATTCCCCAGATCCTAAAGTCCACTGCACTGAGACAGGTTAAATGGGACAAGTGGGGGCTGTGCTGGGTTTGGGTATTTGATCCTCCTCAATATTCTGTGTGGAAATTTAAACAGGAGGTGGCAGTGTTTTTTTACGAGGTTGAGCGCTTGGGAGCGGTCTGTCACTGGATCGAACTCGGGAACCTCCGTTCTTGAGCCCACCGCTGATCCCACTGTGCCACCACCAACGGGAAAAGGGGGGGTGGGGTCAGGGTGAATCTTGCTAAGAAAAATTTAAGCCAAATACAAAGTTACACACTCAACACAGCGTCAACGTCAATGACTTAAAATGGCAGAAGGCATCACGATCTGACTTAAAATGCCGGACGGCGTTCTCCTTCCTCAGTTCATATGTATGAGTTGTTCATAAGTCGGATGTTCGTAACTCGGGGACTACCTGTACCAGCCTTTGCTGCTCTGCCATCATCCCTGCCAGTGTTCTTTTCCAATCAATTCTGGCCAACTCCTCTCTCATACCTTTGCAATTCCCGTTACTGAACAACCGACTTTTAGCTTCTCCTTCCCAAATTGCAGTGTGAAATCTATCACATTGTGATCAATGGTCTCTAATGGTTCCTTTACCTTAAGCTCTCTAATCAATTCAGTTTAATAGCACCACACTCAGTCCAGAAAAACTGATCCCCTAGTCTGCTCTGAAAAGCCATCTTGTGAGCATTCTAAAAATCACCTTGATAACATTGCCCTTTTGACTTGCATATTCTATCTCCTGTTGTAATTTGTATCCTCGTTACTCTTTGAAGGTCTGCATGTAAGTCCCAATTTCTCTTTTTTTTTACTTTTACAGTTTCTTTGTTCTACCTACAATGATTCTACACCTTCCAATCTTTTGTCATCTTTTCTAAGGATTTGATTTCATTTATTACGAACAGAGCCATGCCACCGCCTCTGCCTAACTGCCTGTTCTTTCGATATAATGTACATCCTTGGATGTTAAGCTCCCAGCTATAATCTTCTTTCATCCAGGATTCAGTGATGCCCACAACAACATATGTGTCAATCTGTAAGTGTGTTATAAGTTCATCTACCTTATTCTTTACATTGCATGCATTCAAATATAACATCATCAGTCCTGTTTTCATCATCCTTTTCAATTTTATCTCCCTTTTACTTTGCAACATATTCTACTGAACGCAATTTTGCAATTTCATCAGTCTGTACTTGCTAGCAATCTTACTACACATCGTCTCTGTTAGTAAACCAACTGCCCCCCAGCCCTATTAATCTGGTCCTTATCCCCCTGCCAAATTAGTTTAAGTGCTCTTAAAGAGCTGTAGCAAATGGGCACACAAGGATTGTACAGGTTCTACCTTCCCCAGAAGCAGTCCCAGTGATCCAGAAAACTGAACTCCTGCTTCCTGCAGCAGTTCCTCAGCCATACATTTATCTGCCAAATGCTCATATTCTTATCCTGACTGGCATGTGTGCAGGCAGTAATCCAGAGATCACTAATTGGTGGTTCTGTTTTTCAGCCTTCTACCTAGCTCCCTAAAATCTCTCTTCAGTACCTCACCTTTCCTACCTATGCCATTGGTGCCAATATGTACCAAGACTTCTGGCTGCTCATTTTCCCCCTTTAGAATGCCAAGATGCCCCTGATCCTGGCAGCTGGGAGGCAACATACAATCCAGGAGTCTCTATTGCATCCACAGAATCTCATCTCTAATCCTCTAACTATGGAATCTCCTATCAACTCTGCAGTCCTCTTCACCTTCCTTCTCCTCTCAGCTATTGCACCAGACACAGTGCCAGAGACACAGTTGCTGCGGCTCCCCCCTCATGGGTGTATCCCCTCACCAGTATCCAAAATAGTGTACTTATTACTGAGGGGAATAGCCACAGGATAGCCCATTTCCCTTCCTTCTCCCAACAGTCACCCAGTTACCTGCCTCCTGCAACCTCAGGGTGACTACCTTCATGTAGCTATTATCTATCAGTCCCTCAGTCTTCCATATGAGTTGAAAGTCATCAATCTCCAGCTCCTTAACTCATGCTCTGAGGAGCTGCAGCTTGTTACACCTGATTCAGATATGGTTATCCGGGATGTTGGAGGTCTCCCAGAATTCCCACATCTCACACAAGGAACACATCACAGCCCCTGGAGCCATTTCCACTGCATCAACTGTGCCCTAACAGATGAAGAATGAAGACTAAAGAAAAGAAACTTACCAGGTACTTACCTTGCCCAAGCCTGATCTTGCTGAAGCCTGATGAACTAAATCCACTCTAACCCTGGCCCACTCACACAATGGCCACTCCAACAATAGCCATTCCACGTGCACCTGACTTATTTTTATTCACCCTTTCTAAGGAATCCCAGTCATTAATTGGCCACAGCCCCAACTCCAAAAACTGCTGTGAAACACTGGTGTTTTAATCTTCAATCATGGACCTGTGTGAAGTTGTGTCTCCTTTTTGTGCTCCTGTTAAGTGATTGGGTGTAGTACAAACTCAAGCACACAATCAACTTTTATATCATACCACACACACACACACACACACACACACACACACACACACACACACACACACACACACACACACACACACACACACACACACACACACACACACACACACACACACACACACACACACACACACACACACACACACACACACACACAGTACAAAACCCTGTAGAACTTCATTGCTGGTAACTTCCACTCACAGAAACAAGCATTAACCATCTCCTTTTGCTTTCTACTACAAAACCAATTTTGGACCTAATTTGTCAATCTTTCTATCCCATGAGCTTTTAATCTTCTGAACAACCTGTCATAAGGGACCTTATAAAATGATTTGTTAGAATCCATGTAGACTAATTAAAGGTCATCTTTTTTACCTTCTAAAAAGATTCGGGGAATTAATCAGACAAGAACTTCCTTTAACAAATTATTACTGACTCTCTCTCATTAATTGGTGACTTTCTAAACAAAAGGTTTTTATTGTCACCTGGAAATGATGTCAATAATTTGCCCATAAAAGACATTCATTTATACTGTCCTTCATTTACGGCCAAATGACTTTAACCAGCACACACAAAATGCTGGAGGAATTCAGCATGCCTGGCAGCATTTAAAGAATAAACAGTCGATATTTTGGGCTGTAATACTTCATCAGGATTGGAAATGTAGGGGCAGAAACCAGAATAAGAAAGTGAGGGGAAGAGAACGAGTACAGATGGCAGGTGATAGGTGAGACCAGTTGAAGTGGGGGGAGGGGGATGAAGTAAGAAGCTGGGAGGTGATAGGTGAAGGAGGTAAAGTGATGAAGAAGACGGAATCTAAACAGAGAGGGCAGTGGACCATAGAAGAAAGGAGAGGGGGAGGGGCACCAGAGGATGGACATGGGCAGCTAATGAGTAGAAAAGGGGTGAGAAGAAAACAAAAAGGGGAATGGGGAGAAAAGCAGAAGAGGGAGGGAGAAAAATCACTTGAGTTTAGAGGAATCAAAGCCATCAGGATAGAGGCTACCCAGACAGTATATGTAGTTAGTTCCTGAACCTTATGGCCTCATTGTGGCAGTAAAGGAGGCCAAGGACAGACTTGTCAGAATGGGAATGGGGAGTCATATTGAAATGGTTTGCCACCAGATTTCCTGCCGTTTGCAATGGAAAGACAAGGACATCTATTCTTCTCTATAGTGGTAAGACACCCCCCCCCCATTCCCCTCTTCCCCATAGACTGGCAGATGGCTTCATGTGTCAGCAATTTTTGGATTTCCTGATGGCCACCTATTTCAATTCAACTTTCCATTCCCTTTCTGATATGGCCTGTCCATGACCGCCAAATACAGGCTGCAGGAGCAACACCTCATACTCCATCTGGGTAGACTCCAACCTAATGGCATGAACATTAGTTTCCCTAACTTCCAATAATTTCCCTGGCTTTCCCCTTCTCTCTTTTTCCATTCCCCATTCTGGTTCACCCTGCTCTTCTCCTCACCTACCGATTTCCTCCCTCTGGTGCCCCTCCTCTTCCCTTTTCTTCCATGGTCCACTATCTCTCCAGAGAGATTCCTCCTTTACCTCTTCAACGTATCAGCTGCTATCATTTCACATCATCCACACACACTTGGTCTCACCTACTATGTGCCATCTAGTACTCCTTTCCCTCCCCCCACCTTCTTACTTTGGGTTTTTCCCCCTTCCTTTCCAGTTCTGATGAAGAGTTTGGCCCAAAACATTAACAGTTTATTCCTCTCCATAGATGCTGCTTAACTTGATGAATTCCTCCAGCATTTTGTGTGTTGTTCAAGATTTCTAGCATCTGCAGAATATCTTGAGTAAATAACCTTAACTATCCTCCAATCTTTTGGCACAACGCCTCTAGGCAGAAAGAATAAAAAAAATGTTTGCTGAGCTTTTGCAATTTCCTTGTTGCTTCATTTGACAGGATATACTGTAGGTCATCTCACTCTGGGATGTTATTAAATGTCAATGATGGTGTGTGTGTGTGTGTGTGTGTGTGTGTGTGTGTGTGTGTGTGTGTGTGTGTGTGTGTGTGTGTGTGTGTGTGTGTGTGTGTGTGTGTGTGTGTGTGTGTGTGTGTGTGTGTGTGTGTGTATGTGGTATGATATAAAAGTTGATTGTGTGCTTGAGTTTGTACTACACCTAATCACTGAACAGGAGCACAAAAAGGAGACACAATTTCACTTTTTCACTTGAATTCCACTTTTGCTATGCTTGTTCCATTCAATAATTCACACATCCCTTTCTTTCTTTTGTGAAGACAGCTGCAGATTTCATTATGAACTTTAATTACCTCCTCCAGCTTGTAGGTTATCTTTTTGTTACCCCATAGACCAATTCCAATTCCAAGTCTTTCCAATGGGGTCTACTGACTGAAGTAGTTGACTGATTATTCATTCCATGAATACGACTGGATTGCTCCATTCTGTTTTTGTTTCAGATTCCAGTATCTGTATTTTTATTTGTTTTCCTAGTTTTCTTTTCCATTTTATGTATTTCACTTGTAAATAAATTTTCATACTTTCTCTTTACCTTTGTGTTTTCCCTTCTGATTTCGTTGTGCATTTTCTGCACCAGAACAGTGTCTCAAACTGAAATGTTGACACTCATGCTTTGCCTCCATGGATGCTGCATGACTGCATTGAGTTCTTTCATCATTCTGGATTTTTTTTGTTCCAGTTTCCAGCATCAGCATTCGCTTTTGTCCTTTATCTACTTTATACCCACTTTCATGCATTGTGCTCTTTTAAGTTCTCTGTATTTGACATCAGTCTTCCTTTTGCATTATTCTGCCTTCTGTTCTCTAGCTTTGACAGTTCAAATTTTTTTTTTGTGTGGGTATATGTTTAACCTGAATCCCAGAATTTCCCCTTTTAGTGCATCAAATAACTTAGAGACAGATTTCCCTTCAAAGAGCTATCCATGTTTCACAATAGAGCCTTTAACTAGAGACACAGGAGAAGCTGCAGATGCCCGAAATGTGGAGGAACACACAAAATGCTGGAGGAACTCAGCAGGTCAGGCAGCATGCATGGAGGGAAATGGACAGTTGATGTTTCAGGTTAAGACCCTTTGTCAAGACCGGAAAGAAAGACCAGTATAAATGGATGGGGAAAATGGTGGTTCAGGAGCTGGTAGGTGTTGGTGAATCCATGTGAAAGGAGGATGATAGACTCATGAAAGAAAGTAAGACTGGGATGATGCAACACACTGAGAGGTGAAAGGCGGATGTGAAAAGAGGCTGAAAAAGATGGAATTTAATAGGATAAAACAGTGGACCATGGAAGCAAGGGAAGGAAGTGAAGATGGGAATCACAGAAAGAGCGTTTGGGTGATGGGCAGATCAAGAGGGTGAGGGAGAAAAAGAGGAGGGTTGATGGGTTGGTGGGATAAGGAAAATGACGGGGGAAAGTGGAGAGGGGTGTGGCTACTGGAAGTTTGAAAAATCTATGCTCATGCTGTTGGACTGGAGTCTACCAAGGGAAAGTTATGAGGTGCTGTTCCTCTATTCTGTGTCTAGCCTCAACTTGGCAGGAAAGGAACTCGAGTAGAGGAGAGGTTGTCAGTGCGGCAATGGGCAATGGGTAGTGGAGTGAAAGTGGCTGTCTACTGGAAGTTCCTGGCTGTTATAGCAGATAGAGTGAAGATGCTTGATGAAGTCAATACCCCAGTCTGCACTGGGTCTGATTGATGTAGAAGAGGCCACATCGAGACCCCCAGATGCAATAAATGACACCAATGGACTCACAAATGAAATACTGCCTCGTCTGGAAGGACTGTTTAGGGCCCTTAGTGGTTGTGAGGGAAGAGACGTAGGGGCAACTGTAACACTTAGCATGGTTGCATGGACATGTTCCCGGATGGGATAGCTAGGGAGGGATGAGCAGGCAAGAGAGTTTGCAGAACTCAGAGAACAGATGGGAGGAAGGTGTTCCTAATGATGTGATCCTGTTGGAATTGGTGGAAGCTGTGTTAGATGTGTTATCTTGTGGGTTTGCAAGTGAGGACAAGGTGAATTTTTTTCCTGGTATATCTCAGTCATGGGGGTGGAGAAATGGGTGAAGTCAGACATATGAAAAATAGAAGAGGTGCGAGTGAAGGCTACATCGGTAGCAGTGAGGAGGGGGTCGCACAGTGTAACCACTTTTTTCCAGAAAAGGAGAACATTTGGACGTCCATTGGAAAGCTTCATCATGAGAACAGATGCGATGGAGACAAAGGAACAGAAAGAAGAGAATAGGATGCCTGCAAGTCACTGGGTGGAAAAAGGTACAGTTGAGGTAACTGTGGGAGTCAGTGAGTTGGCAGATGTCATTGGATAATCTGTCCCTGGAAATGGAGACAGAGCAATCTTGAAGGGGGACAGAGATTTCAGAGAAGGACTAGGTGAATTAGAGGACAGGACAGAACTTAACAGAGAAGGTGATGAAATGGGTGAACTATGCACGAGTGCAAGAAGCAGTTGTCAGTGTAGTGAAGAAAGAGAACAGGAGTGTTCCCAGTGTAGGCTTGAAACAGGGATTGTTCTAAGTAGTCAATGAAATGGCAGCATAACTTGGGCCATGCAAGTATCCATGGTTACGTCTTTGGTCGGGTATCAATAGGTGGGAGAAGCTTTAACTTATAGCTTACCTTTGTCCTTCTCTATAATTATGATACATCTAACAGGATTATGATCATTAAGGCAAAAAATGCTCTCCCACAGATACTTTTCATCCCTTGATCAGCTTCTTCCCTAAATTCAGATTCATTCCCCTTTTGCTACATACATATTGGCTAAATACAATGCTCTGAATGCAAGTTAAGAAATTCTGTGGTCTTTGTAGCTTTTTAATTGCTTAATATCAGTTCCTTGAAATCATCCATGTTTACTGCTCTGCTACATTTGTGCTTGACAGAAATTTGCTTACACATTTGACCTTCTATATCCTTCAGATCATTTGGAGATCCATAAAACACTTCCAAAAATGTGATTGCCCCTTCGTAGTGCAATAGTTCTCCGTGCCCTGCCTTTCTATTTCCTTCCTAACATAACACCTTTCCTCAGAGCTGTGATTCTTTCCTTAGCTACTATTGTCCATCTCTGCTCTTTTTTTTTGACATAAAGCAAGATGCAGAAAGCCAGCCATTCAAGATGACCTCACTGATGGTGCTAAAATGAGTTTCTTAAAGTGGGAAAAGTCAACACTTTCCTGATAAACTCTGTTAGATTTCTCAGTTTTGCAGTGGTCATAATCTGATGCCTGCTTAATCCAACCTGTATGTAGAAACTAAAGTGACGATAAATAAGGAAGAAACATAGGATGAAGTTAAAATATTTACTGACATTGGGCTTCATCTATACAGGTATGTATCAGGAATTCAGGTGAAGGGCATTGTGGAACCTGTGTCTTCCCCTCTTAACTAAAATTTTCATTTACTTGAATTTCCTCTCACAAAGTCCTAAATAGTGATTTACTAAATAACAAAAGACCTGAGTTTGTTATGCTGCCTTGAATTATCTTTAATTAACATTGAAGTGTCTTCATCACACCTGTGTATATAACAATAACCCTGACATTGAACTTCACCTTGACAGCTGGCATAGTGGAGCATGTCGGAAGGATTGTTTAGTTTATTTATAGTAAATATAATTAAAAATATAATATATATTTGTTGGGTTGTCTAGGTGAAGTATTCTTTCTGATGTGATGTTTTAGTTCAGTTGCTTCTTGCCATAACCACTTCTAAAGTCTCTGAATATAGAACTAAGTATATAGAATTGAGTACTGGATTGTAAATACTATAATATTGTGGCTCGTTAAAAACTAAATAAGGTTAAAGAAGAAAGGACGTTGCTAAATGGAGCAAAATACACAATTCTCTCTCTTCGCAAAGCTTGTACGTTTACCGAGTCTTTGTATCTCTCAAGGTACACTGGGATACCAGTACACTGAACTGGCTCCATGGCTGTGGACTGACCTTCAGAGACTCTGTTGATAATGTTCAGTGTCTTATTCATTTATTTCCTTTATTGTTCATATGATTTGTTTTTCGCATAGTGGGTGAACGAGGATCTATGTGGTGTGGGGATTTTAATGGATTCTATTGTGTTTCTTTGTTTTGTAACCTACCTGCAAGAAGACAATTCTCAAGGTTGTATACAGCTTATATACTTTGATAATAAATGTTTTTCGAACTTTATGTATTGGACTTTTGGACACACAGACTGTCTAGTCACCTGATGCCAACAAGTTGGTAAAATTAACCACACTTCCTGCAGAAATGGCGGCACTACAGTGGAATCAGGTGCAAGATAATCAGATGATTAATTTTATTATTGGATTGAATAGAGCATTTTGAGAGACTTGCTGACCTTTGGGCCAAATACCTGATTGATACTTCTTACATGTAAGGGTCCCTGTTAGGAGCAGTAATTTGGTACAAATTTTTATTTATGAGTCTTACCACATTGCACTTTTAATGGAAGTAACTTATTTACATATTGATAATATGAGAATGCATTACTAATGGATGGGCACCTGAAATATGCTTAACATCATTACCAGAACTAGAGATACAGTGAGGAAACAGACCCTTCAGCCCATGGAACCTGTGCCAATTCTCAACAGCCTATGTACACTAGTGCTAAATTAACTTTATTTTTTACTTTCCTTGCATTCTCAGCTCCCCTCGGGTTCTGCTGCTCACTAGTTTACAGTGATCAATCATTCTACCAATCTACATATCTCTGAATTGTGTGAGGAAACCCATGTTGTCACAGGAGAACATGCAAAGTCCACACATTCAGCACCGGAGGTCATGATGGAGCCAAGGCAGCATTTCTACCAACTGCAGCACTGGGCGCACCAAAAATATACATTCCAGAGTTAGTCGCATGCTCATCCTGGTTATCACAGATTAGCAATCTAAGGATTCCAACAAATCGTGATTCGAGCAAAGTCTTTGGCATGGTGACTGCTTTGCCACTGTAATCACATGGGTGAGGCTTGGAACAGTGGGCGACGATTCTGAAAGCCTGCCAGCTGGCAAAGATATTGATTTGTTGCCCAGTTCCCTTGGCAAAGTGAATGCTGCTTACTTGCATTTGGAAACGGCAGGAATTGCTCACTAAGACAAGTCAAAACTAAAGTCGATTACAAGGCTTACAATCACAATACATGGCTGGTGACTTTCCTAGTTGACTAGCTGTTATACAAAATGCACTAAGTTTAAAATGTACCAATGGGGTCATGAACTGTGCTCTGGATATTTCTAAGTTAGATTTGCTAATTGTTTGAAAAAAGGGTTTCTTGGCCTTTCCAACGAGGATTTGTGTTTCGTTCTTTGCTGGGTCAGAAATAGATGATGTATAGTCATTGCTGGTGGCCTCAGACTCTTTGACTGTGACCCCCGACCCCTTCAGCATATTTCCAATATGTTGACCCTGTATCAGTTTTTCTGGCAATATCTAGTCCCTTGGGTGGGTGGGGTGGGGATTCAAGTTCTTGAGAGGGAATGAAAGAGGCAGGTGATGGAAAAGGGATGCATCAAAGATAATCCAGGTTTGAATCAGTGGATAGATTGAGCTTTCTTGGGGTCTTGCCTCACTTGGCAGAATGTAGGATTCAACTGTAAATGGCTGCCCAAGTAGGTGGTAATGGCAGTGCCAGATGCACAGAACGCTCATAGAAAGCACAAATGATGCAGTAATTCCAAGCGAAGAAATTATTTTTTAGTTTCATGAGCTTTCCTCTCCAGTAGCTCAGCTCAGGAGGTCAATTATATCACCGTATTAATCTGACCAACGTTCAGTTACAATTTATGGATTTCAGTCTTCATTTTACCATGGTGACATTCACACATCACCAAAATATCAAGACAAATAACACCTTCATGACTCAGTATTTCAACGTTCAAAGTTTATTATCAAAATATGTATATTGCATACAACTTTGATATTCATCTTCTTGCAGGCAGCCACAAAACTAAGAAACACAATAGAACCCATTTTTAAAAACCCTTAGGAGACCGTCAAACACCCGATGTACAAACAACAAAAAAAAACACACAAGCACACAAAGTCCCTGAAAGTGAGTCCACTGCCATGGAGTCAGTCAGTGGGAGGTGAGCGAAGTCACTCCAGGAGTCCGATTACTGCAGGTCACAGCCACAGAGCCAGTTCAGTGCTGAGGCGATTGAAGCTGGTCCAGGAGCCTGATGGCTGTAGGCCACAGCCACAGAGTCAGTTTAGTTCTGTGGCGAGTGCAGATGGTTACAGATCCCAGCTGCAGAGACAGGTCAGTGCTGAAGTGAGTAAGCATTGTGGAGTAGTGAGCTGAACACTGGTTTGTCCTTTTTCTTCAACCTTGACGCTTTGAACGAATCGCGGAAATAGTAAAACAAAAGTAAGCAAAAGCAGCTGGAACATGACCTGCAGAGTCCCCAGTTGCAGTGCTGAGGCCAGTGAACACAGCGGCTGCTCCCAAACTTGGTGGCGTGGGACGCAAGACTCCTGCACCTGACCATAGCTGCGAGAAGAGAGGGAACCTGTCAAACACAGGTGGACAGTGCTGAACTGCTGTCATTTCCCAATCACGTCCTCAACAATTTAAATCTTGCTTGGCATTTTAATTGGTGCAGAGCTATTGAGCTGACCACAGGTTTTGCCATCAGGCCTCAACGCAGTCACCATTGGCCCCTGCGCCATCTTGTAGATGCCTGTCAGATAGGCAGAAAACTGCAACCATGCCTTTCTTCTATGACTCCAACCGTACTAATCTACCAAGATGGGCGTTGCTAGAGTCTTAAGAGCAGGTGGCCTGACAACACTTGTTACTGTATGTAGAAGTTCAAGATGAATAAAATAAGATAAAATCATAGTAAAGCTGTAATTTGTATGTATTGTCACACCAGTATGGATTTCAGCACTTACAGTAGCTGACTAATTTGCTCTTGTCACTTTGAGACTTTTGGAAATAAACAATACAATTTTGTAATCAAATAGTAATCATATATAAGCTTTTTGAAAAACTGAAGGCCTGTGTGATCCATAAAGGGTTAAAGAGGATTGAGACATGTCGTAAGACTCCTGTGTCTGAGCAAGAAGAATGCTGTAAAGAGCCCAGTTTACTGCACTTTGGTGTAACTTGTGCCTCGGTGTGTGCTTAAAGAACTGCTCCATCATTATTTAAGACATTCTGGAACCTGTATACTACCTATTTTTAAGACAGTTCCCTTATGTAAGAAATAATGTGTACAGTATACATGTCTGATGTCCTTTATGCTGGATTTTTTTCTTAAATAAATGGGTGCTGTTTTTGATTATATGATCTGGGGTGACATATTGCAGGTTTATTTGTTTATTTTTGTATTGGGATACAGTGCAGAATATGGCCTCCCGGCCCTTCGAACCACGCTGCCCAGCAATTCCCCATTTAACCCTAGCCTAATCCCGGGACAATTTACGATGACCAATTAACCTACCAAATGGTATGTCTTTGGACTGTCGGAGGAAACCCACGTAGTCATAGGGAGAACGTGCTAACTCCTTACAGGCAGCGGTGGGAATTGAACCTGGATTGCTGGTGCTGGAAAGCATGCTAAGCATTATGCTACCATGCCACTTCTATGACATTTACACAGTCATGAGGTTAGAACAATGGGGTGACAGTCTGGCATTTTATCAATAAGGCAGAATGGCAATGTTTGGCTATTTTTAGAAATGAAAGTATTGTCTCCCAGCCCATAAAAACTTTGAAATACCGCATAACATAACCAATTTTATTTGTATCACTTTTGCAACTAGGAGAGGTTGATATCAATGTAATTTTAAAGATTTTCCCTGAAGAGAAAAAAATGCAATTCAGCAGGTAGTTCTAATTGTCAGGTGATTGAGCTAAAATGAAATGTGTCACAAAAGATGCCCATTAACATTTTAATATGTATATACAAAGGAAGTTGTTTTGATAATTCACAGAACAAAAATAACTGCCTTATCTTGATTTCATGTAGTGCAATCCAGACCCGCCGGGCTGTGCTAGCATTTCTGAATGGCAAACAATAATAAGTTCAGCTCATACGTATATATCTGCTTTGTGGTTGAAAACTGTTCTAAGGTGCTTTATAAAACTTTTTTGAAGCACATTTAAAACCAAATTATGTAAGGGGAGACTAAAACCTCTACATTGCTAGTTTGGGTGCTTTGCTTGTTAAAATTTGGGAAAGCATCGGTAAAGTCTCTGTGCGGGTTGCTGCTGCATGATTGGTCAACATGACAGCTGGCTTCAAATTGCCTTTGTAAGTGCCCTGGCAAGAAATACAAAACCCCCAACAGTGGCTCTTGGATTAGCAAGCCAGTATTCATAAATGGAAAAGGGTCAGAAATGTTGTTTTCAATCAGTTCTTTAAAAGTAGTATAAAAGTAGATAAACCGAAGATCTGGGAAAGAAGTTATGGAACTCAGGACTTTGGCAGCTATAGACCATCACCACCATTGATGATGTTACTTAATTTGATAATTATCAAGAGCATGGAAGTTGAGAAATTCAAGTAACTTCAGAGGGTTGAAGATCAGAAGCAGTTACGGGTTGGGAGAGGGCAAGATCATGGAGATATTTAAAAACAAAAGTGAGAGTCTTGAAAGCAAGACATTGCATAACTGAGAATAGATGATAATCAAATAGTAATTTCTATTCCTTCACAGGATGTGGACCTCACTGGCAAGGCTGGCATCCACAATTGATCTCAGATTACTCCTGCACTGAAGAGGAGCATTCGTAACAAGGTGGATGAATTGAATGTGCAGATAGTTATTAATGAATATGATATAGTTGGGATCACAGAGACATGGCTCCAGGATAACCAAGGATGGGAGCTCAACATCCAGGGATATTCAATATTCAGGAGGGATAGACAGGAAAGAAAAGGAGGTGGGGTAGCATTACTGGTTAGAGAGGAGATTAACACAATAGAAAGGAAGGATAGTAGCCTGGAGGATGTGGAATCAATATGGGTAGAGCTGCATAACACTAAGGGACAGAAAACGCTGGTGGGAGTTGTGTACAGGCCACCTAACAGTAGTAGTGAGGTTGGGGATGGCATTAAACAGGAAATTAGAAATGCGTGCAATAAAGGAACAGTAGTTATAATGGGTGACTTCACTCTACATATAGATTGGGTGAACCAAATTGGCTGAGGAAGAGGATTTCTTGGGATGTATGCGGAATGGTTTTCAGAACCAACATGTCGAGGAACCAACATGTCTAGAGCAGGCCATTCTAGATTGGGTATTGAGCAATGAGGAAGGGTTAGTTAGAAATCTTGTCGTGCGAGGCCCCTTGGGTAAGAGTGACCATAATATGGTGGAATTCTTCATTAAGATGGAGAGTGACAGTGTTAATTCAGAAACAAAGGTTCTGAACTTAAAGAAGGGTAACTTTGAAGGTATGAGACGTGAATTAGCTAAGATAGACTAGCAAATGATACTTAAAGGGTTGACGGTGGATATGCAATGGCAAGCATTTAAAGATCGCATGGATGAACTGCAACAATTGTTCATCCCAGTTTGGCAAAAGAATAAACCAGGGAAGGTAGTGCACCCGTGGCTGACAAGGGAAATTAGGGATAGTATCAAGTCCAAAGAAGGAACATACAAATTAGCAAAAAAAAAAGCGGCACACCTGAGGACTGGGAGAAATTCAGAGACCAGCAGAGGAGGACAAAGGGCTTAATTAGGAAAGGGAAAAAAGATTATGAGAGAAAGCTGGCAGGGAACATAAAAACTGACTGTAAAAGCTTTTATAGATACGTGAAAAGAAATAGATTGGTCAAGACAAATGTAGGTCCTTTACAGTCAGAAACAGGTAAATTGATCATAGGGAACAAAGACATGGCAGACCAATTGAATAACTACTTTGGTTCTGTCTTCACTAAGGAGGACATAAATAATCTTCTGGAAATAGTAAAGGACCGAGGGTCTAGTGAGATGGAGGAACTGAGGAAAATACATGTTAGTAGGGAAGTGGTGTTAGGTAAATTGAAGGGATTAAAGGCAGATAAATCCCCAAGGCCAGATGGTCTGCATCCCAGAGTGCTTAAGGAAGTAGCCCAAGAAACAGTGGATGCATTAGTGACAATTTTTCAAAACTCCTTAGATTCTGGATTAGTTCCTGAGGATTGGAGGGTGACTAATGTAACCCCACTTTTTAAAAAAGGAGGGAGAGAGAAACTGGGGAATTATAGACCGGTGAGTCTGACATCGGTGGTGGGGAAAATGCTAGTCAGTTATCAAAGATGTGATAACAGCACATTTGGAAAGAGGTGAAATCATCAGACAAAGTCAGCATGGATTTTTGAAAGGAAAATCATGTCCGATGAATCTTATAGAATTTTTTGAAGATGTAACTAGTAGAGTGGATAAGGGAGAGCCAGTGGATGTGGTATATTTAGATTTTCAAAAGGCTTTTGACAAGGTCCCACACAGGAGATTAGGGTGCAAACTTAAAGCACACGGTATTGGGGGTATGGTATTGATGTGGATAGAGAATTGGTTGGCAGACAGGAAGCAAAGAGTGGGAGTAAACGGGACCTTTTCAGAATGGCAGGCAGTGACTAGTGGGGTACCGCAAGGCTCAGTGCTGGGACCCCAGTTGATTACAATATATATTAATGATTTAGACGAGGGAATTAAATGCAGCATCTCCAAGTTTGTGGATGACACGAAGCTGGGCGGCGGTGTTAGCTGTGAGGAGGATGCTAAGAGGATGCAGGGTGACTTGGATAGGGTAGGTGAATGGGCAAATTCATGGCAGATGCAATTTAATGTGGATAAATGTGAGGTTATCCACTTTGGTTGAAAGAACAGAAAAACAGATTATTATCTGAACGGTGGCCGATTAGGAAAAGGGGAGATGCAATGAGACCTGGGTGTCATTGTACACCAGTCATTGAAGGTGGGCATGCAGGTACAGCAGGCGGTGAAAAAGGCAAATGGTATGTTGGCATTCATAGCAAAAGGATTTGAGTACAGGAGTAGGGAGGTTCTACTGCAGTTGTACAAGGCCTTGGTGAGACCGCACCTAGAATATTGTGTGCAGTTTTGGTCCCCTAATCTGAGGAAAGACATTTTTGCCATAGAGGGAGTACAGAGAAGGTTCACCAGATTGATTCCTGGGATGGCAGGACTTTCATATGAAGAAAGACTGGATCGACTAGGCTTACACTCACTGGAATTTAGAAGATTGGGGGAGATCTTATTGAAACGTATAAAATTCTAAAGGGATTGGACAGGCTAGATGCAGGAAGATTGTTTCAGATGTTGGGGAAGTCCAGAATGAGGGGTTACAGTTTAAGGGTGAAGGGGAAGCCTTTTAGGACTGAGATGAGGAAAAACTTCTTCACACAGAGAGTGGTGAATCTGTGGAATCCTCTGCCATGGGAAACAGTTGAGGCCGGTTCATTGGCTATATTTAAGAGGAAGTTAGATATGGCACTTGTGGCTAAAGGGATCAGGGGGTATGGAGAGAAAGCAGGTACAGGGTTTTGAGTTGGATGATCAGCCATGATCATACTGAATGGCGGTGCAGGCTCAAAGGGCTGAATGGCCTACTCCTGCACCTATTTTCTATGTTTCTATGTTTCTAAGAGGTAGTTAAGACTCAATCATTCTGTTGTAGTTGGAATCACATGTAGCTAGACAGAAGGAAAGTGTATGTCCTTTCCTGAAGAAAATCAGAAATCCTATGGATTTTTATTACAGTCATGAATTTCAGAGTTATCATTGTGAGCCTGGTTATTTTTCATTTCAAATACCAGATTGTATTCATATTCCCAAAATGCTTTGATGGAATATGATCTCACATTCCTTGACTAACTTTACAGAAACTCGTACACTACCTTAGTCTTGGTGATTGGAACCGATGTGAGATAAGTTACTTGCAGCAGAGATTTGGATTATTCCATGCTCATGGAGGTCAGAATGATGAGGTACAATAATCGTAGTCCTAATAAGAAACCTTTTTTATCTTAGACAGTCACATGAATTTGAGGAAAACTTGCTTTCAGTCTGGTTTTGAGCATTCTGACCTGATTGATTATGTCATTGTGAGAACCACAGACCTTTCCACAGGTGAGGTAGGAGTCACCTGACTGAAGAGTTCGGTGGGTAGCTTGTAACATGACCATTTATGCTGGTCGTTTGAATATACCTGGAACATGGACTGAAGACCATCCTGAATGCTCCCTCCTTGCATAAAGAAGTCAGTGAAGATGTTGCAATGTTTCTGTGTTTCTATTTTATTAAGGAGGCTTTGAACATGGCCATAAATCTTTTCTTCTGCCAACCTGAACATTTTGTTCCATGTCAGACCTTTGAATGAAGAGTAAGTTTGAGGAGTCTGATGTGAGACATGAACATATCTGGCTTCTCAGTGGAGCTGACAAAGTATAACTCAGCCTTAGAGCTGGGGCTGTTAGCCTAGAAAGGGACACTGACATTGGTTTGGTTACCTTCAAATAGAGTTGGATGATTTTAAAGAGACACAGTTGATAGTGCCTTTTTGGAGCCTTTGGGCACATTCTGTAAGTAGTCCAGATCTCAGAGATATGTAGGGGAGCAGAAATCACTGATGCTGATAGCTGATGACTTTTGTGACAGGATCAAAGTTCTGATTCACAACCATAATTTTTCTTAAATAACTATTGGCTTTGCTGGTGATTTGAAGTTGATGGTGAGTTTCATTTTTGCTGAGAGGGGCCTTCCAAAATATAAGAGGTAGTCCATATTTTCCTAAGTTTCTCACTGGGAACAATTATTACATCTTTTGGTGTTCTGGATTATTCAAAATTCATAGTGTCAGGAAACGTAGAGAAGAATTCACCCAAAAGCAGAAGCAGTGGATCCGATTTAGTGGGATGCAATAACTTTAATAATCAACTGCAAAATACCAACCATGAGTGACCACAAAACAAAAGAGAAAAGATATTAAATGTACAGTCAACAAGGTAACTGAAGGCTAGGAGCAACTGGTTGAGGCTGGCCGGTTCGATGAGTGAACAAGGTCTGTGGATCAGAGCTGGGTCTAAATAGGCTGCAGGTGATGAGTGGCAGGTAACTCCTGTTAGATGGAGACTGGAATGTGCCTGCCTATGCAGGCCTGACACATGGAGCATGAAGTGTACAAAAAAAGTAGGATTATTAAAAAATACAAACCTGCTGACAATGTAGACAACTGATATGGTTAGTACATCAGACAATTGTAATGGGAGTTCACATGAAAGATTTAGGATCTATGAGATAATTAGATCTTTTCATTGCTATTTAAAGCTATAATTTCATTTGTTTCAGGAATATTAAATCCAGTCATCTGTTAATTGCTCCCAGAGTGATGTTTCTTTTGTCCAGCTGTTGAGTTACAAAAGTACTTCATTAGTTTAGTTGAAAAGAGCAGCCTGCCTTAAATAGAATATTACGACACATTCATAATGCAAATAGGCTCTATACATCAATAAAGTTAGTGGCTTAATAGCAAAGCAGAACACTTAATCTACATACAGTATATGCTGAGTCTTCTGGTCCCTGCTGAAGACTGTATGGTTCAAACAGTGGCACTGTTATGAAGCAAGATTACAGGGTGTTTACATGGAGGTGAATGGAATACTACACTGTTCCCATCACTTATTTCAAAGAGAAGCAGTTTTTGTTTATTTTTTTACATGTTCAACAGAACAGTAGAAGTATCTTGTTGATATAATCATTTGGTATAATTATAAGTGGCTTTCTCTTAAAAACACAGCCACTATAAATGTAATCTTGTATTTTGTTTGTGGAGTCCTGGAGACCTCTTTACAGGTTTTGGTGTTCAATCACAGTTGACCTCAGAGATTTGAACTCAGGGAACTTTCTGTTCTCTTACCAGACTTGCTTGGATTTGGTGCCTCTCTTTCCGAAGCCTATCCCAGATCAACTCAGCCACAGCTTGACGATCGAATGTCTCTGCCTCCAGACTTAGTTCACTTCTAGCAGAGATGATTTGATCTACATGATTTGTAGAACCCCAGAATCAGAGAAGAGGAATGTAGTTATGACTGGGGATAGTATGGGCAGGGGTATTGACACAATTCCCTGTTGCGAGTTTTGAGAGTCCTGGAGGTTGTATTATCTGCCTGGTACCTGAGTTCAGGACGTCTCATCCAACCTACAGAGCAGTATGGAATGGGAGGGGAAAAACCTGTCATCATGGTCCATGTAGGTAACATAGGAAGAACAAACAAAGAGGCTCTGCTGAGGGAATTTGAGCAGCTGGGGTCAAAATTCAAATGCAGAACCAATAATCTCTGGATTGAGTCATGTGCAAACAGGTAAAGGGTTAATAGGATCAGAGAGCTAAATGCCTGACTCAAAGATTGTTGTGGGAGTAGTGGTTTAAATTCATGGATCATTGGGACCAGTATTGGAGAAGGAGAGAACTTTTCTGATGGAAGGGGCTCCACATTAACCATGCTGGGGCCAGGGCTGTGGTAAGCTATCAAATAATATAAAAGAGGATACCAAAAGTCTTTTCTGGTATATAAAGAGTAGAAGAGAGGTCAGAGTGGATAACAGACCACTGGAAATTGACATTGAATGAGTAGTAATGGGGGACAAAGAAATGGCAGATGAACTTGATAAGTATTTTGTATCAGTCTTAACTGTGGAAGGTACCAGCAGTATGCCAGAAATTGAGAGTATCAGTGAGCAGAAGTGAGTGTTAGTAAGGAGAGGGTGCTTGGGAAGCTGAAAGGTCTGAAAGTAGATAAGGCACCTAGACCATATGGACTACACCCCAGAATTCTGAAAGAGGTGGCTGAAGAGATTGTAGAGGGATTAGTAGTGATCTTTCAAGAATCACTACATTCTGGAATGGTCCAGAAGGACTGAAAAATTGTAAATGTAACTCTACTCTTTAAAAAAGGGAGTGAGGCGAAAGACAGGAAATTGTATGCCAGTTAGCCTGACCTCTGTGGCTGGGAAGATGTCAGAGTCTTTTATTAAGGGTGAGGCTTTGGGTACTTGCAGGCGCACGATAAGATAGGCGAAAGCCAGCGTGGAATTAGGCAGAAGGACTTGGACAGATAAGGAGAATAAGCAAAGAAGTAAACATCAGAGGTGCAAAGGGACTTGGGAGTCCTTATGCAAGTTTCCTTAGGAGTTAACTTGCAGGTTGAATCAGTAGTAAGAAAGGTAAATGCAGTATTAGAATTCATTTCGAGAAGACTAGAATATAAAAGCCAGGATGCAATGTGTTTATAAGGCATTGGTCAAATCACACTTGGATTACGGTGAGCAGTTTTGGGCCCCTTATCTAAAATAGGACGTGCTTACTTGGAGAGGGTCCAGAGAAGGGTCACAAGAATGAAAGTGTTGGAAGAATTACCCTTGTAACAATGAACAGCGAGGCACAGAGAGATCTGCATTCTCCGACAAGTACCTTCATTGTTTAAACTAACAAGTACGTGAATTCATACACTAAATACTTTGTGTGTACACCTGCTAACTATCCCTGACTCTCTTGAATAGTTGAAGAATAGCAAAGGTATTACCCGGGCAAAAGAGTCTACACTGGCCAGACATTCCTCGTAGTCCTGATTCACTCACCATGTGAAACATAGGGTCGCTCACGTTTGTATCTGCGATGGTTGTTCTTCGAAGTTACCACTGCCAGCACACACAAAGCATCCACTTTTATATCAATTCCTTATCAATTCAAATATTGCATTCCAGTGTCATTGGCCACAGGTTATGAGACTGACCTTTAGCATCTTGTTATTAGATAGCATCCATGTATTCGCCTCTTCCCGGCAAGTGACAGTCGATAATTTATGGTTCTTTATTCTCAATCAGCAACTAGCTCGAATCAACCCCAGCATTCACAAACCTGTAATATCCACTCAAAGAAAATCTCACAAATAATTCTTATTTGGAAATGATCTCCAGCAGATTCAATAGGTTTCAACAGGTACATTTAATGTCAGAGAACTGTATACAATATACGTCCTGAAATTCTTTTTCTTCGCAACTACTCGTTCGCCAGGTAATTCGTCATACCACAAGCTCCCTTTCTCTCTAATAAGGGAAAAAGACACGTTCCCATTTCACAGTGAGAGGGGAGATGTAACAAACAACTTGCTGATTTACGATGTTAAAAGTCTGTTGCATCACTTTTTCCAAGCTCTGCGCCCAAAGACTCGGCACCAGAAAGATGCAGCTCTCCGGACATACAATCCTTGGCAGCTAACCGGCTGTTCTCAATCTTCCGTGTTCTCCTGTGATGCTTCATTCAGAGGCACCAGCCTAGAATCAGCACGTCTCCAGAGCCACGAAAATCCAGCACCCTGAAGTCATCCAGTGAGTCTTCTAGGCCGCATCCTTGGAATATCAAAAAGCGGCCAGTCATGAAGACATGATAGCAGGTCCCATTCCTGCAAAGAACTGAAGTTAGTGTGTAACTCCAGGTCAGGGTCTTCAAAAGAACCTTGAAAAGGTAAAAAAGAGATATCAAAGATAGAAATAGAGCTTTTTCCGAAGATGCAAGCAAAGGAGTCACCGTTTAGTGCCAACATGACTTTGCTCTGCCCCTCCGAGATTACTTAAAGCATCATGGAGCCTTCTTTAAAACTTTGATCAAGCCAAGCACTTCAAGCTCACAAAATTGAGAACAGAGTGTCTTCAGAAAATGGCAGCCTCCAGTGAGTACAGACCCAGAACCATCAAACTTTCCTCATATGATAACTCTTTCATTCCTGGAATCATCCTTGTGAACCTACTCTGAATCCTCTCCAACGCCAACACATCTTTTCTTAGATGAGGAGCCCAGAAACATTTACAATACTCAAGATGTGGCCTCACCAGTGCCTTATAAAGCCTCAGCATCATATCCCTGTTCTTATATTCTAGACTTCTTGAAATGAATGCTAACATTGCATTTTCCTTCTTCACTACTGACTCAATCTGCAAGTTAACCTTTAGAGTGTTCTGCACAAGGGCTCCCAAGTCCCTTTACATCTCAGATTTTTGGATTTTTTTTAGCATTTAGAAAAGAGTCTATACATTTATTTCTTCTACCAAAGTGCACGACCATGCATTTTCCAATATTGTATTTCATTTGCAATTTTCTTGCCCATTCTCCTAATCTGTCTAAGTCCTTCTGCATCCTACATGTTTCCTCAACACTACCTGCCCCTCCTCCAATCTTGGTATCATCTGAAAACTTGACAACAAAGCCATTTATTCTATCATCTAAATCATTGATATACAGCATAAAAAGAAGTGGTACCAACACCGACCCCTGCGGAAAACCACTAATTTCTGGCAGTCAACCAGAAAAGGACCCTTTTATTCCCAGTCACTGCCTCCTACCAATCAGCCAATGCTCTAACCATGTCTGTAGCTTTCCTGTAATACCATGGTCTTTTAACTTGGTCAACTGCCTCATGTGTGGCAGCTTGTCAAAGGCCTTCTGAAAATCCATATACAGGTATACATATACCTTTACAAAGGCAGAGCATTCCTATGAAACTTTTCTTAAGCCAAAATGGTGCAAAGCGAAGAACCATTAATTTATATGGGGAAAAATTTTTGTAAAAGTGAAAATCCTCTTTGAAATGCAAAAACAGGTTACTAATGTAGGTCTTTTGTAAAAATGAAGTGGCGTAAAGCGAACATTTGAAAAGCGGGGAACACCTGTATACAACATTTCCTTTATCTATCCTACTTGTAATCTCCTCAAAGAACTCCAACAGGTTTGTCAGGCAAGATTTCCTTAACAAAACCATGCTGACTTTGTCCTATTGTGCCCTGTGTCATCAAGTACTCCATAATCTCATCCTTAACAATTGACTCCAATATCTTCCTAACTACTGATGTCAGGTTATCTGTTCTATAATTTCCTTTCTGCTGCCTCCATCCTTTCTTAAAAAGTGGAGTGACATTTTCAATTTCCCAGTCCTCTGGAAACATGCCAGAATATAATGATTCTTGAAAGATCTTTAGTAATGCCTCCACAATTTCTACCACTACTTCGTTCAGAACCTAGGGTGTAGTTCATCTATTCGGGGTGATTCATGTACATTTTGGTCTTACAGTCTTTTGAACATCTTCTTCCTTGTAATGGTAACTGCATTCACTTCTCTTCGCTTGCACCTTGGAACACCTGGCACATTGTTCATGTCTTCCACAGTGAAGACTGATGCAAAATACTCACTTAGTTCATCTGCCATCTCCTTGTCCCCCATTATTATATCTCCAGCCTCATTTTCTGGTGGTCCTATAGCCACTCTCATCTCTCTTTTATTTTTTATATACTTGAAGAAGCTTTTTCTATCCACCTTGACATTGTTTGCTAGCTTGCTTTCATATTTTGACTCTGCCTGTTTCTTGATTCTGAGTTTTGGATTTCTCTGGATTTTTTGATCTCCGCCTGAACTTTGATGTTGACATTGTTGCCCCTCTGGATTTGTTACTCAATAAGTTTCACAGTGTGCTCAGTACTTGATCTGCGATTGGGTCCCTGCTCTAGCACCCTGACAACGTCAGACTTTACTTTCTCCCTATTAAATTTCAGGTTGCACTCAGTCATATTGTGATCACTATCTCCTAAGGGTTCCTTTACCATAAGCTCCGTAAACAGCTCCAGTTCATTACATAGCACCCAATCCAGTATAGTTGATCCCCAGTAGGCTCAACGACAAACTGCTCTAAAAAGCCATCTCAAAGGCATTCAACAATTTCACTCTCTTGAGATCCATTACCAACCTGATTTTACCAATCTACCTGCAATTTAAAATCTCCCACGACTATGATAATATTGCCCTTTTGACACGCCTTTTCTATATCCCATTGTAATCTGTAGGCCACATCCCATCTACTGTTTGGAGGTCTGTATATAACTGCCATCAGGGTCATTTCACCTTTTCAGTTTCTTAACTCAACCCACAAGGATTCAACATCTTCCAATCCTATGAGTCATCTTTCTAATGATTTGATAGTCATTCTTTACCAGCAGAACCACGCCACCCTCTCTGCCTACCTTCCTACCCCTCCAATATAATGTGTAACCTTGGATATTCAACTCCCAAATACATCCATCCTTCAGCCCAATTCAATGATGGCCACAACATCATACCTGACAATCTGTATAAATGAAACAAGATCATCCACCTTATTTCTTATACTCTGGAGCATTTGAAGGCTTTGGGCTTGTACTCACTGCAGTTTAGAAGAATAGGTGTGTGTGGGGGGGGGATCTCATTGCCACCTACTGAATATTGAATGGTCTAGATATAGTGGACATGGAGAGGGTGTTTCCTATCATGGCGGAGTTTTGGACCAGACAGCACAGCCTCAGAATACAAGGCTATACCTTTGGAACAGAAATGAAGAGCATTTTCTTTAGCTGGGAGGTGGTGAATCTGTGGAGTTCACTGTTACACATGGCTGTGGAGGCTAAGTCATTGAGTATATTGAAAGTGGAGATTGATAAGTTTTTGATTAGTAAGGGTGTTGAAGTGTTAAAGGGGGAAGGTGAAAAATGTGGTTGATGGGGATAGTAGATCAGCCATGATAGAACGGCAGAGCAGATTTGATGGACTGAATGGCTTAATTATACACCTAGGTCGTATGGTCTTACGTAAACTCGGACTGTAGTTCTTAACTTCCACTTTTGCAGCTTATCTTGCCATTGATGGGGTGGGGGCTAAGCAGGTGATACACCTTGGTCAAGCGTGACCTGCCGGCTAGCAGAGGGAAAGAGTTCTTTTCACCTCCTTTAGTAGAGATGTATCTCCACCCCTCCAGCCATACCATTCAAAACTCAACTCTGAATTCTGGTTGAGATAATCAGCTATCTAGAACCATATCACATTTCCATTATTTAATTATTATTCCTTTTGTGATTTGTCATACTTTCTCCAAACACCACTTCACTACCTGGCACCATAAATCCTTGTGGTCTTTCGAACTCTCCCAGTCTGCACTCTACTATAAACCTTTCTTTCTCTTCCCTCTGTCCCTCCCCCTTTCATTGTTTCTTAAAACTTGCTTCTCTCCTCATTTCTCCAGTTCTGGTGAAAGGTTTCCAGACTGAAATGTTAACTTTATTTTTCTGTGAATGTACAGTACATTGCTTGACATGCTGACTATTTTCAGCATACTAGAACATAGAACATGGAAATCTTTAGCACTTTACAGGCCCTTCAGTCCACAACCTCCTCTAGAAACTGCCTAGAATTACCCTAGTGCATAGCCCTCTATTTTTCTAAGCTTCATGCACCTGTCTCGGCGATTGTAGGCATGACTTACAGCAGAATGGAAAGCTTGAGCATGTAGACATTAAAGTAGAGGATGTATTTGAGCTTTTGGAAAGCATCAAGTTGGATAAGTCACCGGGACCAGATGAGATGTACCCCCAGGCTACTGTAGGAGGTAAGGGAGGAGATTGCTGAGCTTCCAGCAATAATCTTTGCATCAGCAATGGGGATGGGAGAGGTTCTGGAGGATTGGAGGGTTGCGGATGTTGTTCCCTTATTCAAGAAAGGGAGTAGAGATAGCCCAGGAATTTATAGACCAGTTAGTCTTACTCCAGTGGTTGGTAAGTTGATGGAGAAGATCCTGAGAGGCAGGATTTATGAACATTTGGAGAGGCATAATAAGATTAGGAATAGTCAGTGTGGCTTTGTCAAAGGCAGGTCGTGCCTTACAAGCCTGATTGAATTTTTTGAGGATGTGACTAAATACATTGATGAAGTTAGAGCAGTAGATGTAGTGTATATGGATTTCAGCAAGGCATTTGATAAGGTACCCCACGCAAGGCTTATTGAGAAAGTAAAGAGGCATGGGACCCAAGGGGACATTGCTTGTGGATCCAGAACTGACTTGCCCACAGAAGGCAAAGTGTAGTTGTAGACATGTCATATTCTGCATGGAGGTTGGTGACCAGTGGTGTGCCTCAGGGATCTGTTCTGGGACACATACTCTTTGTGATTTTTATAAATGACCTGGATGAGGAAGTGGAGGGATGGGTTAGTAAATTTGCTGATGACACAAAGGTTTGGGGTGTTGCTGATAGTGTGGAGGGCTGTCAAAGGTTACAGTGGGACATTGATAGAATGCAAAATGGGGCTGAAAAGTGTGAGGTGGTTCCTTTTGGCAGGTCAAATATGATGGCAGAATATAGTATTAATGGTGAGACTCTTGGCAGTGTCAGTGATCCTTGGCAGGATCAGAGGGATCAGAGGTCCGAGTCCATAGGAGACTCAAAGCTGCTGTGCAGGTTGACTCTGTGGTTAAGAAGGCATATGGTGCATTGGCCTTCATCAATTGTGGGATTGAGTTTAAGAGCCGAGAGGTAATGTTTCAGCTATATAGGAGTACTGACCCACTTGGAGTACTGTGCTCAATTCTGGTCACCTCACTATAGGCAGGATGTGTTGAAGTTAAAAAGTTAAAGTCTGTCCTGAGCCTTATAGGCTCATCAGGCCTGTGCTTATGCTGGTTTCCATGGCGTGAAGCGGCTGAGAGTACGAGACTCCACCCGTCCCCCGTCCCCCCCCCCACCCCCCAGATGGGACGCCAGTCTACCTCGAGGTTAACCTCCAGCATTTTGCCGGTACCCATTTTCAGCTGGGTGGACTGGAGCAATGTGTGGTTAAGTGCCTTGCTCAAGGACACAACACGCTGCCTTAGCTGGGCTCGAAATCACAACCTTCAGATCGCTAGTCCAACTAGGCAGGATGTGGAAACCATAGAAAGGGTGCAGAGGAGATTTACAAGAACGTTGCCTGGATTGGGGAGCATGCCTTATGAGAATAGGTTGAGTGAACCTGGCCTTTTCTCCTTGGAGCGACAGAGGATGAGAGATGACCTGATAGAGGTGTATAAGATAATGAGAGGCATTGATCATGTGGATAGACAGAGGCTTTTTCCCAGGGCTGAAATGGCTAGCATGAGAGGGCACAGTTTTAAGGTGCTTGGAAGTAGGTACAGAGGAGATGTCAGGGGTAAGTTTTTTATGCAGAGAGTGGTGAGTGTGTGGAATGGGCTGCCAGCGATGGTGGTGGAGGCGGAAATGATAGAGTCTTTTAAGAGACTCCTGGATAGATACATGGTGATTAGAAAAATAGAGGGCTATGGGTAACCCTAGATAATTTCTAAGGTAAGGATATGTTCGGCACAGCTTTGTGGGCCAAAGGGACTGTATTGTGCTGTGGTAGCAGTCTCTCGAAGTCCGAGGAAGACGGATGTGTTGCGCAGTCAACGTCTGTGGGCACGCATATGACTTCTGAGGCTGAAGTCCGAAGCGCAGATGCGGTCGCAGATGGGGCAAGGAGCACCGCCTGTTGGGGCAGGAGCGGACACCTTCCTGTGTCTTTCTTGACTCACCTTGAGGCGCTGCATGCTCCAGTTGGCTTGGAAGTTGTTTGCTGCCTTGGAGCATAGATTGTGCCACTTGGACCGATCAGCAGCAGTGTGTTCAAGATCGCGGGGCTGGAGTTTGGCCCACTTAAGGTTTGACTTGAGGTGCTGTAGGCTTTCTATATTTCTATGTTTCTATCTAAGAGTCTCTTAAAAGATCCTATTTTATCTGTCTCCACCACAGTTGCCGGCAACCCATTCCACGCACCCACCACTCTCTGTTTTAAAAACCTACCTTGGACATCGCCTCGGTACCTACTTCCAAGCACCTTAAAACTATGCCCCCTCGTGTTAGCCTTTTCAGCCCTAGGAGAAAGCTTCTGGCTAACCACAAGATCAATGCCTCTCATCATCTAATACAAATAACCTCTCTATTGGGTCGCCTCTCGTTTTGAGATAATTTCAAATTTCTCATCTTGGCAGTACTTTGCAAATCTAGGCACAAATCCGTCATACAATGGGCAATCAAAAATGCACCAGTAATGCAAAACAAACAAAGATTTTCCACAAAACCATGCACAAAGCAGTTGTCTCATTCTGCATTTAGCTCCCTTCCCAAACTCACGACTTCTCATGTCTTCAGATTAAAGTCATCTTCCAGCTTCCACATAATACCTTTAAGCAAGATTTCCTTTACCATGCATGATGTGAAGAAATTTGTCAACATCCCTTGTACTTCTAGTCTAATTTTTGTCAGGAGCTCAGTCATTTGAAAATCATATATAATTTTGGATTCCCATGGTATCACCTTCTCCCTGAACCTGCATGACTTGGTTCACTTTAAGCACGATACCTGTCCTTTCACTGCACTAGTTGAATAGTGGTCAAGCCCAGTCATTCATGACAAGCCTCCTGATGTAGCCAGTCAGCACGGCTATTTGTTCCTTTCTCATTCAACAAGTGTCACAGTTAAACTTGATATATGGAACAGTGTGTTGATTGGTGAAAATCACTGTAACTTGCTCTGTTTTGCATTCTTGTCTATCTGTGCAAAGGTCTTGGATAAATTTTATTACTGCAAATGATCACAGGAAAATATCATGAAAATTCTATTCAAAGGTTCAAGATTTAAGTTCAACCTAGTTTAATGTTGTTGCCAGTACACAGTGTAAAAGAGTTACAGTGGATCCGATACAGCACAAAAAAACATAGTAAGATTAAGAATGCAATAATAAAAAAACACAATAAATATAAATACATAAAACAGCTTAAATACAGAGATTGATTGTATGTCCATTAAGTGATGCTAGGCACGGGAGTGTCTGTACATAAGATGACACTGACTGGAAATGATAAAGTAGTGATGGGGGGTGGGTTAGTGGGTGGAGGTGTTGATCAGCCTTACTGCTTGGGGAAAGTAACTGTTTTTGAGTAGGGTGATCCTGGTGTGGATGCTATGAAGCCTCCTTCCTGATGGGAATGGGACAAACAATCCATAACCAGGGTGGGTGGGGTCCTTTATGATATTGTTGGCCTTTTTTGCAGTGCCTCTCTGTAGATACATCCTTGACGGTGGATAGGCTGGTGCTGGTGACTTTTGACTTCCAGTTATAAAGACTTTCTGTCCACAGCAGAATAGTTTCTGTGCCATGCAGTGATGCAGCATGTTAGAATGCTCTCTACTGCACATCTGCAAAAGGTTGTGGGTATTGATGTGCATAGTCCAATGCTCTTCATCTTCCTCAGAAGGTGAAGACTTTGGTGAGCTTTCTTAACTGTGTAGAATGTGTTCTGGTGCGATGAGAGGTTGTGCTCTCCTAGCAGTTTGAAACGGCTTGCTATGCTGCCAATGCAAAGAGGTGTGTGAGTGGTGCAAGTTCTCCTGAAGTTGATAACCATCTCCTTTGTATTGTTGACGTTGAGAAAAAGGTTACGTGCCTGGCATCAGGCCTCAAGCTCTTCCACCTTCTCTCTGTAGGCCTTCTCATCGTTGTTGGTGATGAGCCCCACCACCGTCGTGTCATTGGCAAACTTGACAATGTGATTACTCAGGGGTTTGGCAGTGCAGACACGTGTGAGCAGGGTGTACAGCAGTGGGCTCAGCACACAGCCGGTGGGGGGGGGGGCACCCGTGTTGATGGAGAAGGTGGAGCAGTTGTGCATCCTGACTATCTGAGTTCTATTGGTTAGGAAATCCAAAACCCAGTTGCACAGTGGTGTATTTAGACCCAGAACCTGTTCACCAAAGTCTGTGGGGCAAAATCCAGAAACAGCATTCTGACATAAATGTCCTTATTTTCTGGGTATGCCAGAGCCAAATGCATGTTGCTTGCCATGGCATCTGTTGTAGATTGTATCGCTACAAACTCACCTAAATCTTAGAAAGTGAGATATCTAACAATGCCGAGGAACATTAAATTGGGATTTCATTCTTTTCCATGACATGTAATCAAAAGTGCATTAAGGACAGCAGGTATATGTAAGGAGCTGGTGATTTATTTGCAATGCAGAACATTTAACCTGTAGATATGTTGAATATTCAACACCCGCTGTTGACTGGTTCATTACTGTCTTGTTACAAAGCAGGACCACTACATGATCTCCTGTCTAACAGGATTGCTGTACGTCCCCACACATAGAGTGCAGTATGTTCAAGTTCAGATGCACTTTACAAATATGGACTGAAACAAGGGTGAATTTAATTTTTAAAACGATTCCTGTAATGACACAATATATTAGATCCACATAGCATAGGAAACCTGCTCAATCCTCCGGATTCAATTCAGTTACTAGTCTGACATATACTGCAGTCACGATTGAGTCAGTGATCATGGAAAGGCAAGGAAAAAGCAAAGGCTGGGTGATCTTGTTCCGTTGTATTCAACCTGGATTTATGGAAGATTTGAGGACAGCTTTCCAATTGACCCTTTGCAGATTTGACAGAATGTTATTTCAGGAGCTGGTGAGAAAGTAGAATAGCTCCGAGCAATAAAAGGTTAGCACCACATTGTGGATTGAAGGGCCTGTACTATACACACACAAGGGAACACACACGAAATGCTGGTGGAACACAGCAGGCCAGGCAGCATCTATAGGGAGAAGCACTGTCGACGCTTTGGGCCGAGACCCTTCGTCAGGACTAACTGAAAGAAGAGATAGTAAGAGATTTGAAAGTGAGAGGGGGAGGGGGAGATTCAAAATGATAGGAGAAGACAGGAGGGAGAGGGATAAAGCTAAGAGCTGGAAAGTTAATTGCCAAAAGGGATACAGAGCTGGAGAAGGGAAAGGATCATGAGACGGGAGGCCTCAGGAGAAAGAAATGAGGAGGGGAGCACCAGAGGGAGATGGAGAACAGGCAAAGTGTGATTGTGAGAGGGACAGAGAGAGAAAAAAGAGAGAGAGAAAAGAAGAGAAAAGGAGAAATAAATGAATGAATGAATGAATGAATGAATAAATAAACAAACAAATAAATAAATAAATAAATAAGGGATGGGGTAAGAAGGGGAGGGGGGCATTAAGGGAAGTTAGAGAAATCAGTGTTCATGCCATCAGGTTGGAGGCTACCCAGATGGAATGTAAGGTGTTGTTCCTCCAACCTGAGTGTGGCTTCATCTTGACAGTAGAGGAGGCCACAGAATGGACATGGGACATGGCCACTGGGAGATCCTATTTTCTCCTACCAAAGGAAATATCTTCTCTACATCCACTCTATCAAGGCCTTTCAACATTAAATGGGTTCCAATGAGGTCCCCTATTCTTCTAAGTTCCAGTGAGTACAGGTCCAGAGTCATCAAGCCTTTCGATCCTGAAATCATTTCTGTGAACCTCCTTTGAACCTCTCCAATGTCAACACATTCTTTCATAGTTAAGGGGCCCAAAATAGCTCACAATACTCCTAGAGAGGTCTCACCAGGGTTTTATAAAGCCTCAGCATTACATCCTTGCTTTTGTATTTCAGTCCAATTGAAATGAATGCTAACATTTCATTTGCCTTCCTCACCACTGACTCAACCAACAAATTAACCTTTAGGGAATTCCCAAGGCCTCTCAAGTCCCTTAGCACCTCAGATTTTTGAATTTTCTCTCTATTTAGAAATTAGACTATTTTTATTTGGTTACCAAAGTGCATAACCATACACTTCTTTGCACTTCTTTGCCCATTCTCCTTATCTCTCTAAGCCCTTCTGCACCCTCTCTGTTTCCTTAAAACTACCTGCCCCTCCATCTATCTTTGCATTGTCTGCAAAACTTGGCTACAAAGCCACCAATTCCATCATCCAAACTATTGACATATAACGTTAAAAGAAGCAGTCCAAATACAGACCTCTGCGGAACACCACTAGTCATTGGCAACCAACCAGAAAAGGCTCCCTTATTCCCACACTTTGCCTCCTGCCAGTTTGCCAGTGTTCTATCTATGCTAATATATTTTTTGTAATACCATGGGCTCTTAACTTTTTGCCTTTGTTTTACTCTGGTTCATATTCTGTATGCCTGTGTGTCCAAAACAAGTTTAAATAGTGATCATGGGCATTTTGCTTTTGGTTATTAAACATGTTTTCATGTTGAAGCAGCAGGATGCACAATGGATTGTTTCAACCCTTGAGCTCTCTTAGCTTCATCAATGAACAGTTAAGATTACAGTTGTGCTTTCAGCAATAAAAATTATACCCTACTTCCCACACACTCACAACAGTCTCATCTAATTATTTTATCTCTCTCATTTCCATTGGGCCTGTGTAATTAATGATACTGAACACACAAAGGGTTTATCAAGTGCAATTGTTTTAAATTTATTTTTAGCTTCCACCTTTTTTGCAACTACTTTTAGGGGAACATAAATTAAAAACAAATTGAGAATTTCTCTATACTTTAGTTAAACATTGGATTTGTTGCAATAATTGACCAACTTGGGATTCTTCAGCTAAAGTAGAAATCTACTTCTGATGAATCAAATTGAGAATATCTATTCTTTCTATAACTGAGGGTCTTCTAGCCAAATTGTTAGCAGCCTAATCTTCTTAGTGGGTTATAAATAATTAAAAATAATTGCACTGATCGACTTTTCATCCCTATCCAGGGAGTTTAGAGAGTTTAGCATTGCCTCAGCTGAGGCATTAAGACTTTTGGGGCTGTGGTCACACAGAATTTCTTTCTTTCACTCAGATGGTTGTGCAAATTTGGAAGCCTCCATCCCAGAGGCCAGTGAATGCTTAGATATTGAATACATTTGAGGCCATGACTGTTGCGTTTTTGGAATCCAGAATAGTCGAGTAATGCACACAAGAGATTCTGCAGATGTTAGAAATCTAGAGTAGCATGTATAAAATGCCAGAGGAACCCAGCAGGTCAGGCTGCATCTATGAAAATCATGAGTCGACGTTTTGAGTCAAGACCCTCCATCAGGACTGATGTGAATCACTCCCGGAAGGTTTGAACAATGTTTGTTAGTCCTGCTTATAGGAGAACTGCTTGAAAAGATCCTAGGCAGTGTGGTTCAGCACATGGAAGCCACCTCTAATAAGTTTGTTTTAATAAGGTACAGAAGTGTCGCTGTGGATTTCCCTTGGCAACTCAAACCATCTAGTTGCAAAATTCCCCTGTCACCAAGTTCTTACACTTCCAGTAAAGATTGCACTGGCAAGACATGGTGACACTTTTCAGGCAACAAACAAAACTATAAACTATTCTATTAATTACACTTTTTCTGGACTATGATCACTGCAATACTCATCCTGTAATATCTCTTTGGGAGTTGTGGCTTTGAAACATCTGTACAACCTGGTATTTTTGCAGTATCCTGAAGGATTCAGCAAATTAGCTTCTCAAGAATACAGATATGGCTGCTGCAGCCATTGCTGGAGTGGGCGAGGAATTGGATTGAAGTGCCAGGGCCAGGGTTCGAGAGCAAAAAACAAACTAATGTTTGGCCTACTTGGGTGCCGAGCCAGATTAAAAGGCTCAAGGCACCAAGGCCAAAGGCGAGGGATGAACCGGAGTTCTGCTCACTACTCTCCAAGGTTTGTTCACCTCAGCGTGAATTGACTCTACAGCTGTGACCTGCAGCCATCGGCACTTGACTCAATACAGAACCTGGATCGGAGGCAGTGGCTCTGTGGCTGTGTCTCACTTTCAGGGACTCTGTGCTTCATGTTCTGTGTGTTATCTATTTACCTTTTTTTATTGTCTGCACAATTATCTTCTTTTGGTCTCACGTTGGGTGCTTGATGTTCTTCGTCATGCGGGTTTTTTTAATGGATTCTATTATGGTTCTTCATTTTGTAGCTGCCTGCAAGAAGACAAAACTCAAGGTTGTATATAACATACATACTTTGATAATAAATGTACTTTGAACTTTAAACTCCAAATAAGAATTCAGCTTAAAGAAGTCCATAATATTCCATTGTGGTTGATTTTTTTATTCAAACATATAGCACTATGCAAAACAACTTTTAAGCTAAGGGAGTTTGTCCCAATGAAGGACAGTTGCTTTTTTGGACTGCAAAGTGTAACCAAAACCAATAAGTACAGTTATACCAATATGATTACAAAGCGGCTGTCGGTCACATAAAAGATTTGCATTTTCGTCTACCCTGAATTCACAGAGAAAAGGCAACTATTTGTTTTATTTTGTTTTGTGAGGTACACGTTCATACCTCACCAGCTGCATGACTGCCAACATATGTCAAGCTTTTTCCTTTGTATGTTTATGAGTCTAAGTGCTGTCATGGATATGATCTCATGCGCTATAGAACTTTGAAACAAAGAGCCCCCAACTTATAGTTTCATTCACTTGCCATGCATCTTTAATGTACCTTTGCAGATGCCCTTGATTTCATAGGGCATTTTCATAATTGTATTTTGCAATTCAGTTCCATGATTGACTGAAGTTCATGTTCAGTATATCATTCACCATTAACAATATTTCATGAACAATGGAACCAGTTCTTCAACTGTGTGTTGGACTCTGTAGTTCATGGTATAATGTATGTCTAGGTTTAAGCTACTCCTTTTTTTGGCGCTATTTTTGTATGATATTGATCAGGGTGGACTGGGTCTGCGGCCTGAAGATAATGAAAGACACAACATTGGGTTGGCTGGACTCTGTTGATGACTTTGTGTTTTCATATTCTGTGTTTTTCGCTTTTTTTCACTGTTTATGTGATTTGTTCTTTCTTTTACACACTGGGGGTTTGCTATTTTTCTTTCCGTGGTTTTCTTTGCTTCATGGCTGTCCGTGGGGAAGACAGATCTCAGGACTGTATACTGCATACATACTTTAATAATAAATGTACCTTGAACTTGAATTATGCCTTGCCTTGTTTGAGCTTCCAGGTGAGTTTTTCAGGAAACCTTTGTTTCTGCTGACTGACTGTGGAGCTGCCTGAACATCCAATGTGGAGCCCGTTTATCTGAAAATTTGGCAACATTTAATACCATAGTAAAATTGTTATTATTTTTAATCAAAGCTATTTGAAATAAGAAGTGATTACATATTTCACAGCATTAATAAAAATGTAAGTCAAAAAGCATAAATAATTTCAAATACAAATAGATTCCTGTAAGCACCGAAGAACAAATAATGCAGTAATTTACAGGCAGAGTAATACTCATTTGACTATGCCTAACAACCAACAGCATCAACTGCTTGGTGTTTATGCATATAAATGGCACTAGAGATAAAGATAACTAAAAGCTTGAAGCAGACTCGATACTCTTTTGTCTGAGACAAGGCAGATACATGTGCACACTATTCATTGACTCATCATTCTCTACTGTGTTCTGTCTAGCTCTGATCCCATTTGTATCTCAATTATGTACTCAATTACATCTGTCACAAAACATCAAATGCAATATGCTAAAACTAATGAGACATGTTGTCTACCTGCGCTGCAGGACTGACCTCAGTGAATGCATCAAATGGATCTTACAATATATATTACAAAATCTAGTCATCATGAGGTAGAATGATAATTAATCAACCTCAACTAGTCAATTTACTGCTTCACTCCTTATTGCACTTGTAAGAGACTGCACTAAGTTGTGCTTCTAGTGCAAAACCTCACTTTACAGATTGGGTTCAGAGGCAAGAATATCCAGTCTGACTATACAATTTTGGGGTGACTGATTTCAATGCTTGTCTGCTGTAAATTAGGCCCAATAATCTCAATACCCAATCCTCCAATCCAGCTTGCTGTTACTCATGCCTCCACATCTGGAAATTTAACTGACAAGATTTACTATATTCATTCTGAGTCATAGTGCCTTCTTACACCTATCAAATTCAAGTGTCATGAAGGAACCAGATATTCACAAAACCCTATTTCTTTATCTTTAGTCCTTCTCAGAACATGAGCAGATAAATGATGAAAATGTGGAAAAATCAGCTGGATGTTTTAGATTCAAAGTCCAAAGTGTATTTATTATCAAAATAAATTAATATAAACTGGATAGACAGCACACAGACTAACCCCACAGAGAAGAAAATTAAAGCTACTTTTTACTTATCTATGCAAAATTTAAATTATGTAATCAATTGAAAAAGCAATACAAGTTCTCCTTGAAAAGACGTTGCATGCATAACATAGAATTAGGAATTTCATAGTCTTGGAATTGTCATATCTCCCACAGCATACCATTTCCATTAAATACAGGGAATACTTTGGTTGCCATTTTTTTTCTTATTCCCTGTGTTACAAATGTGACACAACCCTGAGGGGCTGAAGGGTACAAAGTCACCCCCTCCTTTTTGAGAATCGCAAGATCGCTATTAATTCGGGTCTGGGACCCAGAAAATGAGAGGGAGACACGCAGAATACACAAGGTTTGGAATGTGTCCTGGCCTCAGCGGAACGGAACCACTGATAACGGCCATTGTCTCTTGGAGACGGAATTGTGTATTGAGTACTGTACTATTCATTGAAGCCCTCAGGGAATGACCAGAGTGGGCTGGTTGAGGGATTGCATCATCCCAACCTGATTGACATCTGAGACCCCGTGAGTAAGGATAAAAGAGGGGACTGGGGAACAACCCCTTTAGACGCACCAGGAGAAATGCTAGACATCCCGTGACAGTGTTTAATAGCGACAACCGGTGAGGGCTCGTGTGGGTCCTCCCTTGCCAGGGTGGCGGGCTCATAACGGAAGAACGGTTTAGCTAAAGGTGAGGCCACAAGTGAACGGCCACACCAACGAGACTCTGACGGATCGAAATCATAAAAGGAAAGCCGGCAAGTTTTTCTCCAACTCCCTCTCTCTCTCTCTCTCTCTCACTTTCTCTCTCTCCAACCATTGCAACACAGCGGTCCCCAAAGGCTGCAGCCTGCATGAACTGAGTGAACTTTATATTTCCATCGGACAATACATTATCCCCTAGACAACGATAGAGCTTATTTCTTATAGATTATTATTATACCCGCACTTTTAGATTTAGTATTGACGACGTATATTATCTGTATATTTGCATTGATATTATTTTTGTGTATTTTTACTAATAAATACTGTTAAAAATAGTATCATCAGACTTCAACGGACGTCTCCATCTTTGCTGGTAAGTGACCCAGTTACGGGGTTCGTAACACCTGCATTTATTATATTTACACATCATATGCAATGATATACAAGATGGCACAGCCAGGGACCCTTGTGATATTAAGAGATGGATATTCATCCATTTTTGCCTCTGGCCTTATACTTAAATGTTCCTTTTTAAATTTCATTTTACCATTTAGATGAATCAAGATGTTTAAAATTTGATATACAGTAAAGATCACTGGGTCTTCCTGCAGGCTGAATCTTCTGTGATTAGACATCCTTTGTCATTTCATGAAGTTCCAGTACAATGGAAATAGTACAATGCAAGCAACAGGATGGCAGGAAATGTGATTCAGAGAGAAAAAATATCTCTCTCTAGCTGTTTGAGATTTCCTTTTTTGTTCTGGGAAAGTCTGTTGTGAAAACTTCTTAAATTGATTTAATGCTCCCCTTTAAGTTATCAAAGGTACTTGGTTATCAATAATGCCACAATAGACCTTTAATAGAAATTTAACAAAAATGAAAATCATCACAGAATATAAATTGATTGTCAGTGGAACTCACACGGCATACTGCTCCTTACATCTATCAATTAATTCAGTTGAAGTAAGCCAGTGGGTTTCTGCTCCCTCTCTAATTAGAGAACACCAATGATTCACATTAGTATGAGCAGAATAGGTATTCCTGTTTTTCCACTGACGCTAGTAGAGAACATTTACCTATTGTGAGGGAAAGAGTAGGGATTAAAGGAGATAAATTCACAGTGGGATTCAGTCTCTTCCTCTTACTTGGAATGACTTATTACAGAATAGTGTGACTATTCTGGTCCTATTATAGATCAAAACAGTCTGGTAGTTGAACATTAGTTTGGAAAAATAGCAAAGGAAGTAACATAGCAGACAACTATGAGCCAGGAGGAGTAGCAGCTCATCTCCGAAGCCAGCGTGGGGCCATGGCTTCTCTCCTTCTCCAGATAAGATCCTGTCCAAAACCGACCTGACCACTCACTCTCACTGTGCCCTGTAAAGCATTTACTCTGAT
Organism: Hemitrygon akajei; assembly: GCF_048418815.1. NCBI lineage: Eukaryota > Metazoa > Chordata > Chondrichthyes > Myliobatiformes > Dasyatidae > Hemitrygon > Hemitrygon akajei. The sequence continues at coordinate 85,409,327 of NC_133136.1, read as the reverse complement.
CCTTGCTGATGGCTGGCTGCCTGAATTAAAGCCTTCCACTCCCCAGCCGTTCCCATACTTCCCATACTTTTAGCATGCAAGATAAGCCAGCAGGTTGTTTGTGCACCCCTATGTGTTGGCCTCAGCTGGCCAATTGCTCACTAGACTACATTTTCACCTGGGAGTCAAACTGAACTCTGTTAGTGTCTTACATGAGCCATCATGTGCACTTCTCCGGACCTGCCAAATTCAGACAAAATAGCTGAGTTAAAGGAAAGTTGAGAAAAGGATCTTTGTGCTGCTTTATTTTGGAAAAATATGTTTCTGGAATTAAAATTACGCATTACTACATGATTATTTCATGGATGCCTTGTAAGAGTTTTTAAGTGGTAACTAGCCACTGGATAAATTTGCCAATCTTTTGGGTGCACATTTTCTGTTGACTTAATGGAAGTAACTTTATGAAACTGCGTGGAAGTGTGGGTACACGCACTATAATTTTACATTCATTAAAATTAACAGCTACCTTCCCATCCTGCTTGAGTTCAATTTACTACTTGTGAAGTGTTTTGGGACATTCGTTACAGGGGGGAATCTGTGGAAATGTAAATTGTAGATCAGCAAACTCAACTCTAGAGCATTTGTATATTTCCGAAGATACCATAGCTAGATATGATGCTAGACAATGTGCCAATACTGTACAAATACATATGCATTTTTATGTAATCACTTTACATCAGAAGTGTTAACCCATCTAAACTATTGTGTTAACTTTTCACCATTACAATCACAGAGCTAAATTTTAAGGTTCTTGTTGAGTCTGATAGTAACTGCAAAGTGCAAAGCTCTTACAGAAAGTCTTGGCTCAGCAGGTTAATGACAAAGGAAAAAAAATGCCCAGATGCTTGGTGCATTAGGCTGTATCAAATTAATTATAGAGATCAGAGCACTAAATGACAGCGCAGATTCCAAAGAATGAAACATCACAGATCAGTGCAGCTAATCCTTGTGAATTAGAATTAAAATTAAGGGGAATCTGATCACAATATGATCCTTAGTTTAAAGAAGTCAGTGTAGGTAGATAATGTCTAAAGAGCTAGAGGGAGGATACATGAAAGCTAATTAAATGTGATACGAAAAGGTCAGGGTTTAATTTTAAGCATGTCATAACAGACTGCGTAAAATGAATCTGTGTGTCTGTGACACAGGATCTACGGGAACAGTTTGAAGTGATTTCATAAAATTGAATGTGATAGAAATTAAATTTGCATGAAATGTGTGCAGTAGTAAATCTAACACCTTGCTAATTAAGTGATAATTAAGTTTTCTTATCATTGTCTTAATCTTGAAAGGAAATATCAAATAGAAAGTGTAAAAATTCATATACGGTTATTTGAACTGTGAAACAATTAAAAGCTCGGAACCCCCATCCTCCGCACGACCCCCTCCCTCACACTATTTCGATGTAGTAAGTTTCTTTAAGACATTTTGGCTTTATTAGGAAATGAAACACAAAAGGTCAATTCCTCTCATGATGGAGAATGCAACCTTAGGAATAAGTAATAATGAGAAAAGATGCCAAAGTAATGAGCAACAAAGAAAGGAAGGTCCATTGTTTGTGGACAATGTTTTTGAGATAGGGGAGAGCAAAACAACACCTGGATTTTACATATGTTATGTAAGAAGGCTTCTGGCCTGTGACATTGGCTGTTTATTCATTTCCATGCATGTTACCTGCATAGTAACATGCAAGGAAATGAATAAACAGCCAATGTTCATTACTTTGGCACGTTTTCCCTCCAGTCCTGAGTCCCTCCAGAGTTCTGTGTGTTTTGCTTTGGATTTCCAGCTTCTGCAGAATTTTTTGTGTTTTTGTCTATGGAAGACGTAACCCACCAGGATCAGAACTGAAGAAGCCTCTCGGATAAGTGGTGAAATGTCTTCTAGACAACACAGCAAGCCCAGTTGCCTTGATTTACGACTGCTTGATACCTTGTGTTTATGAAATGTTACAACCATTTTGGTAGCCGCAGATATCTCCAGCTATCAAATAAGGACAAGTAGTATTATAGCTTAACTATAATATAGCTTAAACTTAATTATGAATAATTAGGTGAGTATTGCCTACCAGATCCCGTCTCACTTGTCCTCATCTTTTTATACTGGCTATCTTTGCTCTGCACTCTCATCCTGGTGCAGGATCTTGACCTGAAACTTTGCCATTCCATTGCCTCCACAAATGCCTGATCCACTAAGTTCTTTCAGCAGTTTGCTTTTTGCTCTATATGTGAGTTCTGACATACTTTAAGCTGCCATCTTAAATGGCCAAGCACGCCACACAGTAAAGCATTACATTAAGAACCGCAACCTCACACAACAAAACCAAAGAAAATCAAATCCACTAATTATGTTGAAAATGAGAAACAGATTGACTATCTTCCTTCAGGTTGCAGATTGGCAGAGAAATTCCCTCCAGATATCTGGGAACTTGTGTCTAATTTGTGAGTGTTCCTCCATAGAATACTTTTGCAGCTTGCTGGCAGTGTCACCCATGGAGATGGCAATGTCATTTACACAGAAATCTATATTGTACACATCACTTCAGACTCCTACAACAAAATCCCTGGTTACGTCTTGCCCTCACATGAAGAATAGGCCCACCAAAGTGGCACAGTTCTATATAAGCAGCAAAGAATGGTTTTGGAAGTTCTTGATACTGGCCCCAGACAAACGCCACCCCCAAAATTTCTTGGCATCAGACCAAGCATGGGCTTGGTTTATCTATGAAGCAACATTTACAACAACACAGATTGGAGGCTTAAATTATGTGACCAAGCCCCTGGTTCAGTCATTAATTAGCTGCTGTAAGTTGGCCCTGTGTGTAGGTGAATGTTAAAATCTGGGCTGTTGATGCAAACATTGAGAATACAAATAGGATTAGTATACATTCAGTGTAGGTGGATGCCTAGTGATTGCTGTGGACTCAAAGGGTCAAAGGACCTACTTGGAACATAGAACATAACAGCACACCCTTTGGTCCATGATATTGTACTGACCTTTAAACCTACTCTAAGATCAATCTAATCCTTCCCTGCTACATAGCCTCCAATTTTCTAACATCTGTGTTCCTATCTAAGAGTTTCCAAAATGCCCCTAATATATCTGTCTATCACCACCTTTGGCAGGGCATTCCATAAAACCCTCCATTCTCTGTGTAAAGAACTTACCTCTGACATACCCCCTATACATTCCTCTAACCACCTTAAAATTATGCCCTCTCATACTAGTCATTTCCACCCTGCGAAGAAGTATCTGGTCATTTACTCCATCTACTATTAACATTTTGTCTACCTCTATCAAGCCCTTTTTCGCTCCCTTATGTTAGCCATAGTTTCTGTACTGTACAACTCCATGATTCTATGATACTTATGACTGAGAACTATGTGACTTAATTTATCTGTGAGCAATGCAGACAAAATGCTGGAGGAACTCAGCAGGCCAGGCGGCATCTGTGGAAAAGAGTAAACAGTTGACATTTCAGGCCGAGACCCTTCAGCAGGACCCTTCACCAGTCCTGATGAAGGGTCTCAGCCCGAAACATCAACTGTACTATTTTCCATAGATGCTGCCTGGCCTGCTGAGTTCCTTGGATTTCCAGCATCTGCAGATTTTCTCGAGTTTGTGATTTATTTTTGAGGTTCTTAAAAATTGAGCTGTGGTTGTTATCTTCTGGTCCTCATAGAGGGATCAGATGTGGAAAGAGTGAGAAATTTCAAGTTCCTGCGTGTTAACACTACTGAGGATCCATCCCGAGCCCAACATATTGATGGTAAAGAAGGTATATTTCATTGGGAGTTTGAGGAAATTTGGTATGTCACCAAAAACACTCACAAATTTCTGCATATGTACCGTGGAGAGCATTCTAAATAGTTGCACCACCATCTGGTTGGTGAAGCAGTTGGCTGTCACTGCACAGGATCAAAATCAGCCAGCGGAAAGGTGTAAACATCATCAGTTCCATCATGGGCACTGGCCTCTTCAATATCCAGGAATTCTTCAGAAAGCCTTGCCTCAAAAACGCATCATCCATCATTAAGGACCCTTGTCACCCAGGATGTGCCCTCTTCTCATTGCTACCATCAGGCAGGACGTACAGGAGCCTGAGGCACACACTTAATGATTGAGGAACAGCTTCTTCCCCTCTGCCACTAGATTTCTAAATGGACATTGAATCCATGAACACTATTTCTGCCACATAGCAACGAATTTTATGACATATGCCCCAATATTAAAAATAATTCTGATTCTGAATGGACAAGGAAGTGGCAGATGCAATATAAAGTAGAAACAGTGGGAAGTCATATATTCTGGTGCAGTAAATGGAAAGAGTAAATGGAAACAGCAAGAGTCTGGATACTGTTTCTGTTTAAAAGCAACCTGTGTCATGACCTCAGCCCCCTCCTTCAAGAGAATCGCAAGATCGCTATTAATTCGGGTCTTGGACCCAGGAAATGAGAGACAATGCAACGGATTTGACCGTTCTTAGAGGCACCTGTGTAAATTGCAACTCTATAGTACGTGCCAGCTATCAGGGACATGGACACCCTCGGGCAATGTGGGGTGGGGATTGTATCACCCTACCTTGATTGACATTTACAAATCTGCCAGCCATGATAAAAAGGAGACTGCTGGAGGCGGTACTCCAGCGACACACTAGACGGAGACCATCGCTCATTCCTCTCGTAATAACGGGAAGCTGCTCGGAAGCCACGTGTGATTTGGATCCCCTAGCTAGGGAATCGAGTGGCTAATAACCCCGAAAAGGATTTTGGACTGACAACGAGGAACTCCCGTTCTCGATCTCACGCTTTGAGTCCAGAAGGCTGGCAAGTTTATTTTCTCTCTCTAACCCGTGAACACGCAGCGGTCCCTCAAGTGGCAAAAAGCCTCCATGAACTGGCAAGACTTTTATATTTCAATTGGACAAATCGTTTAACCCCTAGACAATGACAGAGCTCATTTTTGATTGATTATTACTACACCTGTGCTTTAGATTGAGTTTTGACGATGTATATGATCTGAATGTTTTGTAGTAACCATACGTTTGTGCCCCTTTATAAATAAAAATGTTTGAAAATAGTAGCACCAGGCTTCAGCGGGCCTCTCTATCTTTGCTGGTAAGTCACCCGGTTACTGGGGAATGTAACACCTGGGTGTCAATGTGTATTGTGCCCTTTGTTTTGAAAAGTCTATATGTCCTTGGCATGACTGCCCCAGCAGGATTATGCATTGGTTATATCCAGCAAATCAGCACAGCCACAAAGAGGTGATCACAGGAGACAAAGGAGCAGTTACGGGATTTCTTAGAGTTAATGGACTGGACTGTGTTCATATGTGGATCCAAATGAATGTACAACTCCACAAAATCATTCAGAGTCTGCCCCAATTAGAAGCCCTGGGTGAACCATGAGATCCACAATCTGCTGAGGGCGGATCAGAGGCATTCAAGTCAGGTCTATGTACGATCTCCTGAAAGCCACTTGATGGGTGCAGGCAATTCCAGACTAAACTTGAATCAACAAAGGATACTCAACAGTTATGCTAGGGCTTGAATGATATTACCTTTGTAAAGTTAAATCAAATGACATTAGCAACAACAGGGCTGCACTTCCAGATGTGCTTACTGCCTTCTATGCTCGGTTTGACTATCAAAATATGGAGGAACACTACAAACACCCACAACACCTGATGATGCTGTGATTTCAATCTTTGAGACCAACGTGCAAAGAGCCTTCAGAAGGGTGAACCTATGAAAGACATCTGGCCCAGACAGAATACCTGGCCAAGTACTAAAAACTCTGGGCTGACTGTTGGAGTGTTCACTGAGATCTTTAACCTCTTGTTTCTGCAGTATGAGGTTCCTAAGAAAAACGTCAATCACTTACGTCCAGTAGCACCTATATCCGCAATGATGAAGTGTTTTCAGACTGTGATGATGAAACATCAACTTCTGCCTGAGAAGCGAATTGGATCCACTGCAATTTGTCTACTAGAGCAAGAGATCCACAGCAGATGCCATCTCACTGGCTCTTCACTCTTCCCTGGAACATCTAGGCAGCAAGGAAGCATATGTCAGGATACATTTTTTCGATTCAAGCTCAGCATTCAATGCCTCAAAAGTAATCAATAAGCTTCAAGACCTTGGCCCCAATACCTCCTTGTGCAATTGGATGCTCGATTGCAGACCCTAGTTGGTTTAGATTGGCAACGGCAAGACTGTGGAATTTGTGGAACTCCTCCACCGTCTCCATCAGCAAAGGTGCATCACAAGGCTGTGTGCTCTACTCACTTGACACTTATAACTGTGTGGTGAAGCACAGTTCAAATGTCACATTCACATTTGCTGAGGCCACCGCTGTTCCTAATCAAATCAAAGGTGGTGACAAATGAGTATACAGGAGGGAGATTGAACATCAGGCTGAGTGGTGTCACAACAGCAACATCTCACTCAATGTCAGCAAGACCAAGGAACTGATATTTACTTCAGGAGAAGGAAACCAGAGGTCCATGAGCAAGTCCTCATTGGAGGATTAGAAATGGAGAGGGTCAGTATTTTTAAACTTCTTGGTGGTTTTATTTTCTCCTGGACACAGCATGAAAGTGCAAATCAAAGAAAGCATGGCAGTGGCTCTACTTCCTTAGGAGTTTGTGAATTTTCAGCATGGCAGCTAAAACTTTTTGATGAACTTCTATAGATGTGGGGTGGAGGGTATATTGACTGGCTGTATCACAGCCTGATATGGAAACACCAATGCCCTTGTACGGAAAATCCTACAAAATGTAGTGGAAGCCGCTCAGTCCATCACGGGTAAAGCCCTCCCCACCATCCAGGACGCGTTCTCTTCTCACTGCTACCATCAGGAAAAAGTACAGGTCTCAAACCACCAGGTTCAGGAACAGGTATTACCCCTGAACCATCAGGCTCTTGAATCAAAGGAGATAACTTCACTCAATTTCTCTTGCCCCATCATTGAAATGTTCCCACAGCCTATGGACTCACTTTCAAGTACTCTTCATCCCATGTTCTTGATATTTATAGCTTATTTATTTATTACTATTATTTCTTCCTTTTTTAATTTGCAGTTTGTAACTTTTGATACTGGTTGAACGCCCAAGTTGGTGCATTCTTTCATTGCTTGTATTATGGTTATTATTCTATTATGGATTAATTGAATAAATCTCAGGGTTGTATATAGTGGCATATACGTACTTTGATAATAAATTTAGTTAGAATTTACTTTGAACTGACCTTAAGACTTATTAACTCTCGTGTGAACACGGTGACAATTCACCTAACTGACTCCTGCAATGGTGAGTTTGCTGAATGCAAGATTGAGAGTCCAGGTCTGTGTTCTTTAGAGTCTAGAAGACTGAAAACAGATCTAATTGCAGTTTACAATATTTATATAAGGGTTGACAGGCCGAATGCAGGAGCATCTTTTTCCATGACTGGGTATATAAAATCAGGATTATTGCTCTTAACAAATGAAAGGCCATTTAGGAATGAGATGTGGAGAAATGTCAACATGCTGAGGATGATATATCTTTGGCTTCTTTCCCTAGAAGTTCTTTGAAAGTCAGTTATTTAAAATAGAGATTGAAAGATTTCTAGGTATTAAAATAAACAAAGGATATGGGGGTTTGTGCAGTGAAATAGTCTTGAATGTCATTTATGATTTTGATGGATAACAGAACAGACACAAAGGGCCAATACCTGTGGTTTTAGTTCCTACACCCTTGGCTTCCAGTGGTTTCTATACTTTTATTGTTTACTGAATACCCCAGAAAGTAAAGGTCATAAGTTGTAAATGTCCAGCAGTAACATTGTTGCACTTTAGCCTTTTGCACCAAATATAGCCATGAAGAACAAACAGCCAGCAATAATTTACACAAGTGCTGGGAAGTAATTTTGGGAATTCCCAGTGTAGCAGTATTTGCTTCCTTTGCTTTTAATGATTGTTTGCTTATTATCCAGCCCTGTTCTGTTGAAGTTAACAGAGGATTGGCTTCACTAATCCTCAATTATTCAGATTTCGAAGATCAAACTTGCATAATAGAGCCACTCACCTATGATGTGAAATTTCATTTTACATGGCATTCTTTGCAAATGAATATTTCCAATAGTCAATAAGCTGCAAACAGATAAATTAGCTGCTGCAGCAACCTTGAAAAATAGTTAAATATATCTCAGCTTGAAAAAATGTAATTTATAGCTTCACTTCACAGGGCTGAATCTTTTAAGCTCAGGATATCCTGTCTGTACTGACAAAAGAATAAATAGATATCCAAGCTCTCACTTCCCCTCTTTAAAATTAAAATGGAAAGAAATGTTGTTTCTCTAAGGATCTAGCGGTTCCTTCCACCAGTATATTTAATATAAATAACTGCAGCTGCAGCAGCAGTCACTCATGGTGCACTCAATTTATTATTCATAATTGCCTTTAAGATACTTGCTTAGCTAGGTTCAAGCTAGATGTAGAATTGATGACTGTCAATTTTCACTTTACCAGCTTTTTGATTCTGCCACTGCAGCCACCAATCTATAAATTATAATAAAACTGTAAGTAAATAAAGGTATGGTCGTTCAGTGGGCCATTGCTTAGAATCCAATCAGGTTTATTATCACTGACACATGTTGTGAAAATTGATATTTTGCGGCACAGTACAATGCAATACATAAAAGTTACTACCAGTTAAAATAAGAAATGTAATGTAACTGACCCGGATCTGGGCCGTACCTTCCAAATATCCGGACCTGACTTGCACTACCTTACTTTCCCTTTCTATTTTCTAATTATGATTTATAATTTAAATTTTTATGTTATGTACTTTGATTTGTACTTCAGGGAGCACGAAGCACAGAATCAAATATCGCTGTGATAATTGTATGCTCTAGTATCAATTGTTTGGTGACAATAAAGTAAAGTAATAGTTAAGTAAATAGTGAAAAAGGAGAGCAAAATTCCGAGCTAGTTTCATGGATTTATGGACAATTCTGAAATCTGATGTTGGAAGGGAAGAGGCTGTTCTTGTTATGTCTTCAGGTTTCCATAGTAATGGGAAGTGGGAATATCCTGGATGGTGATTGTCTTTCCTGATGGATGACTTCTTCTTGAGGCAACACCATTTGAAAATGTCTTTGTTAGTCGGGACGCTGCTGCCCATGATGTAGCTGGCTGAATCTACAACTCTCTGCAGCTTCTTCTGAGCCTTCACACCAGGTGGTGACACAACCAGTCAGAATCTTCATGTTCGTTCGTTGTATGACATGTGCCGTCATGGTCTTTTCATGACCATGATTGTTCTTGGGAATTTTTTCTACAGAAGTGGTTTGCCTTTGCATTCTTTTGAGCAGTATCTTTACAAGAAGAGTGACCCCAGCAATTATCAATACTCTTCGGAGATTGTCTGCTTGGTGTCAGTAGTCAAACGACCAGGGCGAGTGACATGCTGCTCATACGATCATCTATCACCTATTTCCATGACTTCACATGACCTTGATTGGGGGAGGGGGACTAAGCAGGTTCTACACCTTGCCCAGAGAAGACCCTGCAGGCTAGCAGAAGGAAGGAACACCTTCCACCTCCTTTAGTAGAGATGTATCTCCACCCTGCCACCCTGATCTTCATGTCACATCTGTAAATTTGCAAGAGTCTTTGGTGACTTACCAAATCTCAAACTTATAATGAAGTTTAGCTATTGGCATGCCTTCTTCATGATTGCATCAATATATCATACCCAGGATAGATCTTCTGAGATAGAACATAAAACATGCTAAAGATCAAGTCCTTAGCATTCTTAAGTGGGATGGTGAGCAGCTGGAGATCATGGTCCATGTAGGTATTGAAAACCCAGGTAGGAAGTGGGACAAGTTCCTGCAAAGTGAGTGTAGAGAGTTCAGTGCTAGTAGAGTTTAAGGACAGGGCCTCTAGAGTTGTGATCTTAAGATTGTTACCCATGCCTTGTGCTAGTGAGGTCAGAAACAGGTAGGTCATACAGTTAAACACCTGCTTAAAGAGTTGGTGTAGGAGGAAGGGCTTCAGATTTTTAGATCATCGGCTCTATTCCAGGGAAGATGGGAGAGAAATGACAGTTTTCACTTAAACTGGAGGGAGACTAATAACATAGCAAGAAGGTTTGCTAGTACTGTACAGGGGTAGGGAGGGTTTAAACTAGAGTTTCAGAGCAACAGAAAAGATAGTGGAGTGGTTGTGGAGAAAAATATTCTTAAGACCTCAGACAAAGTCTGTAGCAGAAGTCTGAGCATGGTGTGGCTAATATTCTGAGTTGCATATATTTCAATACAAGAAATCTTGCAGGAAAAGCAGATGAACTCAGCGCATAGATCAGCATATGGAACTATGACATTTTGTAGCCATTAGTGAGACTTAGTTCCAGGAGGGGCAGGACTGGCAGCTGAATATTCTAGGATACCGTTGTTTTAGATGTGATAGAGCTGGGGCGGTTTTTAAAGGGGGAGGTGTGGCATTACTAGTCAGGGAGAATGTCAAACCAGTTCTCAGGACAGACTCTAGAATATGTCTAGTGAGGCTTTATGGCTGGAATTGAGGAATAAGAAAGGTATGACCACATTAATGAGGCTATATTATATAACCCCCCAACAGTCCACGGGATTTACAGGAACAAATTTGTAGAAAGAGCACAGACTGTTGCAAGAAACATAACGTTGTGATAGTGGGAAATTTCAACTTTCCACATATTGACTGGGACTCCTATCCTGTAAAAGGCCTAGATGGGGCAGAGTTTGTCAAATGTGTTCAGGAAAGTTTCTTTAATCAGTACATAGAAGTCCCAAAAAGTAAGAGTGCAATACTTGATCTGCTATTAGGGGATGATTCAGGGCAGATGGCAGAAGTTTATCTAGGGAAACACTTTGTATCTAGTGATCATAATGCCATTGGTAATTATGGAGAAGGATAGGTCTGGTCCTCGGGTTAAGATTCTAAATTGGAGACAAGTCAATTTTGATGATATCAGAAAGGATCTTGCAAGTGTGGACTGGGACAGGTTGTTTTCTGACAAAAGTGTACTTGGTAAACAGTTGGCTGTTAAAAGTGAAATTTTGAGAATAAAAACTTGTACGTACCTGTCAGAATAGAAGGTAAAGATAACAGGCTTAGAGAGATCTTAAGGTCCTGGTCAAAAAAAAATGGAGGTGCATAGCAGGTATAGGCAGGTAGAACAAATGAGGTACTTGAGGAATGTAAGAAATATATTGCATGTGTTTGTTATGTCAGACAAAATGACAGAGAATCCTAACAGCTTCTTCAGATATATTAAGAGCAAAAGATTGCAAAGGACAAAATTAGTCCTCTGGAAGCTCTGAATGGTAATCTATGTGTGGAGCCTAAAGAGATGGGAAAAATCTTAAATGGCTCTTTTGCATTTGTATTTACTCAGGAGAAGGACACAAAGTCTATAGAAATGAGGCAAAGCAGCAGCAAGGTCATTGAATTTATACAGATTACAGAGGAGGAGATGTTTGCTGTCTTGAGACAAATCAGGGTGGACAACTTCTCAGGTCCCAACAAGGTGGTCCCTGGGACCCTTGTGGGAGGCCAGTGCAGAAATTGCTGGGGCCCTATCAGAGATACTTCAGTCATCCTTGGCAACAGGTGAGGTACTGGAGGATTGGAGGATAGCTAATGTTGTTCTGCTGTTTGAGAAAGGCTCTAAAATAAATCAGGAAGTTATAGGCCAGTGAGCCTGACTTCAATAGTAGGAAAGTATTCTCAGGGACCGGATATAGGAGTATTTGGATATACAGGGACTGATTAGAGATAGCTTTGTGCATGGTAGGTCATATCTAACCAATCTTATAGAGCTTTTTGAGGGAGTTACCAGGAAAGTTGATGAAGGCAAGGTAGTAGATGTTGTCTACATGGACTTCAGCAAGGCATTTGACAAGGTCCTGCATGGGAGGTTAGTCAAGAAATTTCAGTTGCCTGGCATTCAAGATAAAATAGTAAATTAGATTAGACGGCTTGTGTGGGAAACCAGAGATGGTTGCCTCTCTAACTAGAGGTCAGTGACTAGTGAGTGCTGCAGGGACCAGTGCTGGGTCCATTGTTGTTTATCATCTATATCAATGATCTGAATGATAATGTGGCTAACTGGATCAGCAAATTAGCAGATGACCCCAAGTTGGGGGGTATAGTGGATAACAAGCAAGACTAGCAAAGCCTGCACCAGGATCTGGGCCAGCTGGAGAATGGGCTGAAAAATGGCAGATGGAATTTAATGCAGACAAGTATGAGGTATTGCACTTTGGGAGAACCAACAGGTCTTACACAGTGAGTGGTAGGGCACTGACGAATGCGGAAGAACAAATGGATCTGGGATCATTGAAAGTAAAGTCACAGGCAGATAGGGCAGTAAAGAAAGCTTTTAGCACTTTGGCCTTCATAAATCAAATATTGAGTACAGGACATGAGATGTTATGCTGAAGTTGTATAAGATGTTGGTATGGCCTAATTTAGATTATTGTATGCAGTTTTGGTCACCTACCTGCAGGGAAGGTGTAAATAAGGTTGAAAGAGTACAGAGAAAATTTACAAGGATGTTGCCGGGTCTGGAGGACCCGCATTTTAAGGAAAAATTGAAGAGGTTAGAACTTCATTCTCTAGAACGTAGAAGTTTGAGGGGAGATTTGACAGAGGTATACAAATTATAAGTGGCATAGATAGAGTAAATGCAAGCAGGACTTTTTCCACTGAGATTGGGTAGGGCTATGGTCTGAGTGTAGGTTAATGGGACTAGGTAATATAAGTGGTTTGGAATGGGCCAGATGGGCTGAAGGGCCTGCTTCTGTGCTGTAGTTTTCCATGACTCTATGACTCTGTGACTCTAACATAGAATATTACAGCACCATCCCTTCAGCCCATGATATGTGCCAACCTTTTAACTTACTCTATGATCAATCTAACCCTTCTTTCCTACATAGCCCTCAAATATCACTGCCCCCATATATTCTTCCAGTTGCCTTATAATTATGCCCTTCCATATTAGCTATGTCCACCCTGCGACAAAGTACCTGGCTATTCACTCGATCTCTGCATCTTATCATCTTGCAAACATCTATCAAGCCGCCACTTATCCTATTTCTCTCCATACAGAACAACCCAAGCTCACTCAGCCTATCCTCATAAGAATCCAGGTAACATCCTGGTGAACTTCCTCTGCTCCCTCTCTAAAACTAATACATCCTATGGCGTTGATGCCTAGGAACTTGAAGCTGCTCAGGAACATAAAGCTGGACATTAGGGTTGTTGGTCAATATCTCATTAAATTAAGTTGCAGATTTGATGTACATGTGAGTTTCTGTGAAAACACTGCTGAAGATATAATATTTCTGAGAAAGGAGAACCAATAATTCCAACCCCCACTTCCATGCCCAGCCAAATCAACGGATATGAAACTTCTTGGATACCAACGAGATGCAGCTCATATAGAAGATTCTTACTAGGGTAGAATTTTGAGGCAGACTTTGAAGCAGTGGACAGACACACCCAGAATCATTGGATTAACCTGGGGGCATTGACCACTCTTATACTGTTTGCCTGATGGGTAAAGGTGTCTTTAGGCTGACTGCCTTGTCAGAGATTGCCTTCACATAAGCCTGGACTATATCTTTCAACAGAACACACAGAGGCCCTCAGGAGCAGGGAGCTGGGTTCAAGGTTGGGCTTAGAAAATTGTATTTTCAAAATTACTTTTTGTTGTGGAATACTAAGCAGGACGCTAATCAGGAATATATTTTAGAATGGTGTCTTCCATCATTAAATTGCTCATTAATATATTCCAGAGGCATACTGGTGTTTTAAGCATCTGCCCTGGACTCTTGACAATAATGCAGACTTCATGAATTTTGCAAAGGGATGAAAACTTTCATAATCCTTTTCATAGTCCTTCAGTCTCCCTGCTGTCCTTCCACCTCATCATTGTCCTTTCCACCCAAGCATGCGTTTGCTCAATTAGAATCTCTGGTGAAGTGGCTGAGTGTGTGATTCAAGGTTCAAACAACATAATTTTCACTGGATATCCATCAGTAGGAAAAAATAAACCTACTTTCCTGGTTTTGGTCACAATAGGAAATGAACAGTAACTCTGCTATCCCAACTATTGGTCAATCAAGTAGATTTATGGATGATTTCATTTTTCTTATCATTTTATTTGCCTTTTTCTTGATCAATATTATTTACCTTTCCTATACCATTTTAATAATGTAAATCTTTAAAGTTTTGAGCTTGTAGCCATTAGGCAGACTTTCAAAATCATCCCACTTTATTCATGTCATTCTCTTACAAAGAAATGCACCTTTAAATTCCCATTGAATAATTGACTGAGATCATGAGAATGAGACACATTAAGATAATACACTGAGATACATTTATGAGATGCTTCATTGGTTAAGTTAACTACCTTATCCCCAAACTATTAAACTCAATATTCAATATATTAGCTATAATGGCAATATCACAATTCTCCACAGGTGGTTAAATGCCCTCTGAAAACAATGGAATGGATATCTGCCAGAATTTTTTCAGAAAGCCAGAGACAGAAAACAAACATGAAATTTAATAATTTCAAATAATCATTATTTTCCCATTTTATGCCAGAATTGACCAGATATGCTGCTTGTTCCAGAGATGATTCCTGATCTGCTGGGTATTTTCAGCATTCCCTTTCAATTCAGACCCTTAATAACTGTTTTGTTTTGTAACTCAGAGTTCCAGAATTGTTTTTATTTTTTGTCCTCACTTGCTTACTACTTACATACATCTCCTCTAGACATATCAGTTGTGATTAACAATCTTCATCACATTCTCCCAGCCTGCACCACCATCACTCATGTCAATCCACCCTCTCAGTTCCTACCCTTATCACAGACTTTGCTTTCTCCTCTGCAACTTAATATAACGATCATTTTCTAACATTACTTAAGCTTGATGAAAGGTTATTGGCTTGACGCTTTAAGTTTGTTTCTTTTATCCACACGTACAGAACAGTTGAACATTTCCAACATTTCTGCTTCTACTTCAGATTTTCAACCTTCGATTTTGAAGAGAAAAGCAGATGGGATTTTTGTCTTAGCTATGATAGTCATTCAAATCAGCCACTCATGGGATTAGCAAAATAGATGAAGGGTTGCAAACAGAAATATTGACTCTCCATTCTCCTCTATAGATGCTGTCTGATCTGCTGCATTCATCCAGAATTTTCTCTGTTATTCATTAGAGTTATTACTCAATCTATGAATAACTCTTTACACAATTTCAAGGGGACAGCACTCTAATCAGAAATAAAAATTAATAAATAATAAGCAGGACAATGGCATTAATATAACCAACACCAGTGCCCAGATCCTTCAATCAGATTTACATCTGCTTTATTTCATGATCAGCCCAAAACTTCCTGCCATACCAACCACAACACTTCTGATCTACTACAAATGTCATATTAATGTCCCTTCTGGCCTCCTTTCTCCTAAGCAGAACTAGTGAACACATAGGCCTGTTCACCTGACAACCTCTCAATCTGGATGGCTGACCAAAGGAAAATAAAGTTTATTTTTTAATTAAATGAGGTTAAACCACTAAATTTGCCAGGGAGGGTCAGATACTACCGTAACCCTGTGTCATCACTTCTTAGCTTCCATTCCATTGGTATCTGGGCCACTCACTCAGGTACTAGCATCTTGTTAGTGTGCTGAATAATTCAAAATATTAATATACGCCACAGTAAGAGATATGTTACAGAAGACCAGAGGTGAGTGAAAATGATACACAAGGCTTCTAATATTAAAAGATAGCTAGTCGGAAAAGATGGCAAACAGTGGCAAATTTGGAATTATGTTACTATATTTATTGCCTTGCAAAAACTTGGAACTTACAAGAAATATAAAATATGTAAAATTTTACAAGTTCAAAGGCTTGTAGGCTCAATTAACTGAAGTTTATGCACATGAATAACACTAAGTAAGAATGAATGAGGTATGTCAAAAAGATCTTTAATTAGTATCTTGAATACTTAATTGTTGACTTAAGCTATCTCCTTTTTATTCAGGGAAAATGGCAGGAAAAGTTGACAATATTCCCTGATCCTCACTAACTTTTAAAAGTGTAGCTCAGAGTCATATCACATGAAGTTCAACAGCCCATTCTGTTAGGTATGGTGTAAAAATTGCATGAAGTAACTCTTCACTTTTCAACACATCAAAATAAATTTCACAAGTTTCCATTTTTTTCAAATTAATGGAATCTGAAGGACATGCACATAATTAATTAATTAATTTTCATCCCAAAGGACAATAATTGTATCGTTTTCCTTCCACATTATTTAATTGTGATGCTATTTGTCTCAGACTATTCTTGTAGCACCTTTACTCTGTGATCATTTCATTTCTGGCTTCTGGGCCCAATGAAAAAGTGCAATTACATTAATTTCCAGGGATGACTTTAATCCCTCATGCCAAATAGCTCTCCTCTAGGACAGCTAAAGAAAGTGAATAATAAGTGGTGAAATTTTGGATTAAATGAGAATGTTATGGAATGATACCTATAGTGAGTCAAAGTTGACACAATTCTGTACCTAATGATTGGCATTGATTTTTATTCCCAAATCTCAGAAGAAGGTCAAAGCAATTGGGGTCTTATAAAGTGAGTATCTCAATGTGATCACTCAGATTCTGAGGTGATTTAAATCTCATTGGGTTCAACCCTGGCATTGCAGTCACCTTGGGTCTTTAAAGACCCACAGAAATGTTACTAGTTTTAAGAAAATCTTGTCTTCTCATGGTTTCCTGGGAGTAGCAGTACTCCTCTGGGTATCCAAGAAATCTCCTGACTTCTCCAGAGACCAAGGCACACCAATAAAAGTGATGTCAATGGGTGCCAAAGGGAAAACAATGGATGAAATTATACCCTGCACTAAAGGAAGATGGTCATAATTATTGGAGGTCAATTGATGGTAATAGTGTGACCACTTGAGTCAAGTATGATGTTCACGTAAGGGATTGTCTATTGGTTTGTCCTCCAGTGGCTGTAGAGACCAATCCAGGATGTCAGTGGATTCCTTTAAAGGAGAACACCTGTGCATGACTTTGCTAAATGTGAGGAGGCTGATGCATGGGGAATCCTTGACAGATTGGGGTCAGGGTCCAGTGGCAAGGAATCAAGACAGCTGGGTACCCTTCACTGCCGTAGACTTTTGCCGCCTTCACTGCCACTGTGAAGCAGCAAGACCAAGCCAAAGTAAGCCTGGACTGATCATTGTTTACAATCAAGCTATAAAAGTGCCTCTATCAAAAAGAAAATTCAATCGTCTATCCTTTACATTTAGTGACATCAACGTTGTCAGGTCCTCCAGCATCAACAGTGTTGACCTGACATCCAATTAAACTAACCATGTAATTTACCTCAGCTGCAGGAACAGGTATCCTGGCCATTCTGAGAAACTTGTCCAAGGGCAGCCTTTTACCCCTTTGCTTGACAAGAATCTACTTAAGTATATTCAAGGAATCTACTTCCTCCACCTTTTGAGGAAGAAAGTTCAAAAGACTCTAGTCACTTTAGTGAAAGAAATTTTTCTTATCTCTCCCTTAAATGGGTGACCTGGTATTTTTAAATGGTGTCTCATCCTTCCCCTTTTGCTAGATACTCCCACAAGGTGAAAGTATCTCTCCACATCCACTTTGTCAGAACCTGTTATTTTCCCTCATTATCCTTGTATTAATATTAATGCTTTAATTAATTTGCATGAGCTGAATATGGTTTTTAGATGAATTAATTATTTTTCAGTTTTTAGTGCAGAAAAATAGAGGGTTATGTAGGAGGGAAGAATTAGATTGATCTTAGAGTAGGTTAAAAGGTCAGCACAACAGTGTGGGCTGAAGGGCCTGTACAATGCTGCCATTCTATTTTTCTATTAATGCTATTCTCTAAAAATTAAATCCTTCTCAATTGTTCCAAATATGTCAGATCATCAGAGGCATTTAGGGAGAGTGGAAGGTCAGTTGGCTGCGGGAATTGTCGGTTGGTTGGCGGCGGGGGGGGGGGGGGTGGTGTCATCATATCAGGCTGTAGGTTTCACTGTACTGTCGGCACTTGGAGACTGCTCTACCTCAGACACAGCCAACGCGGTCAGCAGGAAGTGATGGAGGGAGACCATAGGATCCAGAGAGTCTCTCAACACGTGGGCCATATTCTGCCATTCCTCAGCAATGGCCCAAGCTCACCATGCCAGCCAGATTGCAGCCCAGAGAACTGTGTGGCTGCACTGTCCATGCCAAAACCAACCATCAGCCTTACCGTGAAAATTTCTCTGCTGATGGAGTGCCAGTGGAAGGTAGAGGTCAGTACCAGGATCCTGGCACAGCCGTGCTTTCAGTCACTGCACCGTCTATCTAAAATGCTATAATAACTGCTTTAAGCAATGATTCTACTAATGCTCTCTTTCCTGGCATCACATTTAGATTGTAAGCTGCACAATATATTGAGATAATCATGTGAACTCTATCTCTCAGCCTCAGATAGCCAGGCATTCCATCATTCTGTTTATATCTGAGATCAGCATGTCATCTAGTGTAAGCTGCGGTTTTAACAGAGGTTCTCTGTCTCTCCCTAGTATTCAGTAATTCCTTCTCCTATAAGAAGTCAAAAAGAAACCCACATGAGAGAATACTATCATTCATCGATCCCATGAATTGATATCATTCATTAGTATTGAGGAGGTGCATACACAAACAGGAGATGTGTGGCTGCAGACTTATTTCTGACCAAAGAGAAGCCCAGACTGAAGTCAGAGAATGTGGCATATACAGTAATATCCATTTCAAATTGTTGATGTATATTCCACTGTGCTCACCTCTTCAGTTCTGACAAATGCATCACAGCTCTTGTGTCATTGACAATATCCTGCTGCTCACATCTGTGACAGCCTCCAGCCGTGACTTCCTGATATCATCAGCAGTGTTCCTCCTCCTGCTAGCTGGGCATACGATTACCTGACAGGCGCAATAAGCCTTAGCGTGGTACCAGTTGAGAGGTTGTTAGATCTTGTGGCAGCCTCATAATGTTTGAAGACTATTTTACCCTCTTTATCTTGTGCAATCAGCCTCAAAATCCAACAATTTAGTATTCTGGCTTTCATGGTGGAATTAAAATTGAGATGTCATAGTTAGGCACCAAGACTACTCAACCACTTGATTCGGAAATTTGAAAATAATACATTTATACTCTGACTTGAGTGAAGCAGAGTTGTCTGCTATTCTGTGGGTGTTCTCACAGAGCTAATCCCAATGTACAATGCTGTGCAAAATATCTTTGGCACACATATATGTGTGTATATATATATATATATATTGTTACGTACCCGTGGGTGTCTTGTACCTGTCACATGACCATGATGTAATTGAAGCTATGCTGGACATGAGGTAATGGTCTTGTGATGGAGGAGTAACGTCATTTTCCCGCCAGTGAGAGGTCATGTGATAGTTTTTTTCAACCGGGTATAAAAGGAGAACCCCATCCTGTGACGTGGGCAGTTCATGGCTGAAATTGCTACTAACTCCACGCGGCTGCGTATTCCGATGTTATGACGCAGTTTCATTTAAGAGTGGAGTTTTACTTTCTGTTTTAATTCTTAAAGGTTATTGCTGGCAGTTTTGCCTTAATACTGCCAGTTCAGTCATTGGAAAGTGAAGATTTGAAGTTCAGGAAGTTAAAGATCAAGGAAAGTTGATTTCGACGGTAAAGCAGGTTCGACCTTGTTTGATCCTCATTCGGAAGGAATTCATCAGCTATGCCCATGATAACTCCTGTTCTGCCAGAAGAATAGAGGGTTGGGTAAAGTTTTGCCAAAGAAAGGTCAGTGCCTTTAAGCCGTTTCATTTTTCTTCATCGTAAATCCTTTGATCGAAGCATACTTCGACTGGGCTCAGCAGTAACGCCACAAAAGAGAATTTATTATCAAGGAAAGCCTCTCCTTTAATGGACTGTAAATCATTTTGGACTTTTGCATTACTACTTTAAGAACTGTTTTTGCATTACCGCTTTAAGAACTGTTCGAGCTGCCATATCGCAGCTGACTTCCGGTTACGTTAGTCGTTTGTTTACTTGTGGGTTTTTTACTGTATTTAATAAATGTTTTATTTGTTATTAAAAAACTGCCTCAATTATATATTCATTGTTGCTGATTTGTAACTATATGTGTGTGTGTATATATATATATACATATACATATAGCTAGGGGTCCTAAGACTTTAGCACAATACTGTATGTTATGTCTTTTCAATTACTAAGAAACATTAATAAGACCTAGCTAATGCAAGGCTAAATGCTCTTTTCTCTGTTTCCCAACTATCTTCCTATTTTATCCAATATGCAGTATTGTGCAAGTGTCTTGGGCACTGTAGCTATGTATATTGTATGTGCCAAAGACTTTTGCACAGTACTATGCATGGAGCGGGAAATGTAAATAGCCAAGCTTCCAAGCACTGAGTCTTTTGACACCCCACTCAATGACTCTTGTTTACATCTCATCTTATTTTCCAATTAACTATTCCTCAATCCACACTAATATATTAAACAATTATATTCATTCCTATCTTGTGTAGAGCTTGTTGAATGTTATTTCATTAAATGCTGTTTGAAAATTAGCTTTGGCTTTATTTATATTAAGGTTTGAACAATGGCCTCTTCCCTCTCGTGGAGATACTTCATGTCGACCCCAGATTAGTGGCAGCTCCCTCAACCCTAATTTAGTTTATATGTTCAAGCACCTATCTTGAGACTTCACTGCATGACTTGCACTGAAGCTTTGATGCAGTGCTGCAGAAATATTTCACTTTTGCAGGTATCAGTTTTTGGACATGATGAAAATTTACTCAGCCCCAGTCTAACTTATTATCTAGAAGTCCTCAGAAGTACTCAAAGAATGCAAAGGTATGTTCAATGTTCACAACTAGCCTCAAAAAAACAAATTACCTGTTCACCTAATTGGTTCTTGTGTAGTCATACTGTCAACAATGAAAAGACTTCTTAAGTGCTTAGTTGACCATAAAAAAAGAAATATACAACTACTTTAGATCAGACTCAAGCTTTGAACCCCCTAAACCTTTGCCCAAGTGTTGTAAACGTGAACTCTGCATGCATATACTGGGATTTTTAATCGTACTTTAATGAATACAAAAAGCTTCAATTATACTGGTGCCCAAGAAGAGCCTAGTGACCTGAGTCAATGACTATCGCCCAGTTGCACTTACATCCACAGCGATGAAGTGTTTTGAGAAGTTGATGATGAAACATATGAGCTCCTGTCTGAGAGGCGACTTGGATCTGCTGCATTTTGCCTACTGGAGCAACAGCTCCACAGCATTTGATATGTCCTTGGCTCTTCACTCAATCCTGGAACTTTGCAATAGCAGAGGTGCATACTTCAGGATGCTCTTCATCAACTACAGCTCAGCATTCAATACTATCATCCAATCAAAATTGATCAATAAGCTCCAAGTCCTTGGCCTCAATACCTCCTTGTGTAATTGGATCTTGGATTTCCCCACTTGTAGACCCCAGTCAGTCCAGATTGGCAACAACATCTCCTCCATGTTCTCCATCAACACAGGCACACCACAGGGCTGAATGCTTACCTGCTCTATTCACTTTACACCTATGACTGTGTGGCTAAGTAGAGCTCCAAAGCCATGTTCAAGTTTGCTTGATGACAACATTGCTGTGGGCTGAATCAAAGGTGGTGGTGAATCAGCTTACAGGATGGAGACTGAAAATTTGGCTGTATGATGTCATAACAACAAAGTTCTCACTCAATGTCAGCAAGACCAAGAAATTGTTGGTAGACTTCAGGAGGGGGAAATCAGAGGTCCATGAACCAGTCTTCAATTCAATGGAGGAACAGAGGAGAGGGTCAGCAACTTTAAATTCCTGGTGTACAATTTCAGAGGACCTGTTCTGGACCCAGCATGTACGAGCAATTGTGAAGAAAGCTTGGAAGCACCTCCACTTCCTTAGGAGTCTGTGATTATTTGACATAACATCCAAAACTTTGACAAACTTCCATAGACATGTGTGGTTGCATCACGGCCTGGTATGGAAATACCAATGCTTTTGAATGGAAAATCCTATGAAAGGTAGTGGATAAAGCCTTCCCAACTATTTAACACAACTCCATGAAATGCTACCGTAGGAAGGCAGCATCCATGATCTGTGATCCTCACCACTGAGGCCATGCTTTTCTCTCACTGCTGCCATCAGATAGCGTGTACAAGAGTCTCAGGAGTCGCATCACCAGGTTGAAGAACAGCTACTACCCCACAACTATCAGGCACTTGAACAAAAGGGGATAATTCCACTCACTTCCCCATCCCACAAACAATGATTTCACTTTAAGGACTCATTATCTCTTGTTCCCGTTATTTATTGCTATTGATTTACATGTGCATTTGCGCAGTTTGTTGTTTTCTGCACTCTGCTTGATCTTGTTATAGTTACTATTCTGTAGATTTGCTGAGTATGGCCACAAGAAAATTAATCTCAGGGTTGTATATGGTGACATACACACTGTATGTACCATGATAATAAAACTTACTTTGAACTTCAGCTGTCATTACCCTTATTTCTAGAGTGGAAAGTACATACCTAAAACTTCAGAAATGCTTCATTTCTTTTTCAGAATTAATATGTACAATTTAATTCAAAGCAAATTGTCATTTCTTAGTCTATCCATACAAATAATTCAAATTTCAATGATTCTATGATATTCAATTATTTTGTCTCTGGTCCTATTGGAAATCTTATAATGTAGTACAATAAGTTTCTTCTCCTTCATCACAAACTAATAAAGCTCCAAATTATCCAGTACATAATACCAGTAAACTGATTTTGCTTTCTAATTTACTTCTGTCCATCTTTGCTAAATCAGTTTTTAACATTCCATTAATTTTAAGCCATAATATTCTTTATCAGCTACATCCATATTGTAACATTAAATATCTTCCAAAAATCTAAATAAACCGTGTATATGAAAAATCCCTTCTCACATTTATTTGGCACCTCCAACAGTAAATACATAGCACTTGTCTTGCAACTTCAAAACACTGGCATCATTGTGACTACTCCTTACAGCCTCTGAACTCAGCAGGGTGATTTCTTTAGCATTTCCTTTGAGGCAATTAAATAAACAGGCTGCATTAATATTAGTGGAGATAATCAGTAAACCAGAAGGCTTCTTTAATTGCAAAATTTTAACTGGATATGCATAGATGGAACTCCCCTGTGCAATTTAACACATTAAAGTCCTCTGCTAGCATTTGTCTCCTGTTGATGTTACCAGTAGCCACTTTTCAAAAGCAAATATTATGAGGTAGACAAAAGGAAGTGTTAATGTTAATCACGATTAGGGAACAATTCATCAATTAAAATGTCACTTCACGCATCCCATCTGAATGCTTCTCAAAATCCCCACACATGAATGGATTAAGCAATTCAACTCTGCTGGCATTTGTGCTATTCAATTAGATCACAGCTGTTCCACACCTCAGTTCTAACAATTTTTGATCCAAATCCCTCATCCACCACAATTTATCAATCTGTTTTTAAAATGTCAATTGACTCTACATCGACTGTCTTTGGAGAGACTGACTACCAGATCTTCATTTGTCCTAATTTGAAAAGGCAGTCCTCATTGCTTTCAAGTTCAAATTCAAATTTAATTGTCATTCAACTATACATATATATACAGCCAAACAAGACATCGCTCCTCCAGGGCTAATGTACAAAACACAGTATATATTCACGCAGCACACTCATTTCTAGCATCTGCAGATTTTCTCTTGTTTGTGATAGGGTCACACACACAGAACACAGCACATATAGTTATGATAACACATATAGTTACGAAGTAATATTTAAGCAGAAGTCCCTGCGTGGCATGACCTGAAGATTGATGGCACATGGGATGTTGTCCTGGAGCCATGTTTCTGCAAGAATAATCACACAGCAGTTCCACATCTCGCTCTGGGTCAGCCATAGATGAAGAGCAATCAGCTTGTCTTACACTGGGTCAGCCATAGACTGAGGCAATCCAACTTGTCTTTCAGGTTCTTGTTCTTTCTTGTTCTCAATCCTAGAGGATAATGTTATATCTCTGTACATAACCTAAAAAATTACTTAATTACTCCCAACATTTCCCTAATCAACTTTCAAACATGTAATGAAAAACCATACTAACCCTTAAGAACGTTGTGGTAACTGAATCCTAACCAGAAATTTTATTTTCTTATTATCTTCTAACGCTTACCTTTGCTTAATCAGTTTTAAAAATGTTATTTATTTTATTAGATGTACAGCGTGGAACAGGCCCTCCCAGCGCAACGAACCACACCTCCCAGCAACATACCTAATTAACCCTGGTCCAATCACAGGACAATTTACAATGAACAATTAACTTGCCAGCTGGTACATCTTTGGAATGTGGGAGGAAACCAGAGCACCCGGAGGAAACCAACATGTTCATGGGGGTGAGGGGCAAGCTCCTCACAGATGGTGTTGGAATTAAAGTCTGAACTCTGACACCCCAAGCAGTAACAGTGTCACGCTAACCTCTACACCATCATGTAGTGTAGTTCTAAACGCAAATTCTAAATTCTAAACTCAAGGAATTATATGCTCACAGAGACACAATTCTGTAGATGCTGGAAATCTTGAGCTACACATACAAAGTGCTGGAAGAACTCAACAAGTCAGGTATAATCTATGGAGCAAAATTGGGCCAAGACTCTACATCTGAACTAGACAAAAAGGGAGCAGAAGCCAGATTGAAAAAGTGGGGGAGGAGAGAAGCACAAGCTGGCACGTGATAGGTAACACACATAAAATGCTGGAGGAAGTCAGCAGATAAATCTAAATGAGGGAAAAGGTAAGGGGGAAGGAACCTGCTCAATAGGTTCAACCTGCCTTTTTAGTTCAATGCATTAACTCTTATGAAAAATACGCATGCTGTGTCTGCCAAATAAATTATTATGCAGTTCCTACATGAAAGTCACAGTTGCAAGTTCATGTAATGTAATCAAATGCAAATGCCTTCAGTGGTGGGAAACTGGATTATAATGAGCCAATAGTTGATTTGGGCTGCACTTGATCACAGCATATATGCAATGTGGATTTAATGTAAGCCTGTTATGTACCAGTAAGGCCTATTTCACTGTTGTGACTGGTTAAAACAGAGCCACACAGAAGCTGTAACTGGGAAACATAACAACCTTAATACACACAGCAAACCTCCAGGAGAGGGTCCACGAGAATCTCACTCTCCTGACATAATGTTTTATACTTATACAACACAAAGATAACAGTAAATGATTAACCACAGTTTCATTGCTATCATCACCTACTTAAACATTTTAGAATCAGAATCAGGTCTAATATCAGCAGCATATGTTGTGAAGTTCATTATGTGACAGCAGTTCATTGCAATACATATTAATAAAATCTATGAATTTACAGAATTACATACAGTATTTACAATGGCAGCACATTACAACTAGCAGAACCCTGATGAATAATTAATGAGTGTGTTTGTTCCAAAAGCTTCTGAGTAGAAACTGCAAAAACCCAAAGTATACTCCTTTTGTTACAGTGTTGATGGATGCAGCCATGAATATACAGCCAACCAGAAGGTTAAGTGAACAAAACAGATTCTGTCCTGAACCATGCCTTCAGTGGCAGGTTTAGCAATGCACAAATAACAGGTACATACATCCATTGTATTTCCCTATGTAGTGTCAATGGGACAGAGAATATCCCACTTCTTAAATTCGTACTTTTTAAACTTGAAGAATATACTTTCATTTGCTGCCCTTTCTGTCAGTGAATTCTGAACCCTCTACAGTTCTTTGAATGAAAGTTTTTAGCTACAACTCTTCTCTAATCCTTCTCCCTCTCTGGTTTATCAGCCACTCAGCGAAGGGGAATATGTACAGTACTTCCTAGTTTCTGTGCCTGCTTTTGAACATATAATTTCTTTATGCTCGTTGAAATAAGTTACTCCTTATCTTTGTTCTGGACTTTATAGCAAACTATCAAGTTAGATCTTCCCTCCATGAAAATGTAAAGATGCTGGTTGATTCAACTGGTTCATTAGGTTTAAACTGATGAATAGGAGCTGAATTGTTTGTTAAATTGCGGTTCCATTTAATGCTACACAGGTGGTATGGAACAGAGACCAGGAGGGCTTAGTGGGAGCAACATTTGTGATGAGTCATTTGTACTAATTAGAACTTGCAATTTACAGTATTGAGGAGAAATGGAAAACCAAGCAAAGCAAATGCACAACCTCAGGTATCTATCTATAAAGGATTACTGTCTGGGTGCCAACCTAAGATCAAGTATAAACAAAGATAAGGCAGAAAAGTACTTCTTTAGGGCTGTAGCCCACAGACCTTTAGCACCAACCTGGTGCTTTCTGAAAAAGGATATATATTTTATGCATAAAGGATAGGAAAGATGTCTGAGAAGAAAACTTCTATAGAAATTGCTTGTTTCTGTATACAATTAGAGACTGATGTGGACTTCCATTCATGAATTTTTTGTGCTATCATTGGCATAAAGGGAGCTAATTTTTCAAAAATTTCTGTGCCTTCTCTAAGAGCACTCTGGTGATTTCTCCAGAAATGGTGACCACAGGAGAGTAACCCCTAGCTGAAATGTTATTTTTGCTCTGCTCATTTTTCCCCTTTCTATATTTCTATGGCAAGCCAAGGTTAGCAGTGGGCTGGAAGTAGCAATCAGATGCAGACAAGACAAAGTCAAGTCTCAATAGGTAAACTTAGAGAGTTTATACCTGAAACCCCTTTTCACCGGGTGTCTCTGGAAATGTGGCTTGTTAGCCCCTTGCCAACAGCCACTCCACTCCGCAGTGAGAAACCCACCTTTCTCAGGCTCCTTACATCTAGGGTGTATATGACCTTCGTCCCGCTAAACCCATGAGGTTGGGATGTCTTGCCCATCCAAATCCCGGTTTGTGTGAATGTTGTAATTTACTGCCCACCCCCCCACCTGCAATTGCCTATTGGCCAGGCATAGCAGATCATACATTACACACAATTATAAAGGAAGTATTTTTATGTACATTAACTTAACCAAAGAGTTATTAAAGAAAAGAAACAAAAAGGGCCCATGATAATTAAACAATCAAATTCGTGCATAGTTTGGAGCTCATCTTGAAGTTGTCTGTAACTCATGTGCTGGACCCTTGGGTTGCGTGAAAGTACACACCACCTTTCGAATGTCGCTCAAAATCCATCTCGAACAAACGGGTTCTCCCACAGGTGTATTGGTCCTTCTTCCTTGAAGCCATTCATCTGCACAAAGCACCTTGTGCAACAGGGATGATATCCTCAGCCTTTTTCCCTCCTGTCCTCTCTCAGCTACCGCCAAAAAAGACCTCGACCCACACCAGTGTCCCTCACAACACCTCTCCACCCAGCATTCTCTAGAAACTTTCTTCCAATTCCACCATCCTGATTGGCTGACACCACATTCCCAAGTTGAACAACGAAGCCTCATATCTCAGCTGAAACCCAGGCAGGTTAAAAGCAGAACAGACTGCTCTCACAGAACTGCTAAAATAAAATAGCTACAGCACAGCAGTAAAAATCTTCGCCAGGGTGTTACATACCCTTTTAAAAGAATGTAGCAATTAATCAGAATCAGGTTTATTATCACCTGCATGTGTCGTGAGTTAACAAATTTCATGACACATGCTGATGATAATAAACCTGATTGTGATTAGAAGCTAGAATAACCATTTTGGCTTCTTAGGTGTGATCTGCCATGCAACAGGATCATTGCTGTACTACCATTTTACCACAATTCTGACCACTTGCTTGTTACGTGATCAGGTTTGTGGTAAAGAACACAGGTGCAGCCCAAGGATGTGTGCTTAGCCCCATGTTTTACTCTCTTTATACTTGAGATTGTGTGGCTATGTACAGCTTCAATGTCATATTTATGTTTGCTGATGACACCACTATTGCAGGGCAAATCAAAGCTGTTGACAAATCAGCAAAGAGGAGGGAGATCGAAAAGCTGGTTACGTAGTGCAATGGAAACAGAGAAGATCAGTAGTTTTAAATTCCTTGGCTGTAAGACCATAAGATAAAGGTGCAGAATTAGACCATTTGGCCTGCTCTGCCATTTCACCATTGCTGATCCATTTTATCTCTCAGCCCCAGTCTCCTGCCTTCTCCCCAAATCCCTTCATGCCCTGACAAATCAAGAACCTATCAAACTCTGCCTTAAATATACCCAAAGTCTTGGCCCCCACAGCCGTCTGTGACAACAAATTCCACAGGTTCACCACTCTTTGGCTAAAGAAATTCCTCCTCATCTCCATCCTAAAAAGATATCCCACTATTCTTAGACTCTCTGACCATAGGAAACATACTTTCCACATCCCCTCTATCGAAGCCTTTCAATATTTGATAGGTTTCAATAGAGTCACCTCTATCACTATAGCAGAGGAATTGTCCTGGGACGAGGACATGTCATCATAATGAAAACATATCTACTCTCTTCGAGGTTTGCGTAGATTCAGCATGTACCAAAATCTTTGACAAACTTCTATAGATGCACAGTGGAGTATTCTTACTGATTGCAACACAGCTGGTTTGGGAACACCAATGCCCCGGAGGGAAAAGGCTATAAAAAGAGATGGAAACAGCTAAGTCCATCATAGACAATGCTCTCCCTACCACTGAGGACATTTACAAGGAGTACCATCCATCCATCAAGGACCCCCACCATCCAGGTCACATTCTCTTCTTGCTACTACCATCAGGCAGGATGTACAGAATCTTTTGGTCTCATATTACCAGGTTCAGGAACAGTTCTTACCCTGTGTAGGGGCTATGCATCTGTTCTCTATTCCCATTGTATTCTGTGCTGTGTGTTTATTATGTTTATTAAGGTAACTAGTCACATGAGTGGGGGTGTGTTAAAAGTGAAGGGAATAAGTTACATCTTCATACTTTGCTCATTGTAGGTTTTAGTGGCTGGGGACTGATGGATGTTGTATCTTTTGTTGACTGCTCAGTGATGCTCAATTACTCTTTGATTACACTTGGATACACTTATGTTTCATCGCTTCAAGGTTGTATGTTCGCTCATTGCTAATAAAGGATTGAATACATATCCTCAGCTATTGGAGCAATCATTATTGGCATGAGGCTATGTCATGCAAGTATAACAAATCTGTAGGGTGAGCCCATAAAGACATGAAAGGAAATAACAAGCATAGTGATGCAACGACAATGTATCGCATCTCTGCCTAAAAGAGAAAGACAAATCTTCGATGGGAATCCATTGTAGTATGATTAACATGAGGGCCTTCAAGAATAGCATTGAAGGAAAGCCTAATAATTATGGTGAACCTCTCTATTTCCTCAAAGATTTCACTAGAGGTTACCCTAGAGAGCTTGTCAAAAGTTGCCAGTGGACCGGCCTGGAGCAAAATAGATAAAGGCCTTAGATTTACCACAGGAACATTTTGGTGCTGAGCACAAAATTGCTGCGGCCTACATGGAAAAGGCTCTTCTTTAGCCACATATCAAATCAGAAAACATGAAAGATCTTCAAGATTACAGTCTTTTTCTTAGAGGCTGTTGCAATGCCATGGAAGACATGTAGAGTTGGTATGTGAGAGTTGGACATACCAGCTAATATGAAGATCGTCATAAATAAATTGCGCAATAAACTTCAGGGGAAAATGGAGAATGGTGGTCTATAAACTGCATGAAGGGCACGACTGTAAGATTACTTTCACTGACATTGTTGATTTTATTGAAAACAAGCAAAAATTGCTACTCATTCAGTGTCTGAGAATAAATACAATGCTATATTGCTGTCAGTAAGCAAAGGTGTGAAGAAAATTGGATCACAAATTCATTCTCAAGCTAATGGAAGCAGTTTTGCCTCTATTGTGGCTGCTGTGGCAAGTGAATCTACAATTGAGTTCGGTACTGATGAAAAGGGCGCAGATTTGAGACAAGCTGTGAATGAAGCAAACACAGCACCAAGTACCACCTTGGTATCTAATGTCCTTACGGGGTCTGGTGGTCATGATTGTAAACTTCCTATGGTTCCAGTTCAGGTGAAGTCTATCTAAAAAGAGTGACAAGGCAGTGGTTCCTTATGCTTTCCTAGATCAAGGCAGTAGAGCAGTATTCTGCAGAGTGAGCCTCATGAGTAAGCTCAGTCTGACCGGAAAAGAAACACACATTCTTTTATGCTTGATAGGTCAAGAGAAGGTTGTGAGTAGCTATGTTGTTTCAGGATTGGAAGTTTCTGGCTTTTTCTGGCTTAGATAGTGAAAACTATTGTGAACTACCTAACATCTATCCATAAAGGGAACATTCCTTGTCAGAGAGATCTTCAGGAATGGTTTCACCTGAAGCATATTCATTTGCCAGAAATTGAATTGAGCTGCTAGTCGGGGTGAATGAGCCTGAGGCATTGGAGCCATTGTAAGTGCTTTGCATTGTTAATGACAGACCCTAGGCAATCAAAACAATGCAGGTTTGGATTGTTAATGGACCATTGAAAGGAGACTATACTGATGGAAGACACTATGCTCAGCCAGGGCTGAGAGTTAAATGGGACCACTTCTGTGCTTGGATGAACTTTGATAGCAGCAGTTCAAATCAGATTTTCCTGAATGCAATCAAGAGGAACAACCTGGTTTGTCAGGAGAAGATTACAATCCAGGATAGACTGCTTAACAAAAGAGGAAGCTTGTGTAAATGTTGAGATTTCATGTCTCCTGTGTCTTGGTAGCATGTAGTTGCAATTATTCTAGTATAATAGTTATGGGCTTGGAATATAGGAGCCATGCATCTGCTCTCTATCTTCATTGTATTCTATGTTGTGAATTTATTGTGTTTTTTCATGGTAACTAATCACATGGGTGGGGACGCGGTAAAAGTGATGGGAATAAGTTACATCTTCATGCTTTCTTCATTGCAGTTTGTAGTAACTGGAAAGTGACGGACGTCATGTCTCTTTCTGACCTCTCAATGATGCTCAATTATGCTTAACTTACACTAGGGTTATGTTTAACTTTCATCACTTTAGGATTGTATATTCGCTAATTGCTGATAAAGGAAAGAATACATATCTTTGACTTTTGGTACAATCGTTATAGGAGTGAGGGTGTGTCATGAAAATATAACAAATCCATAAGGCCACCAACAGTGGCAATTGCTTTGGTTTTTCCTTTGGTTTGCTTCGGCAGCTGCACCCTACAGCCATCAGGCTCCTGAATTAATATAGATAGCGTTATTCAGTACATGCTGAACAGATCCTATGACCCACAGGCTCACTTTCGAGGAACGTTTACAACTTATATTCTCAGAACTATTTTTATTTGCAGTTTGTCTTGTTTTGCATATTAGTTGTTCATCCTTGTCTGTTTCTGTATAGTTTTTTTTTGCAAAATTCTATTGTATTTCTTTATTTCCCTGTGAATGCCTGCTAGAAAAGGTAGTATATGGTAACATATATGGTAGAACACTTGATATTAAATTTACTTTGAGCTTCTGCTAACTGAATAAACTGATCAGACCCTGCCTGCTATTGAAGCATCTACTAATTCTGTGACTGGACTCACAAAAGAAAAGAACCCTAAATTCACTCTAATGTAGCCAAAAACATTCCTTACAATCACAGGACATAGAATATAGAACAGTAAAGCAGAGTACAGGCCCTTCAGCCCATAATATTGTGCCAACCTCCTAATGTACTCCAAGATCAATCTAATGCTTCCCTCGCACATAGCCTTCCATTTTTCCAACTATAGCTTATCTAAGTGTTTCTTAAATCTCCCTACCACCATCCTGGCAGTGCATTCTATGCACCTACCACTGGCTGTGTAAAAATCTTACCTCTGACATCTCACTATACTTTCTCCTAATCACCTTAAAACGATATCCTTTTGTTTTAGCCATTTCTGCCCTGGAGAAAAGCCACTAGGGGTCTGCTGTGTCTATACTTCTTTCCAACTTATTGACATCTTCCAGATGGCAAATCTTTAAAATTATTTGTCATTTTCTACACCTTCTATTTGTTCATTTTGTATTGTTTCTTTTACAGAAACTGTTGGTGCCTGTGAAGTCTTGATCGAAGGATCCAATGCTGTGCTGTGTCTGGAGAGTTGCCTTGTGCAGATCAGAGATGAGAACTCAAAAAGGACCAAGAACACAAGCTGACTCAGGGGAGAAAAGCAAAGAAAGGACTTAAGGTCATGAACGACTCTATCTCGAAGCAGTGAGGAAGATGGAAGCATCGCGGTGAAGATGTTCGGACCAGGTCAGCGAGCGCTTCCGACAGAGACTGCCAGTTTGACCGTGTTCAGACCCGGTCAGCAATCACACTGAACAGAAGCCAGAGGGTCAGTGATCGCTCCCAATGGGGTCAGAGGGTCAGTGATCACTCCCAATGGGACCAGAGGGTCAGTGATCGCTCCCAATGGGGTCAGAGGGTCAGTGATCACTCCCAATGGGGCCAGAGAGTCAGTGATCACTCCCAATGGGACCAGAGGGTTAATGAACACTCCCAATGGGGTCAGAGGGTCAGTGATCACTCCCAATGGGGCCAGAGAGTCAGTGATCACTCCCAATGGGACCAGAGGGTTAATGAACACTCCCAATGGGGTCAGAGGGTCAGTGATCCCTCCTAATGGGGCTACAGGGTCAGTTATCACTCCCTATAGAGCCAGAGGGTCAGTGATCACTCAAACAGAAGCCCACAATGGAGGCCACCATTTGGACCAGGCATGAGTTCTGAGTCTCGGAAGGACTGTTTGATGTTCTGAGTTTTATGTGATTGGACTCAACTTTATATCAGTCTCCTTCAGTTTTTATACAGTTTGTTTCTTGCGGCTGATTGGCGGTGGGTGATCTGTAAGGTGTGTGTGTGTGTGTGTGTGTGTGTGTGTGTGTGTGTGTGTGTGTGTGTGTGTGTGTGTGTGTGTGTGTGTGTGTGTGTGTGTGTGTGTGTGTGTGTGTGTGTGTGTGAGTGTGTGTGTGTGTGTGGGGGGGGTGCTGGTGGTAGGTGTTTTTGATGGTACTGGTGCTGTTCTTTTCTGTGAGTTGGGGGTTGGTTGCTGCTGTTGTTTTGTGGGAGAGGGGCTGGTGATGTGTTTCTATTGTTGCTGTTTTTTTCTGCAAGTGAGGGTGTCGGGCATAGTATTTTTTTTCTGAGGAGGTGGGGGGGCCAGGGTTTGTTATTATTGTTGTTCTTTTCTGTCGGGGGGTATGGTTGGGGGTTGTATTTTTGATTCTTTTTCTACGGGGGAACGGGTCAAGGATTGTTATTGTTGTTGTTTTTTCTGTGGGTGGGGGGTCGGGGATTGTATTGTTGTTGTTTTTTCTGTGGGTGGGGGGTCGGGGATTGTATTGTTGCTGTTTTTTTCTGTGGGTGGGGGGTCGGGGATTGTATTGTTGCTGTTGTTTTTCTGTGGGTGGGGTGGTCGGGGATTGTATTGTTTTTTTCTGTGGCTGAGGGGGTCGGGATTGTTATTTTTTCTGTGGCTCAAGGGTTTGGGGATTGCATTGCTGTTGTTTTTCTGTGGGGGGGTCAGGGATTGTATTGTTGTTGTTTTTTTCTGTGGGTGAGGGGTCAGGGATTGTTATTGTCACTGTTTTTTGAGGGGAGGGGCTATGGATTGTATTGATGCTGCTTTTTTCTGAGGTGGAGGGGTTCCGGGATTGTTATTGTCTGTTTTTTGAGGGGAGGGGCTGTGGATTGTATTGATGCTGCTTTTTTCTGAGGTGGAGGGGTTCGGGGATTGTTATTGTCACTGTTTTTTGAGGGGAGGGGCTGTGGATTGTATTGATGCTGCTTTTTTCTGAGGTGGAGGGGTTCAGGGATTGTTAATGTCGCTGTTTTTTTCTGAGGGGGTGGGGGCTGAGGATTGTTTTGGTTGCTATTTTGTCTGAGGGGTGGGGGTCATGGGCTGTTATTATTGGTGATTTTTCTGGGGAGGAGTCTGTTGCTGTTTTTGTCTGAGGGTGTGGGATTTGGGATTGTTATTGTTACTGTTTTTGCTGAGGTGGAGGGGTAATGGATTTTTTTCTGTGGGTGGGGGGTCAGGGATTGTATTGTTGCTGTTTTTTCTGTGGGTGGGGGGTCGGGGATTGTATTGTTGCTGTTTTTTCTGTGGGTGGGGGGTCGGGGATTGTATTGTTGTTGTTTTTTCTGTGGGTGGGGGGTCAGGGATTGTATTGTTGCTGTTTTTTCTGTGGGTGGGGGGTCGGGATTGTTATTTTTTCTGTGGCTCAAGGGTTTGGGGATTGCATTGCTGTTGTTTTTCTGTGGGGGGGTCAGGGATTGTATTGTTGTTGTTTTTTTCTGTGGGTGAGGGGTCAGGGATTGTTATTGTCACTTTTTTTCTGAGGGGGTGGGGGCTGAGGATTGTTTTGGTTGCTATTTTGTCTGAGGGGTGGGGGTCATGGGCTGTTATTATTGGTGATTTTTCTGGGGAGGGGTCTGTTGCTGTTTTTGTCTGAGGGTGTGGGATTTGGGATTGTTATTGTTACTGTTTTTGCTGAGGTGGAGGGGTAATGGATTTTTTTCTGTGGGTGAGGGGGTCGGGATTGTTATTTTCACTGCTTTTTCTGAGGGGAAGGTTTGGGGATAACATTATTGCTGCTCTTTTCGGCGAGGGAGAGGCTGGGGATTGTTATTGTTGCTCTTTTTTTTCTGAGGGGGATGGGTCCGGGATTGTTATGATTGCTGTTTTTTCTCAGGGGAAAGGCTGGGGATTGTATTGTTGTTTTTTCTGAGGGGAGGGGGTCGGGATTGTAATATTGCTGTTTTTTATGAGGGGGCATTGGTGATTGTATTGTTGCTGTTTTTTTCTAAGGTGAGGGGGTCTGGGATTGTTACTGCTGTTGTTTTTTTTGATGGGGAAGGGATCAGGGATTGATTTGTTTCTGTTTTTTTCTAAGCTGGTGGGGGTCAAGGATTGTTACTGTTGCTGCTTTTTCTGTGGGCGAGATGTGTGGGGAATGCATTTTTTTCTGATGGGGAGGGCGGTCGGGGATTGTTACTGTTGCTATTTTTTTCTGAGGTGGTGGGGATCAAGGATTGTTACTGTTGCTGCTTTTTCTGTGGGCGAGATGTGGGGGGAATGCATTTTTTTTTCTGATGGGGAGGGCAGTCGGGGATTGTTACTGTTGCTATTTTTTTCTGAGGTGGTGGGGATCAAGGATTGTTATTGTTGCTGCTTTTATCTGAGGGGATGTTGGGGATTGTGTTGTTGCTACTTTTTTCTGTGTAGGGGTTCAGGGAGTCTGTGTTCTGCGAGTTTTGTTTCCTTCACTTTTTCATCAGTATTTTATGGCTTTCTGGAAAAGACAAATGTCAGAGTTGTATTGTGTATGCGCACTTTAACAGTAACATGAACTTTGAACCTCTGTCAAGTCATCTCATACTCCTTCACTCTAAGAGAAAAACCCTAGCCGCTCAACCCATCTTCATAAGACATGCTCTCTAATCCAGGCAACATCTCCTCTGCACCCTCTCTAAACCTTCCATATCCTTCCTATAATGAGGTGACCAAAACTGAACACAACATTCCAAGTGTGGTCTAACCAGAGTTCTTTGAGCTGCAATATTACGCTGTGGCTCATGAACTTAATCCCTCAGCTAAGGAAGGTCAACACACCATAGCTTTAAAACCACTCTATCAGATTGCATGGCAAAATTGAGGGATCTATGGACGCGGGGAGATGTCTATAGGTGACGGTTTGGAAATACGTCTCCACCAAAGGATATGTAAGGCGCTCCTTCCCTCAACTAGCCTGCAGGTCATCCTTGGACATAATGTATCTCCCAGATCAGGGTCATGTTTAGTGATGGGATAAGTGGTGGATCATCATAAGAGTAGCTGGTGCACGTCACAAGTCTTGATTTTGCAACCACTGATGACAGGCAGACCATCTCTGAAGACTATTGATATATAATGACTAGGGTCATCCGCCTTGTGAAGGCACTGTCCAGAAGAAGACAATGGCTCCACTTCTGTACAAAATTTTGCCAAGAAAATATTGGTCCTGAGTCCATGATCACCCATGTCATACAACACGGCACATAATGATAATGATGAACTTGGACCCCAAGATCCCTCTGTTCCTCTGTACTGCTAAGAATCCTACTATTAACCCTGTATTCAACTTTCCAAAGTGAATCACTTCACATTTTTCCTGATTGAACTCTACTTTTAACTTCTCAACCCAGCTCTGCATCCCATCAATGATCCATTGTATCTCACAACAACTTAAGTATCAAAACCTACAGAGAACTGAGCCATTTGCATCAGATAAAATTAGCGAGGATTGTGCTGGGGCAGCCTACAAGTGTCACTTCGCTTCTGGCGCCGACATATCATGTCTACAGTTAACCAATCCTAACTCTAATCACATGCCTTTGGAAGGTGGGAGGAAACCAGAGCACCCAAAGGAAACCAACGTGGTTATTGCGAGAACATTCAAACTCCCTGTAGCAGCACCTCGAATCAATCTCTGACGGAAGATCATTGTCACTTTAAAGCAAGTGCACAAACTGCTACACGGCCATGCTGTCTATCTACACTATATACAAAACCACCAACTTTCATGTCATCTGCAAACTTAATAACACACCATTCCATTTCCTAATCCAAGTCATTTATAAAAATCGCAAAGAGCAGGAGTCTAAGAACAGATCACTGTGGAACAGAACTGGTCGCTGACTTCCAGGCAGAATACTACCCTCTGTCTTCTGTAGATAAGCCAATTCTGGATCCATGAAGCCAAATTTCCCTGGATGCCATGCCTCCAGAATTTCTGAATGAGCCAACCAAAGGTAAAAGCATTGAATGTCTTACTAAATCAAAAGGCGCTTCCTTCAGATAAAAGAAAAATGGAACCCATCCTTTATTATCACAGGGTGGGTTTCACAAATCCACATTTTCAGCTTGCAACTTCATAGAGTTTAATTGAGGGATTTGTGACAGGAGACTAGCAGGTACTCTTGGGATTTTCCAGTAATGTGCTTTTAATGTGTGAATGCATCAGCAGGGCAAGGTTGCAAAAATGTAGCCCAATAACTCCATTGGGATGACATGTAACCATATTGACAATGATAACTACAATCCAGTTCTTTCTACTCCTTTGACTGATGGTTTAAGTTAGAGAGGAAACAGAAATAAGACGAAAGGAGGAAGATCATAAATTATTAAAGCAACAAAAGAAAAATTAATTAATGTAACCTGTGAGTATTGAATACAGTAGCATCAAAGTTGGAAGCATATTTTATCTTCCTATAATTAGAGAATCACTAACCACTACATCACTTTCAATTATAAACAATCCTTCTGTGTCAGTGAAGTCCTTTTTGTAGCTGGAAATCGAAGCTCCTCCAGGCAAAGATTGGCACTGACCTACTTTTAGTATTGAACATGTAGCTACAGCAATTATATTCCCCCTACTCATTTTTTGTTATTGTTTAACAGCTTCCCGTTCTTTTATGTGAAAGGCTTTCTAGATGATTACTGTGACCTTTTCAGCAAATAAAATATGTCATAAATTTTAAAACTGTTTTAGGAATATTTCAGTAAATACAAGCGAGCTAAATTGGATAGTACTGGGAAATGAGTGTTGGGTTCATAATGTGTGATGATATTGTTCCTATTTAGCATTTTGCAGACCACATACAAAATTTGTCTGCCTGATTATTATCATGGATTCAGCCAGCACCTGGTTCTGTTGATTTTCTAAGTTTGACACAATGTGGCCCTGTTCAGTGAATGATTTGTACTAGTTCAAGCTCACTTTCACTATTTAAAGCCAGCTGCGCCACTTAAAAAGAAAACAGAAACTTAGAGAATAAGATCAGGAGTAGGCCGTTTGTTCCCCTGAGCTTGGTCTGCCATAGTTCCAGCTTTCTTTTCCTATCTCTTGATCCCTCTCACCCTAAGAGCAATTTCTAATTCCTTCTTGAGTATATTTAATTTTTTGGTTTCAAGAGTGTTCTGTAGAATAGAATTTTATATGTTCACCATTCACTGAGAGAAGAGATTACTTCTCATCCCTGTTTCAATTGTGTCCCTTTTCATCTTTCCAGTACTTCCCCACTCTTAGGAATATCCTTTCTACATTGGTTATCCAGTCCTGTTATAATTTTGTAGTTTTCTGCAGAATTGCTGCTCCTAAACTCCAGTGAACAATAAACTCACTGACCCAGTCCCTCTTCATATATCAGTCTTGCTATCCTAAAGATCAGATTGATCAACCTTTGTGGCGCCTCCTCCACAACAGGAACATTCTGCCTCGGATTCGGAGACCAAAGCTGCATATATTACTCATTAAGGCACCACAAAATTGTAGCAAGAGATTCTCTTTTACTCAAATCCTTTCAGTATAAGGACTAGATATTCTTTGTCTTCTTAATTGGCAGCTGCACTTGGATGTTTGCAATGGTGTACAAGAGGACCCAGGTCTTGTTGCATATTCCCCAAGATATATCCCTTCAGATAATTGTTATCAGAATAGACAATTACACATTTATTCATATCATACTGCATCTGCCTTGATTCTGTCCACTTGCCCCTCTTGTTCAAATCAACCTGCATTATTTTTTCTATCCACTCCAAGACTCACACAGATACTTAAATTTGTGTTGTCCGCAAGTCCAGAGATATTACATTAAATTCCTTCATCAAAGTTATTAATATATATTGGGAATAGTTGGGTACTAGCATTGATCCTTTAGTCACTAGTCATTACTTGCCACTCAGCAAAGGACTAATTTACTTCTGATTATTGTTTCCTGACAGCTGACCTATTCTAAATTGAAATCAGTATCTTATCTCATTCCCCTGTGCTTTAATTTTGCAAGTTGAGCTCTTATTGGGACCTTATCAAAAGCTTTCTGAAATCTAAATACACCACAAATACTTAGTGAATTATCACTACTCTTCTATTTTTCTGGTTACATCCTCAAAAGTTTCAGGAGATACATCAAGTATGATTTATCCTTCACAATCCTGTCACTCTTCCCTGAGTGTACTGTTACTGCATTTTTTCTAATGCATTATCTCATTACCAATAATCAGATTATAATGCCCCGTTTTCTCTCCAGCTGGTTTTTTAAAATATTTGGGTTACGTCAGTTAACTCAATCCATCAGAATTGTTTTAGAGTTTAAAACAAGTTCTAAAATGATAACTGTCTCTACATCCTCTTCCTTAATGATGCAGAATTTGCACCCTAGTGATTTATCAATCTTTAATTCCATCAATTTTCCTGGCACCATTTCTCTACTAATACTGATTTCATTTCAATCCTTTCTTTCATTAGAAATTGTGTTCACCATCATTTCTGGGTGGCTATGTTTATCATCTGTTGTGAAGACAGAACCAAAGCATGTGTTTAATTGCTCTACTGCTTCTTTGTTTCCACTTATAAATTCCCCTGTTTCTGACTGTCAGAGATTTGCATTTGTCTTCACTAATCTTTACCTTTGGATGATTTACAGTTAGTTTTTATGCTCTCTGGAATCTTTCTCATGTACTCAAATTTCCCATTCCTAATCAACCACTTTGTTCTCCTTTGCCAAAATCTAAACTTCTCATTCCTCAAGTTTAATACCTTTATATTTTGCTTTTGTATATTTATTTCCCTTGGACCAAATACCATCCCTAATTTCTTTTGATATCCATAGTTGAATCACATTTCTTGTTTTTACTTTTAGACCAGACCAGATGAACAATTGTTGTAATTCATTCATGTACTCTTTAAATGCTTGCTATTGGCAATCCACCATCAATCCTTCAAGTAACATTTACCAATCTATTATAGACAACACACACTTCATTCCTTAACAGTTTCTTCTATTTACTCTAAGCTCTCACAGTGAATGATCTCACTTCCCATTTTCATGCAGAATTCTACCATATCATGACCACTCATTCCCAAGGGTCCCTACACACCAATATTGTTTGATAGTCTTGTCTTAGTGCTCATCATCTAGCCTAGGGTTGTCTGCTTTCTATTTCGTTCTTCACCTTATTGGTCCAAAGCATCATTGTTTCATTCCCATAATTAAATACATTGCATCATTCCAGAAGTCCATGCAGCTTGACGGAGGAGCCAGAATAATGATGAGAGTAGGTACCAGCATTTTCCAAGTGACATCAGAGGTCTTGATCGACAAGGTAGAGTGGAGGAAGGCTGCTTCTCTCCACCGGAGGCCTGGACACTCTCCAGGTACATGTTGAAATGACTTTGGAGGGAGACAGTCATGTAGATGAACAGAAAGTGTGATCACACATGATTGGACATGGCCAGTGACTGTACCCTCAAAGCTCATGCAACACCAATCTCACCTGATCTCTGACGAACAGGATTCACAGATAATATTCATTCATTTACCCCTCTGCATCCTTACAAAGCTTCCATATCCAGCTCCCACAAGCTCCAACATACTGCTGGGTACTCATTCAAACACTCTGTAATATTCTTCGATTGACCTTTTAGGACTAAGTGGCAGAAAATAGTACTGGAAGAAACAAATTAGCACAGGACATGAACAACTCTTAATGAAATTCAGCACATTGTCATAAACTGGAAGATTTATGGTTGATATGCCACTCTAACTTGCCATTAATTAAGTAGGCAATGGAATTGTTGGGGATGTAGGGAGTTTAATGAAAATTAGTGGAACAATGGCATTGTACCTTCAGCCTGTAATCTGCTCGGTTGATCAGACCCAAAAGATGCAGGCCCATTCGAATGTCCAGGAGATGTAGTAATAAGCGAACAAGCACAACAAAGTGACCTAAGACCATGAGGAGCAGAATTAGGCAATTGAGTCTGCTCTGCCATTTCATTATGGCTGATCCAATTTTCCTCTTAGTCCCAACCTCCTGCCTTCCCCCTGTATCTCGTCATGCCCTGACCAATCAAAAATCAATCAACCTTTGCTTTAAATATACATAAAGACTTGGCCTCCAAAGCTGCCTGTGGCAAAGAATTCTACAGATTCACCACTCTCTGGCTAAAGAAATTCCTCCTAATCTCTGTTTTAAAAGGATGCCCCTCTATTTTGAGGCTGTGTCCTCTGGTCTTAGACTCTCCCACCATTGGAAATATCCTCTTCACATCCACTCTATCAAAGCCTTTCACCATTTGATAGGTTTCAATTAGGCTACTCATTATTCTTCTAATTTCAGTGAATTCAGTCCCAGAGCCATCAAACGCTCTTCATATGACAAGTCATTCAATCCTGGAATCATTTTTGTGAACCTCCTTTGAACCTCTCCAGTTGCAGAACATCCTTTCTAAGATAAGGGGTCAAAATCTGCTCACAATACTCCAAGTGAGGTCTAAACGGTACTTTATAAAGTTTCAACATTACATCCTTGCTTTTATATTCTAGTCCCCTTTAAGCGAATGCTGACATTGCATTTCCCTGCCTCACCACAGATTCAACCTGCAAATCAACCTTTAGGGAACGCTGCACACAGACTCCCAAGTTCCTTTGCACCTCAGTTTTTTGTATTTTATCTCCATTTAGAAACTTGTCAACCCTTTCATTACTTTTACCAAAGTGCATGACCATACACTTCGCAACACTGTACTCCATCTTCCATTTCTTTGCCCATTCTCTTAATATGTCTAAGTCCCTCTGTAGCCTTTCTACTTCCTCAAAACTATCTGCCCTTCCACTTACCTTCATATTGTCTGCAAATATTGCAGCAAAGCCATCAATTCCATTATCCAAATCATTGACATTAAGCTTAACTTATTATCATAAAACAGAAAGCACAAATCAACTACACTAAATAGCATGTAGCAAGTTACAAAGATTTCATGGCTCATGATTCTTAGTCACCAGCTGATTGTTGCCGTCATCGGGGGACTTGCTTGCTGCTGTTGTCGGCAGACCTTTGAATTCTGACCCATGGTCACCCTGAGTCATCGATCGCGATTCCTCGGTCTAGGCAAAGTCACAAGAAGTGAGCGAAACGTGCCTCAATAAATTCAATCCACAAGCATAGCAAGACACACAAAGACAGACAAACACTTTGGCTTTTTGTTCTCATGCCACGGGTGCATTGAGGCTAAGAAAGAATCCAGAGGTTATTAACAAGCCTATAATGTTTAACGTGTAGACACCTTACACGCTGCAAGCTCACAAATAGCCTAAGTGTCACTTGAAATTGTTCAGACTTTCCTCTAATAGTTTTGCACCACAACACCGAGCCAGCATTTACTCACTGACTGAATGGCCTACTTCCATACTGTAGGAGCACAAGCTAGCCAATATGTTTGACCCCAACGGAATATAAGAACTGCTGAGGCACCAATCAGAGAGAGAGAGTGACAATTGACCATCAAAAACAACCTTGCTCTCTCAACATTCACGCATGTTTCAGAGTGTTGTTTTCATGGCAATATAGTGCTATCTGAAACCAATCCTTCAAAGTCATCCTCCATGCTATTTTTGCAGTATAAGTGCCCATGAAGTTTATATTTGCACATTGTTTCAGTGTGTCTAGAGCTAGGCAGTAAGGAGACAGCACTAGTTTGGCATTTGACTCAATGCTGAGGGACACAATAGAATGATGCAAAAAGAATACTGCATATAGAAGGGACTCACAGGAGAGACTCCAGATGCTGAGAAGCAACACACATACAAAATGCTTGAGGAACTCAGCCAGTCAGGCAGCATCTATGGAGAAAAATGAATCATCAATGCTTTGGGCAGAGACCTTATCAAATTCTGATGAAGGATCTCAGCCCGACATGTTGACTGCTCATTTTCCTTCATAGATACAACCTGACCCACTGGGTTCCTACAAAATTGTGTGTGTATTTTGATAAGGAAGGGGCTATAAAGGTGTGTTGGTTGCAGTCACATACCAATTATACTGTATATTAAGCAACTGGAAGCCAGTATTGTTGCTATAACCTGTGGAGTTTCTGTGTGCTTCCTTCAAAGCAACATGAAATGAATAGGAACCACAGCATTATGAAGTTTACCATCCACTTGAAGCTGCTTGTCTGCTGATATCTAATGTGAGTGATTGAGATGAATTCTGCACTGTTGCAGAAATGGAAACTAGATTCCCACTAATGTAATAGTGCAAGTGCAGTGGGCATCACGTGACATATTTCCCATAATGTCCTCTCTCTAAAGCAGACTTACTTTGCACTTTGCTCTTGACCAAGGAGGATGAAGGAGAATCGTTCTTAGATCACTATTGATGGATAGAGATACATGTGATTTTCTGGAGACCTGAAGCAAAGAGAGACAGTCCTTGATTTTTCTGCCCATCCATTCTAGATTTCACAATTGCTAATTGTGTCCCAAAACACCAGGCTTTTGCCTAATCCAAAAATACTCTGTACAAATCACATTATCGACAATTGCTTCCAGTTACAAAACATTCGATTCTCCACTCTAATTAAACACATGTTTTTAGTCAGATTGTTGAGTTTCAATCTGGCATCAAATCAATATTATTCACTAACTGATACCACTCTAAGTCTCATCTACATACTTCTAATTTGTAAGAACATCACTCATGCTGAGACTCCCCTCAATATGATGGACTGTGTGACTTCTTGTTGCATAATTTTGTTCGCACACTTTTCAGACCAAATTGGGCCCCAATGCAGGTAATTCATATGGCCTGGTTGTTCAGTTAATATCTGAGCAGAGTTATGTGCAAGGGTTTGATTAGGTAATAGACTTGTTAGCTGCTATTTTTAATAATGTACAGGATTTTGTGTGGGATGTGATTGTGACATGTTGTGTGCGAGTAAAGTGAGGATCTGATCCAAAATGTCAGCAATAACTCCGATGGGTTGGCAATGGTATTTTGACTCAATAGAAAGATTTGCACTACATCCTTTGTTAACTACATTGAACTTCTGTAGAAGAGACTCACTAAGAAATTTTTGAAGTTTTCCCGATCACAATTTGGGATAGATAACTTCCAGGAAAAA
Organism: Hemitrygon akajei; assembly: GCF_048418815.1. Lineage (NCBI taxonomy): Eukaryota > Metazoa > Chordata > Chondrichthyes > Myliobatiformes > Dasyatidae > Hemitrygon > Hemitrygon akajei. The sequence goes on along the minus strand of NC_133136.1, from coordinate 85,365,202 downwards.
AATCGTGCTAATTGGCCTGAACTTTTCTGGGGCGTGCAGGTATAGAGGATAACGAGGATGTGGAACTTGTTACCAGTAAGCATATCAGGACTGGCTTAAAGACATTCAGTGGAAGCCTGATGAACATATGAAGCTGAAGGATAAGGCCTCAAAGTAATAGGGAAAGTGTGATAGCATTGATTGAAGATTGGCTACAACATCAAAGACAAAGAGCCTGATTATTTTTTTCAGTCTTGGAGGATGCAACTGGTGGAGTGTTCCAAGGATAAGTTCTTGGTCCTCAGTTGTTTTTATTATTGATTTGGAGGGTGGGGAAAAGTTTCAGGCATCCAAGTCTGTTGAAGACACAGAAGTAGACATGAGGGCATGTTGCAATGTGAACAAGAGGACTCTACAACTAGATATCGATAGGTTGTGCGAATAGCTGAAAACTTGGCAAATGCAGTTCATTCTGGGTAAGTGTAAGCTTCTGTGCTTTGACAGGAGGAATCTAGATGTAGAGGATAAGACCATAAGACATAGGAGTGGAATTAGACCATTTGGCCCATTGAATCTGCTCTGCCATTCAATCATACTGATCCTTTTTCCTCCTCCTCAGACCCGGCCTTCTCCCTGTAACCTTTGATGCCATGTCTAATCCAAACCATGTCTAATATCAAGCTCTGCCTTAAATACCCCCAATGACCTGGTCTCCATGGCTGCCTGTGGTAATAAATTCCACAAATTCACCACTCTCCGGCTAAAGAGGTTTCTCTGCATCTCTTTTTTAAATGGACGACCCCTCTGTCCTGAGGCTGTGTCCTCTTGTCCCACACTCACCCTCCATGGGAAAAGATCCTTTCCACATCTTCTCTGTCTAGGCATTTTAACATTCCAAAGGTTTCATTGAGATACCCCCTCATCCTTCTAAATTCCATTGAGTACAGACCCAGAGCTACCAAACGTTCTTCGTATGATAACCCGTTCATTACCGGAGTCATCCTCGTGAACTTCCCCTGGACCCTCTCCAATTCCAACACATCTTTTCTTAGATGAGGAACCCAAAACTGTTCACAATACTCAAGGTGAGGCCTCAGCAGTGCCTTATAAAACCTCAGCATCACATCACTGCTTTTGTATTCTAGACCTCTTGAAAATAATGCTAACATGACATTTGCCTTCCTCACCACTGACTCTATCTGCAAGTTAGGCTTTAAGGTATTCTACATAAGGGCTCCCAAGTTCCTATACATCTCAGGGTTTTGGATTTTTTCCTCGTTTAGAAAATAGTTTGCACATTTATTTCTACTACCAAAGTGCATGACCATGCATTTCCAAACGTAGTATATAATTTGTCACTGTTGCCCATTCTCCTAATCTATCTAAGTCCTTCTGCAGCCTACCTATTTCCTTAACATTACCTGTCCCTCCACCAATCTTCATAGCATCTGCAAAATTGGCAACAAAGCCATCTATTCCATCATCTAAGTCATTGATATATAGCATAAAAACAGAGGTTGTTTCTACATGAACCCCTACAGAACACCACTAGTCACGAGCAGCCACCAGAAAAGGATAATCTTTTTCCCACCTTCTGCCTCCTACCAACTAGGCAATGTTCCAACCATGCCAATAACTTCCCTGTAATACCATGGGATCTTAACTTGCCAAGCTGCCTCATGTTTGGTACTTTGTCAAAGGACCTCTGAAAGTCCTAATATACAATGTCCACTGCATCCCCATTATCTATTCTACATGAAATCTCCTCAAAGAATTCTGACAGGTTTGTCAAGCAAAATTTTCCCTCAGAAAACCATGCTGATTTTATCCTATCTTGTCCATGGAGTAGTCTAAATGTGTTGGGGTCTGGTCTGGAGCACACCTTCCGGGTCTTGCTCCAGTCCGCGGACTCCGGACTCAGGGCCTTGCAGCCAGCTCTCCTGTCACACGGAGCAATTGAATCATCTTGGCTTAAGGAGGTACACCTGTTGCCTATTAGGGGGCAGGTGTTTATAAGGGGCTTGGGGACTGAGCCTAGTTGTGGGGTTGTCCTGCTCTGTACCTGGATTGAATTGTGTTTGTACCTTGTTCTGTATATGCTTTATCTGGTTGGTCTTATTCCCCTGTTTCTCTTCAGTGTGCTGGTCCTGTCTTATTCTCCTTTGCTTGTACTGCCATGCTGTTGGTTGCCTTTCCCAATTTACTGGTGTATCATGGTAGTCCTGCTGCTCACCCTGGACCCAGCTTCCTTCTGATCCCTTGCCTCTGTTGGGCTGGACTACTGCTGGCTTGTGGGGGTTCTGCCCTTTCCACCTATTGCTCCCTAAGGGTTGTGCCCTGCACCTGCCCAGGACTCTGTGTTTCTGCCTGGGAGGTGGCCCTGCCTGGGATCGTCCTGGCCTGCCTCTCACATGCCATGGCATCCCATCCTGTCCTACCCCTAGTACTTCAGTGTCTGTGTCCTGCATTTGGGTCCAATCCTGCCCCTGTTCCTGACAAAATGATTGCAAACAAGCAAAGCTGAGGTTCCATGTGTTCTTGTGCATGAATCACAAAGAGTTCGCAACAATGGTTAGGAAGATTAAATGGCATATTGGATTTTATTGCATAGTGAGTGGAATTTAGTAATGGGGAAATAACACCTACACAGGTTTCTGGAGAGGCCACACTTGGAGTGCTGTGCATAGTTTTGATACCCTTATTTAGAGTCATCCCAAAGTGATTCACCAGGTTGTTCTGAGATGTTGTCCAATCAAAATAGCAAAAATATTTGGATCAATTCCTTTGGTGATTAAAGGAAAGAGGGATAATCTTGTTGAAACATAAGATCCTTAAGAAATATAATGGGGTAGATATTGTGAAGTTCTCAAGCTATATAATTGAAGAGAGAGACTTTGGGTTCAAGTTCAGTACTCTTTCCCAGCCCAAGAATGCCATATGCCTTCCTTACTACCCTGTCTACCTGATTTTGCGTTTCACTTTACAGTGTTTGAAGACAGTTTCAGTGGAATTTTCTCTATTGCCATTTAGAGTAAACAAAGGCTATGCTGGCACATTGAAGATAATTGTGAATTTCATCATCTTTGACTGCCTTCCCAGGGAGCTGGTTTTCCAAGTTACAGGAAATCCATAGTTTTTAGGTTGGACACTTCTACAAGTCCAGCAAAAGACTCCTAAAGCAGATGGTTTATTCTTAGCTTTGTGATGGGAAAGCTGTAAAGAGAAGATGTGCTCAAAGCCTCAGTGAAGAAGCACTGCATCCCCAATGAACCTTAGGAGTCCCTGGCCCATGGCCACTCAAAGTGGAGAAGGCATGTTCAACCTTGTAATGGGAATACACATAGTTCCAGAGCATGCGGTAGAAGAAGCCTCACACGCCTGCCAATCACTCAGCACTTGCCCCTTCAGTAGAGGAGTCTTTGCTTCACCACATTTCCCTCATCAACCAACTCCAAACTGACTAAATTAAACTGGAAGAAAGTCATCCTCAGTTCTCAGAAACTGCTGAAACAGAAGAAGTTGACTGTACCTTTTATAATAGATCATCCCAACTTTCAACTCCCAGTAGCAAATGTTGAGAGCTTTGTGATGGTGATGAAGCATCCTACGGAAGCTTGATGAGAGGTAATTGCCTGGCATTTTTATGACACCTACATTACTCACCATTTACCAGCCCAAACAAGAATGTTAGTCAGGATTTGCCATATTTAGACTCATACAATGGCATCACACTCTGAGGAGCTACAAATGGAAGTAAATGTTTTTGAACAATGTCATGATGGAGGGAGGTCAGTGATAAAAAGTTTGATCAGAGTAAGATAGTAGGACCAAAGACACGGTTAAAATATATCCCTATAGCAATGACCTGGATTGAGATCACTGATCTCCAAGAATCAGAAGAAAATTCCTTTGTGTTAGGTATGATCCCAGCCAGTAAGCAGAATTTTTACTGATTCTCTTAGAAGAAATAAACCATCCTGATCGCAATTGTTGAAGATGTGAGCAGCAGGTCTGAGGAAGGACCTCACCCATTTGCCATAGAGTCATAGCAAACTACAGCACAGAAACAAGTCCTTCAGCCCATCTAGTCTGTGCCGAGCCATTTAAACTGCCTACTCCCATCGACCTGCACTGGGACCATAGCCCTCCACATCCCTACCATCCATGTACCTGTCCAAATTTCTCTTAAACATTGAAATCGAACTTGCATGCACTGCTTGTACTGGCAACTCATTCCACACACTCACTGCCCTCTGAGTGAAGAAGTTTCCCTTCATGATTCCCTTAAACGTTTCACTTTCCGCCCTTAACCCATGACCGCTAGTTGTAGTCACTTATTGCTTCACTTATAGGTTGTGTCTTGAACAAGGTCAGTGAGCAATCATTACTTGTGATCTCAATTTTTATTTTAACAAATGACGCAGATGACTGTCCGCATGCTGAAGTCAGCTCTAATTGTGGTGTAAGTGTTGAACTATCTGGGACAGTAGGTTTTGTTCTCATTGTGCTTTTATTTAAGATGATGTCTACTGGGGCTTGGAACATTCTCTGCCTGAAGACACAGCAGTATGTGTTTCAAAAGAATTGCAAAGGATATAATTTATATAATTTATAGTCCTCAGTATTAAAATTACACAAATTTTGTCCTAGAAAAATCATGGAAAGTCACACTCATGAAGTGTTTTAAGTTTAAATGTAAATATATGTTATGTAAGCCTGGAAATTTGCTCTTTGGTACAAATGTGATGCAAGTCAAAATCACTCTGCTTATTCTGCAGTAATTTACATGAACAGTAAGTTACTTCTGGCAATTTCCTATGAATTTTGTTGACAGTGTGCACTAGTTTGTCAACATGCTACACCATCCCATGAAACAGACCAGCTAATTTGAGTTTCCTACATTTCACTGTGCTCTCTTGAAATTGTTAGAACCACTATTTTTTAAAACCTTTTTTCCCATTGAGCTTTATATAATATTTAATTCAAAGCATTATCTCTGTGTGTTTCTGGAATTAATGATGTCTCTTGATCTGATGTGTTCAGAAAACCTCACTTTCTTGACACACACAAAATGCTGGTGGAACACAGCAGGCCAGGCAGCATCTATAGGGAGAAGCACTGTCGACGTTTCGGGCCGAGACCCTTTGTCAGGACATCTAGTCTAGTCCTGACTTTGTCTAGTCCTGACGAAGGGTCTTGGCCCGAAACATCGACAGTGCTTCTCCTGTCGGTGCTGCCTGGCCTGCTGTGTTCCACCAGCATTTTGTGTGTGTTGTTTGAATTTCCAGCATCTGCAGATTTCCTTGTGCACACTTTCTTGAGATCCTTTTCTAATGAACCTAGCATTATATAGTAAATTTAAAAAAGGATATTTACTTTGGATGCTTTGCTTTATCCCTTTCTCTCATATTTCACGTATTTATACCAGTTTCTATGTATTTTAAGTTAATAAAGATTTTGCTCAACATGGCTAAATCTGACCTGTTTTCAAAACAATATCCGCATAATAGATAGAGCACTACAGCACAGAAACAAACCCTTCAGCGTAACTGTGCTGTGCCTATTCCCATTGTTCATCAACTGGACCATAGCCCTCCATACCCCTACCACCATGTACTTATCCAAACTTCTCTTAAATGTTGCAATTGAGCCTACATCCACCACTTCTGCTGACAGCTTGTTCCACACTTGCAGAAGTTCCCTCTCAGGTTCCCTATAAATATTTTACTTTTCACATTTAACCTGTGACCACTAGTTCTACTCTCACCCAACCTCAGTGGAAACAAGTCTGCTTGCATTTACCCTAGCAACACACTTATAATTCTACTAAATATCTGCTTATTCTCCTGCACTCCAGAGAAAGAAGGTCTAACCTATTCATCTTGTCTCTTAGCTCAGATCCTTGAGTCTTAGCAACATCCTTGTAAATTTTCTCTGTACTCTTTCAGTCTTATTAGCATGTTCCTGTAGGTAGGTGACCAGAACTATACACAATACTTCAAAGTTGGCCTCAGCTATGTCTTATACAAATTCAACATAACATCCCAACTCCTGTACCAAATATTCTGATTTTTGAAAGCCATTGTGCCAAGATCTGTATTTATAACCCTATCTACCTGTGATGCCAGTTTGAAGGAATTATCGATCTGTGTGAAAGACTCTGTAAGAATGGTTAGACACAACCCATCATGCACAATGCCATGTTGACTATCCATGATCAAGCTAGGTCAATAAAATACTTATATATCCAATCCCTTAGAATACCTTCCAATTATTTATCCACTACAGAAGTCAGGCTCACCACCTATAGTTTCCTGGCTTATTCTTAGAGCCTCTCTTGAACAATGGAACAACATTATAATTCCTCCAGCACCTCACTCATGGTTAAGGCTGTTTTAAATATCTTTGCAGAGCCCCTGTCATTCAACTGGGATTGGAACCACAGACAATCTCCACACCTAATATTGGAAGTGAGAGGTAATTCTGACCAACAATAACCTGAGTCTCATTCTAGTGCAAGATCTGTGAAACTTTGTCTTCGGTGGCCTGTCCTCACAATAATGATTATACTTCTAATGGGCAGGGAATGTTAATTCTTTCCATTCTGCACTCTCCTCAATAAAATTATATTCAGAGTGTACAGAAGTGAACATCAATATTAAGGACTATAAAGACTGAATTATATTTATTCAGTTACATTATCTAAAATCTCCTCCCTTTAGGTCATTGTTGCTGACAGGTTAACTACTGAAACAAAATGCCATTGAATTCATTCCTGAAGCTGCTTTCCCTTTCTACCTCATCCTTTTTTAAGAACTTATCAAAAGCCAATTTCTGTGAGTAGACTTTTAACCTTTATTTCTAACATTGTCATCTTGACCATGCTTCAAGTATTTTTATTCAGTAATGCCTTTCCGAATGCTTCACATGTTGATAATGCTATGTATGCCCATATATATGTAAATATCTCATTACAACTACAGTCAAACAAGAACAAATGTGACATTACAGAATCGGATAAGCTCATCAGTACGTAAATGCATTTCAATGCCTTTTACTGCCTGAGCTATTCACCTTCATTTTTTTCTCAGTCCTCATAGTCCACTAGTTTGAAGCAATAACTTTCTTTCTCTCTGTAAAGTCACTGCCAGAATTACTGAGTGATTCCAATACTTGCTGCTTTTAATGTACACAAATCTCAAAATCAGTTCACTTCTGCTTTGCTTCTCATGGGAGACCATCACATAATAAAAATACCAGACTGCATTCACATCTGGTGGCTAACTGAAGGAATCCATAACCCATAATGGTCAGATCTTTAATGGTGGCAAGTTTCAAAGGGTTTCCCAAAAGGGAAAATTGTCCTGACCTTTAAAGAAGAGGCACGAGGAAGTAGATGAAACTCTACAGCAGAAAATAGTATAAAACAATGAAAAAACAGAGCCGAGGTTTGAGAGTCATTTAAAAATTATCATCAGCAGGTGCAAACAAGGAAAAGTAAACCAGAAACAGGAAATCCATCCAGATGTAAAACAGATGTTCAATTCACCATTTCTTATTTCTGCACTACCAACAAAACACAATTTCATCCTCTAGACCTTTGAAGAATACTGATTCATCCTTTAGATTTACTTCTGTCTTTTATTGTCTCTACCTAGCCACTTGGGATATGTTTTTTTTGGTGGAACTGCAATTTATATTCAACAGTAATGATGAAAAATAGGGCATGTGACAGCTCACATCATTACTAACTCATTTAAATATGCCCGCACATTTTTGTCATAAAGAACACATCAGAGAAGGAAGAATTAAATGGGATAAGACTGCCTAACTGACATGTTTCAGCTTTAATGCACAATGTATATTCTGAATAAAATCGGTGTGCTGTGGCATAAATTGTGATGTAGGCATGAGACACTGCATAAATGAGAAAATGGCTTAGAGTGGACTTGGACTGCAAACTAGATATTCTTAGTCACAAAATATTTGGAATAGATAGATATGTTGGCTAGGTACTACAGTGTATAAGAGGCTAAGCTGTTTCAGTTGACTGTTAGATATTTCTCTCTGCTTTCCTTCCTATGTTTCTATAAAAATTATAAGGGAATACTGAAATCACCCTACTGGAAGATTTACCCCAAGGTGAGGGTAGGAACAAAGGCTACACAAATAATTCATATTATACTGCACTAGAATGTGAAATTTGATATGAAGTGTTGGAAAAATTGCATCTATTTATTCCATATCAAGGATTCACTTTAAATTATGTTAATATTAAGAAGCTAATTGTTGTAATGGAGGCTTACAATAGACAGTCAAATAAGATGAAGAATATGTTGACAGGTTTGGGAAAAAAGTGCAGGACTGACAGCTCTGAATAATTGATGACTGTAATTATGCAGAGGTATACGTTCAGAAAAGACAACAGCTTATACAGTACATGGGGATCGAACTGAAATGGCTGGTTTAGGATTGGACACAAATGACCCAATGGACAGCACAACTTTAGCCTCTGGGAATCATTAACCTTTTTTCCACTGGCAGCTGGTCCAATCCTGTATCTTCTAGCAGCTTGAATGGTGGTTGAGTAGACTAACCTTCTTAAAGTTTATTACACCAACAAAACTGAAGATAAGTCCTAGGAAGACACAAAGTACACTGCAGATGCTGTTGTCAAATCAACACGGACAAACAAGCTTAATGAACTCAGCAGGTCGGGCAGCATCCGTTGAAATGAGCAGTCAATGTTTCAGGCCAAGACCCTTCGTCAGGACTAGGAAGTCCTAGGAGGAATGTTGGACATACTGGATTGTAAGGGCATGGAGTATATATTGAGTGTACATATGAAGTATATTTTAAAGCTATCTGTACCACTTGGAATGACTTCTGATACACTGTTGTACCAACTATGGCTGATGGATGGGTGTTTTTAGCCATCAATAAAGGATGTTTGGCTAAAAGTTCTAGCCCAAATACTTATCCTAATAATTAAGGAAGAGCCTACAGGTGGTATACTGGCTAGGAGGGTAGAACATTGTAGCTGAAACAGTAGCAGGTCAGTAACCAAATGGAAGGACAAAGAGAATGGTTGTGGTAGGCTGTGACAGAGTGTGAGATTGTGTAGCTCTCCGCTCTGTACTTGAAATGGATGCAAATCTTCCTGAGAGCAAATGGGATTGTCAAGGTCGTGAGGGAGGATAAGGTACAGTGCCTGTGTTTAAACCAGAAAGCAAAACCATTCCTATTAATGAACACAGATATCTATGAAAAGTCCACAAGTTTGTTAATACCACAGTCTACTGAGGAGTTCTCCTAACAGGATATTTTAAGAATAATGGAGGGACATTTTAATCCAGTGTTTATAGTGATTTTCACAAGTTACCCATTTCTTAGGTGCAACCGTTGACAACTGAGATTGTGGACAAATGGTCTGTCAGATTAAAGGCACTGGCTAAAAGTGCATCTTTCAAGACTTTTCTGATCAGTCTATGAGACTGTTTGGCATATGCTGGAAAACAAGAGAGTGTGTGACAGATGTTCAAGAAACATCATTATCGCAATCACGAGGCACTGTTGGGTGTCAAGAACACCAGGTACTGATTGGCTGCCCCACCAGCGAGTTGCAGGACAGCAATGGAGCTGGATTTGTTGCTCACCATGTTGCAGTTTGCTTCAGCTACCCACGGAAGAAGGCATCGGTGGTGGTACACGGAGGCGTTGCACACTCCAATGGATAGTCCGTGACAATTTTGTTGGGATAGCAATACGCTATTGGACTTTGGTAAGATAGAATACTGAGTCACTGGTTCATTGGTGAGATCAATGATGGGGGAGCTGCGTGCCCTCGCTTGTGGCGCAGGCCAGGGCTTCGTTTATGCCTCGGGATTGCATGTTGGGGCTGCTAAGGAAGGAGACTGGTTGGTCAGAGCTGGATTCTGCACTAGGTTGGAAGATGGCTCCTCCGGTGTTCGCTTGGTGGGAGACAAGCTGGACTGCCTTCATCTGTAGCTGCATTGGAAAATATGAGGAACTGTTGAGGGCGGTTCTTGCAGAAATGTACCTCCAGGATAACATCCATTCACCATCAATCTACATACTGTGACATTCATGGACTTGGACTATATTGTTACTTTTTTAATATTACTTTTTTTATAATTGTATGTGTTTTTGGCTATCATGATTATATGTGCAGTGCGCTGTGTGAGACTGTTGGTTCTGTGGTCCGAGAGGAATGCTGTTTTGTTTGGCTGTATTCATATGCATGGTTGAATGACAATTAAACTTGAACTTGCAGAATAGACCTGAGCATGGAAAGGGCACAGAGAAATGTTTAGCTCAGGACAGAGCTCTCAAGTGCCATCAGGTAGCAAGCCTAAGGCATTGGTCATAAGAGCTGCATAATCTTCTTATTCAAGATTCAGTCATGAAGATGCTACAAGTACCTTTTGGCAGAACTATGGGTAGAAACATGAGGAGGCCTTTCCGTAACTGTTGTGAGGTCTTGAACAGAGGATACTACAAAAATATGCATGACCTTCCAAAGGGTGGTGAGCATCTGACTGGGATGTAAAGAGCAAGGTTGTGGAGCAGAACTTATGAGGAATATCGATGTACCAGACTCTGAGAATTTTACTGTGGTACAGTACACGCTAATGCAATTCACCAGAAATCTGCGGAGGTAATTGTCATCAATGTTTCTAGGGCTTCCTTATCAATTGAAGACATCATTATCAGAATCCTTTTCTTAAGATACTGAGTTATAGGCAAAGATGAGAATATTTGAAGTATTTTTCTCTAAGACAAAGCACCAATGCAGAAAGGGTTCTCCTGTTATTGGAGATACAGCCTATTGGGTTTCCAATGAGGTAGATAGCTAGTTATTATACTGATGGCCTTCTGTGAGCATCAATCTTTTAAGCTGAGGGGCTTTGTGTTGAAAGTATTGCAGATTTGGATATTGACCAACATTGTAGGCACTCCGTAGTGGAATGAGCAATGTGTAATGCCACAGAAAAACACTGGCCTGATGGACTTTAGAGGCACCAAGAAGTCTAGAGATCACTGGCTGAGCCATGCCAGCACTGCTTTCAGCAGCACTAATAAGGTGACCTTCGAGTATGAGACATCGATAGCCTCTGTTCCACCAGCTGGGAAGGCAATCAAAAGTATACCTCAGGAAGAGAGTCATAGAATCAACACCACAGTACAGAAATGTGCCCTTCAGTCCATCTAGTCTGTGCCAAAGTGTTATTCTGTCTAGTCCAATTACCCTGCACACAGACCATAGCCGTCCATACCCCTGCTATCCATATGCTTATCCAACTTTCTCTTAAATTTTGAAATTGAACCTGCATCCACCACATCTGCTGGCAACACGTTCCACTTTCACACCATTCTCCAAGTGAAGATCACCTTCACATTCCCCCTAAACAATTCACCTTTCATTCTTAACCCATGACCTCTAGTTCGAGTCTCATCCAACCTCAGTGGAAAAAGCCTGTTTGCATTAACCCTATCTATGCCCCTCATAATTTTGAATAGCTCTATCCAATCTCTTCTCATTCTACAACACTCTAGGGAATGAAGTCCTCACCTATTTAACCCTCTGCTCTAACTCGAGGGCTCAAGTCCTGGCAATATCCTTGCAAACTTCCCTTGAGAGTGTGACAAAGTCATGCAACTCTCTCCATGAAAGTAATAGCAATGATTGCAGCAGATGCAGCATCACACCAGCACCTTTACGGTCTGAGGAGAGCCCTTCTGAATAGGAATGTACAGCCTTGGCATTCCAGTGAGAAAAAGGAACAAGTGAAAGGGTTTGGGAATAAATGGAAACTCAGAAAAAGAAAGGGGCTTCCCTTCCTCCACCATTAATGCTGCCCTCAACCGCATCTCTTTCATTGCATGCACCTCTGCTCTTACCCCATGCTCCTGCCACCATAAAAGGGATAGGGTTCCTCTTGTCCTCACATACCACCCAGTCACTCTCCGCGTCCAGCACATAATTCCACAAAACTTCCATCACCTCCAGTGGGATCCCATTACTAAGCACATCTTCCCCCCACTTTCTGCCTTCTGCAGGGATTGCTCCCTAAGTGATTCCCTTGTCCATTCATCCCTCACTGCTGATCTCCCATCCGGCACTTATCCTTGCATGTGGTTCAAGAGCAATACCTGCTCTTACACGTCCTCCCTCACTACCACCCAGGGCCCCAAACTGTCCTTTCAGGTGAGGCAACACTTCACCTGTGAGTCTGTTGAGGTCATTTACAGAGTTTGGTGCTCCCAGTGTGGCCTCCTGTACATCGGTGAGACCTGATATAGATTGGGAGACTGCTTTGCCAAGTATGTATGCTCCGTCTGCCAGAACAAGTGGGAGCTCCCAATGGCCACCCATTTTAGTTCCACTTCCTATTCCCATTCCGATACATCCATCCTTGGACTCCTCCACTGTTGTGATGAGGTCACACTTAGGTTGGAGGAACAATACTGTATATTCTGTCATGGTAGCCTCCAACCTGATGGCATGAACATCAATTTCTCAAACTTCTGGTAATGCCCCCCAACTGGCCCCACTTCTTCATTTCCCATCTCGACTTCCCATCTCCATTCCCCATCTCCTTTTCTCTCTCTCACCTCATCTCCTGTCTGCCCATTGCCTCCCTCTGGTGCTCCTTCCCCCTTGTTCTTTCTTCCATGGCCTTCTGTCTCTTTCACCAGTCAACTTCCCAGCTCTTTCCTTCATCCCTCTCCCTCCAAGTTTCACCTCTCACCTGGTGGTTCTCTCCCACTTCCTCCACCTTTGAAATCCACTTCTCATCTTTTTTTCTCCAGTCCTGCCAAAGGGTTTTAGCCTGAAACGTCGACAGCACTTTTTTCCATTGATGCTGCCTGGCCTGCTGAGTTCCTCCAGCATTTTGTGTGGATTGCTCAGAAATTATACCAAAGTTCCATGTATAAGGATTTAATAAAGGATAGACCAGTGTAGGTATAAAGATTGCAATGAAATCACAGGATGGGACATGAAATGCTCAGAATATCCATAACAAATCCATCTATGCAGGAAGCATGTAAAGCAAATAGAGTACTGAAGTAGAAGAGCAATGTGATGCTTGGCCAGAAGGTGTTCACAATGAAAGCAGCAACAGAATTGACCAAATGGTGGCAAAGATGAGTTAAGGGCAATATCCCATCTTTTTTTTTTAAACAGCTGCTCAGACCAACCATTACTCTGAGAAGGAAATTATGTGGCTTGAAAACTTCAGAAGACTTTAATTTTGTTTTGTAATATGCATATCAAACAAACACAGAATACAATTCTCAAAATAAATGATTGATTTCAGGCAGTCAAACTGATTCACAGGTATATTGGCAAAAATAAAATGTTTTGACTAGATGGCGTCGGCGTTCAGCAAGCTGGCAGTTTATTGACAATGAGCTACTGACTTCCATCTCTGTTTTAGTTGTAACTGTGTTGTAACTTGAAACACTGACAAAGTAAATATGTTAAGCTCTAAAATGTTTCGAAGTAAAAGTTGTGGTACGTTTATTATTTAGGAAATTTATGGATTATATTCATTAACACAAATAATTACAAAATATTTCACAATTATATGAACATTACATAAAAGAAAATTCCAGCTGCGTGACAGCAAAGGCGAGGTGCGTGGGAGCATTTTGGTTACTGCGCAGCTGCACATCCATGGAGTTTAAAGGGAACAACGGTTCAGGGGCATAGCATCAGGTAAGCTGGAGATGCAGTTTGAATTGAGACATACAGACAGACAGACATACTTTATTGATCCCGAGGGAAATTGGGTTTCATTACAGTCGCACCAACCAAGAATAGAGTAGAAATATAGCAATATAAAACCATAAATAATTAAATAATAGTAAGTAAGTTATGCCAAGTGGAAATAAGTCCAGGACCAGCCAATTGGCTCAGGGTGTCTGACACTCTGAGGGAGGAGTTGTAAAGTTTGATGGCCACAGGTAGGAATGACTTCCTATGATGCTCAGTGTTACATCTCGGTGGAATGAGTCTCTGGCTGAATGTACTCCTGTGCCTAACCAGTACATTATGGAGTGGATGGGAGACATTGTCCAAGATGGCATGCAACTTGGACAGCATCTTCTTTTCAGACACCACCGTCAGAGAGTCCAGTTCCACCCCCACAACATCACTGGCCTTACGATTGAGTTTGTTGATTATGTTGGTGTCTGCTACCCTCAGCCTGCTGCCCCAGCACACAACAGCAAACATGATAGCACTGGCCACCACAGACTCGTAGAACATCCTCAGCATCATCCGGCAGATGTTAAAGGACCTCAATCTCCTCAGGAAGTAGAGACGACTCTGACCCTTCTTGTAGACAGCCTCAGTGTTCTTTGACCAGTCCAGTTTATTGTCAATTCGTATCCCCAGGTGTTTGAAATCCTCCACCATGTCCACACTGACCACTTGGATGGAAACTGGGGTCACTGGTGCCTAAGCCCTCCTCAGGTCCACCACCAGCTCCTTAGTCTTTTTCACATTAAGCTGCAGTTGAAGTGCTGAAGTGATGAAAACTGGTAGAATTTAAAGTGTTAGAACATCTTCTTTACCAGATCCCACTGGGAAGATGGAAGACAAGTAGCTTGATGCAGTCTGTTGAACTGAGCCTTCTTCAGTTGTTGAAAAGTGTTTCAGTGGTGGAAGAGACAGGCCTTGGGGAAAGGCACAGTGCTCCCTGAGATGTCTGCTGCTCACAGAGTAGAATGGCCTGAACTAGACTCAGGCTTGGCTCGATGCCTGGACAGAGGACTGTGTTATCATATGGAAGTGATTTAAATTGTTTGAATAAGCAGTGCACACTATCAGCTCAGGTTTGGGAGGTACTGATGTCACCTCAGCACATGAATCAAGAAAGACTGAGTTATCTGTACTGGATATCATCCAAAGAGAAAAGTGTCGAGTTTTAGACTTACCAGCTATAAGAGTCAGCAGAAAATGTCCAGTACTTATAAAGGCAAAATTATGATCTGAAACAGAGTGTGTAAGGCAAGAAGGTGGAAAGCATTAGGTAAGAAATGGTTATTATTGGGTTTGTGATATTTTGACATATTTTAGAGAAAATGTAGAATCGGAACTGTCTTGTTAGTTAACAAGGTACATTGGAATATGTTAAGATTTGGAACTTTTCACTGGTTGAGAAATTAATATGATATAATCTAATTATGGATTTTGTAAAAGTGAAAAATAACTCATGAGTACAAAATGCAAGAATAGTCGTATATAAAAACAGCTGGAAAATGTATTTATTTGTATCCCTTATCAAAATAAGGGATACATATTCTTGAAGCGGTGGCCGGCTGGTGGCGTTGTGGCATCAACGCTGGACTTCCCATGTTCGAATCCAGCCGGCTCCAAAAAGACCTGGAGAGCTCCACCAGGGTTCAGATGCCAAGACATGCTGTACGAAGAGCAATCACCAAAAAGATCGGTGCAAAATGCTTGTCATGACGGTGCCCCGACAACTCCACCAGGAGTTAAGGGCACACACACGCATTCTTAAAGTGTTAAATTTATTATATTGTAGTGTCATTCTTGAAAGGATGCAAATAGTTAATAGTTTCATGCACATAGAAGACAGCTGGTAGTTATCTTTGTGACTTATTCTGGCTGGAGTTCTGTGACTAGAGGTGTTCTCCATAACCTAGATGAAAATACGGTTTAGTAAGTTTGCAGATGATATGAAGATTGGTGGTGTTGTGAATTACACAGAAGATTACCAGAAGTTACAAGCAGATCTGATGCAGATATGGGCAGTGAAATGGCAGGTGGACTTTAACTTGGCCAAATTTGAGGTGTTACACTTTGGGAGACCATATGTAAAGGGATAGTACATTGTTAATAGCAAGACCCTTAACAGTGTTGATGCACAGAAGGATATTGGAGTCTGAGTCCAGAGCTCCCTGTAGGTGGCTACATTGGTGGATAGGGAAGTAAAGAAGACATAAGTTCAAGAGTCAGGAAGTTATGTTGCAGCTTTATAATACTCTGGTTAGGCTGCATCCAGAGTATTGCTTTCAGTTCACCAGGTCACCCCATTATAGGAGATATTGAGGCATTGGAAAGGGTGCGGAAGAGGTTCACTAAGATGCTGCTTGGATTAGAGAACATGTGCCATGAGGAACACTTGGACAAACTTGGGTTGTTTTCTCTGGAATGGTGGATGCTGAGGGGAGATCTGAATAAGGTTTACAGGATTATTAGAGGATAGGTAGCGTAGACAGCCGGCATCTATTTCTCTGAGCTGAAATACCTAATACCAGAGGGCATGGATTTTTTATGGTAAGTGGAGTCAAGTTCGAAGGACACGTGTGGTAAGTATTTTATACTGAGAATGGTGGGTGCCTGGAATATGCTGCTAGGTTGGTGCTGGAGGCAAATCCGATTGGGCAATCTAAGACTTTTAGACAGGCACATGAACTTGCTGGAAGTGGAAGAATATGTATATTGTATAGGCAGAAGAAAGTAGTTTCGCTGATTATTAAATGATTATTAATTTAATTAGAACATCATTGGCCATACAGTCTGTTCTTGAGCTATACTGTTCCATTTATAACAATTTTGATTGTTAACTATATGTGGGTTAGTAAATTATTAGCAGCATGCATAATTTTATATTGAACGTAAATAACTAATTACTGAAATATTTGTGTTTTGTAGATTTGAATTATAGGTTTGTATTTTAGTGGAGAGTGTTTCATTATATAGTGTTTATTGTGCACCTAGTGCACCTTGTATTATGACTTCATATTCATTATTGTTGCAGTTATTGCTGCTAATTGAATGTTGTTTGCCACCAATAAAGGATTGGTTAGAAGCTATATCTGATTTAATGGCCTTATTAAATAATAGTATACAGAAGAAACTTTGAACGCTACAGAGTGTGGATGGGGACAAAAGGTGACAAAGAGAACAGTGGAATAGTGGGAGCACTTTCTATCTTTCCAGAAAGATTTTTTTTAAGAAACAGTAATTTCTTCAGAAAATCAGAATAGTTTGGCTCTGTTCATTATTCACTCAAAATAAGTTTCTACATGGGGAAAACAAGCCAGCTTTCTAGAAAAAAATGTGGTTTCATTCCATAAATAATGATTCATTTCTTGGAGATGACGTTTAGTAGGTAATGCATTGGGGAGAGAAGCTGCAATTATATCACCGTAAAATCTTGGATAAAATTGGGACAGAATAGTCAACAGAATAGGTACTTGATTTAAAAAAAACAACTTTCAAAAGGATTTCAAGGTTTGTGTTCCAGGTAAATTGATAGATAATTGTTGGATTACTGCTGCCTTATATGTGCTATGTGAAAGGAAATATTCGGGGATGCTGCTCACCAGGGCTGCACCAGTACCTGAATAAGAAAGGAACTAAAATAAAAGTTGGGCTCAAAACAAATAAAATGCGTAACAAATTCTAAGGTAATAGTACAAAATAAGTTAATGCAAGCAATAAAAAAACAAAAAGTTTCGGATATTAAAGTGTAGATCGAGCGAAAGAATGGCAGGTGGATAAAGCAGAAAAGCAATTTGACTTACAGTCACAGAGTTATGGAACACAACAGCACAAAAGCAGGCCTTTTGGCCCATCTAATCCATGCTGAACTATTAAGTTACCTAGTCCATTTGATTTGCACCTGGGCTATAGCCTCGATATCCCCTCCCATCCTTGTAACTATCCAAATTGCTCTTAAATAATGAAACTGAACCAGCATCTACCACTTCACCTGGCAGCTCATTCCACACACTCACCATGCTCTGAGTGAAGAAGTTCCCCTCATGTGCCCCTTAAACATTTCACTTTTCACCCTTAACCCTTCCAGTATGATAGAGACGTGCTCAGATGCAGAAGCTCTTACAGGGGCCAACCAAAGGGTTTTTTTAAAATGTATTTTGTATGATCGCAAGACCCAGCTGGACATTAAGAACTTAAAGTATTGCAAGTCTACCCCATCAGCATTGGTGGAGAAACTGAAGGAGCTGGACTTGGTGCAGACTGTGCTGCTGCCTGCATCAGAGAGGTGTCGGTGAGAGAAGGCACTGCTCAGTCTAACAGCGAGTGATTGTCTTAGTCACTTTTGTTGTGATCGCAAGACCCTGTTGGGCATTGGTAACTTGGAATGCTGCAATTCCAATTCACTGTTTTATTGGTGAGCAGCAGGTGTGGACAGCGGGGGAGATGTGTGGCCTTGGTTGCCCCTAGGACTAGGCTTCAAAATGCGGTTTTGCCTGTTTGCAGCTTCCCTGGAGAGCAGTGTTAGAATCAGAGTGCTCCATTGGAGTGCTGGAGACAGTGTGATGTGGAGTCAGTGCTGCCCTCCAGTATTCACTCAGCAGAAGACAAGCTGTATTGTGTTCAACTGCAGACTGCTGCTACAATCATGGACTCAGGCCTCCCCCATCTCTTTCAGCTCCATGCATAGATGACCACTCTGACCTTTAAGAGGACCAATTTTGTCCCTTACTATCCTTTTGTTCTTAGTATATCTGTATAATCCCTTGGGATTCTCCTCCACCTTGTCTGGTGCAACAACCTTGTTTCTTCTTTCACTGCTTATGGTTTGCTCCTTAATTGTTCCAATACATTTCTCACACTCCTCAAATACCTCATTCGTTCCTTCCTGCCTATACTTGCAATGTACCTCATTCTTCTTAACCAGGGCTTCAATGTATCTCAAAAGCCATTACCCTGAACCAGTTATCCCTGACTTTTACTTAATTATGATTTTTAAAGTCCGCAGTCAGCTTAATATGCTTTGCAAAAGTATAATCAAATCAAACACTGAGCTGCATAAGGAAACACAGAACTGATGACCAAAAGTTTGGTTAAAGAGATAGGTTTCTCAGTGCCTCGAAGAAAGGAAGGATGAACATGCAGAGGCTCAGGGAATAAATTCAGGAAGCTAAAAGTCTAGGAGGCTTAAGCCCTGGCTGTCAACGGAGGAGCAATTAAAATTGTGGAATCCCAAGAGACAAGAATTAGGATTCATGAATGCCAGAAAGTTGTAGGGCTGAAAGAAAATTGCAGAGACAGAGAGGGTGATGTAATGGTGGGAACTGAAAACGAGGTTTGCAATTTTAAATTCAAGGTGTTACATAGATGCGTATCGACACAGGTCAACCAGCACAGGCATAAGGGGATTTAAAAGCCTACGTAAGTTGAAAGAGATGGTTAAAGATAGGGGAGGACTGATGAAAGAATCAACCTATAGTATATTTTATAAGGATGCTTTATAGCTACTTTTGAACCACAGCCATAGTTTTAATCCAAGAAATGTGGCTTCTAATTTGTTCACAATAAATCTCACAAATAGTTGTATGATAAACTTCGATAACCTGTAATATGTTTTGACTGAAGGATAATAATGTCCAGAATGCATGACAGACCTCTTCCACTTTTCTTTGAACACTTCCATGGGATCTTTGCTTACTCCTGAAAAGCTAGGTACCACCTTAATGTAATCCTGTATAAAGAAAGATAATGAATATTCCCTCAGCACTGTATAACATTGTCACAATAAACAGTGCCTGAAATGGGATATTGATTTCACAATTGCAACAATCCTGAGTGGCTCAGTTGGTAAAACTCAAGGCTTATAATCAGAGGGTCTAGGGTTCAAATCCCTGTTGAGGTGCTGACATTATTTCCCAAATTCATCACAAAATATTGTATTTTTGGGGCAGCATGTTAGAATAGTGGTATTGTAACACTATCACAGCACTAGTGCCTGTTTCAATTCCCACTGATGCCTGTATAGAGTTTGTACATGCTCCCTGTAACTGTGTGGGTTTCCTCCGGGTGCTCCAGTTTCTTCCCTTTTTCCAAGGACATATGGGTCGGTAAGTTAATTGGTAACATGGGTGTAATTGGACAGGATGGGCTCATTGGGCTGGAAGGGCCTGTAACTAAGCTGTATTTTTAAATAGAATAAATAAATAGTAAAAGAAATGTAAGTTCCATCCTGAGCAATGGTTGGAGTATCAATAAGTTCAAAAAGTTGAGGGGTGAACTAAATGGGATGTTTAAAATAATTAATGAATTCAACAGAATGAATAAAGTTAAGCCATTTCTTCTGATAAGAAATCTATAGGAATCTTCAAACCAGAGTGAGGCAATTCATGGACAAGATCAGAAGAGCTCTTTCCACCCAAAGTGAAATCATAAAGTTGCTGAGACGTAGATGGAGCCTATTTGAATCTGCATTATTGCCTAACTCAGCAAGATTGATAATCCCAATTGCCCACTCTTGCCCTATCGTCCTCCCAGTTGGTCTCTATTTAAAATCTGTCTAATTCTGCTTTGAATGTACTCAATACTTGTGTTCTGGCTACTTTTACAGACAGAAACTTAACTAATGTCAAAGTATAAGTTCTCTTAGCATTCCTCCTTGAAGTTTTGCCTACAATTTAAGGCTGTATTTCCAGAAACATTCACAAATAGGTTCAGACTCCCTTTATTTACCCTGTCTAAATGAATTATGATCCAGTATTCAACTGTCTACCTGATACTGAAATGCCTGGGCAGTGTGGATGTGTAGCAAATGTTTTCATCAGAAGTAGAGTCATGGGCCTGAGGGCACAGCGCCGAAAGCTGGTGAATTTTGGAATCCTTTGTCACAGAGGGCTATGGAGGCCAAGTCATTGGGTGTAGTTAAGGCAAAGGTAAATAGATTCTTGATTTCTAAGGGGGTTAAAGGTTATTGGAAGAAGGCTGGACAATAGAGTTGAAAAAAAACCTCAACCATGATTGAATGAAGGAGCAGCTCAATGGACTAAATGGTACAGGAGTGAGGTAATTCAGCTGGTAGTAACTAGCATGCAATGTTAGTAAGACTAAGGGATTGATTGTGAACATCAGGAAGGGGAAGTTGAGGGAACACACACCAGTCCTCATTGAGGGATCAGCAATGGAAAGGGTGAACAGTTTCAAGTTCCTGGGCATCAGCATCCTGGAAGATCTATCCTGGGCCTAACATATGGATGCAATTACATTGACTGCTATATTTCATTGGGAGTTTTAGGAAATCTGATATTTCACCAAAGACTCTAGCAAATTTCTACAGATATACCATTCTGACTGGTTTCGTCACTGTCTGGTATATGGAGGAGCCACTGCACAGCATAGGAAAAAGCTGAAGAGAGTTGCAGACTGAGACTGAGACCGGCATCCCCAGCATTGAAGCCATCTTCAAAAGGCAATGCCTCAAGAAGACGGTATCCATCACTGAGAGCCCCCATCATTTCCTCTGCTATTAGGGAGGAGGTACAGGAACCTGAAGATGCACACTCAACATTTTAGGAACAGTTTCTTCCTCTCTATTATCAGATCTCTGAATGGACAATGAACCAATCCATGAACTCTACCCCACTATTTTTGGCTCCCTTTTGCACTCCTCATTTATTTATATATCATAATATATATATATCAGGCAGCACCTCTGAAGGGAAATAAAAAGTTGACGTTTCAGGCCGAAACTCTTCAGTCCTGACGAATTGTCTTGGCCTGATTTGTTGACTGTTTACTCCCCTCATGGATGCTGGCTGACTTGCTGACCTCTTCCATCATTTTTGTGTGTTGCTCAAATTCCCTGCATCTGCAGAATCTCTTTTGTTTATGCATTCTGAGGAAACTGGATAGTTCCAAACCTGTATAAAAATGATTTAATCCAATTATATTGACTTT
Source organism: Hemitrygon akajei (assembly GCF_048418815.1). Taxonomy (NCBI): domain Eukaryota; kingdom Metazoa; phylum Chordata; class Chondrichthyes; order Myliobatiformes; family Dasyatidae; genus Hemitrygon; species Hemitrygon akajei. The sequence continues at coordinate 85,343,493 of NC_133136.1, read as the reverse complement.
GGATAGCATTAAATTAAAAAAGTACCAAAACAGGTGAGACTAAAGTGCAGATCAGACAGGAACAGATTAATCCAGACCTGGCTAATCAGAGGACTACCACTCACAGCTTAGAGTTTTAATTATCATGAACTTGTTTTCAGAATATCAATGGCCATCAGAATCAAGTGGCAAAATCTTATGTGGTGCTAGAACTTGAGGCAATGTATAAAATTATGTAGGTGAACTTTAAGACGTTCTACTAACCAAACTACTGAGTAAACTGTTGACAAAAGCCTTGCTGTCTGTTGAAGCTGCTAAAAAATTTTAGTGCAACATTCACAAACATTCATAAATTAAAATTGAAAATGACATTAAAATGATCTTATTTTTAATATAATTAGATTTACTTTTAAAATCTAAACAATTTTAAATATGTGAGCAGAACCAATTAAAGAATGTCACCTACCACGTGTGTGATCATGGCGATTGCCATGACCCGTACAACAGAGGGGGGTAATGTTGTGTTTTTTTTTCATTCACATCATTAGTGGGGGGATATTTTGTTTTTTTTTTCTTTATAATCTATTTTTCTTCTATCTTTCTTTCTTTGCCTGGATGATCGATGGGGAGACACATCGCAACGTGGAGAATTTTAAAAAGATTCCCCAAAGTACCATGAAAATTGAAAAATTAGGTATTATTATAGATTGGAGCAACCTTATTAAAAAAAATGACTAATTTACTGAATTTTTAAAGTTTTAATGTTAATGGGCTTAATGGATCGGTGAAAAGAGAAAGAATTTTAGCATACATTAAGAAAATGAAAATAGATATAGCTTTTTTACAAGAAACACATTTAACAGAGATAGAACATCAGAAATTAAAAAGAGATTGGGTTGGAAATGTTATTGCAGTTTCATTTAACTCAAAGGCGAGGGGAGTTGCAATTTTGGTTAATAAAACTTTACCAATTAAAATACAAAATGTATTAATTGATTTGGCAGGGAGATATGTAATCATACATTGTCAAATTTTTTCAGAATTATGGACTCTAATGAATATTTATGCACCAAATGAAAATGATGTAAAATTTATACAAGAGATCCTTTTGAATTTGGCTGACACACATGATAAAATATTAATAGGTGGAGACTTTAACTTTTGTTTAGACCCAGTCTTAGATAGATCAACAAAGGGTGTTTTAAAATCAAAAGTAGCAAAATTAACTTTATCATTGATGAAAGATTTAAATTTGATTGATATATGGAGAAGAATCAATCCAAAAGAAAGAGATTATTCATTTTATTCAAATAGACACAAAACTTATTCAAGGCTAGATTTTTTCTATTATCAACGAATATTCAAGACAGAGTGAAAAATATGGAATATAAAGCAAGAATATTGTCAGATCACTCTCCCTTGATAATGACAATGATAATGATAGATAAAGAGGAATCGATTTACAGATGGAGGTTTAATTCAATATTATTAAAACGTCAAGATTTTTGTGATTTTATGAAAAAGCAGATTCAGTTTTTTTTAGATACAAATTCACATTCAGTTGATGATAAATTTATACTGTTGGAAGCAATGAAAGCATATTTGAGAGGCCAGATAATAAGTTACACTTCTAAAATCAAGAAGGAATATATGGTAGAAATAGATCAATTGGAAAAAGAGATTACAAAATTAGAAAAAGAATCTCAAAGATATATGACAGAAGAAAAACAAAGACAACTTGTTAACAAGAAGTTACAATATAATACACTTCAGACATATCGAACTGAAAAAGCAATTATGAGAACTAAACAGAGATATTATGAACTAGGTGAAAGATCACATAAGGTTCTTGCTTGGCAGTTAAAAACAGACCAGACTTCCAAAACGATAAATGCAATCAGAACAAGAGTAAATAAAATTACTTATAAACCTTTAGAAATTAATGAAACTTTTAAGAATTTTTATTCTGAGCTATATCAATCAGAATAAAAAAATGATAATGTCAAGATAGAAAGGTTTTTATCACAAATAACTCTTCCAAAATTGAATTCGGAAGAACAGAGGGGATTAGATAGGCCTTTTACATTAAAAGAAGTTGAAGAAGCTCTAGGATCACTTCAGAGTAATAAATCCCCAGGAGAAGATGGTTTTCCGCCCGAATTTTACAAAAAGTTTAAAGATTTACTAATTCCTCCTTTTATGGAGTTAATACATCAAGAGGAAAGAACGCATAAACTTCCAGAATCTTTCCCGATAGCTATTTTAATAGTATTGCCAAAAAAGATAGAGATCTTTTAAAGCCAACATCATATAGACCTATTTCTTTGTTAAACACTGACTATAAAATAATAGCAAAAATTCTATCTAGTAGATTATCTAAATACTTAACAAAATTAATACATATGGACCAAACAGGATTTATTAAAAATAGACAATCGGCAGATAATGTAACCCGGTTACTTAGCATAATTCATTTGGCATAAAAGGAGGAGGAAATGAGTGTGGCAGTTGCTTTAGATGCAGAAAAAGCATTTGATAGATTGGAATGGGATTTCTTATTTAAGGTATCGGAAAAATATGGATTAGGAGTATCCTTCATAAAATGGATTAAAACCTTAAATGCTAATCCCAAAGCTAAGGTAGTGACAAATGGTCACATTTCAACATCATTTCAGTTAACAAGGTCAACTAGGCAAGGTTGTCCATTATCACCTGCTTTATTTGTGTTGGCGATAGAACCATTAGCTGAATTAATTAGAACGGACCCAGATATTAAGGGTTTTAGAGTTAACCAGGAAGAATACAAGATTAATTTATTTGCTGACGATGTTCTGATTTATTTAACAAACCCATTGTATTCGCTGCGTAAATTATCTTCTAGATTGGAAGAATATGGGAAAATATCAGGCTACAAAATAAATTGGGATAAAAGTGAAATTCTACCTCTTACTAAAAGAGATTATAGTCAATGTCGATTAATAACTCAATTTAGATGGCCGATAAATGGTATAAAATATTTAGGTATAAGAGCTGATAACAATATAAAGAACTTATATAAATTAAATTATTTACCATTATTGAAAAAAATTCAAGAAGATCTTGATAAATGGATGATATTACCAATACCATTAGTAGGCAGAGTAAATGCTGTAAAAATGAATATATTCCCTAGATTACAATACTTATTCCAAACACTACCAATACAACTACCCCAGAAATTTTTTCAAGAGTTAAATAAATGTGTGAGGAAGTTCCTTTGGAAAGGTAAGATGTCAAGAATATAGTTGGAAAAATTGTCATGGAAATTTAATCTAGGAGGATTACAACTTCCAAACTTTAAGAATTATTATAAAGCAAATCAACTTAGATTTATTGCATTTTTTTTGATAAAGATAAGCTGGCATGGATAAGAATAGAACTAGATAAAATAGGAGAAAATACACCAGAAGATTTTATATATAAATGGGAATCCAAATGGATACGGGAAAAGAAAGAATCTCCTATATTAAAACATTTGATTGATCTATGAAACAAAATAAATGTTGACATTGAGATGAGGAAATCTTTATTAGCAAAGAGATCTTTAATTCAAAATAAACTTATTCCTTTTACAATGGACAATCAACTTTTATACAACTGGTTTTAAAAAGGGATTAGATATATAGGAGATTGTTTTGAAGGAGGTATTTTAATGTCATTTGATCAATTAAAGAATAAATACAAAATATCAAATAACACTCTTTTTTGTTATTTCCAATTAAGGGCTTATTTAAGAGATAAATTGGGTCAAACAATGTTATTGCCGAAACCTAGTGATATAGAAACTTTAATTCAAAAAGGAAAAATTAAAAAAATTATCTCTTGTATGTATAGTTTGATTCAAAAACAGGCAATTAAACAAGGAATTCATAAGTCAAGACAAAAATGGGAAATTGACTTGAATATTAAAATTGAAGAAACAAGTTGGTCAAGACTATGTCTTGACAGTATGACAAATACAACAAATGTCCAATTAAGATTAGTGCAATATAACTTTTTACATCAATTATATATTACACCACAAAAAATAAATAAATTATCAAATTTATCTGATCAATGTTTTCGATGTAATCAAGAAATTGGTACTTTTTTACATTCTACTTGGTCTTGTTCCAAAATTCAACCTTATTGGACAAATTTAAGAATTTTACTGGAACAAATTATTGGAACACAACTTCCACATAACCCAATACTATTTTTATTAGGTGATATCGAAGGGATAAAACCGAAACCCAAATTGAATAAGTATCAGAAAAAATTCATAAAAATTGCATTGGCAGCACCCAGAAAGGCTATTGCAGTTACTTGGAAATCGGATTCATACTTAAGTTGGAAGAACGAAATCTTCAGCTGTATTCCTTTGAAAAAATTACTTATAATTTAAGAGATAAACATGAAACATTTCTGAAAATTTGATGTCCTTATTTACAAAAGACAGGATTAAATATATAGATGCTCTGAAGATAAAATTATTGGTTATTTGGGGAAAGAAATAAATATATATACTAAAGTTATTATGAACGCCGTGGAGCATGTGGGGATCTTTCGATATCCAGGCATTCTTTCTTTCTTTCTTTCTTCTTCTCTTTCTTTTTCCTTCTTTCTATAGGGATATGTTAGGGGGGAGGGGTAAAGGAGAGGGGGGAAGGGTTGATAACTTTTTCTTCTTCTTCTGTAACCATTGAAAAAAAAAATGTCACCTACCTTAATTTTACACTTCTTCTGTATTATGATAATATCCACTTCCAACAGACTGGAGTCATGTTTCAATTGGTTGTCAGCCCTTCACCTCAATGCAGATTCCCCACCTGAAGTGTTGTGTCGAGCATCAGTGCCCAGTGACATATTTGCCAACTAGAACTTGCCAATTGGTTTAGGACTTGCTCATTTGGATACATGCTGAAATTCTTGCTGGCAGAGCTTAGAAAAACAGAGGGCTATGGGTACCCCTAGGTGATCTCTAATGTAAGTACATGTTCGGCACAGTATTGTGGGCCAAAGGGCCTGTATTGTGTGGTAGGTTTTCTATGTTTCTATTTATACGGGTAAATTCTAGCCAAAAAAGGGCCGGACAATTGCTGGCAAAATGATGGCAAAATCTGACCCATTGAACTGTCAAATAGATTCAGAAGCTATTTATTCTCATTTCCATGTGTTTTTAATTACCCAAAAACTTGAAAATGTTAAGGATGACTCTGATAACTAACTATTGAGAAAACAATAGGCAAGAAATAGACTGACATTAAGTGCTCTACATCTGGTGATGCATTCTATAATTTGGGGGCAATTGAAGCTATGGAAAGCAATGCAATTGGTGATGTGATGTTAGAGTTTTTTTTATACTTTGCATTCATATATTGGTTGCCTAGCCAACTGAAAAATAATCAGAATAGACATGACTCTTTCAGAACATTGGAGCACAACTACTTAATATTTTCCACCTTGCATGTGATAAAACTGTCATGTGGCTGCAATATCCAGCTCTTTTTCTCTCATTGTCACTTCATTGTGTATGCTCCATTATGAGGAAAAACCTAGTTAGCCTAATTTGATATGCTTCAACTCTTTTTGGGGAAGAAAAGACAATAGTCTTTGGAATAGATTTTTAGATAACATTTTCATATTAGACTCGGGATTTCATGTTCCGTAAAAATTATGAAAAAAAAAGCAATTTCTGCTTTTAAATGGTCCAATGAGCTACTACAGCACTCTGTTATATCACGAATAACTTGGTTGACTGTAGGTTTCCTCTTTTTTTTAAAGCAAAGAGTGAGTCAAACTAAGTCAACCTTTATTTATTTTGGAATTATTTCCATTATTTTCCAACCTTTATACCTAAATCTGTTGACTGTATGATTTTGTAAATTCAATCAACCAAATCGTCATATACAATCAGGAAAGGTGGTTGCTCGCACGTTACTCAGTAGGACAGATGGCATTACAGCTCTGTCTGAACCTCCGCTTACCCAATGTCCGTATATATGCACTGTCCAGCAGAGCTCGTCAGATTCTGATTTCCAACACATGTCCAGGAGTTTAAGGGCCACTTATGGTGCCCCTTTCAGCCATAAACTGTGACCAAATAATTATTCTGTGTAGTTCAAGAAGTTCAAAGAAATTCTGTGTCTACAGAACATACCAAAATATGAAAGGCTCGCTGCATTACCAGTCATTTCTCTTCGCACGTGATTTTTACCACTTCCCAATTTTCTTTGTGCTACTTTGAGTTTACATAATTTTTAAAAATATAATTTCCTGGGGGGATTATCTCATAGACTCTGTGCTAAAATGTCTCTAAATAGGCCAAGGTGAGGTGTTAATCTAAAACACCACTACAGTCATATTTAGACCATCTCGGAAAAGGTGCTAAGGATTGTTACACAAAGTAACCCATCCAGCTCTTTGAGCCTGTGCTGCTGTTCAGTAAGTTTAGAAAACTAAAATGTTGAAGCTGTATGAGATGTTGGTGAGACCTAATTTAGAGTAATGTGTGTGGTTATGGTCGTCTACCTACAGCAGAGATATCAAAAAGATTGAAAGAGTGCAGAGAACATTTACAAGTATGTTACCAGGACTTGATGGACCTGAGTTATCCGGAAAGGTTGGATAGGTTAGGACTTTATTCTCTATAACAATGGAGCTTGAGGGGAGATGTGATACAGGTATACAAAATTATGATGGGCATAGATAGGGTAAGTGCAAACAGGCTTTTTCCACTTAGGTTGAACTAGAACTAGAGGTCATGGGTTAAGGGCAAATGATTAAATGTTTAAGGTGAACATGAGAGGGAACATTTTCACTCCAAGGGTAGTGAGAGTGTGGAACAAAATGTAAATCCCTGTGCGTTAACATATTAGATGGTGCCTCACAGCACGTAGAGGCAATCAGAAGGAAATTGCCCCATCATCTTTACTTTCTTAGCAGGTTAAGGAAGTTCAACATGTCACTGAACACTTTAAAAATATTCCTACAGATATACTGTTGAAAGTATCCTGACTGGTTGCATTAAGGTCTGGAATAGCAAGTCAAGTGGACAGGGACATAAGAAGTTGCGGAGAGTAGTGGACTCGGGCAAATAGTTCATGGGCATATTCTTCTTCACCACCTCCCCGCAGGAGGCACTACGTCTAGAGGTAAAACCTCTCAGCAAAGATCCCCATCACCCTTGTTCAGAGCTATCATTAGGCAGGAGGTACAGAAGCCTGAAGTACCACACAATAAATTCAAGAGCAGCCACTTCCTTTCAACCATTCAGTTCTTGTACCAACCTTCACAACCCTAATCACTACCTCAGTATAACGATACTCTGGAGACTTGATACTACAATTAACTTTGCACATTCACCCTGTGATCCTCCCTGTATTCTCTGTATGCTCGGGTTTCTTCACGCATCCAAAAGTAAAGCAAGCTAGCAGGTAAAATGACCACAGTAAATTGCCCCTAGTGTGTCAATGATCAGTAGATTCTGGAGGAGGTTAAGTGGATTGTGCTGAGATTAAGAGAATGGTATTAATGTAGGATCAATGAAACAGTGGTTGCTGGTTAGTACAGACTCAATGCACTGAAAGGCCTCTCCAGAAACCTGATGTCCCACACCACCAGGTTCAGGAACAGCAGCTTCCCTGCAACCATCAAATTCTTGAATTGACCTGCACACCCCTAAAAACAGCTCAACAATGGAAGACTATGCAACAGCTGTTGCACTACTATTGACTTGTTTTTGATAGTGTTTTTGTTCTGCACTGTCTTGCTTTTGCAGTCATTTTCACTGTATGGTGTAATTTTATGTACAGCTTATATGTAATTTTTATTCTGTGTGTTGTCTTCACCTATGTGCCTGTGATGCTACTGCAAGCAAGATTTCATTGTACCTCACCATAGAAACATAGAAACCCTACAGCACAATACAGGCACTTCAACCCACAAAGCTGTGCTGAACATGTCCTTACCTTAGAAATTACCTAGGGTTACCCATCGCCCTCTATTTTTCTGAGCTCTATGTACCTGTCCAGGGGTCTCTTAAAAGACCCTATCATATCCGCCTCCACCACCGTCGCTGGCAGCCCATTCCTCGCACTCACCACTCTCTGTGTAAAAAGCTTACCCCTGACATCTCCTCTGTACCTACTTCCAAGCACCTTAAAACTGTGCCCTCTGATGCTAGCCACTTCAGCCCTGGAAGAAAACCTCTGACTATCCATACGAGCAATGCCTCTCATCTTCTTGTACACCTCTATCAGGTCACCTCTCATCCTCCGTCGCTCCAAGGAAAAAAGGCCGAGTTAACTCAACCTGTTTTCATAAGCATTCTCCCCAAAACAGGCAACATCCTTGTAAATCTCCTCTGCATCCTTTCTATAATTTCCACATCCTCCCTGCAGTAGGCGACCAGAACTGAGCAGAGAACTCCAAGTGGGGTCTGATCAGGGTCCTATATAGCTGCAACTTATACTTCAGCACGTTAGTTATGCTTTTATTAGATCATATTTATGCACATTACAATAAACTTGACTTGTCTTGATTCTATCATGCCCTTAGCAATTTCAAATGCTGAAATGAAATTTCTTCCCATTCTTCTAACTTTAGGGGATATGTGTTTACTTTGCTCAATTGCTTCTCTGGAGGATGATCCATCTGTGCCAGGATTCAACATGATGAACCTTACAGCACTGATGAAAGGCAAGTACATCAATTAACTTGGTGCGTGACTTTACCAAGGTGCTTCATAATTGCAATATGAGTTATTTACTTTTATTTTCTGAACTTCTTATAATAATTTGTAACATTGCATTCCTAATTCCATACTGTAGCTGCATGCAAACTTTCTGAGAACTTGGTGTAATTACTGAAACCAGCATTTCCCATTTAAAGCATACTTTTTGTTCCCTTATAATTTCTGTTTCCTGTATAACTACACTTCACACTCGACAGCAACTTTTTTGTAGGTGTTACTTCCTCAGAAAGCTTTTCTTGTTTATGACAGACCACTTGAAGCTGAACACAAATCTAATTTTGAGACTACTTGAACTACCTAGGAATTTGAACAAACAAGAGAAAATGTGCAGATGCTGGAAATCTAAGCAACACGCACAGCAAGGAACTCGGCCAGGGAGCATCTATGGAAAAAAATTACAGTCGACGTTTCTTGCCAAGGCCCTATGGCAGGACTGGAGAAAAAAAAAGGCGAGGGGTAGATTTAAAAGGTTGGGGAGGGGAGAGAGAAACACAAGGTGATGGGTGAAACCCGGAGGGAGACTGGTGAAGTAAAAACCTGGGAAGTTAATTGGTGTAGGAGATACAGGACCGGAGAAGAGGGATCCTGATAGGTGAGGACAGAAGACCCTGAAGGAAAGAAAAGGAGGGAGGAGCACCAGAGGGAGGTGATGGGCAGGCAAGGAGATAAGGTGAGAGAGGGAAAAGGGGATGTAGAATGAGGAAGGGGACGGGGGCATTACCAGAAATTTGAGAAATCGATGTTCATGCCATCAGATTGGAGGCTACCAGACAGAATATAAGGTGTTAGTCCTCCAACTTGAGTGTGACCTCATCACAACAATGGATTCATATATTCGAATGGGGATAGGAAGTGATTAGCTATTGGGAGATCACACTTCTTCCGGAGGATGGAGTGTAGATGCTTAGCAAAGCAGTTCCCCAATCTATCTCAGGTCACACAAATATACAGGAGGCCACAGCAGGAGCACTGGACATTGCAAATGACCCCGACAGACTCTCAGGTGAAGTGTTGCCTCAGCTGGAAGGACTGTTTAGGAACCTGAATGGTAGTGAGGGAGGAGGTTTCCAGGCACTTGTTCTGCTTGCATGGATAAAGTGAACAAAGAGGGAGATCAATGGGGAGACACGAATGGACAAGGGAGTCGTGTAAACAGAGTTGAGGCATGCAGATATGAGTTCAGTGGGGCAGGAGCAAGCAGAAACAATGGGTCTACCTGGACAAGCAGGTTTGTGGACCTTGGGTTGGAGGTAGAAACAGGAAGTGTGGGGTGCAGGAACTATGAGGTAAATGGCAGTGGATGGGAAATTAATGTTTATTGAATATAAGGCATTCAATTGCATAATGGTGCTGATGCTTTCCAGTAGTTCAAATAAGCTAAAAATGATTTGTTGATGATTTTCATTTGTACTCAATGTCTGAGGTTTTTCACTTGTGTCCAACAATAATCAGCCAGCATTGATGGATTCCAGTTGCCCTAATACCATTTCTCCATGACCACAATGTACTGATGAAACCTTCCACCATGCTCCTTACTGACAGTGCCAAGGTTTGCAGGGAAGAAGTCTAAATGAGAATGCAGAAAATGTATCGTAAGTGTTGCACTTCACAATCCTGTATGCTTGAAGCATGTTGTCAACCAGCTTCATGTTGTAGTTTGGTGATTTGTAGCTGCCAACAAAATGTTCAGCAGCATCCTTGAATGCCTTCTCTGCTCCCACTAGAAGTTCTTCGAATTGCCTGTCACTGATGACCTGTTTGATTTGTAGATCAACAAAAACACCTTCTTTAATCTTGGGATCAGTTATTCTGACTTGCATTATGAATTGAAATTACAAATGTATAGACAATTTCAAAATAAAACGTACTTGATAGGGAAATTTCATGGTGATTTTGCATGTTCAGAAGGCCAAAATCCGTAAAATACACTCAAAAGTATTCAGGAAGCAAATTCTTTGTTGTCCAAGGTTATCAATATTTGGTGATCATGCTAATACCTTCCAGGTGAAAAAGATAAGAAGAGAGAGGCAAGGCCAAAGGACAGAGGAGGTGGTAAAGGAGAAATCTAGCCAGAACCCTTAAGGAGTATGAATATGTTTTAAATCAGTCCAGGCTGAATTCACCTGGAGTTAATTTGTAGTAGACTGAAATTTGGCTTCGTGCATTTGCAACAATGGAACAGGACTTGGTTGGATGTGGAAATCATGTTAATGATTTGCAGCAATTTGCAGATTTTATGAACTCCCTAGTGTAAGTTAAACAGAAATGGTTCAATTATGGATTGCCCACTGTGTATTTTCTACTGTTCTTTATATCATTGCCAGCTCTGTCATTCACCTTCATCTGATAGAGCATTCTTTAAACCAATTAAAAAATCTAACAGCTGAACTACTGATCACTGGATTTAAGTCTCCTGTCCTGTTTATTCAGGTCATGCTGACTCTCTCAAATTACCTCCAAAGCCCTGATTTGGATGATTTTTGCAAACAACAGCAGTTTTTAAGCTGATTTATCAATAAGCCTCTTAAAGCCTTTGGATAACAGATAGGTCAAGCCTTGATGTCTGTTTAGGTGTTCTTGAAGACACATTACATACGTCCATCTCAAAAGGTGAGTGGCTGAGAGCTGTTCACAGAGAAGCCGCTCTCTGAAAATAAATTTGACCAAAATAATAAATATTCCAAACCAAATCTATCAATGAAAATGTGGAGTATTCCATATCAAAGCTAAATAAGAACATAGAAACACAAGAAATATGAGCAGAAGGTCATCTGACCCTCTAAATCAGTTTTGCTATTTATCAAGATTATGGCTGATCTTTGAACTTTAAACTCCATATATCTTTACAATCCTAGTATCATCTTATTTGCATAATATCTAAACTTTTTGAACAGGTATTTTGAGTAAACTAATTCATGGCTCTCCAGTGTAGACAATTCCACCAGGTTGTGTGTTATAAACTTTCTCCTCAGCTTGGTTCTTAACCAGAGATGGTAACTTCTGGTTCTAGATTCCTGAGCAAAAAAAAACATAATAAAAACACTCTCATAAGAAATGTGAGTCAACCATAACTTTTGAAAACTATAATTCCTTTTGCTATTATTGTTTTATTTCTTGTTGTACCAGAACAATGATAGCCTTATAGTTAAATGTTGGTTCAGGCTACATATCCTAGATTGCAGTGAAGATCCGATGAAAGGGCCCTGACCTAAAATTTTAATAGAGCTATTTATCTTATCTTTGCACTGATCTGTTGGGCATACATCATGTTTACTCTTTATTTACAGACTTTCAGAATCTGCAATGGTTTGTATTTCAAAAAGAAAATTTTAATTCTTCCTTCTAGCTGAGATTCAAGCGACCCATTTTGAAAAGATAGTTTCTGTTGTTACAATGGAAAGAGAAGTTGTTATGGTAGGGCAGAACAGATTATTAATGTCTAGTTTCATACTAAACAGGATGTCACAGTGTTGCAGATGTCCATGGATATGTGTAGGCCAAAGATAGTAACTTTAAAGAACAACAAAAAAAATGTTAACAAAATGTAGTATTGAAAATTCAATTGAGGATAAATATTGTCTTCTTGCACTGGATGAGGAGTGATGTATGTAGTAATACAAGTTTGCTGTATCCTGCAAAGTTATAATTGACTGTTCTACTTAGCTCAAAGTATGACTCTTGCTTGGGCAAATCAGGATCCCATGGCAGTGAACTACAGAGGTAAGCTGTTAAGGAAATGTTGTCTAATGAAGTCACATGTTCATGATGAATGAGACTTTTGGCCCTCATCCTACAGATGGCACATTGTACCACAGTATAAAGGAAATCAAGATTATGGCAGGACGAGGACAATAATGCACCTTAGTCTTTGTGAGCCTCAATGAGGCAGCATCTTTGGAAAGGAGTAAAAAGTTGATGTTTCAGGTTGAGATCCTTTGTTGGGACTGAGTAGGTAGTTGGAAGAAGCCAAAATAAGAAGGTGAGTGGTGGAGGCGGGGCAGAAGGGGAACAAGTTTGATGGTGATAGGTGAAGAAGGTGAGGTAGAAAGTGAATGGGTTGGGGAGTGGCATGGATGGTGAGAGCTGGGAGATGAAAGGTGAAGAAGGTAACGGTCTGAAAAGAAGGAATACAATAGGAGACAAGAGTGGATCATGGGAGAAAGGGAAGGAGGAGGGGAATCAGAGGGAGTTGGTAGGCAGAAGTGGAGAAGGGAAAGGGTAAAAAATGAGCCTGAATGAGAACTGGAAAAAGGAAGGAGGTGGAAAGGGAGAAATTACCAGAGAGAAATCTATGTTCATGCCATCAGGTTGGAGGCCATGCAGACAGAATATGCAGTGTGCTCCTCCAACCTGAGAGTGGCAGTAGAAGAGGCCATGAAGCAGCATGTCAGAATGGGAATGGGAAGTCAAATTAGAATGGCTGGCACCAGAAATCCCACCTTTTGTTGCTGATGGAGCAAAGATGCTCAGTGAAGTGGTGCCAGGTCTCACGGTGAGGCTGCACGAGAGCACCAGATACAGTAGATCACCCCAACAGATTTGTTGGTGATATGTTGCTACACCTGGAAGGACTGTTTTGGACCCTGAATAGTGGAGGAGGAGTAGGGGCACGTGTATGACTTGTCCCACTTCCATGTTCAAATACCAGGAGGGAGATCAGTGGGGAGGGATGAATGGACAAGGGATTCATATAGACAGCAATCCCTGTGGAAAATGGAGAGTGAGTTAGGGAAATATTTGTTTAGTAGTAGGATCCCATTGAAGATGATGGAAATTACAGAGAATGAAGTGCCGGATACGAGAATTCATGGGATGGTAGGTAAGGACAAGTGGAACTCTATTCCGGTTATGATAATGGGAGAGTGGGGTGAGAATGGATATCCGGGAAATGGAGGAGATATGGGTGAGGGCAGCATCAATGGTAGAGGAAGGGAAACCCCATTCTTTAAGGAAAGAGGACATCACAGATGTTCTGGAGTGTCCATTGACATATATTCTTACCAAGTGAACTGCAAATATAGACAAAGTAACAAATCTGAATGAAAGAGGAAAAATACAGAAAGAGATATAAAAAATCTGAAAGAAAATAAACAAAAATATTATAAAGAATGGTGAGACGAAGAGGCATTTGTAACTTGTTGTGTCTGGGAATGCTGGAAATTGTGGAATTGTGGCCAGAAGTGATTGGGCAGTTGGGTGCGTGAGATATTTGTGAGTCACTAATTATAACTATGGTGAGCTTGCTGAATGAACAACAATGCAGTGCCCAGTGGAAAAGCATCGTGGTATCACCTCACTATATTGCATTTAGATGCTGCAGAGGGCATTGTGCCCGACAAGACTGCTGACACCTCACCCAATTGCTTCTGTGGTTTCAGCATTGTCCAGCCTGCAGAGTTCTGCACTTCTTCCCAGTTGACTCAATTTTGGAATGTCCCCGTTCCACAAGTTTCCTTTCCTCATCTTTCTAGCCCTCTTTGCCAATGCTCATTTTCACTTGAGACTGATCAAGTGCCATCCAACTTACCTAAGAGATCCAATCAATATGTTGGTGTTTTTTTAGTGTTTTTAACTAATGTGCCCTGTGATGGTGAAACTTTGGAAGGTCTATCAGATCCTGTGTTAAAGTTCACCTGTTTATTTTGTGCAGGAGGATATGGTTTGATGATCTCGCTTGAAGAACATTAATAATCACGAGAAGGGCTTGAGCAGAGTTGTTAACATCTTATATTGAAAATAAGTTGGCTTGCAGAAGATCCATGTTCAGAAGGTCCATGTAACCACCCACCCCCCCATCCGTCCCCGCTCTGCTGATTCACCAACCTGCATGAGGAATAACTCAGGCCTTTAAGGAGCTCCCAGTAACATGTGCATTCTACTTATTTTCTATTATTGAACAGGGGAAAATACAGGCAAGAAGCTGGGAGTCTGATTTGCAAAATACTGCTGATTTGTCACCCACTGTATGCATTCTCACTTTCAGTATTACATTGGAGTTTCATGATAAATTTTGCAGCAGAATTGAAATGCTCTTGTTACCCTTTGCATCCTTGAAGTTTGCAGCAGCCCACAGCTTGCTGGACACACTCACAATGTTTAGAATTGTTCATACCTTAAGCCTGATGGTGGAAACTGACTTAGGTTAAGAACTGGATCACATAAGCAGTCAATATTTCTGTTATGCTTGACACCTGCTAGTACTACACAAGCTGTTGAAACTTCTCTCCTCTCATTATTTATGAATCATTCTTGGTAGCTCAATGAAAATCATAGCCAACCTTTTTTCCAGTTGTACAGTGAAAGCAGTATCATTTTTTCAGTACTTAGTTGCCATTATCCTATAAGCAGCATTTTAAAACCAGCAGTTTTTTGAAATTAAAACAACATTTTGCCATAATAGGAAATACTTTTCAATAATTCCTAAATTCCATCAGCTGCCACACATTCCAGATGGTGATAATGGGCATTAAATTTAACAATGTCAGTCTCCCTGATAACTTGAAAGTGGATAACCATGTGCCAGTTGGCATGTTAGACAACCAGCTGGTTTCCATCCAAGTCCTTTGAAAGGAATTGCAAGCATAAGGTTGGCTTTCTGTCAAGCTGATTGAATAAACTGCTTTAGAACAGTGTTCTATCAACTAGTCCAAAGATCCAGACTTCATCTAGGCTCACAACAAGCAGATTGGAGCTAATGCAGCAGGGCTGTGCACCCAATCCAAACAGCTACATGCTGATTCAAAGCCCAGGTTTCATTAAAATATTTCTGATGTTTGCTATAAAGTGGAAATATCTTAGCAGATGGCGATGATCAGGCAGGAAAGGGAATGCAGAAACCATGGGAGTTCTTAATATAAATAGTATCTATCGTCAAACACCAGGAGATTAGTGCTAGACTGCAGTGATGGGCTCCAAGCATTGCAAATGTTTAAAAATAATAGATAAGTAAAAATTAGACAAATCATCCCATACAGATAGGGCAAGCATCATGACTCCCATTTGCTTATCTCCTAACCCTCCAATACATTCCCCTTCCAGCCATGAAATCTGCTGGGATGGGCACTGCCCAGCATGGAATAAATAAAGGCATAGGGAGTTCCTTTACCGTCACTGATGAAGTTTCATGGGACTGGGGTTATTTGGCAGACAGCTACCGTCCTGAGATACCTTTAATGTGTTCTGAAGCTATCTTCAATTAGAAACATTTTCTCCTCTCTTTTGATTATGGGCAGCAATTTCATACTTGTTCCAAGTGCTGGCAACTGATTCCATTGGTCAGACATCAAGGTACAAAGAAGTATCTCTTGACAGCTAACAGATTCTACTTTGCATAAATTATACTTAACATCCCCTGATTATCATTAAACTATCAGATAAAGATGGATTGATAAAACAAACCTTACTCATTTTAAAGACTCCAGTCAGAAATTTCCAGAGTAAATATCTGTCTCTGACCATGGCAATTTTTGCCTTTGAATTTACTATCGGTCTAGTGGTTCCTATATCACTTAGCATGGACATAACATGTTGTTTGCATTCAATCCAAAATCGTATACAAGAATAGTATTTTTGCTTTAATTATTGTCTCTTCTGACAATGCACTTTAGCAATCAGAGATTCAGTTATGAAGACTCATTGATTTTCACTTCTTCCACTGAATTAAATTTGCAATCTATCATAAGAGTTCTACTGTAATTTCCTCATTAATAGCCAATAATATTAAAGAGGATACCAAAAGCTTCTTCAGATATATAAAGTGTAAAAGAGAGGTGAGAGCAGATATTGGACCTCTGGAAAATTATGCTGGAGAGGTAATAAAAGGGGAGAAGAAAACGGTGGATGAACTGAGTAGGTATTTTGCATCAGTCTTCACTGTGGACGACACTAGCAGTGTGCTGGAAGTCTGACACTGTCATGGGGAAGAAGTAAGTGCAGTTACCATTACTAGAGAGAAGGTGCTTGGGAAACTGAAAGGTCTGAAAGTAGGTAAGTCACATGAACCAGATGGTCTACGCCCCAAGATTCTGAAAGAGGTGACCAAAGAGTTTGTGTAGGTATTAGTAATGATCTTTCAAGAATCAATGGATTCTGGCATGGTTTTTGAGGATTGGAAAACTAAAAAGTCTCTCCACTCTTCAAGAAGGAAGAGAGGCGGAAGAAAGCAATTATAGATCAATTAGTCTGATCTAAGTGGTTGGGAAGATGTTGAGTCAATTGTTAAGGATATTATTTTGGGGTCTCCTCTCTGGAAAATCTTGCCTGCCCAATCTGTTCAAATTCTTTGAATAAATAGCAAGCAGGATAGACAAAGGAGAATCAATGGATGTTGTGTACTTGGATATTCAGAAGGCCTTTGACAAAGTGCAACATATCAGAATGCTTAAGAAGTTATGAGCCCAGGATATTACAGGAAAGATACTAGCATGGATAGAGCTGTTTAGCAGGAAACAAAGAGTGGGAATAAAGGGAGCCTTTTCTGGTTGGCTGCCAGTGACTAGTGGTTTTCCACATGGATCTGTGTTGAATCTGCTTCTTTTTATATTATATATCAATGGCTTTGATGATGGAATTGATAGTAAAGTGGCCACGCTTGCAGAAGACTTGAAGAAAGGTGGAAGGGCAGGTAGTTTTCAGGAAGCAGAAAGGCTACAGAAGGTCTTAGACAGATTAGGAGAATGGGCAAAGTGGCAGATAGAATACAGTATTGGGAAGTGTATGGTCGTGCACTTTGCTAGAAGAAATAAAAGCATAGACTATTTTCTAAATAGGGAGACAATTCAAAAATCTGAGGTGCAAAGGGACTTGGGAGTCCTCATGCAGGATTTCTTAAAGTTTGATTTGCAGGTTAAGTCAGTGATGAGGAAGGCAAATGCAATATTAGCATTCATTTCAAGAAGATGAGAATATAAAAGCAAGGATATAATCTTGAGGCTGTATAAGGCACTGGTGAGACCTCACTTGGAATATTGTGAGCAGTTTATTATAATACCCAAGGATTGTGGGCAGTTTTGGGCCTGTTATTTAAGAAAGGACGTGCTGACATTGAAGAGGGTTCAAGAGGAGATTCACAAGAATGATTCAAGAATGAAAGGCTTATCGCATGAGGAGCATTTGATGGCTCTGGGCCTGTACTCACTGGAAGTTTGAAGAATGAGGAGGATGTCAATAATGCCTATCAAATTCTGAAAGGCCTCAGTAGAGTGGATGTGGAGAGAATGCCTCCAGGGGTGGTACTGCCTAAGACCAGAGGTGACACAGCCTCAGAATAGAGGGGTGCCCATTTACTGCAGAGATGAGAAAGAATTTCTTTTGCCAGAGAATCTGTGGAATTCATTTCTACAGGCGGCTGTGAAGGTCAAGTCGTTGGGTCTATTTAAAGCAGAAGTTGATAGATTCTTGATGAGTCAGGGCATGAAGTGATACATGGAGAAGTAAGGAGATTGGGGCTGAGAGGGGGAAAGGTTACCCATGATGAAATGCTGGAGTAGTCTCAATGGGCCAAATTGCCTCATTTTGCTCCTACACATTATGGTCCTAATGATGAATTAAGAAAATAAGCCACATTCCTGGAGAGGGTAAAACACTAAGCTTGTTGAAAAGTCAACTAAACTTTAAGGTCATGTTCAAAAATCTGAAGGTCAACAATGTAATCAACTGAATCAAGATTAGACGATGAAAGTTAAATATTTCCTTTTTACAGCTCATATTGGCATAATTAATAACAGGAATTATATGTATGTGCCAACTGAGCAAGGCCACCAATTTCTAGTACTGCATCAGACAGCATGTTCTCACAGATTAAGCAACTATTTGATCAATCGTAGTACTGAGTTTGGCTCAGACTGAAGAGTTGATGTTCTCCAGTTAAAGTTTACTGGAACAGCTTGTATGAGAGCCGACCAGGGACAAGACTATTCTGGATTTAGTGTTATGTAATGAACAGGATTTGATAAGCAATCTTGCAGTAAAGGAGCCATTAGGAGGTAGTGATCATAATATGATAAGTTTTTATCTGCAAATTGAGAAGGATAAGGGCAGCTCGGAGGTGTCAGTGTTGCAGTTGAACAGGGGAAACTATGGAGCCATGAGGGAGGAGCTGGCCAAAGTTGACTGGACGGATAGCCTATCAGAAAAGACAGTGGAACAGCAATGGCAGGTATTCTTGGGAATAATGCACAAGGTGCAAATACAGTTCATCCCCCAGAGAAGGAAGGATTCAAAGGGGGGAAAGGGGCCACAGTGGTTGACAAAGGAAGTCAGAGATTGCATAACATTAAAAAAAAAGGAAGTATGACAGAGCTAAGGTGAGTGGGAGGACAGATGATTGGGAAGTTTTTAAAGAACAACAGAACTAAAAAGACAATACAGGGAGAAAAAAATGAGGTACGAATGCAAGCTAGCCAGGAATATAAAGGAAGATAGCAAAAGCTTTTTTAGGTATGTGAAGAGAAAGAAGATAGTTAAGAACAATGTTAGGCCCTTGAAGAATGAATTGGGTGAAATTGTTATGGGAAACAGAGAAATGGCAGAAGAATTTAATGAGTACTTTAGATCTGTTTTCACTAAGGAAGACACAAGCAATCTCCCAGATATCCACTTTGGGAGTAAGAACAGGAAGGCAGATTATTATCTGAATGGTGTAGTTAGGTAAGGGAGAAATACAAAGAGATCTAGGAGTCCTTGTTCATCAGTCACTGAAGGTGAATGAGCAAGTGCAGCAGGCAGTGAAGAAGGCTAATGGAATGTTGGCCTTTATTACAAAGGGAATTGAGTACAAGAGCAAGGAAATCCTCTTGCATTTGTACAGAGCCCTGGTGAGACCACACCTGGAGTATTGTGTACAGTTTTGGTCTCCAGGGTTAAGGAAGGACATCCTGGCTGTAGAGGAAGTGCAGCGTAGATTCACGAGGTTAATTCCTGGGATGTCTGGACTGTCTTACGCAGAGAGGTTAGAGAGACTGGGCTTGTATACGCTGGAATTAAGGAGATTGAGAGGGGATCTGATTGAAACATATAAGATTAAGGGATTGGACAAGATAGAGGCAGGAAATATGTTCCAGATGCTGGGAGAGTCCAGTACCAGAGGGCATGGTTTGAGAATAAGGGGTAGGTCATTTAGGACAGAGTTAAGGAAAAACTTCTTCTCCCAGAGAGTTGTGGGGGTCTGGAATGCACTGCCTTGGAAGGTAGTGGAGGCCAGTTCTCTGGATGCTTTCAAGAAGGAGCTAGATAGGTATCTTATGAATAGGGGAATCAAGGGATATGGGGACAAGGCAGGAACCGGGTATTGATAGTAGATGATCAGCCATGATCTCAAAATGGCGGTGCAGGTTCGAAGGGCCGAATGGTCTACTTCTGCACCTATTGTCTATTGTCTATTTAAAGATTGTATAAACATCACATAAGGGAATCATGGACCTGGTATAGAGCTAGCTATTCAATATTAACTGTTGTTAAATTTGTTTCATTTTCTTGAATAGTTTGTTTGAAGGGATAGTTTAAGAAAATTAATAGCTGTTTCTGAAGATGCACACAGTCCTGTTCAGTGGAGATTAGCCTTTTAATGCCATCTAACTTGTGCTTCACTGAATTTTGGACAGACTGATGTTAAATGCAGTGCCAAAAATGGAACAGTGCTCTGTTTCCAAAAACAAATACTATTCACTTTGATGTGGAGGACTTTTTTTTATTGTTCTTGTTTGATGTGAGGCAGTATTTTTTCTTATTCCAGTAAAACTTTGGTGCTGCAAACAAGTTAGATTTAGCAACACTTTTGGTTTCAGGCGTTATATTAAATCAATGCAAGAAGAAAGAAGTTGAATGAAAATGCTGGGGAACCAAACTCTGGAGAAGGGGGAGAGATGGGGGAAGTTGTTCTTTTCACCAGAATGAGTAGTCATCTGGATGTCTTGGATCTCCATTATTTCCTTGTCAGTTCAGCTTGTAAGAGTCAACCACTGCCTAATCTGAAAAGACCCACAGTATCTGAATGTAAAAATGATAGAAAGCTCTAAGCTCCAGTTACTTTTCTTGAAACGTAAAGTTTGTCATTATCCATATAGGCAAAAGCAACCACATTGAACCTTTTTAATTTCTTAGACTGTTCCTTGGGTTTGAGGATGTATTATTTCCATTCCACTTTGTAGAAACATAGGTTCTGAGGAGCCAGCTGGGTCCCATATTGGATCTGCAGAGAAGACCTTGACTGGCAGGTGAAATGGGGGCAAGTGGGTTGTTCAGATCGATACATGCCCTCCCCAATATCCCTTCTTTGCCACTACTACAGGCAACATTTGAGAAATCTTGAAGTTCTTTGTGGTCTCCCATAATTGGTTTATGAAGAGATTTTACTTCTTCAACCAGGAGTGGCTTTAAACCTTCATTTCAAAAGGATCATTTTAACCCTCTCCGCCATCTATTTCTCAAAACACCAGATGATCTCTCCAGTAGCTATAGCGTTGATATATTTGGGTATTCATAAAACACTTTCATTTCATACAGCTGTACTATTGCACTAAGAGATAAAAACAAATGCAGACTTGTTGGTAACTTTTCTGATTTCATTGATGTTTGGCAATAGCTATGCCTGAACATGGGTTTGAAATTCTAATTGTACCTTGCAGAAGTAAGGCAGGTTCCATTATTTAGACAAGCTGTAAAAAGCACAGAACAGTGTGAATATATAAAAAAGGCCATTATGTTCATCAGTTGAATTAAAAAGAATAGATGTTCTTTCCCTCTAGTGCACTTTCTTTTGTTTGTAATTGTTGATAATGACCATCATTTCCTGTACTTCTGTCATTTGACTTTTCTTTCCTGCCCTGTCACTAAACTCATGAGGACAGCCTGGGAGACAAAGGTCCTGTGGGCTTAAAGGCAGCATGTGTGTTGGAGAACATGGGTTTAGAGGCAAGATGAGAGAATGAGGTCTTTGTAAATGCTCTGAGATGAGTGCAGCTGAACGAGAGGTTCACACACATGCACTGGCTGGAGTTCATGTGTCCAAAAGGCATCAAAAGATTCACATCTGCTAGTCCTGGGCAACACCAGGGCAGCTTTTGCCAGAAGGTCAGGGGGTCCAAGCTGGAGGTTTGGGAAGCATGGCTGGTGAAGGACACTGACAATCTGGGCCACAGACCTGAAGAGCATAAGAGGCAGTGTCAGGGGTTGGGGGGTGGGGGAGAGAGAACAAGTGGTAGGCAGCTGGAGAGTTAAAAAGTGTACATGAAGAGATAGCTGGGTGATTGAAAAAGAAATGATGGAAGGCTAAAATTGTGAATGAAGGCAGAGGGATTTGAGAGGAAATGAACTTCTGATAGGAGGGACAAGTTAGAATAGGGGAGAAAGATAGGAAGATAAGGAGGCTGAAATGGAGGGAGAATCAGGATCAGGGTTGTGGCAGTGGATGGGAGTGCCACGGGAGGGAGGGAGGGAGGGAGGGAGGGTGTGTGTGTGTGTGTGTGTGTGTGTGTGTGTGTGTGTGTGTGTGTGTGTGTGTGTGTGTGTGTGTGTGTGTGTGTGTGTGTGTGTGTGTGTGTGTGTGTGTGTGTGTGTGTGTGTGTGTGTCCGTTACTGGAAGGCAAAGGACAAGATTCAAAGATGTGCTCAAAGCTTCTTTGAAGGAACACAACATCTCCATTGACTTCTGGGAATCTCTGTCCCAATCCTGGTTGAAGCGGAGAAGGAGCATTCTAGATGTCATTGATGATCTTGAATCCATACATTTGGAGCATACAAAAGCCTTGCTTTTATGATGGAAGAATTGTGCCATGTTGCATATTACTCACCTGCCCACACCAGAAGGCGATTTCTGCCGATTCAGTGGAAGAGTTTGCAGTTCCCCCATCAGCTATCTCAGAAAATACAAAAGCAGGGTAGAAGTTGGTCATGATTTATATCAGAGACTCCTACAGAAGAAGGCCTTTTGGCCCAGCATGTCTGTGCTGATCATCAGACACCTACTGACATTATTCTAATTTTATTTTCGTACTTTCCCCTCAATTTCCCCCAGATTCTACCATTACCACTATACTCAATTACACACTAGGAACAAATTACATTTGCCAAATAATCTACCAATTTGCACATCTTTGGTATGAGAAAAGAAACTAGAGCACCAGAGGAAACCTCTGTAAACATCGGAAGAAAATGCAAACTCTGTATGGATAACTGCAGAGGTCAGGATTGCACAGGAGGCAGCAGTTCCTTTAGCCACACCGTTACTCCTGGTATTAACCCTAGTTCATCTCACTCAGGTTGAAAGGTACACCGTTAATTCAATGGCAAGCAATCCAAGGCAATGGGAAATCAGACCCAATTGCACAAACTTGACGTAAACACATTTTGTTCTTAGACAGCCTATTGGAGTGACGGGTGGAAGGAATCATTGACAATGTTACAGGCATCTGTCTGACAATCTCTTTGAACTGCTACCATCAGGTGGAATGTATCATAGCATTAGGCCAGAACTGTTAGGATGGGAAACAGCTTCTTCCCCCAGGCCATATGACTACAGACCCCCCCCCGCCCCCACTGTCTTGTCACGTATAATACACCAATAGTGTTATACCGCTTAATTTTTAACTTGTAACACATGTACACCTTATTATCTATTAATTTATTTATGATAATAATACTTTATGTGTTATCTGTCTGAATTATATGCAATTCGTTGGTCCAGAGAAATGTTTCATTTGGGGGTATACATGGGTATGGTTAAATGACAATAAACAGAACTTCCATCTGAACTTGAACACAACAGCCATATAGAAGCATGAAACAGAAGAGGAAAAAGATCCTGCAAGAATTTAATATTGCAACCTCACTTTCTGTGGATTAATGCCCTGCTTTACCTTCTGCCATCCCAATTCCTCTTCACACACTCACATTCCCACCCTACCTTTCACTTTGTACCTCTCTTCTTGATTAATTAGACTTACTGTTTAAATTGAATCTGCTGCATTTGCATTCTTTCTTATCAACATTATCCTCCAATGTCAGACCCTGCTTAATGAAATATTATGTTGATGTATTTTCAGCATTTCAGTGTCTTAAATCTTTTATCTGTCTCATTATGACACAACAGAGTTTTCTGACAGCAAGCACTCATGGACAATTAATATTTTTTTGATGAAGATTTTTGCAATCAATTCTGTGCATATAGATCCTTCCATGATTGGTGATGGTGCATTATTGATGATTGATTGCAAACTCAGCCAGATCCATCATGGACACCAGACATCTTCAAAAGGTGATGGCCCAAAAAAGGTGGCATCCATTACTACCCCCATCACCCAGGACTCACCCTCTCACTTTCATTCAGAAAGTAAGGAGGCATGGGATCCAAGGAGACCTTGTTTTGTGGAACCAGAAATGGCTTGCCCACAGAAGGCAAAAGATGGTTGCGGATGGTTCATGTTCTCCATGGAAGATGGTGACCAGTGATGTTCTGCAGGGATCTGTTCTAAGACCCCTTCACCCCTCCTCTTTGTGAGTCTTCTAAGTGATCTGGATGAGGAAGTAGAAGAGTGGGTTAGTAAGTTTGCTGATGACACAAAAGTTGAGGGAGTTGTGGACAGTCTGGAAGGCTGATGTAAACAGCCTTCCAGACTGCATCCTATCGCGACATTGATAGGATGCAGAACTGGGCTGAAAAGTGGCAGATGGAATTCAACCCAGATAAGTGTGAAATGGTTCACTTCAGCAGGTCAGATATGAAGACAGAATATAATATTAATGGTAAGACTCTTGGCAGTGTGGAGGATCAGCAAGATCTTGGGGTCTATGCCCATAGGTTGACTGTGCTGTTAGGAAGGCAAATGGTATGTTGGACTTCATCATCTGTGGGATTGAATTCAAGAGCTAGGAGGTAATGCTACAGCTATAAAAGACCTTAGTTAGACACTACCCAGTATACTGTGTTCAGTTCTGGTCACTGCCCCACAGGAAGGATGTGGATACTAAAGAGAGAGTGCAGTGCAGATTTACAAGCATGTTGCCTGGAATGGAGAGAATGCTTTATGAGAATAGCTTGAGTGAATTTGGCCTTTCCTCCTTGGAGTGATGGAGGATGAGAGCCGTCCTGATACAGGTGTATAAGATGATGAGAAGCATTGATCATGTGGTTAGCCAGAGGCTTTTTCCCAGGGCTGAAATGATTAAAACCAGGGGTCATAGTTTTAAGGTGCTTGGAAGTAGGTACAAGGGGGATGTCAGAGCTAATTTTTTCACACAGAGAGTGGTGGGTGCGTGGAATGCATTGCCAGCAGTGGTGGTAGAGATGGATACAATAAGGTCTTTTAAGAGACTCTTAGTAAAATTCATGGAGTAAAGTACATGGTAAAATAGAGGGCTATGCGGTAGGGAAATTCTAGGCAGTTTCTAGAGTAGGTTACATGGTCAGCACAACATTGTGGGCTTAAGGACCTATATTGTGCAGTAGATTTCTATGTTTCTATGTATATATTTCTTATTTTAATTTATAGTTCTTTTTACTGTATTGCAGTGTACTACTGATTCAAAATAACAAATTTCATGACCTACTTCAGTGATTTTAAACCTGATTCTGGTTCTGATTCTGCTGGTGCAGACCTTCTCCTGAAAGCCAGTGGTTCCCTTTGGAAATGCAAGCAGTTGCTCACATAATTGTGGAAATTCAGGAGCGTTACTGTAAAAAAGGGCATCCCAAATATACAGTGAACGATTGCTGCTGACATCACTGTTGCATTCCATGGGAGTGTGTCTGTGTCAAGTAAGAATACTTATTGGGGAGATGGGCTAATAAAAGATCATTTCAAATCAAGTCAAATTTATTGTCATATGCACAAGTACATGTATGCATGTATGCATTGGTGCAATGGAAAATAATTGCAGCAGTATTACATGTACATAATAACATATGATCAGCATTAACAAAAGCATAAATTACACACAATTTTTACAAGAAAGAGCACAATTAGAGCAAAAATAATAAAGTCTATTTCAATTTATCATATTTTATTTATGATAGTTGATTTAAATGTACATCATTGCTTTTAATATTTTCTGGTGTTTTTGCTTTGACAATACCTTTTTTTACTTTTAATATGTTTGAATCCTTTTAATTATCTTTAGATATCAATGTTATAAAATTACTTTGACCCTACTGGCAGCTGAGTGAACTTAGGGACAGGGCTTAACTGGTTATCAAACCAACCACTTTTGCAGGGCTTTTGCAGTCTCAGCCACAGGTGAGAAAGTGTTCAACACATTTGTGACTATTGAACTTTTCAATCTCTGCACATGGTAAGTTATCTCTGCAAGTATAAGTCATATGCATGGAGAATTGTACCTCATTTAAAGAAGGACTCTACTAATGAATTAGTCATTTCTGTTAAAATTCTATCATACAACACATAATAAAAAGGAGCTGTTAACTGTTAGCTAAAAGTTAGATATTTGCTAACTTTTCTAAGTAAATATTTGAAGTTTGGAATCAACTTCTATCTGAGCTAGAAAATCAGAAGCTCCCCTCAGCTCTAGTCTTGTTTATTTCAAAGTTTATAGTAATCAGAAAAAAAAACAAAAATCACTTGCTGAAACATGATCAGAAAACAAAACTGAAACAAACATTCTCTCTGAGTTTCTTCAGCGTATTTATTAACCACGACTCTAATTCAAGCCAGATAGTAATCTAAGTTTAGTCCAATGACTATGAGTTCATCATTAAACTCGCTATAATTAGATGCAACTCTTTTGGGGTTTTGGGGTTACAAATACAACATGTTGTCTGCGTTTCTTCTCCAGCTTGTCAGAAGCTGCAAAATATTTGCAAGCAGATAAGTTTGCTCTGTGAAGCTTCCTACAATGAAATAAGGTGGTCACAGTCAAAGCTCGTGCAGAGCAATGGCAATATGAAATTACCCTTCAAGAGACTTGAAACCAATGCCTATGGAAGATGTATAAGACTGAAAGTCAACAAAAGAAGCTGCCAAAACAACATAAAATAAAATAATACCCAAGTACAAAGTTAAAAGCATCAACAGAAAGGAAAACAAAGATAAACATTTTAAGACATTATTAATCAAATTATGAAGCACTGTAGCTGTAAAACCACTTCCTTAACACTTGCTACAGAAACATTCAATTTGAATTAGATTGCTTCCCTCAGAAATAACTTACAGAGCTCTAAGGGATAAACAGAAGGATGAAATTGAGTGGATCACTCCACAGAAAGTCAGCATGGACTCAAAGGGACCACATGGCCTTCTCCCATGTATGAGCAATTTGATGATTCTAAATGAAGATATGTTCTACTGCAATTGTCAGAGACCAGGAAACATTAACTTGCTCTGTTAGGACACAAGAGCTGTATATAAAGTAAGGGTCAATGATCAGATATTGTACATTGATTTCCCTGTTGCAATAGATTTTACTTCATGTAAGGTATGTGACTATGTATTTTATTCAAGTCCAATTTTCCATTCAAATCTTTCATTGAAACATGGTTATAAATTAGTAGCATCCTTCATTTTGCTGTCAATTCATATTGCTTTATTGCAAATATTAAGTCTGGCAATGAAGATCAGTATCTACCTGGCAATATGGAAAATTGCCTAGGTACAGTATGTCCTGCACACAAGAAACAGGACAAGTCCAACCCAGCCAGTTACTGCCCTATCAGCCTACAAAATCATGAATAAAGTAATGGAAGGGGTCATCAACCATACTATCGTGCAGCACCTACCCAGCAATAACCTGCTTACGAATGTCCAGTTTGGGTTCTGTCAAGGTCACTCAGCTGCTAACCTCATCACCTCCCTGGCCCAAACATGGATCAAAGAGCTAAATACCAGACTGATAGTCTGTGACATCAAGTCAGCATTTGACCGTGTATGGCATCAAGGTGCCCTAGCCAAAATGGAGTCAATAGGAATTAGGGGAAAAACCCTCTGCTGGTTGGAATAATATCTAACACAAAGGAAGATGGTTGTGATGGATGGCGCTCAATTACCTCATCCTCAGGACATCACTGCAGGAATTCCTCAGGGAAGTATCCTTGGACCAACCATCCTCAGCTGCTTCATCAATGACCTTCCTTCCATCATAAGGTCAGGTGTGGGGATGTTTGCAGATGACTGCACAGTGTTCTGTACCACTTGTGACTCCTCAGATAGAGAAGCAGTTCACACCCAAATGCAGCAGGACCTGGACAATATCCAGGCCTGGGCTGACAAGTGGCAAGTAACATTCAAGCCATGAAATGCCAGGCAATGACCATCTCCAACAACAGAGCATCTAAGCATTGTTCCTTGACATTCAGTGGCAACACCATCACTGAATCCCCTACTATCAACATCCTGGGAGTTACCATTGACAGGAAACTGAACTGATCTAGCCATATGGTTGTAGTTAGGAGTTGAATGTTCAAGGTTACACGTTATAATGGACGGATAGGAAGGTAAGCAGAGAGGGTGGTGTAGCTCTACTGGTAAAGAATGGAGGTAGAAAAGGGGTGGATCCTTTATAAACTCAACAAAATCTGAATCTTGAAGCAAATTAGAATTAAATCACCATTGCCTAATGTTAGGAACTGTATCCATTAATTTGATAGAAAGTTTCATTGGCGCATGATCGGAAATGGCAATAATGCCATAGTTACAGTCAATCACAAATGGGATGACCCGGTGGTATTACCCGTGGGAATGAGATACATAAACTATCATTATATGCAGATGAATTATTATTGTATATTTCTAATCCTGAGGAATCCATTCCTGCAGTTTTATCTTTGTTGGCTCAGTTTAGTAATTTTTCGTGTTAGAAACTGAACCTTAATAAGAGTGAACTATTTCCTCTAAATATGCATGTCCCAATATATGGACGGTTACCTTTTAAATTGGTTACCGACTATTTTATACATTTAGGGGTTAAAATTACCAAAAAACATAAAGATTTATTTAAGGCTAACTTTTTACCTTTAATTGATGAGATTAAACAGTTATATACTAATTGGTCACCAATGTCTTTGTCATTGATAGGCCAGATCAATGCTATCAAGGTGTGTATATTACCCAAATTTTTATATTTATTTCAAGCAATACCAATTTTTATACCGAAATCCTTTTTTGATAGTGTTGATTCTAAAATCTCTTCTTATATTTGGCAGAATAAAAATCCGAGGCTAGGCAAAAAATACTTACAGAAGTCTCAAAAGGAGGGTGGTCTGGCGTTGCCAAATTTTAGATTTTATTATTGGGCAATTAATATTCATTATTTGAAATTTTGGTTATGGAACTTGGATATAACTTTAAGTCCTCACTGGGTTAACCTTGAATGTAACTCGGTACAAGGGTTCTCACTGGGTTCTATTCCAGGGACTTCACTTCCCTTTGCTCCTTCTAAATTGTATAAACAATTAGATAACCCAATAGTTAAATATACTTCACGAATATGGTTTCAATTTCAGAAATTTTTTGGGTTAAATCAATTTATTCTAGCAAGTCCTATTATATCTAACTATTTTTTCTATCCTTCTATTATAGATCAAGCCTATTTGATTTGGAAAACTAAAGGTATTTCACGATTTTGTGATTTATTTTTGGATAATTGTTTCATGTTATTTGAACAATTATCTAACAAATATAATTTACCTAGATCTTATTTCTTTAGATATTTACAGGTTAGAAACTTTTAAAATACCGTCCTTCCTACTTTCCCGAACTTTTACTCTACGGATAGTTTGGGAAAAATCTTAGATTTAAATCCTTCTCAGAAAGTTGCAATAGCATCTATCTACAATATAATTATGAGAAAAGGGGGGGGGGAGTAGCATTACTGGTCAGGGATAGGATCAAGGCTATAGAAAGGAAGGACACTGCTGAGGGAGTGTCCACTGAGTCAGTGTGGGTGGAAATCAGAAATAGGAAGGGATCAATCACTGTGCTGGGAGTAGTCTATAGGCCCCCAAATAGCCCTTGGGACACCAAGGAGCAGATAAGCAGGCAGATTTTAGAATGGTGCAGGAAATGCAGAGTTGTAGTTATGGGTGATTTCAACTTCCCTCATATTGACTGGCACCTCCTGACTGCAAGGGAGGTAGATGGGACTGAATTTGTCCGGTGTGTTCAAGAAGGATTCCTGACACAGTATGTGGACCAGCCAACGAGAGGAGAGGCTATACTGGACCTAGTTCTGGGTAATGAACCTGGTCAGGTGACAGACGTCTTGGTGGGGGAGCATTTTGGTGAGAGTGACCACAATTCCCTTAGCTTCAGCTTTTATCCCTTTTATCCTATGGAAAAGGATAAAAACAGACAAAATGGGAAATTGCTTAATTGTGGAAGGGCTGACTAAGAAGGGATGAGGCAGGGACTAGCAAGAGTAAATTGGAAACAGATGTTCAAGGATGAAAGCACAGAAATAATGTGGAGGAAGTTTAAGGACCACTTGTGCTGGGTTCAGGATAGGTTTGTCCCACTGAGACAAGGAAAAAATGGTAGGAAAAGGGAACCATGGCTGACGAAAAACATGAGGCAACTCGTCAAGAGGAAGAAGGAAGCATATGTTAGATATAACAAGCAGGTAGCAGGAGTGGCTCATGAGAGATATAGGGGAGCCAGGAAGGAGCTTAAGAGAGGACTTAGGAGAGCTCAAAGTGGGCATGAGAAGGCCTTGGCATGTAGAATTAAAGAGAACCCCAAGGCGTTCTATGCATATGTGAAGAACAGAAGGATGACAAGAATGAAGGTGGGACCACTAAAGGATAAAGAAGGCAACTTGTGCCTGGAGGCGGAGGAGGTTGGGGAGGTCCTAAATGAATACTTTGCTTAAGTATTCACAAGTGAAAAGGACCTTGATCAGGGTGAGGCTGAAATAAAACAGGCCTGTGTGCTGGACAATGTGCAGATTAAGGAAGAAGAAGTATTGGATCTTCTTAAAAACATCAAATTTATAAGTCCCAAGGGCCAGACGTGATATGCCCCAGGTTGCTGTGGGAAGTGACAGAAGAGATCGCTGGAGCAGTAGCTATGATCTTTGAATCCTCTTTGGCTGCAGGGGAGGTGCCGGTGGATTGGGGAATGGCAGATGTAGTTCCCTTGTTTAAAAAAGGAAATAGGGAGAATCCTGGGAACTATAGCCCGGTAAGTCTTATGCTGGTGGTCTGCAAACTATTGGAAAAGATTCTTAATCTTTTAAGAATAGGATTTATGAGCATTTGGAGAAGTACAGTCTACTCAATGATAGTCAACGTGGCTTTGTGAAGGGAAGGTCGTGCCTCACAAGCCTAATTGAGTTTTTTGAAGAGGTAACAAAAGAAATTGATGAGGGTAGGGCAGTAGATGTATGTCTATGTGGATTTTAGCAAGGCATTTGACAAGGTCCCTCATGAGAGACTCATCCAGAAAGTAATGAGGCATGGGATCAGTGGAACCTTGGCTGTTTGGATAAAAAATTGGCTTACAAGAAGAAAGCAGAGGGTAGTAGCGGAAGGAAAGATTTCTGCCTGGAGGTCGGTGGCTAGTGGAATGCTGCAGCAATCTGTCCTGGGACCCCTGGTCTTTGTGATTTTTATAAATGACCTGGATGAAGAGGCGGAAGAATGGGTGAGTAAGTTTGACACGAAGATTGGAGGAGTTGTGGATGGAGCTGTAGGTTGTCGAAGGTTATAAGAGGATTCAGACAGGATGCAGAGTTGGGCAGAAAAGTGGCAGATGGAGTTCATTCCAGATAAGTGTGAGGTGATGCATTTTGGAAGGACAAACCAGAAGGCTGAGTACAGGGTTAATGGTTGGTTACTTAAGAGTGTGGATGAACAGAGGGACCTTGGGGTTCAAATCCATACATCCCTCAAGGTCGCTGCACAGGTTGATAGGATTTTTAAGATGGCCTATGGGATGCTAGGCTTCATTAATAAGGGGATTGAGTTCAAGAGTAGAAAGGTCATGTTGCAACTCTACAAATCTCTGGTGAGACCACACTTGGAGTATTGTGTTCAGTTCACCTCATTATAGGAAGGATGTGGAAGCTATGGAGAGGGTGCAGAGGAGATTTACCAGGATGTTGCCTGGATTGGAAAACAAGTCTTATGAGGCAAGGTTAGCAGAGCTGGGACTTTTCTCTTTGGAGCACAGAAGGATGAAAGGGGACTTGATAGAGGTCTACAAGATTATGAGAGGCATAGATAGGGTGGATAGCCAGTATCTGTTTCCCAGGGCATAAATAGCAAACACCAGAGGGCATATGTACAAAGTTAAGGGAGGGAAGTTTAGGGGAGACATCAGGGGTAAGTTTTTTACGCAGAGGGTTGTGGGTGCCTGGAATGACTTGCTAGGGATGGTGGTGGAGGTTAAGACATTAGGGGTATTTAAGAGCCTCTTGGACAGGCACATGGATGAAAGAAAAATAGAGGGTTATGGGGTAGTGTGGGTTTAGTACATTTTTAAAGGAATATATGGGTGGGCACAACATCAAGGGCTGTAGGGTCTGTACTGTGCTGTAGTATTCTAGTGTCTAGCGTCTAGTGTCAAATCAGTAGAAAGATGCGACATAGGATATCAAGATGTTGAATACTTGTGGGTTAAGTTAAGAAACTGCAAGGGTAAAAGGAAGTTGATGGCACTTATATGCAGTGGCTGGGAGGTGGACCACAGATTACAACAGGAAATAGAAAAGGTGAGTCAAAAAGGCAACGTTATGGCAGTCATGGGAGATTTTAATATGCAGGTCAATTGGGAAAATCAGGTTGGTGTTGGATGTCAAGAAAGTGAGTTTGTTGAATGCCTAAGAGACGGGTTTATAGTGCAGTTTGTCGTTGAGCCTACTAGGGGATCAACTGTACTGGATTGGGTGTTATGTAATGAACTGGAGGTGATTAAGGAGCTTAAGATAAAAGGACCCTGGGGATCCAGTGATCACAACATGACTGAGTTCAACTTGAAATTTGATAGGGAGACAGTAAAGACTGATGTAGCAGTATTTCAGTGGAGTGAGGGATATTACAGTGGTATGAGAGAGGAGTTGGCCAAAGTAAATTGGAAGGAGCTGCAGGCAGGGAAGTCAGCAGAGCAGCAATGGCATACGTTTCTGGGAAAAATGAGGAAGGTGCAGGACATGTGGATTCTAAAAATGAAGAAATACTCAAATGGTAAAATAGTACAACTGTGGCTGACAAGAGAAGTCAAAGCTATTTTAAAAGCAAAAGAAAGGGCATACAACAAATCAAAAATTAGTGGGAAAATAGAGAATTGGGAAGCTTATAAAAACCAACAAAGAGCAACTAAGAAAATCATTAGAAGGAAAAGATGAAATATGAAAGCAGGCTAACAAATAATATCAAAGTGGATAGTAAAAGTTTTTTCAAGTGTATTAAAAATAAAAGAGAAATGAGAGTGGATATAGGTCAGCTAGAAAATGAGGCTGGAGAAATAATAATGGGGATCAAGGAGATGGCTGATGAACTAAATGAGTATTTTGCATCAGTCTTCAATGTGGAAGACATCAGCAGTATGCCTGATGTTGTAGTGTGTGAAGGAAGGGAAGTGGATGCAATTACTTTTGCACGCAAAAAGTTAAAAGACGGAAAGGTACATAAATCACCTGGATCAGATGAACTGCACCTTAGGGTCCTTAAAGAGGTAGTGCTAGAGATTGTGGTGGCATTAGAAATGATCTTTCAAAAATCATTGGACTCTGGCATGGTGCCAGAGGACTGGAAAATTGCAAATGTCACTCCACTCTTTAAGAAAAGGAGGAAGGCAGCAGAAAAGAAATTATAGACCAGTTAGCCTGACTTCAGTGGTTGGGAAGATGTCAATTGTTAAGGATGAGTTGATGGAGTACTTGGTGACACAGGACAAGATAGTACAAAGTTAGCATGCTTTCCTTCAGGGAAAGTTCCTGCCTGATGAACCAGTTGGAATTCTTTGAGGAGATTACAAGTAGAATAGATAAAGCGGACGCAGTGGATGTTGTATATTTAGACTTTCAGAAGGCTTTTGACAAGGTTCCACACGTGAGGCTGCTTACCAAGTTATGAGACCATGATATTACAGGAAGGTTATTAACAAGGTCAGATCATTGGTTGATTGGTAGGAGGCAGTGAGTGAGAATAAACAGATCCTTTTCTGGTTGGCAGCCAGTGACTAGAGGTGTTTCACAGGGTTCGGTGTTGGGACTACTTCTTTTTATGCTGTATATAAATGATTTAGATGTTGAAATAGATGACTTTTTTGCCATGTTTGCAGATGAAATGAAGATTGGAGGAGGGCCAGATAGTGTTGAGGAAACAGGTAGGATGCAGACGGACAGACAGATTAGGAGAATGGGCAAGAAAGTGGCAAATGAAATACAATGTTGGAAAATGCATGGTCATTGTACTTTGGTAGTAGAAATAAATGTGCAGTTTATTTTCTAATCAGGGAGAAAATCCAAAAATCTGAGATGCAGAGGGACTTGGGAGTTCTTGTGCAGAACACCCTAAAGGTTAACCTGCAGGTTGAGTTGGTGGTGAAGAAGGCAAATGCCATTCATTTCAAGAGGTCTAGAATACAAGAGCAAGGATGTGATGCTGAGGCTTTATAGCTCACTGGTGAGGTCTCACCTTGAGTATTGTGAACAGTTTTAGGTCCCTCATCTCAGAAAAGATGTGCTGGCATTGGAGGGGGTCTAGAGGAGGTTCACAAGGATGATTCCAGGAATGAAAGGGTTGTCATACAAGGAATATTTGATGGCTCTGGGTCTGTACTTGCTGGAATTCAGGAGGATAATGGGGGATCGCATTTTGAATATTGAAAGGCTAGACAGAGTAGATGTGGAAAGGATGTTTCCCATGGTGGGAGAGTCTAGAACAAGAGGGCACAGCCTCAGGATAGAGGGCTGACCTTCCAAAACAGAGATGCAGAGAAATTTCTTTAGCCAAAGAGTGGTGAATTTATGGAATTTGTTGCCACATGCAGCTGTGGAGGCCAGGTCATTGGGTGTATTTAAGGAAGAGATTGATAGGTTCTTGATTGGACATGGCATCAAAGGTTATGGGGAGAAGGCTGGGAACTGGGGTTGAGGAGGAGAGAAAAAAGGGACCAGCCATGATTGAATGGTGGAGCAGACTCGATGAGCCAGATGGTCTAATTCTACTCCTATGTCTTATATAAACACTATGGGTACCAGAGCAGATCAAAGGTTAGGAATCCTGCAGGGTGTAACTCAGCTCCTGACTCCCCAAAGCCTGTCCACCATCTACAAGGCTCGGGTCAGAAGTGTAAGGAATACTCGTCACTCGCCTGGATGAGTGCAGCTCCATCAACACTCAAGAAGCTTGACACCATCCAGTACAAGGCAGCCCACTTGATTGGTACCCCTTCCACAAGCATCCAATCCCTCCACCATCAATGAACAGTTGAAGCAGTGTGTACTATCTACAAGATGTACTGTAACAATGCACCTAAGTTCCTAAGGCACACCTTCCAGATCCCTGACCATTACCATCCAGAATGACAAGAACAGCAGATAACACCAGAACAGCAGAACACCACGACTTGGAAATCCCCCTCCAAGTCACTCACCATCCTGACTTGGAAACATTATCGCCTTTCCTTCATTGTTGTTGGTCAAAATCAAGGAATTCCCCCACTGAAGGCACTGTGGGTGTACCTACGCCCCAGCAAGTGCAGTGGTTGAAGAAGGCAGCTCATCACCACCTTCTCAAGGGCAACTAGGGATGGGCAATAAATGCTGGCTTAGCTGGCAACACCCACATCGTAAATGAATAAATGAAAAAAAATGTTTTATCTTTAGAGATGTTGTTTATAACAATTAAAGAATGAATATATGACAGTTGTTTAATGAAGGTTTACACCTATCATTGTAATTCAGTAGTGTTAGGTCCAAAAGGCAAAAACATTTGGTCTAGAAATTTGTTTGATTTCTGCAAACAAACAGCCTTGAATTTAAAAAAACTGCCGTGATTTTCTTTAGAACTCTTTACACCATTATTTTAAATAGGTGGCAACATATTTTGCATTGTTAAGATGAAATATGTCAGTATTGAAGCATTTGCAATTGTCAAATGAATGTTGTTGGTTAGGAAAATTATCAATGCACTAGAATTAAAAATAATAATAAGATGTATCAGAGATCTGAAATTATTTCCAAACCTTTTCTGTTTCCTCTAATATCATCAGTTAATTGTTACTTATTCTGGCTTACATAGTCTATGCTCCACTTTTTTCCATTGCAATTCTCCCACTGAAATAACAGAAAATGGGTCCTTAGAATTACACTAAGAACATGTAAATTTGCTTTGATGGAGTTACAAACTCTAAATACATCTACCAAAATTTATTGGGGTCTGAATAGATCTGGCATTAAGGGGCAAGAAAGGAAACTTAGAGAGGATACTGAAACATCAGGGAGTAAAGCTTCAAAGCAGAAAAGGAAAGTTTTGCTGTAAATCACCAACACAAGAAATTCTGCAGATGCTGGAATTTCAAAACACCACACACAAAGTGCTGGAGGAACTCAGCAAGTCGGGCAGCATCTGTGGAAAAGAGTAAAAAAGGGGAACCGGGGAAGTAATAGGCAGGTGCAAAGAAGTAAAAAGTTGGTGTGGGAAATAGAGTAAGGGGTGGTTGGGATATGTTCAGCAGAATGAGTAATCAATATTCATACCATCAGGTGCCCAGATGGAATATAAGGTGTTGCTCCTCCACCCTGAGAGTGGACTCATCTTGGCACAAGAGGAGGCCATGGGTCGACATGTTGGAATAGGAATGAGAATTGGAATTAAAATGTCTGGCCATCGGGAAGTCCCATTTGCGGCAGATGCTGCAGAGCTGCTCCCCCAGTTTACGATGGGACTCACCAATGCAGAGAGGGCATATCGGGAGCACCAAACACAATAGATGACCCAGTAGATTCACAGGTGATATGTTGCCTTACCTGGAAGGACTGTTTGGGGGCCCTGAACGGAGGTGAGGGAGGAGGTGAATGGGGAGGTGTAGCACTTTGGCCGCTTGCAGGGATAAACGCTGGGAAGGACGAATGGACAAGGGAATCGCAGACAAGGGAATGTCCAACAGGACCCTGGAAGTGGCCCAGTGCTACACCTGCCCATACACCTCTTCCCCCACCTCCATTCAGGGATGAGTGCCGAGAGAGAGATTAGTGAGGAGGGCCAAATAGACAACGGAATCACTAAGGGAGCTGTCCCTGCGAAAGTGGGGGGTGGGGGACAAAGGCATGTTTGGTGGTAGGGTCCTCAGAGGAGCAATTTTAATTCCACTTCCTATTCCTATTCTAATATATCAATCCATGGCCTCCTCCACTGTTATGATGAGAGCACACTGAGGTTGGGGGAACAAAACCTTATGTTCTGTCTGGATAGTGTAAACATCGATTTCTCAAACTTCCAGTATTGGCTCCCCCATCCCCTTTTCACTCCCTCACCTCATCTCCTTGCCTGCCCATTGCCTTCCTCTGGTGCTCTTCCCCCTTTTTCTTTCTTCCATGGCCTTCTGTTCTCGCATATTGGACTCCCCCTTCTCTAGCCATGTATCTCTTCCACCAATCAACTTTCCAGCTCCTTATTTCATCCCTCTCCCTTCTGGTTTCACCTAATACCTTGTGTTTTTCTCTCTCTCCTCATAATTTAAATCAGCTCCTCACTTTTTTCTTCAAAGGGTTTCGGCCTGAAACATCAACGGTACTTCTTTCCATAGATGCTGCCTGGCCTGCTGAGCTCCTCCACCATTTTGTGTGTGTTACTCTCCACTCTCCTCTCTTAATGGATTCTTTCTTCACCAGCTCTTGACCTTTCCCACTGACCTGGCTTTACCAATCACTTTCCAGCTAGGCTTTTTCTCATCCCTTCACCTTTTAATTCAAGCCACTTCCCACCCACACCCCTCCCCCATTCCTTCTAAGTCCTGATGCAGGGTCTCGGCCTGAAAAGTCAACCATTTGCTCTTTTCCATAGATGCTGCCAGACCCGCTGTGTTCCTCCAGCATTTTGTTTGTGTTGCTTACGATTTTGCTGTATCCCAACTAACATCACTTTCTCAACTAATTCCATCAAAAATATCCTGGCAATTTATTCTTTTAATAATTGTTTGTGTGATCTTACAACATTTTAAATTCGTTGTTGCAATAGATGTTAAAATGCAAGTCAATTCATTGCATTTTATATCAAGCTTTCTAAGATGTTTAAATTTGTATATAATTATATATTTGCGTTTAGCATAAGCCATATGAAGCTATGCTAGGAAACAGGGGAAATAGAGATGAATAATTTATGCTAGCCAGCCAATATAATCAATACAGTGGTCAAATACTACTCTGAATAAAATGGATAAAATACATGCATTAAATGTACTTACATGGGATTCTTAAAATGCTACATTTACAAGAATGTTCTTATGTAAGACAGTCAGGAAATTAAATAGATTTCTACTATCTAGTGTGACACAGGGCACAGCTAAGTAAAGCTGGCATCTCACAAATTGCGTGTTTCCTCTGAATGCTCTGGTTTCCTCCCAAAGACTTGCAAGTTCATAGCTTACTTGGCTAATAATAAACTGCTCCAAGTATGTTGATACATGGTAGAGTCTGGGAGAAATTAGTCGGAATGTGTAGGGTTAGTGTGAAATGGTGGCTTGATAGTCAGCACTAACTTAGTGGACAGAAGAATTTATTTTTATGCTAAATGACTCTATGTGTCTATCTCTTATCCATAGTTAATACTAATAATATCCATAATTTATCTGTCTTTGCTCTGGTTACAGAACCCTGTGTAATCAAGATGACCAACACTTAAAATTCAGTGTTTAATTATAGATGAAATATAAAAATGTTGCCTGTCTTATTACCTTTATCAAACATCTAATACTTCAGGTAGCTCACATGGTGAAAAATGAAGACAAAAGCTTTTGGTCTCTCATATTATTGTTTGATCAAACCTCTCTGCTTACATTGCTAGTTTAAATTTTCTTTGCTAATATTACTGCTGTTAGTTGTTCTGAATTCAGAATGCTATGAATATTTTTTCAATGACTGTTCACTTCTACATGCAAATAAGAAAATCTAATACAGTAGCTCCTACAGGATTCTGGTACAGTACCAAGTCCCTTGTCCTATTAAATGTGTTTCCCAATCACCTCTCACTTGGCCTGCCATTACACACCATTTCCATTTCTTTTACATGACAGAAATTCAGTGAATACTTCTGGAAGGCAAATCTAGCCTAGTTTCCCACTCATTATGAAATCAATCTGTTCGCTATTGTAAAAAAATCAGTCTCAGAGCGCAGAATGCAAAAAATAATCCCCTCTCTCTGTAGTAATGCATGATTTGGCTTATCTTGAGAAGCACCGTAGAAGGACATATTATGAGGCCAGAAAATTGGGAAGGTGAGCTGGGCTGTAGGGACAATATTCAGAGAATTCATGTGGCTAAGAAATCATTTACAATTAGCAACTCAGAGGAGATTTAGACTGATAATTTCAGACCAAAATAAATACTTAGTTGAAACAGCTTAAGGCAGTTTCTCAGTGTTTTGTTTCATGTTACCCTCACCTGAAAAGAGAATGTAGATTGCTTAGATGCTTCAACAGCACTAAAATTGAAGTAGTCATTCAGTTTGCCAATATTTATTCTAAATAGGCTTTTGCAACTACCAAAAACTCACAGCAAATAATTGAAATGATAACATGGAGACCCAAGAGGCTGCAGCACCAAAATCTGGAGCAAAACAAAAACAAACTGCTGGAGGAATTTAATGGGTTGAGAAGCAAAGGAATAATTGATGTTTTGTTTTGAGACCCTTTCTTAGGTCTGAGAGTATAAAGAGAAGATAGACCATATAAAGGTGAGAGAGGGAGTGATGATGCAGAAGATGGCTGCTGATAGGTGAAACAAGTGATGAGGGTTTTGATGGATAAATGAACTCAGGAAGGGGAAGGGGAGAGGTGGAGTTGGGTGAGAGTGGCTGTTAGGTGATAGATGGAAACAGATAAGGAAACAGGGAAAAAGGAGATGAAAAATAGGGCAGATGAAACCAAGTAGAGGGTAGACACAGAAACTGGAAGGTGAATAGTGGAGGCAAAAGAGATTGCAGATGCTGGAATCCGAGTTTAAAAAGAAAGTGCTGGAGAAACTCAATGGGTTAGGCAGCATGTGTCAAGGGAAATGGGATAGTCAAAGCTTCAGATCGAGACCCTGCATTTGGACTATGAGTTGTTGTTCTTCTAATTTGTAGTTGGCCTCACTCTGGCAGCAGAGCAGCCGAAGACAGACAGACTGATGTGAAACAAGAGGGATGACAAAGTGACATGCAACCGGGAGCCAAGGAAGGGCAGTGAAGAAAGAGTTCACGTGCTCTGCAAAATGGCGGTCCAGTCTACACTTGTATTTGCGGCTGTCATGGAAGCCACATGGAAAGCAATGAATGCAGCAGATGAAGATGATTCAAGTGCACGTAACTTGGATGTGCTGTTTAGGGCTCTGGAGGTTGCCTGGCAATGGCATCCTTCTGCAAATGATGAGGGAAGATATATTGAATGTAGAATCTAGTAGGATGAAAGTTAAGGATGATCCACCACCGTTCTGTTGGAGGGGATGTGGGTCCTCTGAGAAGTCTGTGAAATGCATAAGATGAGATGATTTCCTAAATGTTTTCTTTCATATTGAGATAATAGAAAAGGAAGATGGCTGGTTTAGAAATCTGTGAGCGTGAATACAATCTTAGACTTCGTAGAGTATTGCAGCACAATCCAGGTCCTTCAACAATGCCAAGCACAGTATCTTCTCTGCTAGTCCCAGTGGCCGTGCTGTTGTCCATAACCCCCCAACACTCCCCTCCACATTCAGTATTGATCCAAATGCCTATTAAATGTTGCAATTATACCTGGCTCAAACAGTGCCTCTGGTAGCTGATTCCACTCACTCCCTTCCCTCTACGTACAGTATTTGCCTGTTAGGTCTCTTGTGCATCACTCCCCTTTTAACTTGCATCTAACTCTCTTAGTTTTGGAGCCCTCAACTCTGGGAAAACGGCAATGATCATCTATCTTATCCATGATTTTATAAACTTCCATGAGGTCACCCCTCATTCTCATATGTTGAAAGGGAAACAGATTCAGTGTGGCCAACCTCTCCCTATAACTTAAGCTCTCTCATCCAGGCAGCATCCTAGTAAATCACTTTGGTACCCTCTAATCTCTACAATGTCTTTCCTGTATCAGGGTGACAAAAACTGTACACAATACTCCAAGTTCAATCTCACCAGCAACTTGTATAACTGCAAAGTAATGTCCCTACTCTTAAATTCGATACCCTGACTGATGAAGCCAGAATGCTTAACATCTTCACCATCCTATCTACTGGCATTGCTGCTTTCAGTGAACCGTGCTCTTTGACTCCCAGATTCCTCTGTTCCACAGTGCTCTTCAGTGCCCTGCCCTTAATTGTTTAGGACCTGTACTGGTTTGAATGTTAGAAAAGTATTTTCATTTATTCTAACCCTGGAATTCAGTCATGTAGTATATTTTCATATATCTTCAGACATATCTTAAAACACGGCTCAGGATTTCATTTTTTGTGTGTACCCTTATTCCAATTCAAATTGTGCAGGATAAATAAAATAAAATCACATTATTATGTATCTTTCATGACCTAATAATATTCCAAAGCAGTTTACATCCACTGAAATGCTTTTAAAATGTAGCTACTATCGAAGGTAGGAAAAATTGGCAGATACCAGGCATGCAGTAATCTCCCTATAATTATGTTAATGACCACATAGCTGCATTATTGGTATTAGTTGAGGATTAAGTAACAGGCAGTACTCTCCACTTATCTTAATTGTACCAATGGGATCTTTAATCTCAGTAGGAGCTGAGGTGAAATTTCAATTGTTCTCAAAAGGTAGCAACATCCAAAAGTGTAGTACTTCTTTTTGAAAGAAGAACATCTTGTACAAGATCTTGAATAAATATGATGCAGTTGTAAACCTTCTATAAGGTGGTGTGTGTGTGTGTGTGTGTGTGTGTGTGTGTGTGTGTGTGTGTGTGTGTGTGTGTGTGTGTGTGTGTGTGTGTGTGTGTGTGTGCGTGCGTGCGTGCGTGCGTGCGTGCGTGCGTGCGTGCGTGCGTGCGTGTGTGTGTGTGTGTGCTCCAATACTGAATAGATAATAGGGTACTTTTTAAATGTAGTCCTTCCTGTAATATAGGAATTGTAGCCAAGTTGTACTCAGCAGTCTATCAATATGTTTATGACCAAATGACCATTTTTTGTGATACTGACTGAGGGATAAAAAAATGACCATGGAAATGAGTTTGGTTCCATTTGCTTTTTTTTTAATAGCGGCATGGTAACTTTTAAATCCATTTGATTCACCCATTAGGACCTGAGTTTTTATCTCAGCTGTGAGGTAACAAATCTGATCGTACACCACTCATCAATGTTATAATGCTTTGTTCAAATCTTTGCAGTGGGATTTGAATCCACTGCCTCATAATTCACAAGCAGGAGAACTGCAATCTGAGTTGTAGCTGATTCTGGCATGGCTAAATGTGAATAATCTCTAAACTACCTACCACAGAATAGCACTTGCAAGTTGAATTCCACCCTGGCAGGGTCTGGCCCTAAGAGCCTGGGTTTTTCTAGCCAAGTGAAATATGGCTGAGAGCCACAACTGTTAGAGCCTCTGCTGGGATTCCTGACGTCGGTTGCAGTCTGTTTACAGTTTGCACGTTCTCACTGGGAAGGTGTGGGTTTACTTTGGCTGCTCCTGTTTTCTCCAAGATCCCAAAGATGTACAGTTGGTAGGTTGATTGTCCTTCGTGTGCTGGTGAATGTTAGGATCTGGTGGGTTAGTGGGGTGGATGTTTGTTGAGAATGTGAGGAGAGTGAAAACTGGGTCTGAGAAATGTGTGCTTAGTTGTTGGCATAGGCTCAGTGGTCAAAACGTCTATCCTGAGTTGTACAGAACTATGTCCCTAAGTCCTGCCTGCATATGCTAGTCCCATATTTACCTGTATTCTGAGTGAGGAAGTGACTATCAAAATCTTCAAAACTTTGAAGTAACTTTTGCTTCAGTAGAAAAAAAATGTCTGACAGATCAAGGAACTCTCAAGCAGTTTGTAAATTACTTTTAGCACCTGTTTTACAGCTATGTGTAATGTAAATGCATTAAGGGTGAATTCACATCCTTCAACAGATCCCATAGTTCTTGCCAATAGAACTGTTGAGGCTATGTCACCATCGTTATACTAAACTTTGTGTTCCTGCAAAACAGAAACCACTTTACAACAACATAAAAACAGCTTTTTTCATTTCAGCATGGCAGCATAAATTGTCTTCACTTCTATGAATTCCAAGCAGTGTAGTAGAACGCAGGTGAGTGTTCCTGATTCCTGGTTGTGTCCTTATGAAGTTTGCATGTTCTTCCTGGAATTCCTTTGGGTTCTCCAGTTTCTATCTACATTCCAAAGAAGTGCTGGTTTGAAGGTTAATTGGCTACTGAAGATTACTTCTAGTCCAGTTGGATGGTGAGAGAGTTGGGAATTTATTGGGTATAAGAACTTAAGATATAGGAGTAGAATTAGGCTATTTGATCCATTGAGTCTGTTCCGCAATTTCATCATGGCAGATCTCAGCCCCATATCCCTTCATGCCCTAACCAATCAAGAATCTATCAAATTCTGCCTTAAATATACATAAAGTCTTGGCCTCCATAGCTGTCTGTGGCAACAAATGCTACAGATTCACCACTCTCTTGCTAAAGAAATTCATCCTCATCTCCGTTCTAAAAGAGCGCCCTCTATTCACTTCAGTAAGGCCTTTGAGAAGGTTCCACCTGGAAGGCTAGTTAGGACGGTTCAATCATTAGATATTAATATTGAAGTAGTA
Source organism: Hemitrygon akajei (assembly GCF_048418815.1). Taxonomy (NCBI): domain Eukaryota; kingdom Metazoa; phylum Chordata; class Chondrichthyes; order Myliobatiformes; family Dasyatidae; genus Hemitrygon; species Hemitrygon akajei. The sequence goes on along the minus strand of NC_133136.1, from coordinate 85,299,860 downwards.
AAATGGATTCAACAGTGGCTGGATGGGAGATGCCAGAGAGTAGTGGTGGATAACTGTTTGTCAGGTTGGAGGCCGGTGACTAGTGGTGTGCCTCAGGGATCTGTACTGGGTCCAATGTTGTTTGTCATATACATTAATGATCTGGATGATGGGGTGGTAAATTGGATTAGTAAGTATGCAGATGATACTAAGATAGGTGGCGTTGTGGATAATGAAGTAGGTTTTCAAAGCTTGCAGAGAGATTTAGGCCAGTTAGTAGAGTGGACTGAACAATGGCAGATGGAGTTTAATGCTGATAAGTGTGAGGTGCTACATTTTGGTAGGAATAATCCAAATAGAACATACATGGTAAATGATAGGGCATTGAAGAATGCAGTAGAACAGAGTGATCTAGGAATAATGGTGCATAGTTCCCTAAAGGTGGAATCGCATGTGGATAGGGTGGTGAAGAAAGCTTTTGGTATGCTGGCCTTTATAAATCAGAGCATTGAGTACAGGAGTTGGGATGTAATGTTAAAATTGTCCAAGGTATTGTTAAGGCCGAATTTGGATTATAGTGTACAGTTCTGGTCACCGAATTATAGGAAAGATGTCAACAAAATAGAGAGAGTACAGAGAAGATTTACTAGAATGTTACCTGGGTTTCAGCACCTAAGTTACAGGGAAAGGTTGAACAAGTTAGGTCTTTATTCTTTGGAGCGTAGAAGGTTGAGGGGGGACTTGATAGAGGTATTTAAAATTATGAGGGGGATAGATAGAGTTGACCTGGATAGGCTTTTTCCATTGAGAGTAGGGGAGATTCAAACAAGAGGACATGAGTTGAGAGTTAGGGGGCGAAAGTTTAAGGGTAACACGAGGGGGAATTTCTTTACTCAGAGAGTAGTAGCTGTGTGGAATGAGCTTCCAGTAGAAGTGGTAGAGGCAGGTTCTGTATTGTCATTTAAAGTAAAATTGGATAGGTATATGGACAGGAAAGGAATGGAGGGTTATGGGCTGAGTGCGGGCTAGTGGGACTAGGTGAGAGTAAGCGTTCGGCACAGACCAGAAGGGCCGAAATGGCCTGTTTCCACGCTGTAATTGTTATATGGTTATCTTCTGAGGCTGTGTCCTCTAGTCTTAGACTCTCCCGCCATAGGAAACATCCTCTCCACATCCACTCTATCAAGGCTTTTCACCATTCAGTAGGTTTTTATGAGATTATCCCTTACTCTTCTGAATTATAGTGAATATTTGCCCAAAGCCATCAAACACTCTTCATATGTGGAATATGCACAAACACTTTTCAGGAAAATAGGTGCGACTGATAGGATTGCTTTAAGAGATGACAAGAACCAAATGGTCTCCTTCTATACTGCAAAAATCATGAGGAAAGCAAAACTACCACAAAGAAACAAACTCCATCTTACAAAAAATGGTGTGCTTTCATTAAATCTGTGGTTGTTTAGTATTAAGAACAGTAAACAACACTCTTAATGCTGCTGAAGTCTATTTTGGATTGAAGCCTTTAAACTAAACATTTTATTTCTAAAGTACAAAATCCTATTAAGTTCATCTAAAGTTCCTTTCTCCACTATTTCAGAGAACGTGTTAAGTCATGTTCGATGAACTGGTTAATACCCCAGTCATGAATATTAGGAGGACTATTCATTTCAGGTAGATATTTTAGAAGGAAGGCAAGAGGAATGAAAGAGCTGCATTACTAAAATGGGAAAAGAATGTTTGCTGAATTACACTTGTTCTCACATGCAAGTAAAACAGATGGTTGGAAACAACCCTTGATTTTTTTTCCCATATAAACCATTCTTGTTTGTGAAAATGGGCTACAATAGTGCAGCTAACAATTAGTATACAGTGGTATGTGGAGATGCTCAGAGTGTTATAGGCCATTTTTAATTCATAGCCTTCTATTCCCTGAATATCTTCTCACAATAGTTGAGTACAGTATCCATTCCTAGAGCTCCTGCTGTGAATCTATCGACCCAGCAGACTATTTTTGCTGTCTTTCACAGAACTCACATGATCAGTGGTAACAAATATGAGCACTGAAAATGAGGAAAATAATTTTAAAAGGTGTTTGGTATGCATGGTACCACAGTATGCATTTCAGAAGACAGTCAATACTGAAAATACTAGTATCTAGCCCAATCTCAACTACTATCTAATCCTCTGATTCTGATGTTTTATATCTATTCTGAAGTATATAAAGAAACTTCTCTAGAAGCCTATCAAAGTCAAAATTCTACTTACAATATTTGTGAAAATTGTTTGGGATAATAAGGCAGAAGGAACAAATCCGTTTTAAACGCCATTTAATAAAAACTTCATTAACAACTCATAGACAGCAATTGCAATTGTTTTCATTCCCTCTCTCCTGATTGCACCTTTCATTACCCTTTCTGACTTCCTTCACTGATGCAGGACAACCAGCTTCCTCCCATTGTACAGTCTACCAAGTGAACTTCAACCTAAACATGTCACTGAACACTTCTTCCATCAGCTGTGCCTTTGTGTTTACTTTCCTGGCTGAGTGTATTTCTGTTGCACAGTCAGCCTTATTCCTCTCAGAAATTTCATTCGACCTTGAAACTTTCCCCATACCTCGTCCACACACTATCTTTAAGATATTTTCATGGTCATCTCAAGTGTATCTGTTCCACTTATTCCAACCTGCCAGATTTAACTTTCCTGCTCATTCACTCAGACCCAAACCTGGTATTGTTATTAAACTTGCTGACAAGAATGGCGCATTAATTATTGTTATGAATCCTATTGACAACTCCACATACACCTACTTTGAGCCTTGCTGCCCCCAACCACCCTCCTCCACACCTCCCAATCAAATATCAAGCCTTTGTTTCTAATTCAATGACTTGGGAAAGTTAGCTTCCTAGTCCTAAAAACTTCATTGTTTCAACTTGCCCTTGACTGATGGAATTCATTTGTCCCATCTTAACTTGATTTCTTCTCCACATGTTCGGTCTTTTCCTGTTGATTTCTGTAATGCTTCCAATACCCTTCGACATTTTAACAAGTTCTTAAATTTGCCTCCACATGGTGCATCACTGATTTGTTACCTGCTTACTTTCTTTATTTCCATTTTGTGGCATCAGTTTCCATTGTAAGCCCAGTGACTCAGCATCAGGTGTATTATCACCAGCTGATATGACACGTGTTCCTTTGTGGCAGTAGTACAACTCAAAAATATAAAATTATTATAAATTACAAAATAGTGAAATAGTGTGAAAAGAAAGCAATAATATTGTGTTCATGAACCATTCAGAAATCTGGCGGCAGAGGGGAAGAAGCAATTTCTAAATCATTGAGTATGGATCTTCACACTCTCCCTCCCCGATGGTAGTAATGAGAAAGGGGCACGTCCCAGGTAGTGAGAGTCCTTAATGATGGATGCCATCTTTCTAGCATAACAGCTCTTGATGATGCCTTTGAATTTATGGAGGGTTGTGCCCGTGATGGAGCTAGCTGAGTCTACAACCCTCTGTAGTCTCTTACAATCCTGTGCATTGCAGCATGAAGGTCAGCGTACCACACAAGGTCAGTCAGAATGCTCTCCACTGTGCATCTACAGAAATTTGTAAGAGTAATTTGTGCTATACCAAATATCCACAAACTCCTAATGAAGTAGAGACACTGGTCTGTTTTCTTCATGTCTACATCAATATTTTGGGTCTAGGACAGATCCTCCAAGATGCTAATGCCCAGTAGTTTAAAGCTGATCCCACTTTTCATCACTGACTCTTCAATGAAAGCATGTGTTTTCCCAATTTCCCCTTCCTGAAATCCACACTCAGTTCCTGGGTCTTGCATTGACATTGAATGGAAATTTGTTGCTGTGACATCGCCCAAACAATTTCTGTCACATCCATTATGAGGTTACCACCAAAGATCTTCAACCCTTTTCCCGTTCAGTATTCTGAAAAACAGGTAAGTCAATCCCTCACTTATCCTGAACACCCTCTCCTATTCATACAATAATTTTCCATGCAACAGCTGACCTTCTAACAGCTAACAATTCAGGACCTTTCTTTTTCCCTGCTCAAATGCAGATCAGGTGATCACACGTGAAACATTTCCATTTATGCTGCAAACATGACTTGCCACTAGTTTTTCTCTCCATTCATTTTTCAGATTTCATGCCCTAAGCCTCCCCCACTGTTGCAGTGAAGCTCAGTGTAAACCCGAGGAACAACGTTGTTGACTGGACTCAGGTTAACCATTTCAGAATTTGATGCTGTTGTGCACCCCAGTACCTCCTCTGGACCAAAGTCCTGTGTTTATACTGATTCTATCGCAATCCCCTTTTAACCATGCATCATGATATGTACTTGATTTACCCCTTGCCTTTCACCTCAACACAGACATTTGCTTCTCTTCGCCTTCCCCTTTCCTGCTTTTACATTCAATTAAATCTTCCTCTGCCACTCTCTTTTGTGTAGGGTAACCCAAAGCCATTGCTATGAAATTTTAAATATATTTCTTGTTCTATGGGTGCTCTGTGACCTATTGAGAGTTTTTATATTTTCTAGTGGTAAAATATCTGAATACACTAATAAAATGGGAATGAATCTTTAATTGAAAAGTTATTTTTTTAAATTAAAAGGGGTAGTAATATAGTACTTTGTAACTTGCACAGCACCCACATTATATTTGCACAACAAAGTAATTTTTACACTATGCATATTTTAAAATATTAAAATACAGCTTATTAAAATTATCTTCCTTCTGTAAACTGCTGGAATGCGAGGTAGAATTTCTTAGAAGCAGAAATACTATATATTTGACAGCAAGTGAATTTTTAACTATTCCTGACAATGGATTTTGACCTCAATGGATTACACTTCAATAATTGCAAGAGTTCCTCAGTAATTTAATAGCAATAAAAATAAGCTGATAACAGTATTAATGTGAAGTGCTTAGTTATAACAGACCCTATCAATAAAAGGCCTGTAGTGATCTTCTAATAATTTGACATAGTGAAGTTTGACTGATCTTCTTATTAATGAGTGGGATATTAGATACTTCAATTTTATATGAATCATTGGAGATTATAATTTATATTACAGGTGGACTAAAAGGATATGTGTAGAAACAAACAAGAGAAAATCTGCAGATGCTGGAAACCTGAGCAACACACACAAAATGCTGAATGAACTCAGCAGGCCAGGCACCGTCTATGGAAAAAAAACATAGTCATTTTTTTTCTCCAGTCCTGCTGAAGGGTTTCGGCCCGAAACATTGACTGTATTTTTTTCCATACATGCCGCCTGACCTGCTGAGTTCCTCCAGCATTCTGTATGTGTTATGTGGAAGCAATATTGTACCCTCTATATTGAGGAAATACTAGATTGAAATATTCTGCGATCGAATTAAATGGTGACATGAGTAGCTCAGAGTAGCACAGCACAGGTACAGTCCCTTTGGCCCGCAATGATGTAGATGTAGTACTAAAACTCTGACACATATGCTAACATAGCAGTTGAGTTACTGGATTATATTGATCTGAACACAAATTTTAATTTCATCATTATCAGTTGAAGAATTTAAAAATAGATCTTTAAATAAATCTGAAATATAAAAGAACTGTCATGAGTATGAAAGTGTTGCATCAAAGATGATGATTGTGAATCTACTGATATGTGAATAAATACATTTGTGACAGTAAATCCTATGATGCAGACACACAGCTATGCGGTAGTGTTTGAAATGGCCTGGCAAGCCACTTGAATCCATGAGACAACTAAGAATGGATAGTGACCACCACAATAATAATATCCTCTTCCCGTGATGAGATCAAATTTAGAACAACTTTATACTTATGAATTGAAAAGTAAGCAAGTAATGAGGAAAAAGCAAAACAAAAACATTTGAAATATGTTTGGTCTGGGTTTGCAGAAATTGAAATTCAAGTTGAATTGTGTCACAACAATAACCTCTCATTCAATGTCAGCAAAACCAAGGAGCTGTTTATTGATGACAGAGAGAAGAAGCTGGATGTCCATGAGCCAGTCCTCATTAGGGGATTGGTGTTGGTGGGGACCAATGGCTTTAAATTCCTTGGCATTATCAAATTCCTTGGAAATTCTGCCTTGGGACCAACACGTAAGTGCCATCATAAAAAAGGCACAACAGTGCCTCTGCTTTCTTAGATGTTTGTGTAGATTCGGCAAGTCACCAAAAACTTTGACAAATTTCTATAGATGCATAGTGGAGAGTATTGTACCTGGTTGCATCATGGCCTGGTATGGAATGACAAAGTCTAGAGAAAGTGGTCGATATACCTCAGTCCACCACAGGCAAAGCCTTCGCACCATTGATTGTATTTACACTGATCACTGCCAAAAGCAAGCAGCATCCATCATCAAAGACCCCCACCATCCAGACCATGCTCTCACAAGGCAAAAAGTAGCAATGCCGTAAGTGCCAGTCCTCCAGGTTCAGGAACAGTTATTACTGTACTACCATTAGACTTCTGAATTGGCATGGGTAAGTTCCTCACTGCAGCTCAGAAGTGATTCTACAAGCAACAGACTCGCTCACAAGGATTTTACAACTCGTCTTCTCAGTGTTATTGTTATTTGCACTATTTGCTTCTTTTGTTTATTGGCTGTTTGTCAGTCTTTGTTTATGAATATTTTTTAATAAATTCTATTGTGTATCTTTACTTTTCTGTAAATTCAAGAAAACTAATCTCATATATGGTAACATATATGTACTTTGATAATAATTTTTAATTTAACTTTAGACTTTGGCTTTGACATGTTTTATACTATAAATTATATGAACTAATAAAATGCACAGATACATTTAATGATAGAACTTGTTCAAAAATCTTATAACTGCTGAGGATTACAACTGCTTTGAAGATAAAGAAATATCGCTTCTCAGCCTTTTGGCTAAGATCAAGTGTAGAAGATAAAGAAATAGTTGATTTTACTTATTTATTTATATAGTGATACAGCGTGGAATCGGCCCTTCTGGCCCTTCGAGCTGTGCTGCCCGGCAAGCCCCCAATGTAACTCAAGCCTAATCACGGGACAATTTACAATCACCAATTAACCCACCAACCAATAGGTCTTTTGAATGTGGAAGTAAGCCGGAGCATCTGGTTAAAACCCACATGGTCACAGGAGAAAGGTAGAAACCCCTTAAAGTTTGTTCTCATGCAGTGGAGATGAAAAGCCTTCGAGTGACTTGTTAGGGGTGGGCATTGAGAGGGTCTTGGTGAGGACATTGTGTGCCAGGGAATATTTAGAAGAACCTCCAACATTTATGATTTTCTTACTTCTAGGTTGTAACAAATCCTTGAATCTTTTTGTTTTGTTTTGGATAAATCTCACATACAGCTGAGCTTAACTTTTATCCTAGGACAGCATTAGCAGTGGCATTTTAAAATGTTCTCTGGGTAACACAGAGAAGTAAACAAAAAGAATTGGTCTGGGATTTATCCAGGACTGCAAGGTCACTGAAATGCTGTTTTACTTTGAATTGCTACCTTCCAGAATAGTTGTGAGGTGGAAGATGCTTTTCCTTTACCTGGGGCCATCTGCTAAAAAGGAATAATATGTAAGTAACTTAAACACAGTGTGTTTGGGTTCTCTGCCCCATTTTACCCTGCATGATACTGATATCTTCAACCAGTCTGCCTACTTCCCTTCACTCTTACCCATTTGTATGCTCCCTCACATTTCTGTTATATTATTATATTGTATCAGATAAAAATGCAGGGATTCTGCCAAAGGAAAGAGGAGATGGAGGGCACTTAACTAAAGTATTTTAAGATTGCTGCTTAAGTGGAGGTATAGTTCATTTTAGGTGAATTAAATGTTGTTAATTAAATACTAAGCATCTAGGGAATGGGACAGGATCAGTACAAGGTTAGTGAGGTTTTATTTAGAGTTTTGCAAAAAAAACCTACTGTTTGATTACAGCAAGAAACCATAGAAGTGGCCACAATTCCCAATTGTAGTTTACTTGTGATTGAAAAATTCTAATTTAAACTGATTGGAGAATAACAGTTGGCCAAAATCTCTAAGGCAAACAAAATATGAGATAGCCATGTAACAAACACTGCAGCTTTATTTCATATCATAAGTTCTAGTTAATACAATATTAGCAGAAAAATTTGAAGTTTACAAAAACTGACAGTATACAAAAACAAGATAACATGAATATTCAAATACAAAACTTCATATATTTCCCCTTCCAGCAAAAAATAAATAAAAATAAAATAAAATGGAAACATTGTGGGGATTAGTAGCAAATATATAAAGGGCGCTCTCAGTTTACTAGTGTACTTATCACACTCTTGCCATCTGAACGTGTTCTTGTCCAGTTATAGGAAGTGCTTAATGCTACAGACAATAGCAGCAATTGTGCAACACTTTGTGAATAACATAATTCAATCAAATATTGCACTCTTTGGGGATACAGATATATTTGCAAAGTATAAACATGGTCTATATATATATATATATATATTTATAAATATGCTATTGCAATATTACACACCATGAAAATAAGAATAGCAGGCCAATCTCAAGCCTGGCCTATTATTCATATGATCATGATTCATCTGCCCTAAACTTTATCTCCTCTTCTGTGCTATGTCCCTATTGCCCTCAACACCCTAAATGACCATTCTCCCAGCTCGAAAGGTTCCCATTCCTGGAAGCATCTCCACCTCTGCACTGTCATGCCCGTTAAAGATCTTACATGTTTCACTAAGATCACCCCACATACTCTAAAACACCAGAGAATATAGCTTTACATCTTTTCACGGATCATAGTATCCCGAATTTTTCATCTTTACCCCAACTTCCACGAACCATTTTGATATATCGGTTAGAGTTCTGTTAGTCAATTAGGAAAACGAAAGTAACTCACGTCGGAAACTGGAGCATTGTGGTGACAATGTAGAAAAATATAGCCAGCTCTGAATGAAGACCGACATACTTACATGTATAATTACTTATTCTACGGAAACCCACTTAAATTACCATTCAGGATAGTTTTGTACATTATATATATATTTCATTTTAGAAAAAAGAATCGGTACACGCACTAATTCAATGCCAATCGAATGTCCTGCCAACCAAGTTGAAGAATTTCTGATTCGGTTCACTGAAGAAGGCGCGCAATTTATTGAGCACAACCGGGTCTACTTGCGGGTGGGTTCTCCCTTTCGACTCGTGCAAACACTTTTCTTTCTCACCATCTCGGAGGCAGTAAAATCCTTTCGTTTTGTTGAAGTAAAAATTAGACATATTAATCCGCGGGGAGAGTCTCAGGAATTTCTCCACTTTTTCTAATTCGGGGAAAGGGTTTCTTATCAACTTGTCACCGTCCACGATGTGTATTTGGCTGAGGGGGAAATACTTCAGCCAGTTTTCCATATGGATATAATATAGGCTGCGGTCAATTGCCTTGTAGTCAACATTGATCTGACCATCTCTGATCAGCAACTCCTCCACCGGTTTAATCGGCTTGTGCTTTTGCATTCGGTTGTGTAATATCTGAGTGTAGTCCGATATAACCCTCTCCGACGGGTCCCGTAGTATCAGCAGGAGCCGAATAGATGGGTTCATGTTGAAGATTCTTTCAGGCACTTTGGGTGAAGTGAAATAGGCCGGAGTCTTTTCGACCGTGGTCTGGTTAGGGTAGGAGAATGGCATTTGACTGCTATACCACTGGAGACCTTTCTGGTAATTCCCTTCCCAGTCGAAGAAGTGAATCTCACTTTGGGCGGCGGTCACCTCCGGATGGAGGTTCAACATTTCCAACAACGCCCGGGTACCACCTTTCCGCACACCGATGATAACAGTTTGGGGGAGTCGCTGAGTGGTGCCATTGGGAAATCCAGTAGGTTGAAAGATGTTATGACTTTGGAACACGTAGCTCGGGGATTGCGAGTCCAGTTCGCGGTTAAAATCAAAAGCTGGCCTGGGGGGCACAACGGCCGGATGGAACAGGAACAGAAAAAGCCCCAGGCACAACGTAGCCATGACGGAAGACTTCAATCTGGACTTATTACACCAGCGGAGGTAGTAGGGAGTAAACTCCACATTAGGCTGCACAGAGACTCTTCGCAGTATACTGAGAATCTTCTGAAGCCAATGTTCACTAAAAAGAGAAACAAAGGTTGGTTTATATACTCTCGTTGCTAATGGGAAACATGAACCATCTTAACAGGTTAACTGCTTGCAGTTTGCAACATTCCCGCAACCTTAATAAAAGTAACTTGTTAGCTATTTTTTGCACAAATATGCTCATGTCCTTTAAATCCTGGGTTAGTTCCAACCGACAATTTAACAATCTCCGCAGGGCGGATACAAATTGTACAGCTGAGCACGTGACTGCAAATGTAAAATGAAAGGGAAATGCAGGAGATACAGAAAACATCCGCCGCGAGACAGCAAAACAACGTAAACTGTAACCAGTTGGGTTTCCGCTGTAGACCCTTCCTCAGACTCAGTGGCCTGGCGGGATGCTGACAGGAAGTCCACGATGTCCTTCTGACATCCCCGGTGTTTTAAAAATACACATTTCACAACTAAAACGATCTCAGAAATGCTTGCTAGCGGAATTCAGCATCAACACTTTCCCTGAATGTATGTGTTGCATTAAAATTAAACTCTAATCCGACATAACAAAAAGACTATTGTTAATTGACAATCATCTTTGACGGATGGGGTGGGGGGGGGGTAAGCGGAGGACAGAATAAAAGTGTCTGATATTAAAGACGTGCTGAAAAAAATCATTCATGTTTGGTTATAATCACGTTATTTTTTTGTTCAGAGAAATATAAAACCAAACTATTGCGTATCACAAAATTCCATTCTACATCGCAGCTTCAAGATGTTGCAGTTGCGAAACATAACGCCCACCGAAAGATCCTTTGTATTTATATTCCCTTCAGACTTGCTAAGGAAGTCATTCCCCCCTCCCCCATTACAACACCTTGGTACTCTTTGCCTCCCTTTCACCGAAGGCAGGTTACATACAGTGAGACAATGAACAATACGTGGGCATCCTGAACGTGTGCATGGGCAACATTTTCAGAATGCGGCGCTCGTTACTAACATTTCCTTTCGTTTTAATGGGACCAGAAACAGGAACTCCCAGCGCGGGGAGGTCAGAGAGAAGACAGGTCGGGCAACAGATCAGCATAACGGGAAAATGGACTGCCTACAACTCTCTTCAGACCTTTACGCCAATTAATGTGCATCTGTCTTCATCTTCACAGAAGTCGAGTCTGGCGGTTCATTGTGAGCCAAACCCCAGAAGGCGCATCATGTCACACTGAAAGGGTTTTAAAGTCTGCTGCATTTTTAAGAGCCACCGACGAGAAATGTCCACGTAAAGCATATGGGGTTTCAAAGGCGAATTGTTGTACGTGGGACGGTGACAGACGGTCTAGCCGGAGGGGAGAGTGAAAGGCACGGTGCTCAAGGAACTAAAGCGATGATGCTCTTGCTTGGGTTGGACACGAAGTGTCTCCGTCTGGGAACCAGAATCACATCAGATCAGTGTTCAGGGAGTCATGGATGGCAGCCAGTGGGCAAACACTCTCTGTCAGAAACCTTGCAGTGTTTTAAAGTTGGTTTTTTAAACATTCAAGCGAGTCGCGAAGTTGATACCGTTCAGTTATTTGACTGTTTATCGCCGTAAAGTGCAACGCAATCGATCCAGGGACCTTGACTATTACATTTCAATAAGTTGACAGTGTTTCAGAGTCTTTGTGTACAGTTGGAAATCTAGATAGCAAGGGTTCACTGTCAATCGCCGCTCAATACGGTAATCTGACCAAGTCTAGCAACTCTGTATACTACTTCAGACATCAACAGGAATAATCATTACAGTGCCGAAATGGCCACGGTCAAACCAAGAACTTATTTACAGTGCACTTTCAAATGCATCTGTAAAACTGATGAGGAGGAGGAGGAGGCCGCTGGTTCAGCCTTATCAGTTTTACCAGGGAAACAGATCCACATTCTAACAGACTAGCGAAGGTTGAGCTCTTTCCCCGGCCGGAAGGCCAACGGTAGGCGATGGTCCTTTAACCGGGTCACCGTACACAGCGAACTTGGAGATTTGTTATCTGCAGGTGCAGCATATAGGAAGAAACTTCAAACCATGGCCGGTTTAAGTGAAGTAGGAAGAAGTATACTGGAGTTGTTCTTTCACAATGCATCAAGGCATGTTACCCTCCCTCAGTTTGAAGGTGTATTTAAATCTAAGAGGGATGGGGGAGGTAACCTTTAAAAAAAGATTTGAGAAAACTTCTTCCTTTGGTCCAAACAGGAGTCGCTGAACTTAAACTACGCAGTCATCTACAAATGCACTTCAGAAGAATCAGTCGGAGAAGCAATATAAATCTGTCATTTCTGGGGTCAACAAACCCCAAACGACAAGGCTTTCAAAAATTGGACCTAAACACCCATTCAGTATATAAGTCACCTTTCAGACAGGTGGTAAGGGACTCTGTTAATTCGTCTTCCCCTGTTTGTGCACACGACTTGTTGAGTATTTTCAGCGTTATTTGTGTTTTAAAAGGTAATCGCACGTATTTACCACGCTTTTAATTGCCACCTTCTCCCTTCATCTTGGAGCAGCATAGGGCGAATTAATTAATAAAAGTTTTGACAGGGACTGTTTAAAACTATTAAAATGTCAAAACAATCCCTTTGAAAAAAAATGTATCGAAACCAAGCAATGTTTGCACGGCGAGCGCAAAGGAACTGTCACTTTCTGGCTTACTTTCAACAAATCAATGCCCTCAAAAAATTCAAGGAGAAAAGGAAAAATCTAGAGCAGGAACGAAAGGGGACTAACAATACCTGTGATAGAAGTCTACTTCACACGCCAGGGTCCTAAAACGAGACTTTCATGCCAGCCAGCAGTAAGTCGTATCCTACTCGCTACTGTAGTTCCCTTAAGACCGCCGTATGATGCTACAGTAAGAGCTGCCGTCTCGCTTTCCTTCCTCTTTCGGAGGGCTGTAAGTACGCAATCACCTCCAGAACCTGGGCTCAGCTAGGACACACTGAAATCACTCGCTGGAAAGACGGCCAAGACTTCGGCCGTTTTAATAAGACAGGCATCCGCTCTTGTGCCCTGCTCATTGGCGGCTGGCAGCCCTGTAACACGGCTGGTCCCGCCCGCGTGGATTCACACCGACACTCCTCCCTTGCGTCAGCCGGTCTCTCCTCCCCTCCCGGCCCTGGTCCAACTCCCTGCCTCCCTCCCTTCCTCACCCACCCACCCGCTTCGCTCCTTCGGCTTCCTCCAAGCGGCTTCATGTCGCGACCCAAGCTCCGACTCGCGGCCCCAATGAGAGGTGCTGCAGATCGGATTCAGTTGGCAGCTCCTAGATAGATGGACTGCCTTACTTCAGCCCAGGTTTCGGAAACTACTGGAGAACAACCCCAAGCCCTTAACTCTGCCGTCGAGGCGCTTCGTTACGGTCGACACCAAATCCAGACCCCTAGCGCTTACAATATTGTGTTGTTACTATTTTAAGAGAGCTGCAGATAAGATCCACCTCAATCCTCTGTTTTCTCATAAACTCCTCTATTCCCCTACGGTAACTGGGTGCAAGTTCGTGGAAATCCTGAGATCCTTCGCTCCCTCGGGATCACCTTTCTCACCTTTTCTCGGCTGGATAGGTGACGGTGTAGTTCTCGCCTGCCCGCTCGCGGAACCAATCGCAATTAAAAATACAGAGAACACAGTCGGCGCGCTGACTGACTGTGATCGTTCGCCCCCGGAAAGGAGAGCCCGTTCTTAACAATGGAGAAGGAACTGGGCAAGCGTACTAATCTATACATTCTGATGCAGTTAAATGTTAACTGTTTCTCTCTGCACAGATGCTGACTGAGCTGATGTCATTATTTCTGCTTTATTTCGGATATCCAGCAGCAGCCGTTTAGTATTTGCTTTCCAACATCTCCACCTTCACCTGAGCGAAAGCAAGTCCCATGCATAAGATCATAAAACCATAAGACATAGGAGCAGAATTAGGCCATTCAGCCCAACAGTCTGCTCTGCCATTCTATCATGGCTGATCCCGGATCCCTCTCAACCCCAGACACCTGTCTTTTCGCCATAACCTTTGATGCCCTGACCGAACAGGAAATTATCAACTTCCACCTTAAATATACCCATGGACTTGGCCTCCACCGCAGTCTGTGGCAGAGCATTTCACAGATTCAGCACCCTTTGACCAAAAACAAATCCTCCTTACCTCTGTTGTAAAAGGTTGCCCCTCAATTTTGCGGGTGTGCCCTCTAGTTCTGGATAACCCCATCGTAGGGAACATCTTCTCCACCTCCACCCTATTTAGTCCTTTCAACATTCAGTAGGTTTCAATGAGATCCTCCGCATTCTTCGAAATTCCAGCGCGTACAGGCCAAATGTTCCTCATGTTAACCCCTTCCTTCCTAGAATCATCCTGGTGAACCCCCTTTGGACTCCCTCCAATGACAACACATTCTTTCTGAGATATGGGGCCCAAAACTGTTGACAATACTCCAAGTGCAACCTGGCTAGTGTCATATAAAAGCTCAGCACTATCTCCTTCTTTTAATACCCTATTCCCTTTGAAATAAATGCCAGCATCACATTTGCCTTCCTTACCACAGACTCAACCTGTAAATGAGCCTTCTGGCAGTCTTGCACAAGGACTCCTAAGTCCCTCTGCACCTCTGATGTTTGAACCTTCTCCCCATTTAGATAATAGTCTGCACTATTGTTCCTTTTACTAAATGCATTATCATACATTTCCCAACACTGTATTTCATCTGCCACTCTTTTGCCCATTCTTCCAATTTGTCTAAGTCCTGCTGCAATCACATTGCTTCCACAGCACTACCTACACTTCCACCTATCTTCGTATCATCCGCAGACTTTGCCACAGAGCCATCAATTCCATTATCTAAATCACTGACAAACAATGTGAGAAGTTGTGATCCCAATACTGACCCCTGATGAAAACCAATAGTCACTGGCAGCCAACCAGAAAAGGCCCCCTTTATTCCCACTCACTGCCTCCTGCCTGTCAGCCATTCCTCTACCTTTGCCAATATCTCTTCTGTAACACTATTGGATTTTATCTTGCTAAACAGCCTCATGTCTGGCACTTTAACAAATGCCTTCAGATATTCGAAGTAAATGACGTCCACTGCCTCTCCTTTGTTACTTCCTCAAAGAACTCTAACAGATTTGTCAGGCAAGATTTCCCTTGCCAGAAACCCTGATAACTTTGACTTATTTTATCATTATTCTCCAAGTACGCCAAAACCTCTTCCTTAATAATGGACTCCAACACTTCCCCAACCACTGAGGTTAGACTAGCTGGCATAACCTTTTGCCTTCCTCCCTTCGTAAAGAGTGGAGTGACATCTGCAATCTTTCAGTCCTCCGGAACCATGCCAGGATTGAGTGATTCTTAATAGATCATGACCAATACATCCATTATCTCTTCAACAACCTCTCTCAGGACTCTGGGATGTAGTCCATCAGTGCAGGTGACTTATCCACCTTCAGACCTTTCAGGTTGGAAGCACTTTTTCCATTTTAATAGGAATGCCACCCACTCCTGTTCCCTGATGCTCATGGACCTCTGGCACACTGCTAGTGTCTTCCACAGTGAAGACTAATGCAATATACCCATTAAGTACATTTGCCATTTCTTTGTCTCCCATTACAACCTCACCAGCATCACTTTCCAGTGGTCCAATATCAGCTCTCACCTCCCTTTTATTCTTTATATAACTGAAAAAAACTTTTAGTCTTCTGGTTTATATTATTGGCTACTTTGCCCTCATATTTTATCTTTTCCATTCTTATGGCTTTTTAGTTGCCTTTTGTTGGATTTTAAAAGCTTTCCAATGATCCAACTTCCTACTCACTTTTGCGACCTTATATGTCCTTTCCTTGGGTTTTATGCAGTCTGTAATTTCACTTGTCAGCCATGGTTTGTCTTTTGAGGACTTTTTCTTTGTGGGACATATCTATCCTGCACTTTGTGAAATATTCCCAGAAGCCTGAGCCACCTCTGCTCGACCATGATCCACACCAGTATCCTCCTCCAATCCACATGGGCAAGCTCTTCTCTCATGCATTTGTAATTCCCACTATTCCATAGCGATACTGATGCATGTGACTTATGCTTCTCCCTCTCAAAGTGCAGTATGAATTCAATCATATTATGATCACTGCTTCCTAAGGGCTCTCTAATAAGATCTGGATTACTACACAGCACCCAATCTAAGATAACTTTTCCCCAAGTAGTCTCAAGCACAAGCTGCTCTAAAAAGCCATCCCATAGGCATTCAACAAATTCCCTCTTTTGTGATTAGACACCAACCAGATGTACCCAATCCCCTTACATATTGAAGTCCCCACTTAAAATTGTATCGTTACCTTACTACATGCCTTTTCCAGCTCCCTTTGCAATCTCAACCCCACATTTTGACTACCATTTGGAGGCCTACATATGATTCCCATAATGTTTTTTTTATGCTTGTAGTTTCTTAACTCCACCCACAAAAAATCAATATTCTCTGACCCCATGTCACCTCTTTCTAAAGATATAATTCCATTTCTTACCAACAGAGGTGCACCACTGCCTATGCCTTCCTGTCTTTCCTTTCAATAGAAAGTATATCCTTTGATATTAAGCTCCCAACTAAGGTCTTAGAAAACTTACAGCACAATGATGGCCCTTCAGCCCAAAAAGCTGCGCAAAGCTGTCTTCTTTCAGGCTTGACTCAGTGATGCCCACAATGTCATACTGGCCAATCTCTAATTGTGCCACAAGTTCATCCACCTTATTCCGAATGCTATGCACATTTAAATACAACACTTTCAATCTTGCATTCTTTGCTCTTTTGAATTTTGCCTCTGTGTTACAATTTATCTCTTTACTCTGTCTGCAGTTGTACCCAATCATTGGCTTGTCCTTCCTTACATTTATGTTGCACCCATCATCTACTTGTAAACCCGCTGGCTCATCCTCAGCTCTATCATTCTGGTTCACATCCCCCTGTCACATTAGTTTAAACCACCCCCAAAAGCTCTAGTAAACCTGCCCACAAGAATGTTTGTCTCCCTCACATTCAAGTGCAACCCATCCCTTTTGTACAGTTCACACCTGACCCAGAAGAGGTCCCAATGATCCAGAAATATGAATCCCTGTCCCCTGCTCTAATTCTTCAGCCATGCATTTACATGCAACCTCATTCTATTCCTATCCTCACTGCTGTGTGGCACTGGCAGCAATCCCAAGATTACCACCCTTGAGGTCCTGTTTCTCAGTTTCCTTCCTAACTGCATTCCTTCCTCCTTCTTTTTTCTACCTATGTCATATGTACCATGACTTCTGGCTGCTCACCTTCCTTTTTCAAGATATTGTGGATATGTTCAGAGATATCGTGGATCCAGGCACCTGGAAGGCAAACTACCATTTGTGTTTCTTTTTTGTGTCCACTGAATCATCTATCTGTCCTTTTAACTATACAGTCCCCTATTACTGTTGCCAGCCTCTTCAGTTCCCTACCCTTCTGAGCCACAGGGCCAGACTCAGTGCCAGAGGCACAACTGCTTTTGCTTCCCCCAGGTAGGTCAACCACCCCCCAACTGTACTGAAAATGGAGTAGTTATTTTCTCCATTACCTGATGATTTCCCTTCCCTCTCCTGACAGTCACCCATTTATCTGTCTCTTGTAACCTTTGGGTGACTACCTCCCTGTAGTTTCGGTCTGTCAGCTCTTCACTTTCCCTAACAAGCTGAAGGTCATCAAGCTGCAGCTCCAGTTTCCTAACACAGTGTCTAAGGAGCTGCATCTCGATGCATTTGATGCAGATCTGTCTGTCGAGGGGGCTGGTAGTCTCCTGGAAATCCCACATCCGACACGCAGAACAGAACATTGGCTCTGCAGACATACCCCCTATTTTCTCAAGAGTTAAAGAAGTAAAACGAATTAAGAAATAATGAGTGAATTTACCTACAGATCTTGCCTCAGCCTGTTCTCGCCGAAGCCCTGTTGAGCCAAAGCCTTACCACTCTGACTCAGACCACTCCAACGCCGACCGCTCCCATGGTGACTGCTACACGAGACAGTACCCCTCTTTTATTGAGACTGGGTTTTTCAACGTCTTTGCTGGACCTACTCGGGAATGCTTCTCCTGCATCTGTGCCATACTCCAGTCAATGACTCTCATTGAGAAAACTCCCTGCTTTTTAAAGCTCTTCGCCAGACCTGTGCAGGAATGCAACTCCTGCATCTGTGCAGCACTCCAGTCATGTGAAAATCTTTATTTTAAATCATCAATCACCACATGTTGGGACTTATTAAGTCTAAGGTCAAAAGCAGTTTTACAAAGTAGCTAAGTAGTCTGTCCAAGCACAAGGCTCTTTATAGGATAGCAACAGAGCTTTTAAATATTATCAGAAATGGATGTGCTTATCAATGTAGTCTGTTAACACTGTGGTTTCCAGGGAAGGATGTGCATGGACCTAACTCTATGAATCCTGGGCTCCACCAGGTGTGTAAGATCTGTTGACAAATATTTTTCTTACATTGTCGGAGGAGGCCACTTTGCCCATCAGATTTCTGCTGACTGATGGAGCATTCCTACTCCTCCCCCATTAAATTCCCCTGTAACCTATCCTCCACAGATTTGCACCAATCAACTCCTATCAGAATTTATCACTTACCTGCACACCTCTCCAGTCATCATCTTGCTATTTCCCTAGGTACAATCTACAGTGGTCAATCAACTGCCAACACATACCTTTGGAACGTGGAAGGAACTTAAGAATAGCTGGAGGAAACCAATGCAGTCATTAAGAGAAGCATCAGAGGTTGGGATTGAGCCCTGGTTGCTAGATCATTGGAGCTTTGGAGCAGTAGATCGATTAGCTGTGCCACTGACACCACCCTCAGTGTGGTTTAGATGACTCTGGCTGGTGATGGACCAGTATAAATAAAACAATGGTGTTATTAATTGTAAACCAGGTAGCCCACAATCTGTAAGTGATATTAGTGTGGAACAGAGATGCCGTGAGTTGCTTTTCATGCCATACATTGGTCATCGTCTCCCACGCAGGACCTGTGTAGACAGCAGAAACTCCATTGTAAATTTGCGGAAATATCAAGATGCTGACCACTAAGTTCCAGTCTGAAAAATGAAAATGAAAGAGAAGCTGCTGCAAGTTGACATAAAAGTAGAAAATTCCTGAAATACTCAGCTGGTTGGGCAACATGTGTGGAGAGAGAAATGGATTCAGTGTTTTATTAAGGCAACTGACCTGAAATGCTGAATTTGTTTCTCCCTTTACAGATGCTGCTTCATCTTCTGACTACTTCGAGCATCTTCTGTTTTTATTTCAAGTTCCATTTCAAAGTGTGCGGCTGCTACTCTCTCAGATCTGAGCCAAGAACATTGACATCTCCAGCACTTCATAAACAGCTGGAAACCACAAAGTGGTGTTCACATCATTTATACAGCTGATTATGGTTGGAGATTAGCAAACTAGTGATTTCAGATTCAGATTGTTCCAATACAAATTGTGACAGACAATTATATGAATATGGTCATTTTGATAATAGTGCCAGAAATGTGGGTTTTACTGCAGAAGGGTCACGATACAATATCAAACTATTTTATCAAGATTCATCAGCAAGGATAACTATCATGGTTTACATGTGATTCAAGTATCATTGGCAAGACAGAGCAAACATGTATTGTGCTCTTCATAACAAGTATATAAGTACAGCATATAAAGCTAGATGTGCTTATTACCCTGAAAGCACTTTAGGGTATATAGTCACAAATATCATTCAAGACCAATATCAGATACATACTTGCCATTTTGAATACTTATACCATGTGCCAGGTATAAAGTACAGTACTGGCAATTTTTCGCCTGTGAAAAGTGAAAGTAAACTGTGAATAAAACCTATACTAGATAAATGAAAAACTGCTTTTTCTCCTGGCTATTTTATAACTTAAAGCATGCATAAATGGGATGAATGTTAGATATTTAACTTGGTTTTTAATGGATATGGCCTTATGTTTAAAAATGACCCATATTTATCTGGATTAATGCTGCTTTTTTGTGGACATTCATAAGAGTGGGAGATGAAATGAATAGGAGTGTTACTTTGAAAATTATATTAAGACAAATTTAGAGGAAATTTCCACTGCGGCCAATGTATAAGAAAAACACAAATTCATTTATCCATTATGTAATGGTCCATTAAATCATGCATAAAAACAATCTTGCCTCAGCAGTTCAAATGCAGAGCTTCACTTTGTAGCTGGCCTCCTTTGGTACGGATCAAGGACTACACAGACAGAGTTAGAAAGGTGCATGATCTCTTGGGAGTGTTATGGTACGCAATGCCAGTTTGGAGGTTTTCTAATTGTAAGCAATTGGGAGATTAGTTGTTTAGCAAGAATGTTCCAGCATATCTACAGGATTGGACAATCTAGCAGTTAACAGAACACAAAATGATCACAGCATGGAAGGAAGCAGGTTGGTCCATCTCACCCGTACTGGGTCTGTGCAGGAGCAATTCAGATAGTCTCCATATATCATTCCTGTTCATGTCCCAATGGCCCTGAAAATGATTTTGTTTCGAACAATTATCCAGTTCTCTTCAGGACAATGCAATTGAATCTGCCTTACTACTGTCCTTGGCAGTGATTTCAGATGCTAATCACCTATTGTGTAAAATAAATCCCTGTCACTTTCTGTTTCTTTCCCAATCACTTACATTTTCAACAAAGGGAATAGTCTCTCTCTTTCTATCTACCTATACATCTATTTGCTCTGTCTGTATTCTTCAGGATTTTAAATATCTCTCTCAGATCCTCTTGCAACCTTTTCTATTCCAAGGAGAAAGCTTATACTTCGGCTGTGGCTGCTTTACCATCCATAGCCAAAGTATAAAACTTAATAGCATAGTAACCATTAAATCAGATTAGAGCCAGTTCCCATGAACTATTTCAAAATGTAAAATCCAAGCAATAATTAATGTTTAATTTATAAACAAACAGCACCGTCTGCTGATCAAATTTCCTGGTTCACAGCAAGAATAGTTTGTGAACTGAAAGTACCCCGAGAAGCTCTCGTATGCAGGATTCTACAGTTTTATTGTCACTGTGGTATATTCAGTGAATTTTGTTGTTTTGTGGTAGCAGTGCAGTGCAAAGACATAACAATCATCATAAACTACAGAATAAACAAATAGTGTAAAAAAGGGATAATAAGGTAGAGTTCATGTTTTCATGGATGGTACAGATTCCTTGTTTATGCGTGTTGGAAAGAGAAACTTTGAATGAAGGTCCCAGTGGGATAACATGGCAGGAATATTTAAGGTTGTACAAAAGGCAATATAACAGTATCATGGATTCAGTTGTACAAAGGGGACAGCTCACAAAGTACCTATTCCATAAATCTGAGAAGACTGAATGGAGTATGGTCAAAGTCAGGGAGAGGAATATCTGCAGAGGTGGAAATAGGAATGAAAGATGAAGCATTAGTCATCTTATGACCTGTATAGTTTTAGAACCAAATTAGGTGTCAGGCGTAGCAAAGGGTGCATGATGCAGAGCCAGAGAGGGAATTAACATGAGAACAGATAGATAAAAAGCAAGCAGAAGTGGATAGATATGAGGAAGAAATGGAGCAATTACAGGAAGCTAGACAGGGCTGAGAATTTGATTGTGTGACTAAAATAGAACAAGGGTGAATTATTCAGTAATCTGGGATAGGAGTAAATGGAAGAGGCCCCAGCAGGAGTGTATTCACTGGGCGGTAGTCTTGGGAACATCTGAAGAGGAAGTTGATGGGGTAGATTAGGGAGAGAAGAACCACAAAGGTGGCAACTGGGAATATGCCTTCAAGCTGACGACATTGTACCCTGCACTGTCTTTTGGGAAGAATGTACTGAGACCAGGGAATGACAAACTCAGAACCTTGATAGCTGCTGCCAATCTGCACCATCCACAACCCCTTCAGCCCTGGGGAAAAGCAAAGAATTATGTCTGAGCAGCCCTCACCTAGGACTATGTGTGCGCATGTAGTTTTGTGTAAATTAGAAGAACTGAAGTTCACTAGATTTACCCAAAAGACAAATCAGAATCAGGTTTATCACTGGAATGTGTCATGAAATTTGTTAACTTAGCAGCAGCAGCAGCAGCAGCAGTTCAATGCAATACATAATATAGAAAAAAATAGTAATAGTAATAAACAAATAAGTAAATCAATTACAATATACACATATTGAATAGAGTGAAAATGGTGCAAAAACTGAAATAATATATATTTAAAAAGTGAGGTAGTGTTCAAGGGTTTAATGTCCATTTAGGAATCGGATGGTAGAGGGTGAGAAGCTGTTCCTGAATCATTGAGTGGGTGCACCTTCATGCTTCTGAACCTTCTACCAGATGGTAACAGTGTGAAAAGGGCATGCCCTGGGTGCTGGATGTCCTTATTAATGGATGCTTCCCTTCTGAGATATTGCTCCTTGAAGATGTCCTGGGTACATTGTAGGCTAGTACCCAAGATGAATCCGACTAAATTTACAATCCTCTGCAGCTTCTTTTGGTCCCATGCAGTAGCCACCCGCACCCCCCCCCCCCCATCAACCAGATAGTGATGCAGCCTGTCAGAATGCTCTATAGAAGTTTTTGTGTATATTTGTTGACATACCAAATCTCTTCAAGCTCCTAATGAAGTATAGCTGCTGTCTTGCCTTCCTTATAACTGCATCAATATGTTAGGAGCAGGTTAGATCCTCAGAGATCTTGACATCCAAGAACTTGAAACTGTGCACTCTCTCCTCTTCTGATCAGTCTATAAGGATTGGTATGTTTTCCTTCATCTTACCCTTCCTGAAGTCCACAATCAGCTCTTTTGTCATACTGACGTGCCAGGTTATTGCTGCAATGCCACTCCACTAGTTGGCATATCTCACTCCTGTATGCCCTCTTGTCACCACCTGAGATTTTACCAACAATGGTTGTATCATCAGCAAATTTTTAGATGGTGTTTGAGCTATGGCTTGCCACACAGTCATGGGTATAGAGAGAGTAGAGCTGTGGGCTAAGCACACACCCCTGAGGTGCACCAGTGTCACATTGCGCTTAAAGCTAAATGTCTATGTGGAACAGTATGGGTGGGATGGGGCATGGTTGACCAGTAGGAGTGCCAGTAATGAGGTGATGTATTACATATTCAATGAGGAAGTGAGACAGTAAATGGGGGGAGGGGTAGTTGATAATGTCCAAAAGCCAATCAGCCATCTTTGCACCCGGTGGAAAAAAAATCTCAAATGTGTGAGATGGGCGGCAGTCTGGGTGGGAAGATCCAGTCTTCCTGAAAATGGTGAGGAAAGGAAGCCCATTAAGAAGTTTTCAACTTGAGGATAGCAGTGGGATTCACCTGGTCTGTAATAGCATCATGGGCAATGGGGATAAACCAGAGAAAGGAGAAGAGGGGTTGCAACGTGACTGTCATGGATGTAGCTGCCATGAAGATACAGAGACTGTGGTTCATGTGCTCCCAACCAGGGTGCCTGGTCAGGCAGTGCCACATCAGTCTTGAAAAGCAAAAGGAAATGATAGGTAATATCCATGGTCTTCTAGACCAGGAGTTGAGACAGTGTCAGACAAGGGTAATGATGCGTGGAAAAGCCCACCAAAACAGTGTGAGTCCGTAGCAGAACTTAAATCTACCATCTCACCAGTACCCTCCCCGCCAACACTGACTTTTGACCGGATTATCAACTCAGTAAAGACTGCACCCAGGTCAGGCAAAGAATTGGCGATAGTTTTGTCACTATCATTGCTGATCAAGAATGTACACAACTGCATTATTAGGGGGGTCAGCATTTGTGGATGCAGGGGCAGCAGTATTGATAAATGACCTAATCCTTTCAGCAATTGGGAAGATTATTTATATTACAGGTAATGTCTCCTTTGTTACTTTCATACCTCCACACAACTTTCTATGTTTAATAAACATCAGTATTCATTTGTATACATGTTGGTTTATCAATTTTTAAAAGTTTTCTATTCCATCAACCAAAATGAAAAATCTCACCTTTCTCTGTACTAATGATTATGTAGTAGTAATGAAGTATGGGTATTATCATTCATTAAAACTGTAATGACAGCGGATGTCCTTTATCTATACATTAACAATGACAGAATGTGGTCTCAGAGGGGACTAACTAGGTTAAACTCACTTACATGCTGGCATCTGCAAGAGTTCTATGAAATAAGAACAAGAATGGAAATATTTTCCAAATAACGTAACAAATATTATAAATAATATGTACATGTTGGTGACTTCAGTGCTGTAACTTTAGATACTTGCTCTTTCTTGGAATGAGTGTAGAGCAACACCCAGCATGTGTTCCACACAATGCCTGCACCTGTAACGTAAAACAGATGGTGGAATTTGGCACACAAAGTCAGAGGCTGAAAAGGCAATGTCATACCTGTTTTTTTACAGGGATTCTCAAGTTTTTGCTGCATTTTCGTGGTGGTACTGTGTAACCTGGAAGAAAACCTACCCACCCAACTCTATGAGCTCTGATCTTCAGCTTGTCCCCTTTGGAACCAAACCTTTTCTCGCAAGAAAATGTGAAAAGAGAAGAGAATAGGCACATATAAATATATAACATGCATTCCTTTCACAATGTAGATAAGGCAGAAGTGTTATAATGAGAATATGCTTTGGCCATCAACTAAGTATGAAATCTATACCTCATCATAAACATAATTATAATTGGGATGTTATCTGCATTTCCAAGGAAGCAGTTACTCACAGATGCATGTTTTCATTTTCTGTTATCTTTCAGGACTTTGGACAACTTGTTCATGTTTATAATGACTGATTAGAGAACTAAAATTACCGTAATACTTGTATTATAATCTACAATCTAAAATGGATATTTAACAAGTAGTGTTATTTAAGGAGATAGTCTGTGTGACCATTTTATCTACCATATTATTATCAGCATATTAAATTATGCACATTCTTGCATCTCAAATGTGCTTATCTATTAAATTTGCTGATTAATTGAAAGTGTTAAACTATTAATTTTAAGTGAATAAAGTCCAATAACAAACAAGATAATTTAATACGAGCACATTATACTGTGACTTCAAAGTACTGTGGAATGTTTCTCTCTGCATTCCACTCTTTTAACATCAGTCAAAAAATGTAGGACATAAAATGATTAGAAAGTACTTGTTTTTGATAGCTTACTCAACAGATCATAAAATATTATGTTTATATTGCAGTTTGTAGCATAGAAAAGAGCTGCATCTGATCAATTACTTTTAAGGTATCTATTATATTCTGAAAAGTTGGAGATAGTTCCTTGTGGACTTCACACATCCGTTTTAAGAATTGAGCAGTGCCTATTGGGATGTCTGCTGAGTGGGCGATCATGGACTGATTTAGAAACAGCTCCCTGTGGACTTTTTGCACAGTTTTAAAAAGTGAGTGTGGTCTGGGGGGACTTGCTTGTGGAGAAGGAGATTGCTTGGGTTAATAGTAACTAAACAAGGGTTAATAAAATGAAGCAGAGTAAACCAGTGTTAGGGTGGTTAGGCTTAGGCAAGAACAGGCATGGGCTAGAACTTAAGCTTGAGAAGTTACAGGCTGAATAAGTGCTGGCAGGATTGTAGTTCAGGCAGTAGAATGCTCCTTCTGTGAGATGTGGGATTTCAGGATACCTAATTGTTCCCCCCCCCCCCCCCCCAGTGATTATGTTTGCAAGAAGTGCATCCAACTTCAGCTCCTGGCTGTCAAAGTCAAGGATCTGGACCTGGAGTTGGACAGACTCAGGCACATCCAGGAGGCTGAAGACTTCATAGATGCAGGCTTCAAGTAGTAGATGGGTGGCCACCATGAGAAATAAGGGGAGTGAGCAGTCAATGCAGGTTTCCCCTGTGGCCATTCCCCTCAACAACTTACCCTTTTGGATATGACCAGTCAGGGCCCAGCAGCAGCAGTCAAGCCAGTGGCACAGTGGCCAGTTTTTAGGCTCAGCAGCGAAGGGTTAATTCAGGCAGTGTGATACTGATAGCAGACTCGACAGTTAGAGGGATGGACGGCAGACTCTGTGGCACAAAAGAAAACGAAGGTTGGTATGTTGCCTCCCAGGCGCTAGATTCCAGGATATCTCAGAGTGGTTGAAGAAGATTCTTAAGAGGGAGGATGAGCAGCCAGAGGTTGTGATGCCTGCAGGCATCAAAGGTAAAACAGTGGATGAGATCCTGTGCAGTTTGCATAAGGAATTGGGGTAGAGGCTGAAGAGCAGGACCTCCAAGGCAGTAATCTCTGGATTACTCCCAGTACCACGTGCTAGCCAGGGCAGGAACAGGATGATAGTACTGATGAATGAGTGGCTGAGGAAGTGGTGCGGGGGGCAGGGTTTCAGATTTCTGGATCATTGGTATCTCTTCTGGGGAAGGTATGACCTATACAAAAAGGACGGTTTACACTAGAACCTGTGAGGGACCAATATCCCTGTGGGAAGGTTTGCTAGAGCTGTTGGAGAGGGTTTAAACTAAGTCAGCAGGGGAATGGGAACCAGAGGATGGGGCAGTTGATATCCAAGTTGATGCAGTGTGTAGTGAGACTGTGAGGAATAACAAACAGATGATAGGGGAAAATTGCAATCAGAGGACTGAAGTTGTTATATTTGAATGCAGCCAGTAATATCAAAGAAGGATGCTAAAAGTTTTTTTCAGATATAGAAAAAGTAAAAGAGAAGCAAAAGTTGATATTGGACCACAAGACAATGATGCTGGAGGGGTAGTAATGGGAGACAAAGAAAGACCTAGATAGAGTGGATGTGGAGAGGATGTTTCCTATTGTGGGTGAGTCTAGGACCGGAGAGTACTGTCTTAAAAAGGAGGGAAGTCCATTTACAACAGAGATCAGAAGGAATTTCTTTAGACAGAGGCTAGTGAATTTGTGGAATTCATTTTCACGGATAGTTATCGAGGTCAAGTCATTGACTATATTGAAAGTGGGGGTTGATAGGCGCTTGATTAGTCAGGACTTTGAAGGTTATGGTGAGAAGGCAGGAGAAAGGGGTTGAGAAAGATGGTAGATAAGCCGTGGTGGAATGATGGAACAGACCTGATGGGCTGAGTGGCCTAATTCTGTCTTGTGGTTTTAAAATACATGGAGCTGGGCTAAATTCATGTTTTTTCTCATAAAGGGGAAAACAAAACGAGTGAGCGCAGTGGTAAAAGCTCTCTAATTGTTCCATATATTTAAATTGGTCCCTCAAATATTATAAATATGAAATTAGATTTTGTAGTCTGAATACAAATAAATACTCAGCCACAGGTGCATCAGCTTATGGCAGGTTTAGAGTTCATTTCAACACACTCGGAAGGAAATAATCACAGGGATGTGCAGGCCAATTTACGGAAACAGACATTGACAGGTTTGCGCTAAATGCATCAAAAAACTGAAGCGCTGTGGGAAAGCAATGGCTCATGCAGCATCCATAAGGAGAAATCATCATGATGAAGGGTCTTGATTCAAAATATTGTCTATCCCGCCATCCAGTGATGTTGCCTGACCGGCTGAGCTCCCTCCAAAGCTTCTTCCCTTCAGATTCAGCACCTGCAGTCCCTTGTGTCTCCTTGCACCAAATGCATGGCTGGTTAGAAATTTGCTTTTGGTGAACGCCTTTCTTTTGGTGCTGCCTCCAAGACTAAGGATAAAATATCTCTACACCTGGGGAAGAATTTTATCAATGCCACAGGAAAATGCTGTTGGCTTTGTAACTACTGAGAGAATGCTCACTACTTAAGTTTAATTGAAACTGTTGAAGTGTTAATTTTAAATGAATAAGGCTAAATAATAAGGGAAGAATTTAATGCAAAAACACCATGCTGTGACCTCAAGATATTGTGGAATGTCTTTATCTGAATTCTACTCTTTTAAACAGAGTAAAAATATAATACATAAAAATGATTAAAAAGCATTTGTTGTTGATAGCATCTAATCAATTCACACAGCCTTAAAGCAGATCATTCAGTATTATGGGTTCTATTTCAGCTTGCAGCATAGAAAAGAGCCGCATCTGACCAACTTCTCTCAATCTGGAAGCTTGGACTGATAAACATAATTTTGAAGTCCATCAAAAGAGATGAGAAATTTAAATTCAATTTTACTTTACTAATTTACAGAACTGGGCATTGCTAACACATCAGAATATATTGGCTGTCTCTAACAGCCACAGACAAAGTAGTGGCAAATTCTTTCTTGAATAATCCTGGGTAAGATATCCTATCACAATATACTATCGCAAAACAGTCAGCAGTTTATGTGCTGACTTAGGAGAGGATTCCGAGGAAGTTCATGAGAATGATTCCAGGAATGAAAGGCTTATCATATGAGGAGCTCTTGATGACTCTAGACCTTTACTCACTGAAATTTAGAGTAATGTGGGGGGGAGGGTGCTATCTCATTGAAACCTAATGAATGTTGAAAGGACTAGATAGAGTGGATGTGGAGAGGATGTTTCTTATGTTGGGGGAGACTAGAACAAGAGGGCTCAGCTTCAGAATAAAGATACAACCATTTAGAACAGATATGAGGAGGAAGTTCATCAGCCAGAGGGTAGTGAATCTATGGAACTTGTTGCTACAGGTGGTTGGGGAGGCCAGGTCATGTGGTGTATTTAAGGCAGGGGTTGATAGGTTCTTGATTAGTCAGGGTTTGAAAGGTTATGGAGAGAAGGCCAGAGAATGGGGTTGAGAAGGATGTGGATCTGCCATGCTGTAATGCGGAGTAGATTCGATGGGCTCAGTGGCCCAATTTTGCTCCGAGGATGAGCAAGAAGTTCCAGGATTTAGATCAGCTGTGATGACGGACTGATGTTTCCAGATTAGGATGGAACACTTGTTCTGGATGTTGCAGGTTCGGAGATCCTTTCAGAGTATCAGAGCATTTTGTATATTGGCATCAGAAGCATTGTGAAACTTGTGGCTGGCCTCAGCACATCTTTGAAGTGTTGGTTGTTGATGCAAACATTGCATCTCACTATATTTTTTGATGTTTCAAGGTGCATGTGACAAATAAAGCTAACGTTTAATATTTATTGTAGAATAGCTGCGTTCATTCATTGGGGATAGAGGGGATGTATGTTCAGAATATCCAGCAAGGCACAGGGCACAATTAGTGGAGCTACTTCCTCATGGCGCCAGGGATTAGGGCTCAAATCTTGTCTGGTGGAGTTTGCACAGTCTCACTGTCATTGCTTGCATTTCCTCTGGGTGATTCGCTTTCCCCCCATATCCAAAGGGCATGGAGGTTGGCAGGTTAATTGGCCTCTATAAGTTGTCCTACACATGTAGGTGATTGATAAAATCTGGGGTGAGCTGATGAGAAAGTAAGGATGACAGAATAGAAAATTAATGCAGGATTACCATAAGACCATATGACTATAAGACATAGGAGCAGAATTAGGCCATCTGGCCCATCGAATCTGCTCCACCATTCAATCAGGGCTGATCTTTTTTTTCTATTTCCCCGTTAATCCCAGTTCCCAGCCTTCTCCCTGTAACCTCTGGTGCCACGTCCAATTAAGAACCTATCAATGTCTGCCTTAAATACACCCAACAATCTGACTTCCACAGCTGCACGTGGCAACAAATTCCACAAATTCATCACCCTTTGGCTAAAGAAATTTCACCACATCTCTGTTTTGAAAGGGTGACCCTCTATCCTGAAGCTATGCCCTCTTGTCTTAGACTCTCCCACCATGAGAAACTTCCTTTTCACATCTAATCTGTCTAGACCTTTCAACATTTGAAAGGTTTCAATGAAATCCGCCCTATCCTTCTGAATTCCAGAGAGTACAGACCCAGAGCCATCAAACAGTCCTCATATGATAACCCTTTCATTTCTGGAATCATCCTTGTGAACTGCCTCTGGAACCTCTCCAATGTCAGCACATCTTTTCTAGGATGAGTGGCCCAAAACTGTTCACAATACTCAAGGTGAGGCCTCACCAGTGCCTTATAAAACCTCAGCATCACATCCATGCTCTAGACCTTTTGAAATGAATGCTAACATGGCACTTGCCTTCCTCACCATTGACTCAGCCTGCAAGCTATAATCTTCAGGGTGTTCTGCACAAGGACTCCCAAGTCCTTCTGCATCTCAGATACCTGGATTTTCTCACCAGTTAGAAAATAGTTTGCACATTTATTTCTACTACCAAAGTGCATGACCTTGCATTTTCCAACGTTGTATTTCATTTGCCACTTTCTTACCCATTCTCCTAATCTATGTCCTTCTGCATCCTGCCTGTTTCCTCAACACTGCCTGCCCCTCCACCAATCTTTGTATCATCTGCAAACTTGGCAACAAAGCCATCTATTCCATCATCTAAATCATTGATATACAGCATTAAAAGAAGTGGTCCCAACACTGACCCTTGTGGAACACCACTAGTCATTGACAGCCAACCAGAAAAGGATCTTTTTTATTCCTACTTGCTGCCTCCTACTAATCAGCCAATGCTCTGACCATGTTAGTAACTTTCCTGTAATACCATGGGCTCTTAACTTGGTAAGCAGCCTCATGTGTGGCACCTTGTTAAAGGCCTCTGAAAGTCCAAATGTACAGCATCCACTACATCCCCTTTATCTATCCTACTTGTAATCTCCTTGAAGAATTCCAATGGGTTTGTCAAGCAGGATTTTGCTTGAAGAAAACCATGCTGGCTTTGGACTATCTTGTCCTGTATCACCAAGTACTCTATCACCTCATTGTTAACAACTGACTCTAACATCTTTCCAACCACTGAGGTCAGGCTAACTGGTCTATAATTTCCATTCTGCTGCACTGCAAGTGGGGAAGGGGGTGGGAAACTGAAGCTGTAGGTACATATAATAACAAACAATGCCTCCCAGTTACAAAAGGTGCTGAGTGGACTCATGCAATTGCCTTGAAGCATTTGTCAACTATATCCTGTCTTCATCAAAATACATTAATGAGTCCAGTCCAGTCATTGAACAGTCATGGCTTGTGATATTTTCATTACAGTTGTAAACATTCCAGATCTAGCTGCACCTCCAGTGTTTAGGTAACTACCAGTGTTGTAAAATGCCAACGCCTACAGTATCTCAAAATGTGGAAATTTGTACAGGGTGTGATCTGTAATGAAATAACAGTGAGTTAAATCCAACTAATTACAATCAATGAATAATTATCAATCATCAGCAAAGCAATTCAAGAAATTGCAAACAAGAGGTATTTAATTAAAGTTAATCTGCTCACTAATTCTCTGTTTAGGTTTTGACAAAAGCCCATTACAGCCTTTGGCTAAACATGAACAAAAGTGTAGAAATTCAGAAGTGATTTAAGAGTAAATGGCCATGACATTGAGATGGTATTTGACCACATAACCTGACAGAGCTCTGTAAAACGGAACTCCTTGAGAACCAAGAAGAAAATGCCCATTGGTTGGAATTACTGTGCAGAAAACCAAGACAATTGTAGGGATTTTAGTGAATGAAAATGCTTTAGCTTTGGAAATTATTCGAGGAATAAAATCCTGGGGCTGAGGTGACTTTCTGTTAGAAGGTCAGAAATTGTGAGGTTTCCTGATGATTTCATAGTGCCTAGTCCCATTCACAGCTTCATAATGAATGCATGCAGGAAAACATAAGAAATTCAGGCATGACTTGATACAAGGCAAAAACATTTGTTCCTTGAGACTACTTGGTAATACCAGTCTCCACTAATCTTTGACATTGAACAACATTAGCATTATTTAGTTCCCCACATGTCAGGTCATCACCAGCTAGAAACTTATTGGACCAAACATAAAAAATCTGATGGCTACAGGTTCAGGTCAGAGACTGGGCATCCTACCATAAGTGACATGCTTCCTGCCTCTCCCAAGCATTTCATCATTTGTAAAGCACAGATCAATACTGCAATAATTATTTTCAAATTACCTGGATGACTACAACTCCAAATGCACTCATGTAGTTTGACACCATTCAGGAAAAAGGAATAAGATGATGAATTTGTGGAATTTGTTGCCATATGCTGCAATTCAACATGTGGATGAACAACACAGGCTACCACAGTCTACATCCCCTCCATCCACACCTCCACATACCAACTGCTATTGTCCTGATTTTCGCACCCTGACATAGCCCCCACTTTCCACCAACTCGGCAGTCATTGTGGATTTACCTTCATAATTAGCAAGTGAGGCGGGCTGTGAGGAAATTCAGACATGGCAAAGCATTGAGACTGGAAGCTGTGAACCCCAAGCTCCTGAAGGAGTGTGCTGAGCAGCTGGGTGGAGTTCTCCAGCGCATTTATCTCAGCCTGGAAAGGGTCCTGACTGTATGGAAAACATCATGTGTGGTCCCAGTACCCAAGAAGGGCTGACTGAAAGTCTTGAATGACTACCATTCAGTGGCCTTGACCTCACACATCATGAAGACCCCAGAGAGGCTGGTTCTGGCTCACTTCCGTCTCCTGGTCAGATCAGCCCTCGATCCCCTGCGGTTTGTCTACCAGGAGAACATTGGAGTTGATGATGTTGTCATCTACCTGCTGAACAGAGCCTCCCCCCACCTGGATAAACAAGAGAGGACTGTGCGGGTCATGATTTTTGATTTCTCGAGTGCCTTTGATTTCCATACAATCCTCATTGCTGGGGAAAAAGCTCTGTTTCATGAAGGCTGGCACTTCCATTGTATCTTGGATAATGGACTACCTGACTGGTAGACCACGCTTTAAATACAAAACTGAAACATGTCATCTGTGGAAATTCTCTGATGACTCAGCAATAGCTGGGTGTATAAAGGAAGGAAGGGAGGATGAATACAGGGCCCTGTTGGAATATTTTGTCAAATGGTGCAAGCTGAATCATCTGCAGCTCAACGTCAGTAAGACAACGGAGATGGTGACGGACTTTAGGAAGACTAAGCCTGCATTGCTCTCTGCTACTATTGATAGTGAGGATGTGGATGTGGTGAGGACGTACAAGTACCTGGGAGTGCACTTGGATGACAGACTTGAGTGGAGAACCAACATAGACTGCCACAGACTGGGTAAAGACTTAGTCGGTGGGTATACTTAAGGTAGAAGTTGGTAGATTCCTGATCAGTTAGGTCATCAAAGGATATGGAGAGGTGTATGGGGTTGAGTGGGATAGAGGATCAGCCATGATGGAATGGTGGAGCAGAATCAATGGGCTGAATGGCCTAACTTTGCTCTTATGTCTTATGGTCTTATGGTCTTTTTCCAAGTCACCTTTAATCTAAAATAGATAGATAGATAAATACTTTATTGACTCCAAAGGAAATTGAAGTATCACGGTAGCATTATAAGTGCACAGATATACAAACATTAGAAGAGAAGTAAGAAAGAATAAAAAAGATAAGTTACCTCAAATAGTCTAACAGGAGGGGGTCACCACTTCTCCGACTATAGGTTGACTAATTATAGAGCCTAATGGCAGAGGGTAAGAATGATCTCATTTCGCATTCTTTGGAGCAGCACAGCTCTCTTAGTCTATTACTAAAAATACTCCGCGGCTCAGCCAAGGTGGCAACAATGGGTGAGAAAATTTGTCCAGAATTGCCAAGATTTTCCGTAGAGTCCTTTGTTCTGCCACAGCCTTAAGTGTATCCAGTTTGACTCCTATAACAGAGCTAGCCTTTCCAATCAGTTTATTGCCCATGTTGATGCCATTGCCCAAGCACACCACCACATAGAAGATTGTACTGGCAATAATAGACTAGTAGAACAAGCGAAGGAGAGGCCTGCATACTCCAAAGGACCTCAATCTCCTCAGGAAGTAGAGGTGACTCTGGCCGTTCTTGTATTCACTACTCTGTGGCTAAAATAAATCCTCCTTACCTTTGTTCTAAAAGGTTGCCCCTCAGTTTTGAGGCTGTTCCCTCTAGATCTGGATATCCCCACCATAGGAAGCATCCACTGCACATCCACCCTATGTAGTCCTTTCAAAATTTGGTAGGTTTCAATGAGATCCTACCACATTCTTCTAAATTCTAGTGAGTACAGGCCCAAAGCTGCCAAACATTCCTCATATGTTAATTCCTTCATTCCCAGAAACATCCTCGTGAACCTCCTTCTGACTCTCTCCAATGACAACACATCCTTTCTGAGATATGGGCCCGAATCCGTTGACAATACTCCAAGTGCGGTCTGACTCATGTCTTCTAAAGTCTCAGTATTATCTCCTTGCTTTTACATTATAGTCCCCTTAAAATAAATGCCAAAATTGCATTTGCCTTCTTTACCATTGACTCAAACTGTAAATTAACCGTCTGGAAGTCTTGCACAAGGAGTACTAAGTCCCTTTGCACTTCTGATGTTTGAATCTTCTCCCCTCTTAGATAATGGTCTACACTATTGTTCCTTTTACCAAAATGCATTATCAGACCTTTCCCAACACTGTATTCTATCTGCAACTTCTTTGCCCATTCTTCCAATTTGTTTAAGTCCTGCTGCAATCGTATTGCTTCCTCAGGACTACCTTCTCCTTCACCTGTCTACGCATCGTCCATAAAATTTGCCACAAAGCCATCAATTCTATTATCCAAATCATTGACCAACAATGTGAAAAGTCACAGTCCCGATACTGACCCCTGAGGAACACCAATAGTCACTGGTGCACCTCAATTAGTTTCTGACAATCAAATACAGCTCCCAGCCTTCACATGTGGCTTAGCTACTAAGTCCAGCAGAATCACTTCTACGGACAGGAGAAGGGGCAACAGTGGATTATTGATGCCTTAAAACCAGTTGCTTCAGGCAGATGGGGCTCGTCGGCCATGGATGGCAGCTCATTTAGGAGAAGGCAAACTCTTATCTTAGACCTTCATTACCCTGTGGTTATATTTGTTCATGGGGAAAGCTTCAGGAATAAATTCAAACGGAAATATCTACAACTGGAGTCCATAAGACAGTCCTACATTGCATTGAATGCTGACTGGCAACTCTTGCAACGCTGCTAGTGTCAAATTGTATCAGTCACTGCCGTTCCTTTAGATGCGTGGAGAGGGGTGCTTGCTATATGGGCAATTCTCCATATTGTACTTCTCTAGACTGCTAGAACGCAACTTCCATGGTCAACCCTGACCAATAGAGCCCTACGACTAAGATTATAACAGATGAACAAATGGTTGGTGCTGGACTAAATTGCTAAAATAGCCAGATAGCATGAATTTGAATAATGAATAATCAAGAGATATTCACATAATGTGACCCTCACTGCTTGGAGGGTATCCATATTAGGGATGTGTTCAACATGCAATCTACATTGACTGTTTTACATTTTCATCACATTGTTTGAAAAGTTGCCAGTTTCCTTTTCCATAGATTTTGCCAGGCCTGTTGAGGTTTCCCAGTGCTTTTTTTTTTGTTCAGATTTCCAACTTTGACATTTTTTTCTTGCCTTCACTCTTTCTCCATTTCTTGCTCTATTAACCTCGAAATGAGAATTTGCCAGCATCAACAGCACCTGGAACAAGGTAACAGCTACTTGCATCGTTCTCACCAAATATCACACACTATTGAAGTTAAGAAGGATGTTGACCGTGACCTTGAACTAACTAAATAATTTTTTTCAAATATATTCTGAGATCTGGACTTTACGGAGTTATTTATAAGGGACTGTTATTTGTCTGGATGAGGCAGTTGGTTCCCTGAATTCCCTGCACAACCTAGCTTGCTTTTTGCTGTAGTATCTCTCACACCCACTGTTCTCTAAAGGTGGTGATGAATCAGGGAGATTGAAAACCTGGCTGACTGGTGCCCAAACTATGATGAGAGGCCTAGGTGAGGTTGGTAAGGATCCACATGCTGGAGTACCTGAGACTAGAATTAAGACACAATTTCAAAACTGAGAGAAGAACAGGGTTCTTGATTAGCTGCTAAATGAGAACCTGACGAGACCTGTCAAGAATCCAAATGGGGCAGAAATCCTAAATGCAATCCCAGGCTGAACCAAAGGACAATTGAGCACCAAACATGAGTTCAGGTACACTTTAAATATCCTAAAACATGGCCGTGAATAATGGAGCGGGCCATAA
The DNA here is from genome assembly GCF_048418815.1 of Hemitrygon akajei. Taxonomy (NCBI): domain Eukaryota; kingdom Metazoa; phylum Chordata; class Chondrichthyes; order Myliobatiformes; family Dasyatidae; genus Hemitrygon; species Hemitrygon akajei. The sequence goes on along the minus strand of NC_133136.1, from coordinate 85,263,698 downwards.
TCTTTAAAAGGACTGCACCAGCTATCCATACTCTGGAGAATTGAAGCATCGAAACCCCAGAAGCTCGTACCGGGTGCATAATGTAACAACAACGTCTTACTCAATGGCAGCAAGACCAAGGAGCTGATTATTGATTTCAGGAGGAGGAAACCAGAGGTTCGTGAGCCAGTCCTCATTGGAGGATCAGAGGTTGAAAGGGTTAGCATCTTTAAATTCCTTGGTTTTATCATTTCAGAATACTTGTCCTGGGCCCAGCACATAAATGCAATTATGAAGAAAGCACAGCAGTGCCTCTACTTCTTTAGGAATTTGTGAAGAGTCGGTATGACATCTAAAACTTTGAGAAGCTTCCGTAGTTATGTAGTAGAGAGTATATTGACTAGCTGCATCACCAATACCATTGGTGTTCCTGGTATGGAAACACCAATGCCCTACAAAAATTGCACAAGAATACTGGATATAGCCCAGCCCATCATTGAGCACATTGGTGCTGCAGGAAAGCAGCAGCCATCATCTGTGATGTCTACCACCCAGGAGATGCTCTTTCCTTGCCGTGCCATCAGAAAGAAGTTGCAGGAGTCTCAGGACTCATGCTACCAGGTTCAGGAACAGATATTACCCCACAAACATCAGATTCTTCAACCAAATAGGATGACTTCACTGAGCCTCATCACAGCACTTTGGACTATGGACTCAGCTTTTTAATCTCATGTTCTCGATACTTATTGCTAATGTATTTATTACTATTATTTCTTTCCTTTTGTATTTGCACCATTGGTATCTTTTGTTGTGGTCTTTCAATGATTACATTAGGGTTATTCTGTTATGAATTTATTGAGTATGCACACAAGAAGATAAATCTCAGGGTTGTATAATAATTTTGATAATAATTTTATGTAGAAAATTATTTACATTTGGACTTTGAAGTTTCTCTAGAAACCAACCCACCATAGAATGCATGCAAATACAGGGCATCACCAGGTTTACTATTGAGTCAGCGACTTGCAAAACTTATTTCCTCCCAAAAGACATGGTGAGTGAGGGCTTTGCTGGAAAAGTCCAAATGCTTGAGCCAAAGTATTACTCTACTCACCTTGTGGAGAAGAGACCCTAGTCAGCCCAATCAGTAACATCATCTACAACTGAACATTTTATATCTTCTGTTTCAATACACTGAGAAGTAATGGATAACATTAGTGCCAACAGAGACTCATGGAATTTTACCAGAAATTGGGACTCAAATTTGCAGTGTTCCTGCCTTCTACCAAGTTTATGGTGTGGTTACTTTGAAGGGAAGCAGGGAATCCTGTAAATAAAAGGAAAATTACAGAAAAAACTGGAGACAATGGATCTTGTTCTTATGGGTCAGATACAAACTTATTGGAACATGTACTGCAATAAAAGTGTGACTAATATATGAGAAAGCTAGCTTTTTGGAATGGATTCAACACATGAGCTGAATAAGGCAGCAGCAAGTAAGACAACATTTTTAGAACAGGAAATATAACTGGATTGCAAGGTTCACTCCATGAATTAAATGCTTATGTTCCACCCTCAGAGATTGAAGTGATATTGAGGCACCTATTAAGTTATGGGCAGAAGGCCAATTTTAAACAATTTAGTTTTGTTTAAGTGTTGCACTCAATATTCATCGGAATGTTATCACTGAAGAGTTATGTAACAGGATGTGATCATACTTTCTCACACTAGGGGATTGTAAGTGACTCATTCAACCTCATCTAATTCTTGCTTAACCTAACAAGCCTTGAATTGAAGCTGACATGATGATGTGGATTGTGGCAGGTGCTTCTGAGAAGGTGGAAGTGGGGCGATCTTGGGTATGGTGTGAGCACTAACTCATTCATGGCTCTGTATTTCCGGGCTAATACTAGTTGCCATTTATTCCATGAGCTCACAATGTAAAAATGTGCTAAAGTAATGTGCTTGCTGAGACAAGAATTAAAGGGACAATGTAGTTATGATGGCACAATTGTGGCAAATAGCCTATGTTGTCTGCTGCCTGTTGTCTGTGTAGTTTGACGCATGTGGTTACAATGGTAATATCTCCTCTTTACGTTGTTTCCTTTCGCCAAATACACCGTAAAGTCAGTTCTCAGACTGGTAATGCTCTGAACCTTTGCCAGGCAATATTGCAAATCCTGACCTCATTTAGCCAGCCTCCATTGTCTGGGTGATGCAAAGTGCCTGTGTCTAAAATTCAGTTTCTTCCTGATCAGCTGTTTCCTTTGAGTGCATACCTTGGATCCCTCAAGCTATGTGATCCCACTATTTCCTCCAAACACGTACCAGCGTCTGCAAGTTATTACAAATCTAAGGCATAAACCACAATGGTATTTTTCCCACGCTGAACTAGTGTGGGGTTAAAGGTGGGGAACTCATCCTGTATAAATCATTTAACCAAGCCTTCTAATGTCCTGTCTCCTGTTTAGCTGGAACTAGTCATTTTTAAAAAGAAAATCAAATTGCAGTTCTAATCACCCTTGGTCTTGGCCCAAAGCATCTACAGTACTTTTTCCACAGATGCTGCCTGGCCTGCTGAGTTCCTCCAGCATTTTGTGTGTGTTGCTGCAGATCTTACCTCCTATAGCAATGAACAAAAAAAATGGGCTACCTCTTTCCTTACGCAAACTCATTTTCAGTGAAAGAAGTTCCATCATTTCCATTGTCTTCCATCCACAAATCAACCAAACTGTTAAAAATAATTTGTGTCAATGGCGAATTGTCAATGAAACAACACAATTGGTGCGTGCACAAGCCAGTAAATTTGTGAGACTTAACTTGGTCTTATTGTGAAATAAAGGAAGGTAAACATCACACATTCATGGAAGTAGCCTGGATCAGGCAAAACAGACAAAAGATTTCAAATACAAATACAAATACAAATACTTTATTGTCACCAAACAATTGATACTAGAGCGTACAACTTTCGTTCTTTTACATCCAAATGAACAGCTAAGCCTCGCATGAGTTTTCCACCCCATTTGAGATATTCTCCTTCCAGCAATGTCACCATTCCTCCAATCCCACAGGCTGTAAGAACCTTCACTTTTGCCTGCTGGCTGGACGGCTTCAGGTGGCCAGTGAACTGGGGACATCCAGCAGAGGCCTGGCAGTTAAGCTGCTGCAAGGCAGGCGTCCAGCAATGCAGCAACCGTGTTTGTCCTGACTTTCCAGGTCATCTACTGTTTGATCAGTTGGTGTGAGAACATGGTGGGAACTGCTGTTGTAGATGTGTCACTCTCATACCACTTCACAGATATCATGTTTTCAAGCCACATGGAGCTGCTGAAGAACAGAGGAAGAATGAAACACTGCATAATGTTTAAGTTGATCTTTTAGGTCGAGGGAGTCATGAGCCAAAATGTCACCTCACACCTAGGTACTGTGTAAAACCCTCTCATTTTGCCGGGCATTATTTTTTCAGTATCTGGAGTGTCTTTGTCTTTAGAGGCAACAGCTATTTGTCACTTAGTGTAGGAAAAGGAGGGAAACAAATGAGGAATGCTGCAAGCAACAGGAAGATGAGAACTGCAAGTCTGAGGGAAAGAAATAAATCAGAAAGAAGACGGTGGGGAGAAGTATCACACGTAAGAAATGACAACACTATTTATTCTAAACAGGTGTTTGATTCAGCTGCACACTGGATGAAAAAACTACACAGGCAAAAGATATATAAGAATGAAAATGCCTGAAGCTATAGTGTTAAATGGAGAATTAAAATCAATCTGAATCATCCAAGTCTTCCAAAATAGAATGAATATTGGACAGAGGGTCAAACTTTCTGTCACGACCATAAAAGGAGGTTGAATTGATTTTAATCCTTGAGTTCCTCCAGCATTTTGTGTGCATTACTTTGAATTGATTTGGTAGTTTACTATTTCCACAGAATGGTCTAAAACCCTACAAAACAAGGCAGTACTTTCCTGATATAGTCACTACTGTTATTACATGTTCCATTGCCATCAGTTTTAGTGCAGCAAGACCCTTCAAACCTCACATGTAACAAATAGCTCAGCGCTTTCAGTTTTATAGTCTTGGGTAGGGAAAGATATTCTGAAAAGCTCAGGCTGGTTTATTCTTTGCGGTATCACAGAACATGTGCTGCATTTTTCTGTCTGCTGCCTTAACGGACTTGTTTTAAGCTGTGACCAGTGGATTGTCATAGATACCCGCAAGGTGGTTTTGTTCTGAATATGGCAATTGATTTCCAAGAGTAGAGTGTGCACCCATTTGGAGCAAAGCAATCAGAAGAGGCATCCAGGACAGCATGGCTTGCTTCTGTTCTGGAAGCTCAGCTGCCAGAGAATGAAAGGGCACTGAGCAAAGGGAAGCTGTGGTATTGAAACCGACTGGCAGATAGACAAGAGAGTCCAAGTCGAGCAAGAGCAGTCACAGCAGGCAGTACTATCTGGAGACTGGCTTAGGAACAGATAAGCAGAGATTCAGCAATCCATCAACATGCATGATTCTGAACAGCAGACAATCTTGGCAAGGCTGTGATTCTTATCTGACAGGTGCACTAGGTATTACTTGTATCTGTGCTGTGAGCTCAGATCTGATTTGCTATCTTGTTATAAGATTTTAGAATAATGAAGTAATGATTATGTGCAGCACATTCATAGTGGTGACTCCTATTTCACACTTATCTAAGGCCTTGCAGTTTTGAACTCATGTACATATAATCTGGAGGTCTTATGGGTTGTGATTGAAAATTTAACCCTCTCTGTTCACTCTAAACTAGTTATACTGCACAACAATTGTTTTTTGGAAGTGTTACTTACTCAGAATTTTTTTTTGTTTATGATAGACTGCTTGAAGATGAACACAAATATAATTTCAGCCTGCCTGTATCATGTAGGAATTTGGAGAAACAAGATAGCAACTTTTATTGAACATGATTTGTTTAATTGCGTTGTGGTGCTGACACTTGGCAATAGCTCAACGAAGCTAAAAATGTTTTGTTGATGATTGTACTCAGCATCTGAGGCTTCTTGCTTAAGTGTCCAACAATAATCAGCTATCATTGATGTGTTTCAGTTGCCCTGATACCATTCCTCCATGACGGCAAATGTCATGGTGAAACCTTTCACCATGCTCGTCACTGACAGTGCCAAGATTTGCAGGGGAGAAGGGGAGAAGTGTAAATGGGAATGCAGAAAATGAAACTTTAGTGACATATTGCACTTCATGGTTTTGTCTGCTTAAAGCATATTGTCAACCATTTGCACATAGTTTGGTGCTTTGTAGTTATCAATAAACTTTTCAACAACATCCTTGAATGTTTTCCATGCGATTTTCCCTGGTCCCGCTGGAAGTTCTTCATATTGCCTGTCATTAATGACCTGTTTGATTTGAGTACCAATAAAAAGTGCCTTCCTTAATCTTCACATTGGTTATTCTGACTTGACTTATGAATGGAAATAACAAATATAGGCAATTTCAAAGAAATGGTGCATGACAGGGAAATTTCATGGAAATTTTCATGATGAGCAGCCCAAAACCCATAAGATATATGCACAAGTATTCAGGAATCAAAATCTTTCTTGTCCAGTGTTATCTGGGGGAGTTTTGTTTTAAAAATTATATTGCATGCCATTTTAACCCTTGCTTTTTCAGGTTGGTGGCCAGTTAAAAATTGGACTGGAAGCTTCACTAGCTTCCCACAGTCTTCGATTTTAAATGTGATGGTCATTCTCTGTCCAGGGCTGCGATGTTCATTGCTAACTTTAGATATTTTTTTTAGCACAGTAGAGAAACAATGCTGTCCTTGTTGACCTTATAAAGATAGTTCATCTGCTTGACCTGATCAAAACGAATAAGATCAGTGCAGTTGTAAAATAACCCATTGCATATGATGTTGTTATTACCTGACAGCTAATAACTACATAGGTATTACAAGACAGCAAAAGTTGTTACGACTTACAGAGACAAAGACACAGAAGTCACTCCTCAGCCTTGGTCAAAAAATAATTTCTTCTCAGAGCCTTCGTTCTGCAACAGAAAGTTTGTTCACCTGCAATAATTAGTATGTTCATCTAGTTGTTAGAATTCTATTGTGTTTTGGAAATCCCTAGTATAATTATAAATCATGGTTAGAATTTTTTCCTTAAAATATAAAGTGTTTCATCTTAAACAATAAGACTATAATTAATGAGCTTTATTAGCTGGTAATATCTCTTTCTTGGTCGACTGGAGGGGGTCACTTCTCTAGATAGTGATTGTTGATGGTAAACCCATTCACAAAGAGACACAATTTGGAGAATTAGTTTTTGGAGTATAGTTTGATGCAGAATGATCTCTTTGAAGTTAGGGTATATGCACTTAGAGCAGATAAAACTTAAGATTCTGAATTATACTTCTAGAATTTGTATGCTGAATATCAACAGATGAGCAGATCTTCTGATCAGTCATAACCAGTACCTTATGAAGGAATGTGATTTCAACCTTGATTTGTTAATCTTACAGATGACTTCAGCAGGGAAGTCATTGTAGCTGTCCCAGCAGATGAACTTAGCTCGAAGCAGACCACTGCACAGAAAAGGCTGAGGCAGATTAGTTCTCAGAACTTGGAAACAAAATTTCTATGTGGATTCAGGAGGTTTAAGGGATCACTCATTCTTGCTCTGAAATAGTTTAGTTTAATGTTGTTAAACTTTCCTTTGTAAGCCAGTACTGGTTTAGTCTACCAATTAATGGACAGCCCATCAATGAGTCTTGGGAGTTAATGGATGGCATCAGTTTTTTAAATATTTCTTGTGTTCAGAAACATATTAAAACTATTAAAACAAGTGACTAAAATGAACACTATTAAAATAATTCTTATATATTTATTAAAACATTTTGAAATAATTAATTTCATGCTGCTAAGTTGAGGGTTATTTTGCAATTTGTCCTTGGCCATTTGATTAACATTCAGAATTAAAAGTTAATACACTGGTGCCAAGAATATTCTTCTACTTTGCTGATTTGATGAGTGGGATGACCAGTCTGAATTGGCAACTGGGACCTGTGTTAACTGCGGGAAGAGCAAAGACACGCTCTTTGCTAATTGGCCTGAGCAGTCCAACGTTTCCTTCACTGTCAGGCCCAATTGCCCATAGGTGCTGGGAATCCACTTCTGAAGAGCTGAGATGCGTAAAAAGTGAGCAGCATGGTAGTGTAATGGTTAGCGCAATGCTTTAGAGCGCCACTGACTAGCGATCGGGGTTCAATTCCCACAGCTGGTTGTAAGGTGTTTGTACGTTCTCCCCATGACAACATCTGCTACGAGTGCTTTGGTGTCCTTCCATATTCCGAGGATGAATGGTTATTAAGTTGCAGGCATGCAACCTTGGCACCAAAAGCATGGCAACACTTGTGGGTTGCCCTGTGAGCATTCTGAGACTGTGTTGGTCATTGACACAAATGACACATTTTGCTGAATGTTTTGATGTTACAATGTACATGTGACAAATAAAGCTAATATTTAAATCTTTATGAATTGGCTGGAATGGATTGGGAAGGTCAAACAAAAACTGGGTTTGTAGAAATAGCCTTCTCTGTCAGCTTAGTCATTAGGTGTGATATGCTGTCGGGGCTGCTGTACTTGGCACAGCTATGGCCTGTTCCTCCCTCTTCTGCCTCAGTAATCACCTGGGAGATTTCAAGTTTATCTGGTGGTCTAAGATGGAGTAAGTCTGCCCAAGTTCCCTGAGAATGGGATAAAAGTGAACCCATGTTGTTCTCATCATGATGACCACCTGGGTGAACATATCAGTTGTGGTGTGGACCTTAAGTTTCTGGGCACCAAGTATCTCTACCTACTGAGGTTCTTGCTGCCCCATGGGTTTCAGAAGATGAGCTGGACATTGACACTCTGGCTGTGCTTTGTGAAAGATTTTCCAAGTGATCACGAGTCTGTCTGACAGTGACCGGTGCAGAATGTACAGCAGACACTGTGGGACAGGGACACTATGGACTTAATGGATCTGTTCCTTGAGCAAACTGTCCAAACCATACAGCCAAATGCCTCATCACCAGATTTGACCAACAAATACCAAGAACTCACTTGGTCGGTGGTGAGAGATGCCATCTTATATAGCTTTCCTCGACAGACAACATATCACCCCAATGCATGCTGAATTTGGGATGTCTATGGAGGGGTTGAAATAGTTTGCAGACTGTAGATTAGCTAAGTGGGTGTGGAGGCAGATGCAAGGATCTATGTCCTAGTTCATCCCTGGCAGCTGTGTAACCGAGGACTCTGATCTATGGGGGCTCACTCTGAGATAGACATCTGGAATCCACTGAGCTCTTTGAAGGTCATCAACCTGGTGGAGGTTGCCGCTTGGTCTGCCTGAAACCTATTGGTCTTCCAGCACAGCAAGATGTCTGTAAGGAAATTCTGTAGACTGGCACAACCCAGGTTGCTGGTGTATGTGCTGAGGGACACATTGATGTTTGGTTCAAACAATCCTATGGCTCTGCAGAAAAGGACCACAGTATAGGTTCTTTCTGGAACTACACATTGAGGGGCTAAGTTGGGGGGAAAGCTCCCCAAACAATGAAAGGCATATCAATTCAGACAGCCAAGTGAGGGGTAATAGCGTGATGCTTGTGCTTTTTCCTTAAAACTTAACTACTGAATGTACTCAATGACCATGAATGTAAAAGTTTTTCTTTTGCATGCACATTTATCATGAATATGGTCTACTTCTGAAATTAAATAAAAAGATCTGGACTGGTGGCTGGGGTGCGGGGGAGGTGACATCTCCTACTTCACCTTGTGAACAGGAGATCCTGTTGAAGCCAATGGGTTAGGTTAGCCAAACATCACACAACAACATTGGGACTTGTGTTGATGTGCACATGTGCTAAAATCCCAAAGGGAAATGTTGGCTTCCTCCTGAAATTTCTCGGCATTAAGTTCCTTGTTAAAACAATGAAGTGCTAGTGAAAGCCACAATGAAGTCAATAGGTTAAGTTTGTTGTTGAACTGCCTTCTCCCCATGGAATCTGGGGCTGAATCCCAAGCAAACAAGGGCTGAAGTTATTCACCACTCTTACTGGAAATTTGCCATAGTTGTAATGCATAAAAAGAATGGGAAGAATACGACTGAATTCTTATCATGTGGTTCTCATGTTAGAACTTAAAAATGGAAATAAAGTCAATTCAGCATTTTTTTTTAATGGTTTAATTCTTTCCTCTGCAGCAAGCTTTGAAAATTTAGTTTGTAAAGGAATGTATGCAATCTAAGTCTTTGACTGTCTTAACATGTTTTCAATGTGTGGTGTGTAAAGCCAATGATATTTGGGAAATTATATGGAATATTGTTTTAGAATAATTTCTGTTGGTGTGACGAAATTATTGCACAATCTGTTGAACCAGAAAGACAGTTTTAAAATGATCTTAAACTAGCAACAGCTCAGAACATTCTGAACCAATGGTGTCAAATGACAATAGGACGGATTCACTGTTACTCCACTGGCTGGTTTGGCTCTCGTCCAGTTGGGTTTATGCACGTCAGTCAAAGCATCCAAGTAACAATTGGGAATTTATGTATAAAAATCTGAGCTGGCATTCCAGTGTAGTACTTAGGGAGTGCTGCATTGTCAGGGATAATACCTTGATGACATCGACTCAGGCCTGAGAGCTCAGCGTCGGGCATTTTCATGCCTTACAAAGCATGGAACGAAAGACTGTGGCATGCCACTCCTCACACAGACATTTTGCAATATTTTTCTTCATTTTACAAGGTCGTGTTGTGAGCTCGGCACTCAACCTGGCACGGATGGAAAGCGTACTCGGGAATGGCCTGACTGGATTTGAACTCAGGAACCTCTGTTCCGGAGTCCGGTGCTGATGTCACTGTGCCACCAGCCAACCAAATAGACCCCTAAACTGAAATCCTGACTGTCTTCCAAGTGGATGTAAATTTTGTAGTAGAGGAGAGGGGACACTAGCATGCCTGTTCTATCAGATAGAAACCGGAGAACAAACATATTTGTGTCCAGAACCCTGAACACTTAAATTGGAGACTTGATTCCCAGGCCAGCAGATGGGAAGTTTCAATTCACTTTATTAAAGTATTTAAAGTTAATATTAATAAATAGAGCCAGGACCACTGATTGTTGAAAGACACATTGGTTCGCTATCATCTTCAAGGGAAGGAAATTTACCATTCTTACCCAGACCGATCTCAGAGAATCATGAAGTCATAGAGAGACGCAGTGTGGGTGCCATCAATGAATAAGAATTAATAAAAACTAACATCACTTTAAAACCATATCTGGTCTTGTTTTGTCTTGTGCTCTGTGTAAACTGCATGTTGAAATTGATTTTTAATAATGCAAAGGCTAGAAAATGCTGAAGCATCTTGAAAGTGATGTTATAAATTCAAATGTGTGTTTGGAAACACAAGGCAGAATGCTGGTCAATTAAAGAAAGAGGTCCATCCTTTCCCAGATGATCACATTCCACACCATACAGATTGCAGCTGGGCATGTGTTCAAAGTACATTTATGATCAAAGTATGTATCCTGTAGTTTGTCTTCCCCACAGACATTCACAAAACAAGAAGAACCTTGGAACCAACCTGACCCCCCAAAAAAAATCAGATGTCAACACCCCTCCCTCCACACGCAAAAAAAGATCGCGCAAATGTTAACAAAAATAAGGAGCGAAAACACAGAATATAAAAAACACAAAATCAAAAGGCATGTTTCAGTACAGCTCGGCTCAGTGTTTATTGTCTGCAGGCCATCCTGATTCAAAAGTTGCCCAAAAATAGTAAAAAAAAATGAGTGACAAGAACCGGAACACATCATAAACCTGAGAGTCCAAATCCATAACCTGTGTCAAATAAACCTTGCCCTGGCTACATCTGCCAACAATATTGAGAGAGAGAGAGAGAGAGAGAGATCACTTGAACTCAAGACCTTCCCTCAGGTGCAGTGAGCAAAAGACCTCCACAAAGCTATTCCCTCCTACCTCAGGTTGTCCAAGGATTTCCTTGCCACCCACTTCACTTATTTATTATAGTTAAAAAATGTTGTTATAAAAATCCTGATTAAGTCCTCACATTGAAGAACTTTATCTCAGTTTGCAGTGGCAACCCTGTAATAAGTGTTGCTACTGGGAGCATCTTGCAAAGGGTTGCCAGACTCTGGCGTCATATTGAATTTGTTTGTTATTTTAATGTTCTTCCACGTACACTCTGACATATCTGCCTCCTGCACTATTATAGTGAGGTCCAGTATAAGCTGGTGGATCAGAACCATTTTTCCATCTGGACATGTTGCAGCAGTCTGGACTCGGTTTTGAACTCTACAACTTCAGGTAACTTTTACCTTTTGGATCAGAATTAGCCAGTTCTGTGAGTATTCATCTACTGTTGTGCCTAAGTGCAGCATGGGCTCACTTTTCCTCAACTTCACCTGCTGGGCATTATGAGTCTGTATTTCACACCTTTCCTGTTCCATTCAGTTTGTTCCTTCCAAGTTCACAACTTTCATTTATTTCCTCTCTCTCTAGAGTCATACAGCTCAAGGGTAGACTTAATTTGTCTAATCTGACCAAAGTGCTTAACTGAACTAATCCCATTTGCCTGTGTTGGCCTATATGCCCCCAGATAAGGGATTCCCAACCTTGTTATGCCACGGACCAATACCATTAAGCAAGGGATCCATGGGCTCTAGGTTGGGAAACACTGTTCTAGACCCTTTCCATCCATGTCCCTATCTAATTTCTCTCATTACTCTGATAATCAGGTGATTTCTTCTACAGTTCTTCCCTCCCTCCATACTCTTCACAATTTACGATTAACTTGTTTTCCCTTTCCCAGTTCTGAGAAAGACCCTGAAACAGAAGCATCTCTCTCCACAGATGCTGTCTGACCCACTGAGTATTTCTAACATTTTATTTTTATTTCCTTTATTTAAAAAAAGTCTTCCACGTAAAACATGAGACTAAAGAAGATCCCACAAAGACCCCACTTTCTGACATGGAAAAGTTGCCCAGTCAGAACAATTCAGAAGCATGATGGAGGACTCTCCACTTTCAATATATTGCAGCAATACTCAAACAGTGTGCCAGCCTCCAGGACAAAGTGGCCCAATTGATTGACATGCTTTGAACCATCCAAAATATTCAACACAATGTAGCTGCAGTATGCACCAGCCACCATATGCCCTATAAATACTTACCCAAATCCATAAACCCTATTGACAAAGACCCCACTTCAGACACATAGGAACATCACGGCAGCATGTCCTTTTCCAAACTGTGTATCACCTTGATTTGGAAATGCTTCAGTACTCCTTCCTTCATTGGTGTTGGGTCTAAATCATGGTATTAAGGAAATCCTTTCCCCAGAAAGTCTGCAGTGCTCTATGAAGGTGGCTCACCATCATTTCTTAACAGAAATTAGGGATGGATAAAGCACTGTTCTTGCTAACAATGCCCAGTTTCCCCAAAAGTGTTGAAATGCAAAATGAAAATTAAGCATTTCAGTCTTAGCATTGATCTTTCAGATATAGATTTGTCCTATTTGCCGGCAACCTTTGTCCAATAAAGCCTCTGGACATCTCACCTGGTACTGGTCCTGTTTCTATACTGTTGAGATTGTTCTTTGAGCTGCTGGTTTGACAGTTCCCATTTTGGGGCAAACGAGGGTAAGATAATAACTCAAAAATAATCGATGATACAATCACACCACACAGAAACAGGCCATTGAACCCATCTTGTCCATGCTGACCATCATGTCTTCATCTAAACTAATCCCATTTGCTAGCTGCTAGCTCTTGGTCACATGGTCTTCTCTGCCTGAGCAACTCAAATACTTATCTAGATGTTTGTTAAATGTTGCGAGACTCTTTGCCTCCAAAGGACAGTGTATTCCAAGTCCCAATCAATCACTGGGTGAAAAGAGGTCTTCCTTGTGGCTCATGCAAACCTTTAATCCTTGCCTTAAATATACAGTATGCCCACTGTCATGGACGACTCTGCTTTGGGAAAACATTGACTACTGTCCACCCTATTTCTGACTCTCATCATCTTGTACACTTCCACCCTCCTTACTTTCTCTGCTCCAAGCAAAAGAAATGCAGCCTATCCAGTCTCTCATCACACAGCAGATGTAAGAGAGGGAGAAATCGATAAATGCTTTATTTCAAAGGTGCACTGTGAGAGCTTTACAGAATCATCAGCTCTCCACAAAACTAGTATCTGGACGGTCTCTTTATAATTACAGGCAATTTGAAACATGTTAACCTGCAGGACATTTTACTCAAATTCCACCAAGACATTGCCATGGCCACTAGAGGAACAAACAGACTCCACCAAGTTTATACAGATACAGTACTTACGAAGCCACCTCGTACCCTGCCCATATCTCCATAATGTTAATCCCAGCATACCGTCCGCTGCAGAAACTGGAGGAACCAGTCAAAATGGCCACACTGTATAGCCTAATGAGCAAATCTCTTTGCTTCAGGACTGTTTCGAACAGACTAACTGGCAGATGTTCAAGGAGGTTGCCACACACACAGACCTTGAGCTGTAGCCGGCTACATCTATAAGTATGTGGACAACATTGGTAGCTCAAAAATGGCCACTTCATGACCCAATAATAGCCCTGGCTGAAGCCTGGGATGCTGCCTTCAAGTCCGGAGACAGATCAGAGCAGCCAGGTGAGGCACCAAGAGGACAAAGGGCACCCACACACACAAAATTCAGGCCACCCGTCTAATAATGATCCTTAGTGTATGTGCTGGGGACATCAAGGGCATTACTGACCATACAAGGAGAAACAGCGTCAGCTGTACCAGCAATGCCTCCCTCCCTGATGCTCTAAGCAACTTTTGTGCATGGAACACAATGCCAGCCATGGAAACTACCCCCCTTCCAGGTGAGCAGCCACTGTCTGCAACAGCAGCAGATGTGAAAAGGACTCGACAGAGAGTCAACGCCTGTAAGGTGCCAGGTCAGACAACATCCCGGACAGAGTGTTCAGGGAGTGGGGACACCAGCTCACTAACATCACCATGGACATCTTCAACACATCACTCATCCAGGCTGCTATCCCCAGATGCTTTAAATCAGTCACCATTATCAGTGTGCCAAAGAACTTTCAGAACTAAATGGCTACCACCTAGTGGCAATCATCACTTACAGCTCTGGATGGCTGGTAATGGGACACATCAAAAAGTCCATTCCTGCCACACTGGGCACTCACCAATATGCATACTGGCAGAATTTCAGTTTGGCATTCAACATCGTTGCCCAGAGACCTGGGTGAATACATTCTTACTCCTCGGTCTAAATACGTCACTCTGCATCTGGGTGTTGGGCTTCCAGACCTCAGATAGTTAGGATGCACAGCTGCTTCTCCCTCCTTATCGTACTCAATACAGGTGCCCCCCGGGCTCAGTTCTGAGCCCATTCCTCCACACTGCATGGCCAATCATATTGTCAAGTTCGCCGATGAAATGACAGTGGTGGGACTCATTGCCAGCAACTGCGAAATGGCCTACAGAGGGGACATGGAAGAGCTCGAGGCCTGATGCCAGGCAAATAACTTGTTCCTGCATATCGACAGGACAAAGAACTTCGACTGAAAACTTACCATTCACAGCCTTCTGTACATTGGCAGCGTAGCAGTGGGAACTGTGAGTAGTTTCAAACTCCTGGGAGTGCCCATCTCACACAACCTCTCACGTGGTCGCAGAACACGTTCTACACAATCGAGGAAGCTCACCAATGCTTCTGTATTGTCAAGAGGCTGAAGTGAGCTGGTCTATATACATCACTACTCACAACCTTCCATAGATGCGCAGTAGAGAGCATCTCACCATATTGCATCACTGCATGGTACGGAAACGGCACTGTGGCAGAAAGGAAGGCTCTATAACGGGCAGCCAAAACTGCTCAACCCATCGCCGGCACCTAACTGCCATCAAGGATATGTATACAGAAAGATGCTGGGAAATGGCCGGGAATATCGTGAAGGATCCCACCCACCCTGCTCATGAACTGTTCCACTCCTATCACAGAGGAAGCCACATAGCATATATGCCAGGATCACCAGACTCAAAAACAGTTACTTTCCCCAATCAGTAAGGCTAATCAACACCTCCACCCACGAACCCACTCCTCCACCACCACTACTTTATAATTTCTTGTCAGACACTCCTGTGCTTAGCGTCTCCTTATATCTAGGTATTTAAGCTATCTTAAGTACTTATATTTATTGTGTTTTATTTTCTTATTGTGTTCTTTATCTTATTGTGTTTTTTTTGTACTACATGAGATCCAGAGGTACAATTACTCTGTTCTCCTTTACATTTGTGTACTGGACATTGAAGAATCTTGAATCTTGAAGTCTGGCACAGAAACATATTGCTGTTTTAAAACGTAAGTGTTTGCAAAGTTGTTTGCATGCTATTATTTATGGTAAATATGCAGTAGCTGGTATGTGATGTGCTCACTGTTGAATGAATGAGCATGGTGATTAATAAACACCAGCATTTACAGGCAAGTGACATCAGGTTAGTAGCATGAATATGTGATAAACTGTTCAGGGATCCTGCTGTTCTGCAACACTGTAGAAAGGTCATGGCATAAATGAGATGGAGATACTACTGCTTTGAACACTAAAGGAGAACGTGTGTGCTTAATAATGATGGTGGCTGATTGTGTCCTGGACACAACTTGCCAATTTTCCACATGCACTGCAGCTGTATTGGAATTTGGCTAGGTATACAGAGATATCTGGAGCACAAGTCTTCAGAATTATTGGTAATATTTCTGGGAGCCTAAAATCTTTGCCACATCCAGTGTATTCATTCACTGCTGCCCTCAAGGGAGTAGCAGAAGGAAACATGCTCCCAGCATCTCTGGCTACAGATAGCTTCAAGGGCCCCAGTCTGTGGATTTGCAGTTCTGCACTTTGCTCCTTTGTCACTTGGAGCAGAGATTTTCAAGGTCCCTAATTAGCAGGTTTGGAAAGCAATGAGGACGCCATCGCGTCAGATATTCATTTTGTTGCTTTGCCAAATGTGACGTGTTGTTTCGCCGTTAGCTCTTCAGCCAACTCCATATGTAATGAAGACAAAAAAATCACCTCACTAGGTTCTGTTTCAGACACTAGCTTCTTGTCATCTGGAAACAGTCACCACAATATGTTATTCTCCTTTCTTGAGGTTCACTGTTACTTACAAATCCAAAACCAGTATTTTCAAATGGCTAATGCAGTCTCACTCTTAAAAAGTCAGGGGAAGTGGAAATGCTCATTGCTAAAGACATTCATTCTTTGTATATTTAATTTTGGGAACAAAGTCTTCCTATTTTATTGTTTTACAATTACCCTTATAATTCTGACCAAAGTACACACGATTTTTGGAAAATTGTATATATTTCTTTAACATACTTATTTTCGTATCCTTATGATTTCCTGTAATGTATTTTTTTACCTTTGGAACACTGGTTATTTAAAAAAAGCTACTTTTAACAGTTGTGTTCATATCCTTTGCAAGAAAATCAGAAAGAATAAACTTGCAATCGAAGCCCCATCACCCACCTCCCACCACCACCCAAGAAGGAGAACTGCCTTTTTCTAATGAGGTCAGTAAGAAAAAATTGAACCAGAAATCTGTGTTGTGTGTCCTCCGGCACTGTGAGAAGCATGTGGTGTTTTGACTGACTTGTAAGCTCACCTATAGTTCTGTTCACAACCTATTAAATTCATTAATTGACACTGTGATAGAAAATGGTATTTCTGTCTTTAGAATTGTTGTTTTCTGCAACCCTATTAATATGCTCAACTATTTTCATCTTTTTTCTTCCAATGAAGGCTGTCCACCTCAACTGCTAAACTGCCTTTCTTGTTTCTGGGAACTTCCAGAGATTTCCAACATGTGCCTTCTTTTTAATATGCTTTCTTCAGTTCACTGCATTTACTGACCTTGCGGAGTGACAAGTGTTAAACCTGGCCCTACACAACCTCCCTCACCACTAGTAAGGGCCTCAAATAGTTCTTCCAAGTGAGATGAGAATTCACCCGTGAGTCTGTCGGGGTCATCTATAATATCCAGTGAGATATGACACAGGTTGGGAGAATGTTTCCTTGAGCACCTTCATTTTGTCTGTTGCAAAAGATATTCTAGTGGCTACCCATTCCCATTCCCATTCTAACAAGTCTGAATAACTCATGTTGAGGCTAAACTTAGGATGGAGGTGCAACACCTCATATTCTGTCTGGGTAGCCCCTTACCTGAAAGCATGGAATTGATTTCTACAAATTCCAGTAATCCTTGCCCCCTTTTCCCTTCTCTCATTTTCCATTCCTCCATCTAGTTACACGCTCTTTCCTTCCCTTCTTCTCACTTGCTCATCACCTCTGTCAGTTCGCCTCTTCCTTTGTTCCTTGGTTCACTGTCCGCTGTTATTACATTCCTTCTTCTTCAGCCCTTTACCTCTTCCACCTATCACCTGCCATTTGTTACTTCACCCTCTCTCTCACCCATCCACCTTCCCTCTCATCTGGTCTTATCTATCACCTGCCAGCTTGTTCTCTTTTGCTCTCCCCCAGCTTCTTGGGTCTCGGCCCGAAACATCGACAGAGCTTCTCCCTATGGATGCTGCCTGGCCCGCTGCGTTCCACCAGCATTTTGTGTGTGTTGCTTGAATTTCCAGCATCTGCAGATTTCCTCGTGTTTGCCTTTCTTATTCTGGCTTTCTTTTCCAGTCCTGATGAAGGGTTGTGGCCTGAAATGTCGACTGTTTATTCCCTTCCATAAGTGCAGCTTGACTTGCTGAGTTCCTCCAGCATTTTATGTGTTGCTCAATATTTCCAGCATCTGCAAAATCTTTTGGATTCATTATTTCGTTCTGATTATGGGAACTTTCTGAAAGGATAATGAAAACCATGTTTATTATAACAGAGGTTGCAATATGCTTCCATGACTGTAAATCACTTCAAGGTGTTCAGAAGAACAAAAGAATAATGGATTCTTTTTGCTCTAGTCTTGGTATTTGTATTGTTTTATTATTGTCATATGTGCCAAGATACAATTAAAAATTGTCTTGTATTCTGTTTATTTAGATCAAATCATTGCACCATTCATTGAGCCAGAATACAGTAAAACAATAACAGTGATGCTTTTTTTAATATCTGAACCCTTCAGTCATCCTCTGTTCTTGGATAATGTTCGGTAGTTTCTCCACTATAGGGTCTTCTACTCTTGCTGTATCCAAAAAACTCAGTCCTAGTAGGTAACCCTCAATTTTTGGGGGCTTGTTGTTCTGCAAACTCCAGTAACTTCCATGTTTCTTAGTGAGAGAGCTTTGGAAAATCAACACGTCTGTTGAAGAGAGATTTTTTTCAATTGCCTTTGGAGAGCCATAGCATTTGTCCAGTTCCCACCACAGCATTTGTGAAGAAGTAGTGGATTATTAATGTGAAGTGTTCAAACACTTCTTGTATGTTTCAGAGCTTCCCATCAAACTACATATAGAGAAAATCTAGCTCTTCACTAGGTTTGAGAGTTACTCCTTCCACAGCATTGCAAAAACTTGACTTTGAGGATAGATAACTGGCAGACTAGTTATCGAACACTGCAAGTCCTGCTGTGACGAAGTCTCAACTAGCCAGATACCAAGCCAAATCTAATGCACCTGAATGAGAGTATCATCGAAACTGGCTAGTCAAATGTGTGCCCTGGGATGGATGGAGGTCCAGTCTGTCCATGTCTGCGCAGATGGGATTGGCTTTATTAGCAACAATTGACTGAGGATTTTGCTGTGATGGAACCTTTAGAAGGGGATGTCACAGGTCCTTGCTGCAGATGACCTTGACTATCAATACCTGGACCATGTGAAAGGTATGTTTACCACATATTGTGGACAGCTTCTTATTGTAGAGCTGGTCCATAGTCTTTTTTTA
Organism: Hemitrygon akajei; assembly: GCF_048418815.1. Taxonomy (NCBI): domain Eukaryota; kingdom Metazoa; phylum Chordata; class Chondrichthyes; order Myliobatiformes; family Dasyatidae; genus Hemitrygon; species Hemitrygon akajei. The sequence continues at coordinate 85,244,757 of NC_133136.1, read as the reverse complement.
TAGGAAAAGTACATTTGGACATTTTCTTTAGTAAGAATAATTGGCTGTTTTTGTTGTTGATTCTGGTTATAGACTCACCACTATTTAAGTCAGCTCCTGCATCATATACCTTTGCCTCTGCTGAGGGAGCCTCAGCTTCATATTCCTCCTTGGGCACAATAAATGTTGCCTGTACATGTGCTCTCTTCATCTCTATACGTGCTTTCTCTATTTGCATCTCAACTTTGCTCTTAGCATAAGATGCTCTCATTCTTACCACTTCAAATCTGGTGTGGGATTGACGTCCAGGACAGATAACTGGCAGACTAGTTATTGAACTCTTGAAGTCCTGCTGTAATGAGGTCTCAACTGCTACATCTATCCTAATTGTGGATTTGTTCGAGCATCACAAGGATGTGATCCATGTGCCAAATTCTGACCTCACTTCCAGGTCTCGGTAATTGACATTGCTCAGGTTGGAAGCTGAAATTGTTGTCTTTGGTGTTCTGACACATCTCCAGTCCATGGGTGATGGCTTTGAAGATGAGTTATCCTTTTACTCAACTGCCCTTGCAGTGCATATGTACAAAGCCATGCAGCGAGTTAAACACCTTCTCAAAAATCACCTGAGATGGAAGCTTCCTTCAAGGTTTTTAATGAGATCTTTCTTGTGAAAAGATATTGTTGTTTCAAGGGCAAATAAAGGAAGGATGGAAATGGATGCCTTTCCACCGTGTGCTTCAAATCAAAAGCCAAATGATCCTGCACAGGAAATGATTATAAAGAAATAGCTTACTTACTTTATGTCTAAATGTGATTTCTCCATTTGCATCTCAATTTTTCTCTTAGCATAATACGCTCTCATTCTTGCTATTTCAGCTCTGGTGCAGGCTTTTGCTGCATCTATGCTTATTGTAGATTTGTTCGAGTGCCACGTATGGACCTGAAATGATGTCCATACCAAACAAATTGCACCTCATGAGGCCAGAGCAGTTGCCATACCAAACTGGTTTTTGTTCAGATGGAATGGTTTCCATGATGCATTGATAAAAATAGGTGGACAGAGACATACCGACATTCTTTAGCCCTCCTGAGGAAATAGAGGCATCAGTGAGCCTTCCTGGCTGTGTCATCAATGTGGTTGGTCCAGGATAGGCTATTGGTGATGTTTGCACCTAGGAACGTGAAGCTCTCAACCCTCTCAATCTCATCACCATTGATATAGACAGGAGCATGTGCTTTGCCCCCTTTCTGAAGTCAATGACCAGCTCTTTTGTTTTCTTGACATTGAGGGAAAGGCTGTTGTCATGACACCATGTCACTAAGCTTTCTACCTCCTTCCTGCATTCCAACTGATCAGTATTTGTGATGCAATCAACTTACAGAGTTGTCGTCTGCAAACTTGTAGAAGGAGTTAGAACAGAGTCTAGTCATGCAGTCCTGAGTGTACAGGAAGTAGAGTGGGGGTGCAGGGGTGCAACCTTGTGGACCATCACTGTTCAGAATATTTATGGCGGAGCTGTTGTTGACCTAATGATTTCAGTCTGTTGCAGTGATCCAATTGCAGCAAGAGGGATTAACTCATGAGGCCTCGAGTTCTGTGATAAGCTTGCCAGGAATAACTATATTGAAGGCAGAAATGTGGTCAATAAACAATAGTCTGATGTAGTTGACTTTACTGTCCAGATGCCCAGAGATGGGTGTAGATGGCAAATGCAGTAGAGCTGTTTTGGTAGTCAGTAAGTTGCAGTGGACTGAGGTTGAATAGAAAGCTGGAGCTAATGCATGCCACAACCAACCTCTCAAAGCACTTGTTGATAGTAGATTTCAGAGCAACTGGGTGGTAGTCATAAAAGAACATGGCCAGCGACACTAACAGGCCTGATGCTTTCTGAGGGTTCACCCTCCAGAAGGCTGAACCTATGTCCACGGTATTGACTGCGGATCCAGATGTACTGGAGACTGTCAGGTTAGGTAGTGACACCCTGTTCTCTTCTATTCAAAACAGGCATAGAATGTGTTAAACTCATTGGGAAGGGATGTGCTGTTGTTGGCAATGCTGTCCCACATCACTGTCACTGTGTTATAATGAAGCACCATTGAGAGAGCCCAGACAAGTTGCATTTCCACCTGGAATGGAAGCAGTTGAGCATCTGATCAGAAGTCCCTACAAAGGAATGTGAGAACAGCTGAGAGGATCACAGGGGTCTCCCTACCCTCCATCAGGGACATTTATCAGGAGTGTGGCCCGTAGTATTAATAAGGATCCCACCAATCCATCCAGCATTCTCTTTGACTTTCTACCAACAGGCAGGAGACTCCGATGCATAAAAACAAGAACGGTCAGGATGGGAAACAGTTTCTTCCTCCAGGTCATTAGGCTTCTGAACTCCCTGCCACAACGTGTTCAAAGTTTCACTGGTTACTCTGTTCCGTAACTTACAGTATTTAATTTATGCACTTTAGTTCATTATTTATGTATGACAAATCTGTAGATTTTATCCTTACCTTCATAAGTTATTGTGTATTGTGTGTGTTATGTGTACTATTGTGCCTTATACCCTGCTTCAGAGAAAAGTTGTCTCATTTCTATATACATTCTATGATAATATATGTTATATAGATGAATATAGTTAATTGACAATAAACTTGACTTGCCTTGAGTTGACTACTAATGAGCCAGATTAGCCACGATCTTTTTGAATGGCAGCGCATGCTCGACAGGCCAGATGGCTGACTCCTGCTTCTACTTCGCATGTTCTTATGCAAAGTGCCTTTTTTTCTTCAATTTCATTAGCAGGGTCTGAAACTCAGCAATACTAGATGGGCTAGCTTCCATTTCATTCATATCTCAGCCCATTTCCCTTTCAAATTGCATCCATATTCCAATGCCCATTTGTCAAGTTTTCACCCCACTGCCCTCCTACTTCCTTTCTGAATTTGAGTACTCTCTCCTTGGCAAATAATTTCTCTCAATGCACTTTCTTCAAAAAAAGATCCAAAATCAGCATGGTCTTGTGTTCTTCTTCCACTAATTTGTCTTCAAGCCTTTTACTATTTCAAAAAGATCCCCTGAATCAGTCACATTTGAGTAGCAATCTCACTGGTCACGCTCCTTCACTGTTCTCCCCCTAATGCTTGAGTATGAATTTACCCTTAGTAGCTCTTACTGACTTTGGGGGGGGGGGGTGGAGAAACAATTCCCCTGCCACCCTAGTTCCAAATGCATTTTCTAAGATTCAAGAATTTTTATTTTGTTCTAACGTACCTTGAGCTGCACTTGTGACTCCATCTTTCATTTCAGCCACACAACGGAAGGTTCCAGGACATATTGCAGGTGTATCACCTCAACCAGATCTGACTGAATCTTGTTTCATCAGCGAAAAAGAGCACAGAGGAAAAAAGAAAAGTCCTTTTCTTCTGAAGTGGCTTGAGAAGATAAACAGAGAGTTTTAGGGAGGGTATTTGTAGATCTTTTGGCCTAGATTGATGCCATGGGCGTCAATGTTGAGACAAAGAAAATCAAATGAGCAAACAATTAGATGAACTCAGTGTTCTTGGTGAATTGTACAGTTTACAGAGATAGGGAGAGGCAAATACATAATCCACAGTTTCAAGCCCACAGGGTCTAATTATGTAATGTTTACACCCTGTCTGTTGTCCACAAAGATGCCACTTGATTCTTTAATGTTTCCCTTCTGTGCTGTAATTTATTGTTTATTACCTTATATTATTGAATCTTACTCATAAGAAGGAACAAGAAAGGAACAATGGCTGCATTGACTTTGCTCAGAGAAGTGCTTTGGGATGTCTTCTGTGCATGAACGTTGCAATATCAATGTATTGTTTTCTTCTTTTTAACTGATCTGTACAGGTTGACTCCTGTGCTGCTTGGACCCTACTGAATTGTAATCAGAATAATCTTTTCAGAGGTATTGCAGAAAGTGATCAAAAGATCCATTAACATTAAATAAAAACTGTACATTGGTTAAGAAATAAATCTTCAGTTTAAATTTGTATCCTACAAATTATTTTGACAATGTTCAATTACATTCCAGGGAAACACCTTTGCTTTCTGATATGTTTGTGAAATCCATAAATTTGTGGCGGGCTGACTTTGGCTACTTTGGGATGTATTAATGCATGCCTGTCCACATTAAAGGTAATTCAAAACGACATCTAAAACACATTGTGAAGAGAGAGTCTAGGACAATGAGCCTGCAGTTAATACAATACAGTGGTGCTAGAAAATTTGTGAACCCTGTAGAATTTTCTCTATTTCGGCATAAATATGACAAAAAATGTGACCGGATCTTCACATTAGTCCTAAAACCGGCTAAACTGGCTCCCCCACCAGGCTTGCCTGGTGAGGAGATGATGCACCATCAATAACTCACTCTGAGACGTAAAGGCAAGGTATCGGCTTTTATTGACTAGAAGAAGGAGCAGGCAGTGATTGACCACCATACTAAATCCTGGAGACAGAGAGGCCGGGCTCAGACCTCAATCACCTTTATACAGGGGTCAGTGGGAGGAGCCACAGGAGCAGTCAGCAGGGGGCGTGTCCAGACAGGTATATGTAGTTCACCACAGGAGGGTGGCTAGACATCCTGCAGGATGAAAAACAAGACCTGTCAAAGGGCAGATGAACCCTCTCCAAGGGTCAACGGCCATCTAGCAGACAAGTGCCGTGAAGCACGGAAAGGGCATCCCTTGCATTGAAGCTTGGTCTGGCCATTCACTGCAACACAACTTCCCCCGGCCGTCTTGGACCCCACCATGCTGCTGGATCCGGGAGGGGATGTCGAGAGGGTGGGTCTGGATCTGTGCAACCCCCTACTCACCTAAAATCCATTCACCTACACGCAGTTCCTTTCTGAGGAGTGTGGTTCCCCACTAACTGACTGAAAGGAACCATCATCATCATATGGGATGGATAGCCAGAAGAAGAAGTCCTAAAACTAGATAACTCAATTAAATAAATAACAAAAACCATTATACTTTCTCACATTTGATCTGATCACATTTTAGGTCATATTTATGCAGAAATAGAGAAAATTCTACAGGGTTCACAAACTTTCTAACACCTCTGTATATGTGAATGAACTATAATCAGAATGAAAATGACTTTCTTTTCACAAATCAACATTTCTGGTCATTTACTCCATTTAGTCAATCCATGCTAGTATTTTCCATATGATCACTTATAGGTTTTGCTGAGAAAGTCTGGATAAGTTACAAAGATGCCAGAATAATGTACATTTACATGAATCTTGACTGTGGAACTGTTGAGGTGACTAAATAATTAATTTTAGTCTGAAATGTTAAAAAAAACTGTTGTTTGCAGCTAGGCTAACCATTTTGATTAGTTAATTTACCACTTAGATTGGAGCTCATGTCGATATATCTGTGAAAATGTTGATTTAATTGGATCAGTGCAAGAATGTTCAGCTGATAATCACCCAGCCAAGTCCTAAATAGCTGTATTTACTAAGCTTGTCACTGAGGTTTATAACCAATGCTCATTTTGGCTAACTTAGTTCTAGAAGAGGAATGAGGTGTTACAGAGTATGCCACACAAGTACAATTTTATTTACTGCATGAAAACTTTAGCATGTTTTGTAATCCTGCTGTTACCATTTTTAACGTCCAGAATTCTAAGACTTCAGAAATTGGAATCAGTTTCAATATCACTGACATATGTCATGAAATTTGATATTTTGCAGCAGCAGTATAGAGCAATGCATAATACAAAAGTTATACAATAATAAATAAATACGTATATACTGTAAATAAAGTCAATAAGTTGTGCAAAAAAGAGCAAAAAGAAATAGTGAGGTAAATGTACATGGATCCATTGTCTATTCCTAAATCTGATGGCTGAGGGGAAGAAGCTGTTCCTAAAATGTTGAGTGTGTACCTTCAGGATCCTGCACCTCCTCCTTGATGGTAGCAATGACGAGAGGGCATGTCTCAGGTGATGGAAGTCCTTAATGATAGACATGGCCTTTTTGAGGCATTGCCTTTTAAAGATGTTCTGAATGCTGGGGAGGCTAGTGCCTCTGAAGGAGCTGGCTAAGTTTGCCACTTTCTACGGCATTCTGATCCTGTGCTGTGGCCCCTCCATACCAGATAACGGTGCAACCAGTTAGAATGCTCTCCACAGTACGTGTAGAAGTTTGTGGGTCTTTGGTAACATATCAAATCTCTTCAAACTCCGAATGAAATATAGCTGCTGTTATGCCTTCTTTATAATTGCATGAATACATTGGGCCCAGGGTAGACCTTCAGAGACTTTGACACACTGGAACTTGAAACTACTCAGCCTTTTTACTGCCAATCTCTCAATGAGGTTTGATGTGTGTTTCCTTGTCTTCCCCTTCCTGAAGTCCACAATCAATACCTTGGTCTTTCTGACATTGAGTGCAAGGTTGTTGCTGTGACACCACTCAACCAGTGATCTATCTCACTCCTGTACTGTCCTTGTCACCAAATGAAATTCTGTCAGAAGTGTCTTCAGAAATTTACAGATGGTGCTTGAGCTGTGTCTAGCCACAGAATTGTGGGTATAGAAAGAGTAGAACAGTGAGGTATGCACATATCCCTGAGGTGTGCCAACATTGATTATCAGAGAGGAGGAACCATTATTTCTGATCCACTCTGACCATGATCTCTCAATGAGGAAGTCAAGGGTTGAGTTGCAGAGGGAGATACAGAGTCTCAGGTTTTGGAGCTTGTTGATTATACTGAGGGGATGTTGGTGTTTAATGCTGAGCTGTAGTCAATAAACAGCAGCCTGACGTAGGTATTGCTGTAGTCCAGGTGATCCAAGGCCGAGTGGAGAGCCAGTAGATAGATAAATAGATAGATAGATAGATACTTTATTCATCCCCATGGGGAAATTCAACATTTTTTCCAATGTCCCATACACTTATTGTAGCAAAACTAATTACATACAATACTTAACTCAGTAAAAATATGATGTGCATCTAAAATCACCCTCTCAAAAAGCATTAATAATAGCTTTTAAAAAGTTCTTAAGTAGTTTACTTAAATACATTGAGTCCTAACCCCGGCACTTTAACATATCTTACTCCTGGCGGTTGAATTGTAAAGCCGAATGGCATTGGGGAGTATTGACCTCTTCATCCTGTCTGAGAAGCATTGCATCGATAGCAACCTGTCGCTGAAACTGCTTCTCTGTCTCTGGATGGTGCTATGTAGAGGATGTTCAGGGTTTTCCATAATTGACCGTAGCCTACTCAGCGCTCTTCGCTCTGCTACCTATGTTATACTCTCCAGTACTTTGCCCACGACAGAGCCCGCCTTCCTTACCAGCTTATTAAGACGTGAGGCGTCACTCTTCTTAATGCTGCCTCCCCAACACGCCACCACAAAGAAGAGGGCGCTCTCCACAACTAACCTATAGAACATCTTCAGCATCTCACTACAAACGTTGAATGACGCCAACCTTCTAAGGAAGTACAGTCGACTCTGTACCTTCCTGCACAAGGCATCTGTGTTGGCAGTCCAGTCTAGCTTCTCGTCTAACTGTACTCCCAGATACTTGTAGGTCTTAACCTGCTCCACATATTCTCCATTAATGATCACTGGCTCCATATGAGGCCTAGATCTCCTAAAGTCCACCACCATCTCCTTGGTCTTGGTGATATTGAGACGCAGGTAGTTTGAGTTGCACCATATCACAAAGTCCTGTATCAGTTTCCTATACTCTTCCTCCTGTCCATTCCTGACACACCCCACTATGGCCATGTCATCAGCGAACTTCTGCACATGGCAGGACTCCGAGTTATATTGGAAGTCTGATGTGTACAGAGTGAACAGGACCGGAGAAAGCACAGTCCCCTGCGGCGCTCCTGTGCTGCTGACCACCGTGTCAGACCTGCAGTCTCCCAACCGCACATACTGAGGTCTATCTGTCAAGTAGTCCACTATCCGATCCACCATGTGAGAGTCTACTCCCATCTCCGTTAGTTTGTGCCTTAAGATCTTGGGCTGGATGGTGTTAAAGGCACTAGAGAAGTCCAGGAATGTAATCCTCACAGCACCACTGACCCCATCCAGGTGAGAGAGGGATTTGTGCAGCAAATACGTGATAGCATCCTCCACTCCCACCTTCTCCTTATACGCAGTAAGATTGTATCTGTTGTAGACCTACTGTAGCAATAGACAAATTGCAACAAGTCTAGCTCCTTGCTTAGGCAGGTGTTGATTTTAGCCATGACCAACCTTTCAAAGCATATTATCACAGTAGATGTGAGTGCAACTGGACAGTAGTAATTGAGGCAGCTTACCCTGCTTAGGCATTGGCATGATCGTTAGCCTTTTGAAAGCTCTGACTGCAGCAGTGAGAGATTGAAAATGTCCTTGAACATTCGTGCTAGTTAGCACAGGTTTGCCATGCCCTACCAGGTACAACATCAGTGCCTGACACCTTGTGAGGGTTCACCCTCATGAAAGATGTTCTAACTTTGGCCTCTGAGACAGAGATCACTGGGCCACCAGAAGCTGCAGGGATTTGCACAGGCATAGTTTTATTTTTCCTTTCAAAACAAGCATAAAAGGCTTTGAGTTCCTCTGCGAGTGAAGCATCACAGCCATTCTGATGTTAGGTTTTGGCTTGTAGGAGGTAATGACCTAGAAACCCTGCTGAATTGGTATCTCTAACTTCAATTGGAATTGTTTGTTCACTCTTAAAATAGCCTTCCGTATGTCGTACTTTGACTTAATGTATAGCTCTGGGTCACCGGTCTTGAATATCTCAAATCTAGCACTCAGCAGACTATGAATCTCCTGGTTCACCCACACTTTTGGTTTGGGTATGTCTGGTATGTTCTCAAAGGCACACACTCATCCACACAGGTCTTGATGAAGTCAGTGACAACTGTGGAATATTCACTCAGAATCGAAGATGATTCCTGAAATATTGTCCAGTCTACCAACTCAAAGTAGCCCTGTAAACAGTCCTCCATCTTCTTTGACCATGCCTTCATTGTCCACTCAGTTGCAGCCTATACCCCAGAAATATAAGTACAACCAGATAATCAAACTTACCAAACTGTGGACATGGGATGGGATGGGATGGGATGGGATGGGATGGGTTGGTGGTGTGACAGTGGTCAAGTGTTTTGGTTCCTCTGGCTCAACGGGTGAAATGCTGGTGGTAGTGCTCAGAGACTTCTTCAAGATGGCCTGGTCAAAATCCTCTGGCAATGATAGGGAAGGCATCTGTGCACATTGTTTCATGATCACAGTGCTTAGCTCCTCCAGTACCTGCCCAACGGTGGCCAGGGGTGGAATGCACAAAGGTGGAAAATTCCCTAAACAGAATGATACTTGGCCTCTGGATGTTGCAGGTTGGGTGAGCAGGACTGAGATTGAACAGCCACATCTGTGCACCATGATGGGTTAATCACGAAGAATTTGTGATTCTATTCCTTCTTTTTAGCGCCTGGATCTACCAGTACAGGGACAGATATCAGCTGGCTCACAGCTGTGTAAATCACGAAAATAGGAGTTAAAATTCATCCACTTTTCTTTAAAGACCTCCAAATCCTGTTACAAATTCTGCTTGTATTAGCTTTTCTGTAACTGACTTACATGATACCAGTATCATTGGTGCAGATGTATCAAGTTGTGTATATAGCATTCAAATAAACATTTATTTCTGTGAGGTATGAGGAGGAAGTGTTAGTGAAAGAAGGATCACTTCAGAAGAAGTTTTAATAGACAAAGATCTCTATTTTTTAAAGATGCTGTCTATCTTGCTAAATATTTCACATGATTTCTGCTTTTTATTTTTGTTTGTTATCAGAAAAATTGAGACCTGAAAGCAAAGGCTGGCTCTCTGAAACTTGAATGGACAGTTGGGATTTTTGAGAAAGTCTCTGAAGCCAAAATAATATGGAATTCAAGGGTTTTAGGAGTAAGTAAACAGAGAAGTATTACAGATAGCCGCATGATTTTTATTTCTGTGTTTAATATCAATAGAATGAAAATTGAGTAGGTTCGAGGATGAGTGAATAATCTTTTAATTTACCACTACGGAGGTGAAATTGAAAATCTATGCAAGCCTTCTGTGTTCAGATCTTTCTTCAGTGTATCAAGTTTGCAAACATACATATCAATGATCTATAGAAGAGCAGAATAACTACTTTAGTTGTTGAAAAATGTTCCTGAGGTTCATCAAAACTCATCTACTCTTAAATGGCATATCAGCCATGCAAGCATCTTCATTTTCAAAATCACACGTAAGACTTTTCAGTATTCTCATTAAACTTATTTTTTGGAAATTTCTCTACTTGAGGTTTATATCCATATATCCATGGATCTTATAAGAAGGTTTACAACCTGAGCTGAAATAAGTTTCCAGGCTTTCAGTTATGAAGACTCATATAAAGATATAAGCTATCTTCTAGTATACATCTATGTGTGGTTCTCCAGCAAACATTTATCACTGATCACAAGGTTATCCATTCATTCATCATTCTGGGATCTGCCTCAGAAACAAGACTATCATCTCAAATTATACTGTGGAAGGATTTTGTGGTTGATCTTTCAGAAAGCAGCAAAAGTGGATTTTTGGCTTTTCTCTGAATGTGGTTTAAAGTACGATAGTAAAGATTTATTCATAAATTGCAAAGATTCTTCAATTTCATCTGTACATGCATTTTCTTATTTTACCATCCTTCCAAAGTATGTTACTAACCTTCTTTGTAGTTTACTAAATTTCTGAGTTTCAAATCATCTTCAGATTTTCAAATTTTACCTTGTGCTATCAAGTCAAATGATAAATATACCAAGCAAAAAGTAATGGTTCTAATGCTGTTATCTTCTCCATTCTGGGAAAACAACAGTTCACAGTAGGGCTTTATGTCCCTTCACCAATTTTCTAACTATTTTACTATTATATATTTAAGCTTATGTGTCATTTTTTGCTAAAAATGTGTTCTTTAGTGCATAGCAAAGCAATTTTTGAAAGACTCTATATACTTCAGAATATTAACCTGTATCGTTTTAAATTTTATCTTGTTATTGTCTCTAAAGACTTCCCTAGCATCAGTGCTAAATCAACTGTCCTGTAGTTATTGTATTTATCACTGTCCCACTTTTGAATAGGTACAGAAGATTTGCAATCTTCCAACATCACCCTCTTCTTTAAAGAGAATTGGAAGGCTGTGATCAAAAAGATCAACCCTTGGATTACCTTGTAACTTATAATGGATCCTGAATCAAGGGATAATGGGGATAATTTTATTAAATAACCTTCGGGGTACTTTAAAACTTATAATCTTTATTAGTCATCATTTCCAGCATTCCTGCAGACTTTTCCTTTACCAATACCATGGCATGATCCCATTCTTTACTGAAGGTGGATGTAGAATATGTATTTAATTCTTCAATTATGGACCGTGTGCCTATGAGAAAATCACCTTCCTAACTCCCCAATCTATTGATTATCTTTGATTACCTTTCTATTTATGAGTTTTGAAAGAAGAATGACCTTTACTTATTTATTTTCTCTTATAATCTGTTTCTGTATTCTTGTGCTACCTTACTCCTTTTCATATGCTCTCCCATTTTCCACATTTTGCCTGGTTCTCCAAGGACTATTGTTTAAGACTGTCACAGGGCTCCATTTTATGTCTCATTTTAATCTTTATGTTGAGAGATACCTGTTTTTGGATCTGTTTCGTTTCCTCCATTTGGGAATATGCCTACCCTGTATCAAAACTAATTCCCAACCCTACCAACTTAAATTACTGTTTCACTTATTAGTGTTGCTTTTGGTCTTGTGTCAGATCTCTTCAATTCATTGGTATCAATCTTCTGCCAAATAAGTAATTTCACATTTGATTTTATCGTGTCCTTTTCCATAACTATTCTAAGCATGATATTAGGATCGGTATTCTCCAATTGCTCTACGACTAAAACATAGACCTTTTTCAGTTGTCAGCATTGATTCTTTTTCATTTAGCTTAATGCATATTGACCAAAGAATTCTCAAATGCTTTTTTAGCAACTTTTCTCCTTTATTGCTATTTGGTTAGTTAGTGCATAGTTCATAGTTCAAGTTTAATTACCGTAGATGTCGGATTATAAGCCGCTACTTTTTTCCCACATTTTGAACAGCTTTGAACACTGCGGCCTTTAATACGGAGCGACTAATACATGATTTTTTTCATGCCGCCAAAAACATTTTGCCTCGTAACAGTAGACCAATAAAATTGATGAGTAGTTCACAGAGGTCCAATGAAATTGTACGATAAATCAAGCGCACTTTCACAATTAAATTATTGTAAATCAGTCATTTGTACTCACCCTCATCAACATGGAAAACACTCGAAGAAAAGCATTGTGCTGCCTTTATGGCAGTTATTTAGTTTATAATATTTTCGCTTAGTAATTCATTTTCTAGTTAAAGTTAGAAGAGTTTTAACTATATTTGTTTTCTGTACTACATCGCGGGATGCTATGACGTCACACCCGGTTTCGCCGCGTCTTGTGGGGAAAATGCCGTTTGCGATAAACGGGACGGCAGGGGGCGAGCGGCAGAGCGGCATTAGGATCTGAGCGAACGCTGCTTTTAAGTTAAAGGCGATCAATAACTTTTCCTGGTAGGCTGCAGTATATATATTTTTTACCAGTCATTAGGAGATATTGGAATGTTGTTCAGTAAAAAAGTATACGCAACGTATATTTAAAAGTAGCCGCGTTACAGGCACGGTTCGAAAAAAAGCATTTGCAATATGTATTTGTTTATGTTACCATATGGATTTAATTAAAAGTTAAAAAATCCTCACGTGTAATATCTTTCTGTGTAAATATCTCATATTACAACGTGGGACACCTGTGGCCGAAAATCCGGTGCGGCTGAAAATCCGGTGCGGCCTGTACAAGTAAAAAATTGATTTTCTTTCTAAAATTAGAGCCAGCGGCTTTTAATCAGGTGCGCTCTGTAGTCTGGAATCTACGGTATCATTCAACCGGATGTGAACACCTATGAATACGGCCAAACCAAACAGCGTTACTCTCGGGTCAAGGGGCAAAACACATACTGACAGTCACACACAGCACAAAGCACATATACAGTAAGATGTTAGTAAAATTCTGACACACACAAAAATATAGTCCATGACTCAAGAGTCCACGACTGTTGCAGACATCTGAGGTTGAACACAATACAGCTTGTGTCCTGATGAGCAAACACTGGGGGCAGCACCGCACCACCTCCTGGGGAGCACACCAACTCTGATGTTTTTCTCCTGGGAAACTGTAAAGAGGTGACACTGGCCTAGTCATCACTGTAATCGAGGCACACAGCTCCCCTACTGTCTGCCCCTGTCATTCGCCAGTTAATCAGTGAATTGGACTTGCAGCATTCCTCATTTACAAAATCCAGCAGGGTCTTGCGATCACGAGAAAAGCGACTAAGATAATCCCTCGCTGTTAGACTGCCCACTCCCTTTGTGCGCCGCCTTCTCTGAGATGCAGGCAGCTGTACAATCTGTACTAAGTCCAGCTTCTTCAGTTCTTCAGCCAATGAACAACTTGCTGATGGAGTAGACTTTAAGTTATTAATATCTAGCAATCATAAAAGATATGTTTAAAAAGGACAATAACATCTTTGGTTGTCCCCAAAGAACCCCTAGCAATCAATGTGCCACCATCTTACCAAAAGTGAATAATGATTACTACATTAGGAGAATTGAAATTTCTCATAATTATTACCCTGATAATTCTGTCCACTTATATATATTGCCTGCAAATTTGCTACTTCATAACCTCTCTAATATGTATACTCCTACAGAATGTACTTAATTTCTTAGTAAATCCTCTATTAATGCTTATTTTTAACCAGTTTTAACCTTTCCAGATAGCTTGAGTTTTATGTCTGCTTTTTGCTGTTCATTCTCACTTTCAACAACATTGGCTTTATGCATTTCACCCTCTCCGCTGGCAGAATCAACTCACCAGCTTCAGTCGAAAATTTCCTTTTCTGCCAGCACTGTTTTTTCATATGTAAACTTGTTTCTCCAGGTGTGCATAGTTGATTAGAAAGTACGGTCTTGCATTAAGCCACTTAATTCCTTCAATTTGCCACTGAACTGTAATCTCCTCACTTCCCCTATGATCTCCAGTTAAAGTGTATTATGGCAGACAGAAACTACCTTTCACTTCTGTGAGCCACTGGTCGTCAAATACTCTTTCTGACTTTGGCCACCGACTCTGCCACCATCTCAGAGCCTATAACTTTTCAATAATAACACAGAGCTACAAATATTTCACTAAAATTAAGATTACATTTTCAAGGGGCACTTTAGAAATATAGCTATCATTTGTCCTCTGTGGCGGGTTAAGACAACAACTCCTCTTCAAATGCAATCATAAAACAGCATCCTGGTTCGTTTTGTCTTGTGACTTGTCTCCTCATAGTGAAGCCACTCAACTCAGGAAAATCCAGTTCCAACATTTATTCAAGACTCTTGGACAGAAACCAAACAATTTCTCTCTCCTCATTTTAGGAAGGATGTGGGAGCTTTAGAGACAGTGCAGAAGAGATTTATCAGGATGCTGCCTGGATTAGAGAGTATACCTTATGACGAAAGATTGAGCAAGGGATAGGGCTTTTGGAATGAAAGAGGATGAGAGGTGACTTGATCATAAGGTGATAAGAGGCATAGATAGAGTGGACAGCCAGCACCTAATTCCCAGTGTGGCAATGGCTAGTGTCAGAGGGCAAAATCTTAAGACATTTGGAGAAAAGTATAGAGGAAATGTCAGAGGTAGGTGTTTTTTTACACAGAGAAGGGTAAGCACATGAAATGCACTGCCAGGGCTGGTGGTAGAGGGACATTTAAGAGATTCTTAGATAGACACATGTTTGAAAGAAAAGTATAGGGCTGTGAGGGAAGAAATTAAATTGACCTTGGAGTAAGTTCAAAGATTGGCACAACATCATAGACTGAAGTGTCTGAACTGTTCCGTACTATTCTGTGTTCTATGTTCTAGCTAGGTTCTGCTGCATTTCTCCTCAACCCTCCCTAACCCCCAGTTATCTTCCCCTCCTCTACCTTCTCTATCAGTCTATTCCCCACGCACGACTGACTGGATTCCCCCCCCCACCCCCACTGTTCCTATCTGCCCTTTGACCTCCCTGATTTGGTTCCCTTTTCCACCCTCCTTTCCTACCAGATTCTATCATATTGCCTTCACCGATCGCGTCACAGCCTCTGTTACTGCCTCCAACCCTTCCACCCCCATCTGACTCCTTCTGCCAGCTGGCTCTGCTCACTTAGACACATCTATCACTGTCTCTCCCCCTTATTGAGAAGTCGATTGCCCATTTCCTTCTGCAGCAGCTGCTTGAACTGCTGAGTTCCTCCAACAGTTTGTTTTGTGTTTGCAACACTTCACAGTTAATCCTTCTCTGCAGGCCCAGCAGAATAAGTATGCAGGGATAGAACCGTAAAACCGATTAATGGCCTCTTTAGCCCATTGCCTCCGTTCCATCCTTCACAATATATATACTGGAACATAGAACGCAGAGTATTACTGTACAGGAACAGGTCCCTTCAGACATTTCAGCTTTACAAGCACTTTCTGAGTAATAGCCGTAACGGTGTGCTGAGCTAAAGAAAAGATTAGCTTTATTTGTCACATATACATCAAAACATACAGTAAAATATCAAAGCAAATGTGAGGATTGTGCTGGGAAGCCTGTAGGTGTTGCCACACTTCAGGCCCAACATAGAGTGCCACAATTTATGAACCCCTAACCCATATGCCTTTGGAAAGTGGGAGGAAACTGGGACACTGGGAGGAGGCAAATGAGGTCACAGGGACTATCTACAAACTCCTTAGATACAGCATTGGGACTCAAAACCCAGTCTTACAGCTGGCACTATAAAGTGGGCATTACACAAACTGCCATGCTATTGTACTGTGCTGTGATTAAATTCATAATCAAATTCTAACTACACTAATCCCTTCCACCTATACAATGCCCATATCTTCTGTTCCCTATTCATTCACGTAACTATCTTAGAGCCTCTTGAATGGCTCTATCGTATTTCCCGCCAACACCACCCTAGGCATACATTTCAGGCCCCAACCATTTTGTAAAACAAACTAGCCTCAGACATCTCATTTGAACTTATGCCTGTCACGTCTCAAATGCATTCCCTCTGCTATTAGACCCCAGGAAGAAGATACAGGTTGTCAACTCTACCTATGCTTTGCATAATATTATAGACTTCTATCAGATCTCCCCTCAAATTCCACCACTCCAGAAGAAACAATAAGACCACAAGGCTCTGGCACAGAATTAGGCCATTCAGTCTGTCACATCATGGCTCATTTATTATTCCTCTTACCCGCCCTCCTGCCTTCTCTCCATTACATTTGACCTTTACTAATCAAGAATCTGTTAACCGCCGCTTAAATAATCCCAATAACTTGTGGACTCCACAGCCACCTGTGACAATGAATTCCACACACTCATCATCCTCTGGCTAAAGAAATTCCTCCTGAACTCTGTTTCATTCCTTGTACTCTGAGGCGCTGCGCTCTGATCCTAGTTTGCCCCACTATTGGAAACGTCCTCTCCACATCAACTGAAGGCCCTTCAGTATTCGATAGAATTCAAAGAGATACCCCCTCCAAACTCCAGTGAGTCCAGTCCCAGAGTGATCAATTGCTCCTCATATGTTAAACTTTTTATTCCCAGGATCATTCCCATAAACCTCCTCTGGACCCTCTCCAATGCCAGCACATCCTGTTTTAGATAGGGCCCCAGCACTGCTCAAAATACTCCAAGTGTGGCCTGACCAATATCTTACAAAGCCTCAGCATTACATTTGCCTTTGTATTCTAGTCCTCTCAAAAAGAATGCTAACATTGCATTTTCCTTCCTTACCACTGACTCATCTTGCATGTCAACCTTTAGTCCCAAGTCCCTTTGTGCCTCTGATGCAAAATACAATACTCATTAAATGCATCCACCATTTCTTTGTTCTCCCTCTCCCCATTACTACATCTCCAGCACTATTTTCCAGCAGTCTGATATCTACTCTCACCTTTTATTCACTTTTTATTTATCTGAAAAAAACATTTGGTATTTTCTTTTACATTATTGGCTAGCTTACCTTCATATTTCATCTTTTCTCTTTTTTTCAGTAGGTTTTTAACAATTCTCCAGCTTCCCACTAATTTTTACTAAATTATAATCTCTCTCTTTTGTTTTTATGCTGTTTCTGACTTCGCTTGTCTGTCAGGTTTGCCTCATCCTCCCTTTAGAGTACTTGTTCTAGCAACCCAAGTTTGTCCAGATCCCACCCACTACCATAGCAGATGCCCTTAATTTCAGGAAACATCCTGGTAAACATTTTCTGCACCCTCTCCAAAGCCTTCAATAATGGGGCAACCAGAAATGAATGCATTGTGCCTGATACAGCCCAACTAAAGCTTTATGTAGCTGCAACATAAATTCTTCACTCTTATACTCAGTGCCCCAAAACAATGAAGGCAAGGGCGCTCCCTGCCTTCTTTACCACTCTGTGGAGTCACTTCCAGTGAGCTATGCATTTGAGCCTCAAGATCCCTCTGCACATCAGCACATGTTAACAATATTGCCATTAACAGTGCACTGTCTCTTTAAATTTCATCTTCCAATGTCAAAATGCACTTCTTTCCCAAGTACCGTAGTCTGTGTTTTATTGTCCCTTTGTTAAAACCACTGCATATGTCAGGTAGGTAA
Source organism: Hemitrygon akajei (assembly GCF_048418815.1). Lineage (NCBI taxonomy): Eukaryota > Metazoa > Chordata > Chondrichthyes > Myliobatiformes > Dasyatidae > Hemitrygon > Hemitrygon akajei. Next base: position 85,226,999 of record NC_133136.1, on the reverse strand, counting down.
CTACACCCACTAACCTTAATCGTCAGAGATTCAACTAGACTGCCTGGTGTAATGCATATTGCAGCATGTACTCTGTCACAAAGATTATTACACATAAAGTGCACTTACATGCTAGGTGTGGAATGTTGTGGGGTGCAATCATGGAAGCTTCTGAAACCAGGGTCAATTTCAAATGGAGAGGTGAAGTGCATCATGTCGATTGTGAACATTATTGCAAGCCAGTCTGTTTAATGTATTGTGAGGATAGGTAAGTGCAAAGCCATGTTAGTACTGTGAAGTTCTGGAGCCTGCTCTGGCTCACGTTACCTCAATGAGCTGATAAAGTCACAGAACATTAATTGTCACATAGTGAGATGCATGGTGACTAGTGGTCTACAATCATCGATACATTTTTCAGTTGCTCACAAGCTCTCATTTAAGGCCAACATTGCCCCCATTCATAACAGATTTTCCCTCCTTTTCCTAGCCTCCTCCTGTAATACTCCTGCACAGTATTAAATATCTAGAAAATGAGTGGTGGGCTGAGGAATAGTTTGTGATTTGTGTGGTAGGTGTGGTGGGTGTACTGTGTCTTTTAGTTGCCATGATATTTTTATTTTATTGCCTTGGGCAATAGAATAAGACTATAAGACATAGAAGCAGGATTTGACCTTTTGGCCTTTGAGCCTGCCACACCATTTGCTCATTATCCCTCTCTGCGTCATTCTCCTGCCATCTTCCCATAAACTTTCACACCCTAATCAAGAATATATCAACCTTTGCTTTAAATACACACAAAGACTTGGCCTCTACAGCTGTTTGTGGCAATGAATTCCACAGGTTCACCACCCTCTGGCAAAAGAAATGTTTCCTTATCTCTGCTCTAAAGGAATGTCCTTGTTCTCTGATGCCTGTGCCCTCTAGTGCTAGGCTCCCCCACTATTAAGGGACAATCTGTCACATCCGGTCTATGACCTACTGAATAAGCAGAGAAGCACCCTTTCGAACAGACTCATTCAACTCCGCTGTCACAAGGATTGGTACAGAAAATCATTCCTACCAAATGCAAAAGCATATACAACATTTCATCTCTGTGTGACAGGAGAACACACAGCATCGTACAATAGTCTATGTTTTATTATTTTGTACATTGTTATTACACAGTGGTACACTATTTTTATATTATTAGTATTTTACACTATTATTATTCTGTATCTATTATTAGTTTAGGATACTGCTAATTGCATTTTTAAATGTAGCTGCTGTAATGAAAGAATTTCCCACTGGGGATCAATAACGTATTATTATGATGATGATAATAATTATTATTGTTGTTGGTTTATTTATTAATTATTATTATTGGAAGCACCCTTTCCATGTCCAGTCTATCTAGGCATTTCAGTATTTGATAGGTTTCAATGCAATCTCTCCTCTCATTCTTCTAAACTCCAATGAAGAAAAGGCACAGAGCCATCAAAAGCTCTGCATAAATTAACTCTTTCATCCCTGGACACTCAATCAGGGTAGAATAAGCAAAACAAATTGGGTCAAGGAAGGTATTATGTTTTTGAAGAGAAGGAGAAAGAGGGAGAGAGAGAGAGAGAGAGAGAGAGAGAGAGAGAGAGAGAGAGAGAGAGAGAGAGAGAGAGAGAGAGAGAGAGAGAGAGAGAGAGAGAAGGGCAGAGAGAGAGTTAGTTTATGAAAGCATGTGACAGTGTGTATATGCTTGTAGATGTACTGAATATGAGAATAAAATGGGAAGAGGGAGAGAGAGAAAAAAGATAGAAACAGTAGGGAAGCAAAATGGCATGCTGGCTATTGAATTGATTTGTTTTAGGATGCAGACTGTGTGGAGTTTGCATATTCTCCCTGTGACCAAGTGGGTTCCTACCAGGTACTTCCAAATCCTACCACATCCTAAAATATGTTGCTGAGTAACATTGGCTACTGTAATTCACCCCTGCATGGGTGCATTGTAAGGGAATCTCCTTAGGGCTGATGGGCAAGTGAGAAAGAATAAATTGCAGGGAAACAAGAGGGAGAATGGGATTGACGGAATTGCTCTGAGAGTTGGAATGCTCTTGATGGGTTAGATGTCAACATTGTATGTTGTAAACAAAATTGAATATGAGAGAGAGGGAGAGTTGTAATAATAGAGGCAGTGAATGAGGGAGAACATAAGAGAGAGGAAGATGGGTGTGAATGAAGCAAAGAGAGGGTGAGGGGCACAAAGAGGGGAGAGAAGAAAAGGAGATGAGGCTTAGGTTGCTAAAAGGTTGGCTGTCATACACAGGATAATAGTCTGAGGACCAGACAATCCTGATGAGGATGGTGGGATGAACTGGTAAATTGGGCTAAGGGGCGATAAATGGATGCAGACATGATAAAGGTTGCTTAAAATTGGATCCCCCAGAGTCACAGGTAATATTTCTTATATTTCTCTCATGATGTCTCATTTTGTCTCCTGCAAAATGTCTATTCTCCTTTTTATCTGCTGATCCCCAGCATGACACTTTATAGCTGCTATTTCTTTTACTCATTCTGTATAGTATGTATCTAACTATGCCCCTTTTTCATTGCCATCCACTTTTCCAGCACAATTCATTTCTCAAACCTGAGGAAAAGACCTTACCTAAAATGCTAGTTGATTCGCGATTTCTTGATCAAGAAACCAAGAAACAAAGTGATAATTCAGAATTTTACTCCTTGACCCTGCCATCAGTTATTTTCTATCCTTTAATCAATTTTTCATGTATGTAAATTTGTTGCTCCCCAAAGCCCTCATTATGGTGTAATATGCTCCTGTGTGGCCACTTATCAGACGCTTTCTGAAAATCTGCATATACTACAAACACCGGCCCCTCCCCCCACCCTCATACCAAGCCATCAGACCCTCAAAGCTCTCACGGAGTTTTCACACATTTTCCCTTGATCACAATAACATTGTTTTTGTTAGCATAATGTCAAAATAGTGTTATAACAATCAAGAGTGCTGGATGAATGAGCCAGGGAAATGAGCTCAAATTTCACAATTTAAGGAAATTAAAAACAGTTAATTAAATACATTTCTAATAAAATACAAGGAACATAACTATTAAATTGCCTGATGACTTTTTTTGCTTATGCCTTTCATAGAAATAAACAAGGTCCTTTAGAGGCCCCAACAGGTAACCTTCAGATGTGAAGAAGCATAGGTGCGTTTTAACTGCTGATTGAAGATTTTATTCTGCTGCCTGCCCTAGACAGGACAGTTTACAATTGTTGTTTGCTGAAGTCAGGGTATTTAGAACCCCTTAAAGCATTGTTTTATTTAAAATTGCTGGCATGATAATGTTCCTCTGTTAATTTTCCCAAGTATTATCTTTGCACACTGAGATTTCCTGGAAATATATAACTGTATCACTGAATGGTATTTTTGTTATGACTTTAATGATAGATATATGACCATTATTAGACTTTATAAAAATATAAACTATTGACGGCAGCAGCCTGAAGGAAGTCTGGGTGGTGTCAGAAGATGAACCAGGGATTAATGAAAGCTTGGTTTCAACCTTGGGAAGGGATAGGAAAACCACAAAGAAAGAAACATATGATGATAATGACAATTAATGGGCACATAGCAGTGTAATCTCCACAGCAGTGGCGTCTTAACCCATGCAATCTGATTCTTTTCATTGCATGGTCTACGTGACCACAAATCACCATTGTAAATGTATCATGATTGAAGTAATTGGATGTCAAGGTCAGATGAATAGATGATGCTTCAGTCAGAACGTTTGGAGGTGTTCCATCAAATGACAGTGATACAATTAAGCAAAGGTTGCCTCTGTGCTGGAGCTTGAGTACTGCACCAGTAGTTATAACTGACAGCAACCAGAGCAATTTTGAAATCAAAATTCAATTCGGAATAACATTTTCTGAGCCAGGAAGAAGGGTCTCTTTCACAACAGAGTCCTAGATGAAAGATTCTGGAGGGGAAGTCAGCAGATAATTTGTAAAGGATTCAATTTTAAGATGATTTATTTGAACAGCTAGGAATTTGTGGATGTCACAAACTTGCGTTACTTCCTCAGAGCCTGGAACTCAAACCTGTATTGACACTGAGTGGTGCTTTATATTATATTCTTGTAATATTTAGTCTAGAATGTCAGAACAATAACGACATGTTTCTGCAATAAAGCTAGGTAAGATATCATGCCTGAAATGTACTTCAAATCATTCTAGTTAGATATAAATCAAAATTCCCCCTTAAAGTTCAGTGTGCATTCACAAAGGGTGACATGGTAGCATAGCAGTTAACACAGCACGATACAATCCCAGTGACCAGATTCAATTCCACCACTGTCTGTAAGCAGTTTGAACATTCTCCCCATGTCCATGCAGGTTTCCTCCCATATTCTAAAGATGTATGGATTAGTCGGTGTAATTGGGCTGTGTCTGCTTGTGGGCTGGAGGGGCTTATCACTATGCTGTGTCTCTAAATTTAAAAAATACATAAAGTCTCTAAATAAAAACAAATAAACAAGCATTAAACTATGAAGAAATGCAGTTCACATTATGGCAGTATTCAGTAGTTACATTTTCCCCTATTAAATGTAGCACAACATTGTTACAGCTTGGGGTGTCAGAGTTTGGAGTTCAATTCCGGCATCCCCTGTAAGCAAGTTTGTGCATTCTGTCCTGTGTTTCGGTAAGTTTCGTCTGGGTGCTCCAGTTTCCTCCCACAGTCCAAAGCTGTACCAGTTAGTAGGTCATTGTAAATTGTCTCGTGGTAAGCTAGGGTTAAATCAGTGGGTAACTGGGTAGCAAGACTTATAAGCCCCTTAGTGTCTGCTGCACACTTTATTTCTAAATAAGTAAGCAAACAAACAAACAAACAAGAAGAGATCGGTACAGTGCCCATAAAAAGTAATCACCACCCCTTGGAAGTTTTCATGTTTTACTGCTTTACAACATTGAATCACAATGGATTTAATTTGGCTTTTTTGACACTGATCGACAGAAGAAGACATTTTTGTGTCAAAGTACGAAATGATTGCATAATTATTTCAAGTCCGTATTTAGTAGATGCACCGTTAGCAACAAATACAGCCTTGAGTCTGTGTGGATTGGTCTCTATCAGATTTGCACATCTGGACACTACAATTTCCCCCCGTTTTTCTTTACAAAATGCTCAAGCTCTTTCAGGTTGTATGGGGATCATGAATAAACTGCCCTTTTCAAGTCCAGCTACAAGTTCTCGTTTGGATTGAGGTCTGAACTCTGAATTGGCTGCTCCAGGACATCAACTTTTACAAACAAGAGAGAATCTGCAGATGCTGGAAGTCCTAGCAACACACACAAAATGCTGGAGGAACTCAGCAGACCAGGCAGCATCTATGGAAAAGAGTACAGTCGATGATTTGGGCCGAAATGTTTTGGCAGGACACTAACTTGGTTGTTTATAAGCCATTCCTGTGTAGCTTTGGCTTTATGCTTGGGGTTATTGTCTTGCTGGAAAACAAATCTTCTCCTAAGTTGCAGTTCTCTTGCAAACTGCATCAGGTTTCCCTCCTGGATTTCCCTGTAGTTTGCTGCATTCATTTAACCCTTTACCTTCACACGCCTTTCTGGGCCTGCTGCAGTGAAGCATCTCCACAGCACGACACAGCTGCCACCATGCTTCGCGGTAAGGATGGTGTGTTTTGGATGATGTGCAGTGTTTGGCTTACACCAAACATAGCTTTCAGTAGTCTGATGGCCAAAAAGTTCAATTTTGGCTTTATTGCACCATAGAACCTTCCATAGACCATAAATCATAAGACATATGAGCAGAATTAGACCTTTCAGCCCACTGAGTTTGCTCTGCCATCATGGCTGATACCAGATCCCACTCAAACTCATACACCTGCATTCTCAATAAGACCATAAGATATAGGAGCAGAATTAGGCTATTAAGCCCATCAAGTCTGCTACATTATTCCATCTTTAGACCTGATCAAACCTTTCCAGGAAAACGGTAAATTGCCACACTGGAAGCTTAATTCTCAAATTGATTTGCTCTGCCTTCAGCTATCAATGAGCTTCTGAAAGTCATAGAGTAACAGAATACACACTACAGTACAGAGACAGGCACTTTGGCCCATCTAGTCCATGCTGAACTATTATTCTGCCTGGTCCTATTAGCCTGAACCGGTACCTTAGCCCTCCATACCCCTCCCATCCATGCACCTATCAAAATTCTTCATAAATGTCACAATCAAACCTGCTGACAGCTCATTCCACATATTCACCACCCCCTGAGTGAATAAGTTCCCCCTCCTTTTCCCCTTAAACATTTCTCCCTTAACCTTTACCCATGATCTATAGTTCCAGTCTCACACAACCTCAGCAGAAAAAGACTGTTCAAAGATGGCTTCTTCCTACCAAACTTAGTAACCTTCTTCCAGCTGACTTCAGAGTCACCCACAAGCCTTCTGGCAAACTTTAGCCAAGAGTTCATGGGAGATTTTTCAACAGTGGCTTTCTCTTTGGGTGAAGCACCTGGGCAACAGTTGTGTATGGGCAGTCTATCCCATGTCAGCCACTGAAGCTTGTAACTCCTTCACAGTTGTCATAGGTCTTTTGGTGGCCTCCTTCACTAGTCCCTTTCTTACATGGTCACTTAGTTTTAGAGGACGGCCTGCTCCAAGCAGATTTACAGCTGTGCCATATTCTTTCCATTTTTTGATGATTGACTTACCTGTATTCCAAGGGATATTCATTGACCTGGAGATTTTCTTGTATCCATCTCCGGACTTGTGCTTTTCAATAAGCTTTTTGCAGAGTTGCTTGGAATGTTCTTTTGTCTTCATGGTGTAGATTTTGCCAGGACTCACGAGCATTTGGACCTTCTAGATACAGGTGTACTTTTTCTACAGTCAATTGAAGCACCTTGACTGCACACAGGTTTATAAATAGCCAGGACACATTTACTAATTATGTGACTTCTAAAACCAATGGCTGCACCAGAGAAGACCTGGTGTGTTATATTGAAAAGGTGTGAATACTTATGCAATCAATTATTTGTATTTTTTTTTTGGTAATTTATTTAGATCACTTTGTAGAGATTTATTTTCACTTTGACATGAAAAATTCTTTTTCTGTTGTTCAGAGTCAAAAAAACCAAATTAAATCCATTGGGGTTCAATGTTGTAAACAATAAAACATGAAAATTTCAAGGGGGGAGGGATACTTTTTATAGGCACTGTAGATGACTAAATAAGTAATTTGGTATTGCTTTTTAATATTACAACAAAAGTGGTTTAAAAGGACAAATAAGGATATGCATGTGAGCAACATGGTGTAAGTTCATTGCAAAAACTTTAAGATAAAGAAAATCTGTTCTAAGTAAGTTAATAGTTTCTTTTCTGTACAGTTGTCAGTTTTGTAGTTGTTTTGATATGGGAAAATGGGTAAAGCATGACTGTATACAAAAGCAAATGAGTATAATGTAAAGAGTCTCCCTGATCTAGAGCTATTGAAGGAAGCTCACAATTTCTTCCTGGCAGCATAGCCTATTGTGTGGTCAGATCCTGATCCTAATGAATTGCATCACAAATCAATATACAAGATCACTGAAAAGAGAAATGTGAGTATATCCAGAAGGAGCACACACATGGTCATTTCCTGATCCATTGCAATCTTCTAGTGAGCCTGTGTAGATCGTGCTGATACTACCAGTATGGGGAAGTGAAATTCTTCCCCAGCGTAGAGGGTAGAAAGCATTTCATATGGTATTAATTTATTCATTTGGAACATGGTTAATTGCTATAAACATTAATATATTCAACAACCGTAGTTTGTTTTTATTGGTTTGTCAGAAATGGTTTGTTGCCAGAAATCAATACTTATTAAGATGATTGCTGGAGAGATTATCATAACAACTCTTGCATCCAAATAATTTTACACCTGAAGGAGACAAAGAAGAAACAGGCTTAATCCTAATGTGATTACTGTCAGAACATAACAGTTCTGTTTAATTGTCTACCATTAAATACAGTTTATGATGCTGCTTACTTCTGTTTCAGAAACAATAAAACTTGAACTCAGTGATACTCTTCTGTGGCAAATAATAATGATTATGAAATTAACTCATTCCACAATTCATTTGATTGGCATGCAGATGCCCAGAAACCTTTGGTCTGACAATCACTATTTGCAGGGACTTTGATTTTCGATATTGTCATTAACATTTTACTGGGAGACTTTATTGAGCTGAGTTGAGACATGTGAATATACTGGGGGAAAAGTGCATAGGTGGCACTTTCTATGAAATAAACCAAGCTGTAACACACAAGGCTTTTTACAACTTACCTTTGCATCAAGTAATAATGAGAAAAGAAACCTTTCAATTCATTGTAAATTAGATAAATTTTAGGAATTTTGTTTTGCAAATTTTCTACATAAAGTAGAATTAGAGTAATTTAGACACAGGAATAAATTATGTAATTTACACTATAATTGGAACAGACTGCCATCTTTATAAATCAACATTTGGAAGCAGAATTGCTATGTCAGCTCTTGTTGGTAAATGACTAGTGTTTTTCTTTCTTTAGTGTTATAAATTAAACCTTCTAATTCTAATACTTAAGGAAGGTAAATAATCCCTTTGGTACTTTTGCCCTGAAACTGCAGAAAATTTCATCTGCATATACAAAAAATGTTGGTAATATTTAGCAGATCAGACAAAGACAGATAACCCACAATGTTTCAGGTCAATGAACTGTCATCGGAATTGGAAAATATTCCTGCTGAAAAAGATAGTAGGTGATTTTAGAGGCAGGGAAATGATGGAGAGGGAAAGCAATGTCAGCAACAACTCTCATTTACATACAAACTTGTATATGAACATATAAATTAGAAGGTGTCTTGGTCCTTAGAGCCTGCTGTGCCATTTTATAGAATCTAATGATAACATCATTTCCACCCACACTTTGTAATCATTCACTCCATTACTTATTGCTGTTGATTCATTAAGGAACAGGATTGTCTGTGGCATGCATAGTCAAAACAATCAAAAGAGGCCACTGTCAGAAAGGGGCCTAACCTTAGAATGAGCATCTTTCAAGATTGGAGAAAAGGATGCAGCAGAACTGCACAACAGAAGTTTAGAATGTGAAATGCACAAGATGTCCCTGAATGGTGCAAAAAGCCAAATAAATTCTTGATGTGGGAAATCTTCCAATGATTCAAATGACTTGGTTTGAAGAAAAAGTGTCACATACAAGGTCACATAGAGAGAGAGTGCAAGTCGGACAAAAAGCACAACCAAAGAGTAAAAAAAACCACACAGAATGAAAAGTTTCTAACTCAAAACTAAACAAATCCATAAAGTGACTAAATGTAAAACTGAACCAGACAACACAGAGTCTGACAAAGGTGCGATGTTATGCCTAGAACTGCAGAGCATTACTGAAGCATATCACAAAATCATATGGATCACAATAGATGTGTCTGGTGTAAAACTGAAAATGGAGCTGGATACAGGATCAGCTTTATCTATGATTTCAGAGGCTGACTACAACAGACTGTTTTCTAAGCTACCATTAGAAAAGACCTTGGTGATGCTAAAGAACTACACAGGCAACAAATTGTCTTGCAAAAGCAAACAGAAAGTGAATGTGACATACAGAGGTAAAACACTGTAGTTAGAGCTTTATGTATTGAAAAGTGGAGGGCCAACACTTTTTGGAAGTGAATGCAATACATAAAATAAAATATATACATCAAATAGAAGAAGAAGAAGAAATAAATAAGTAAGTAAGTAATTAAATAAATAAATAGCTCTTATTCAGTATACTTCATACAGTATACATATAAATAGATTAAAAATCATGCAAAAAAACCCAGGAATACTATATATTAAAAAGTGCAAGGTAGTGTCCAAGGGTTCAATGTCCATTTAGGAATCAAATGACAGACAATAAGAAGCTGTTTCTGAATCACTGAGTGTGTGCCTTCAGGCTTCTGTACCTCCTTCCTGATGGTACCAGTGAGAAAAGAGCATGCCCTGGTGCTGGAGGATTTTTATAATGGAAGCTACCTTTCTGAGACACCGCTTCCTAAAGATGTCCTTGGTACCCAAGATGGAGCTGACTAAATTTACAACCCTCTGCAGCTTCTTTCGGTCCTGTGCAGTAGCCCCTCCATACCAGACAATGATGCAGCCTGTCAGAATGCTCTTCACGGTACATCTATAGAAGTTTTTGAGTGTATTTGTTGACATACCAAATTTCTTCAAACTCCGAATGAAGTATAGTCGCTGTCTTGCCTTCTTTATTACTGTATTGATATGTTGGGACCAGGTTAGATCCTCAGGGTTCTTGACACCCAGGAACTTGAAACTGCTAACTCTCTCCACTTCTGATCCATCTATGAGGATTGGTATGTGTTCCTTCATCTTACCTTTCCAGAAGTCCACAACCAGCATTTTTTGTCTTACTGATGTTGAGTGCCAGGTTGTTGCTGCAGCACAACTCCACTAGTTGGCATATCTCACTCCTGCGTGCCCTCTCGTCACCACCCGAATTTCTAGGTATTGGTAAACTCAAAGGCATGAAGTCCAGAGGCGAACTGGATGAAGTAACATCGCCAAGATTCCATAAAACCTTACACATTAAGACCCAAAGTGGATGCTGAACTTCAGAGCTTGGAGGCACCTGGCATTCTCTCCAAGGCTGAGTGGAACAATTGGGCCCTGCCATTGTCCCATTGATCAAGAAAGGGAAAGTCAGAGATGTCCACATATGCGGGGACTTCACGGTGACCATCAACCTGGTGTTGTGTGCTGTGCAGTAGCCCCTGCCATGAAGAGAAGATATTTTTGCATCTCTCACAGGCAGGGAGAGGTTTTCAAAGATTGACTTGTCATAAGCCTATCTGCAAATGGAGATTGGGAAGCCAAGCATGAAGTTGCTCACAACCAACTCTCCCAAGGGACTGCTCCAGTATAATCATTCAATCTTTGGCATTGTTAAAGAGAAATTGAATGTTTTGTGACATATACAATTTCATGTTATATTCATCTGAAAGGGGAACACGAGTAATGTATGGATCTATCAGCATATTTGGCACTTCATATGGAATCCAACATCAAAGCCCGCAACTAGTATTATTCTAGTATTATTCTTGTGAATCAACAGGTTAGAATCCCCATTAATTTGAATGAAAATTCCTGTCCTGTGTGACGGGGTTCAGAAATGACCCTAGTTTGCGATGGGGTCCAGAATTGACCCTATGAACTGTGCAGCTATTCAGAGAGAGATGGAGGTGACCAACACAGCAGGGGAGAGAGAGAGACAGAAACTGCTCGAAAGATTGATGTTATAGTTTCTCTACAAATTTCCACAAGGACACTTGCCTGCTTGTAAAAGTTCCTACAGAGAGAGGAGGGCGGAACAGGTTGATGGACAGCTGGTATCCAATATGTGGAGATAAAAACCAGGTTCGCTGTTACACAGACAGACACGCAGTTTTGGACACTGAATGAGCTTTGTTACACCCACAAGAAGTTGGGGTTTTTGGAGGATCGATTCGGGGAAATCGATCAGTGGCTCAAGGTGTGAAAAGGTGTGACCAGTGGGGATTTATTTGTGTGTCCACCCTCACCTGTGTGATAATTCCACCACTGAGGAACGGTCGTACCTGTTATGGTCATAGTCGGTGACCACAAGAGGACTTTGGAAGACAACGGGAAGATCCACGGCATCAGCTCACCTCTCACTTCTCTCTCTCTCCAACATTACTCAACTAACTACCTCGAACTGAACTGAACTTTCTTCATCATCATAAGACTGTATACATTCACCCCTGGGTTTGAAAGAGCCTAGTTTTGTTCCTATTTCCACACTTACTTGCTAACCTGTTTGATATATCTGCATTTTAGTACTGTATTGTGTAGTTACTAATGAACACTATTAGTTTATAGCAATACCAGTCTCCAATGTGTTTTCCATTTCTGCTGGTTCTTTAACCTGGTTATGGGGTACGTGACACCTGGAAATTAATGGGAAAGGGAATAACTTGTTTGCACTTTTTTAACGTAATCTTATTACCTTTAATTATTAATGTTTGAAATGTATTTTTTATTTAAACTGTTTTCATTATTTTTATCAGGTTTAATGGTTTCTAATGGTCTTTGAATATATAAAATATATATAAAAATATGCTAAATTGAGCAACAGACCCTGATACAAAACAAGGCAGAGTCTTAAAAATTGCCTTTTTTTCAAAGGTGATTTAGGGTTGAAAGGATTACCGTGATACCTGTCTGAGGTGTGGTTGATTTTGAGGCCTCATCATGCTTCAGTGGACAATTCCCAGGTCCAGAGTTCTATTCATTCAGCCTGCTACTTATGGTCCAGGAGGGTGATGGCAGGCAGCACATCTAGACAGAAGAATGAACATTTGATTTGGCTCACTGTTGTGCTATTTTCAGAAAAATTCTCTTCAATGATAAAATACAGTTGAGTGGATTATGAATTTGTTCTGGTATTTATATGCTTTCAAATGTGAATTCCTACTCTTGAGTTCTAGGAAGCTGCACCTTAAAATTATTACAAATAATTTTATTTAAAATTATTAAAAATAATTTTAGGAAAATCTCAAAACTGTTCCTTTTTAAATTGCACAATGAATCATAGAATGACAGATAGGGTGCAGGTAGGCTCAAAATATTCTTCATCAAAGCATCCTTTCTGTGCCATTGGGTGGTGTTGTGTATTTAATATTTCACTGTAGTAATATTGTAAATACATATTGTTAGATTAAGCATTCTTTGTCATTTCCATAATTCAATAATAAAATAATGTAAAAGGTATGTGAAAGGTATAGTCATTACATCATTAATAAATGTACGCTTCTCTAAAGTAAAAACAAAACTGAAACACTTCTCCTGGGCTCCCACATTTTTCTTTAGACTAGTGTTATATTTTGGAGTTACAGAGCATAACAAGTGGATATCAAATCTTCCTGTATAAGCCAAACAGGATGAAAGATGGTACAGTAAAAAAAAAAGGAAGGTTGTATTAGCCAAATAATCATGGATGTGATTTTTGGATCATAAGAGTTCCCAGAAGGCTAGAAGCAGCTGCAGTTCACGGTTAAAGTATTGTCAGGATAACTCGCAAGGCAGAATAAACTGAATGGTGAGCTCTGAATTCATCTAGGGTTATAGAGCAAATCACGATTAAACATTGACTCTGTGAGACAAATAGATTGAGGGTTGAACCCCTGCTGGGAGAGGGGAGCTGGCAGCTGCATGTACAGGTTAAAGTATGTAAGGTATTACATACAGAAGTACAAATATAGTATAGTTATAAGTACTTGAATCTGGAGCACCAAGTAGTGTGCTAGAGGAACTGAATGGGGCGAGTAGCATCTTTGCGGGTGGGTGGGGGAGGGAGGAATTGTCAACCTTTATGGTCAGGATTACGGGGGGAGATAGCTATAATAAGAGGAGAATTGGGCTGGTGAGACAGAAGCTTCAAGTGATTGGTAGATTGAAGAGGTGTGAAGAATATTAGGCAGATTTTGATGGTGGGAAGGCCGGGGGTGGGGGGGGGGGGCGGTCAACATCAATTATTCCATTGCCCCCATGGATGCTATCGAGTTCTTACAGCAGATTGTTTGTTGCTTCTATGCAATGGTTTACAACGTTTTATAACATACCTTCAATCATTTCATGTAGCATTTATTAGTGAATCCAATTTATATTATTTTATTTCTGATATTAGGTTAGTTATTAACAAATATTGTAAAAGATTTTTGAGTGGTGCTGCTCTTTGAACCTAATCTGATTTCCTACAACTGGCTGGGTTCAAGATAGCAGAAGGAGAAATCACTTACAAAGAGCTGGTCGGGCTGACTGGTCTGGTTCTATGCTGTAGTGCCATGAATTATCACTCATTGACCTTGCAGGCCTGCACTTCCTGAGCAGGGTGCAGAGAAATGATCTAATTCGTGCTCTTGATCACCTAGGACCTAAACTGACCTGATCAAGTGTTCTGCCATCACTCTATTCTTTTGAACAGCCTGACAGGCACTGACAAAGGAGAAAACCAGGGTAGGATTTTGTCTCCTATTAAACCTATGAGACATTTTTCAGAGATAGTTATAAGCAACCAAAAATGATATAGTTAAAATAGCATTTAGTGAAAAAAATCAGACAAAAATGAAGTTAATTAAAAGTATTAAGCTAAAGTAAAATATTCTTGATGAAAAACTTCATTCAATTCACAGGTCCAGAATTGAGATTAGCAACATCTTCAATGATCGGACTTTGAGAGTGGGCTTTGAGAGATCATTCTCATTAAGTCTGGGCTTTCCTCTTAAGTTAATGATGGAGCAAAGTGGCAGACACATCCACTCTATCGCTCAGCAATAATGTGTTTTCAATAGCATAAATGTGGAAATATTGGACTTGGTGAGCTATAACTTTCTGTGCTCAGCAATTCTGATAGAGGTAGTCAATTTCGTTCAGTGAGGTTTGCTTCATTAATCCACCTTCTTTGCAGGATAAAGTTGTACATATTATTGGAAAAGGAATGCCTATCATCTAAAGGAATGCTTGGGAGCAGATGTGTGGGTTTTTCTGAGCTCTGCAGCTTGTGAGCTCTCAACCAGGAGGTGAGGGATGTTCCTTCCAGTGGGTTTGTCCAATGGGTCAGTTAAAATACTCTGGCAAGGTCATAGCTGGAGGGCAGCAGTTGCTGTGATTCTGACATAAATTCTAAGATTGGTTATGGGGAAAAGGCAGGAGAAGGGGTTGAGAGAGAAAATAAATTAGCCATGATCAAATGGCAGAGCAGGCTTGATGGACTGAGTGGTCTAATTCTGCTCCTATATTTTTTAAAATTTTTATTCAGAACTACTGCATGGCAACAGGGCTTTCTGGCCCAACAAGCTTGTGTTTTCCATTTACACATGTGACCAATTAACTTACTAAACCATGCGTCTTTGGACTGTGGGAGGAAACCAGAGCACACAGAGGAAACCCACATGGTCTGTCATAATGGGGGGGCATTGGGAGCGGACGCAAATGCAAGACACAGACACTGAACTACCAGGAACAGGACTAGGTGTGAGACGGAAGCAAGGAGAGTGGAGAAGAAAGGACACTGGACATGACACAGGCCCTGGATGAGACAAGGATTTCGGGCTTGGGCTAGGACTTGACGAGGATAGCAGAACCTGGACATGGAACTGGGGACTAGGAGCCTGGGCTTGGACTCTGAGACAGAGACTGGGCAGGGACTCAAAACCTGGGTCTTGACTCGGGCTCGGACTCCAGAACCAGGCGAGGACAGGACGTGGCTACAGGATGAGGACAGGCAACAGGACTGAATGTGAGACTCATGGACAGGTCAAGGGAACCCCAGCACCAGGCTGGGCAAGGTACTCCTGGGCTGAGCGAGGCACATGACAAGACGAGAACACAAAGCCATGGCTTGGACAGGACAAGGACCTTGGACGTGACTAGGACTGGATGAGACCCTGAAGCCTTGACTTGGTCGAGGAAGAGACAGGAATGCAGAGCCTTGATCGAGGAAGAACAGGAATGCAGAGCACAGAGCCGAGAGAGAGACAGGAACAAGGAACACTGAGCCAGGACTCCTCCTTTGGTACAGGACGTAGGGCCGGGACTCATCACACAGAACACAGAGCCTGGACTACTTCTTGGGTACAGGACATAGGGCCGAGACTCATAATACAGAACGCTGAACACAACGAGACAGTTCCCAACACTAGGTAGCGGCAGAACAGTCGGACCTACCTAGCGAAGGCATGGACGCAGACAGACAGTTCCAAACAGGGCAAGGCTCCAGACACAGGCAAGGCGAGGCAAGGCTCCAGGCAGAGGCAAAGCTAGGTGAGGAAAGGCTCCAGGTAGAGGCAAGGTGACGCAAGGCAAGGCTAGGCGAGGCAAGGCTCCAGGCAGAGGCGAGGCGAGGTGAGGGAAGGCTCCAGGCAGAAGCAAGGCGAGGTGAGGAAAGGCTCCAGGTAGAGGCAAGGTGATGCAAGGCAAGGCTAGGCGAGGCAAGGCTCCAGGCAGAGGCGAGGCGAGGTGAGGGAAGGCTCCAGGCAGAGGCAAGGCTAGGCGAGACAAGGCAAGGCTCTAGGCGAGGCGAGGTGAGGCTGGCACTGTAATGGCGTTACATATTTTCTTATATAATTTGCCATAATGAAAGAAATTCAATGAGTTAGCAGTAGAATTCATACAAAAACAGTACAGCATAACATGTGGTCAGTGAAAGGGTAGTCAGCCAAGCAAGTGAAGGCTTAATTTTACCTTAAATGTAAAACTAAAACACTAATTTCCAACTCTTGTGATCTAGTCCAAATTATTTATTTATTTTAAACTAGAATTCTGTGCAAAGTTCTGAAGTAAAAATGTAGTGTATGAGAAATTATGCCATCAGTGTGAAATATCATCCTGAGTACAATGGATGAGGAAGCAAAACTATTACTTGGGGTGAACTATTATAAATGAAAATACTCAACAACAGCAGCACATGATCCAGAACTGAAGTAATTGACAGCCATCTCTTTTCTTTCAACAACTTGCTCCATCAAGAAAAACGTGGGCGAAAACTCTGTGGTCAGTCAGTGTGAAGAACTGTGTTCAAATTGTGCTCTGAAAAAGTCTCCTGCTACAAAGGACTCTTTCAGTCAATGAGATCACAGTTCTTCTTCCCACAGGTCATACATAATGACCCGTGTTCTCTTCCTTATTCAGGCTGAACTCATTCCCACAAGTTAGAGCAAGCGTGAATGCACCACCTACTAGTCTGAAATTCAGATATGGCCCTTCATGGACATGCACTCTCTCCGCAACTGAAGTTGCAGATTCGTTCCCCAGCCTGTGCCTGTTCCCTAAAGGGAAGTTTAATAATTCACATCAGCTGTAAATGAGATCAACAGCTTAACATCTAAGAAATTGTATTCACCCTTCTTTGTGTACATCCTTTCACCTAGATGATTATTTCTGTGAAATATTTTATGTTAATTGTTAATATATATTTTTATGAAAACAATTGCACAGAATGCCAAATGAAGAATCAAAGGTAAAGAGTCAGGCTGTGATCTGGCCAGGAGAGTTCTCAGTTGTAGACACCTCAACTATTGTAGGGCCAGTGAGAAGCTGGCTTGCACAGAGCCAGAACTACTTAACTATGCAATCAGAAAGTCCAGTGCTTGCCTGCCAGTGTTGGTGAGAAGACACTGGGAAGAGGCTCCTCTACGATACCACCTCAATATCAAGTTCAAGTTTATTGTTAGAGAAATACATATAAGTGCCATGAAAATTAGCTCTTTTTTTTGGAGTAGCACAGTACATTTTAAACATAAATCCATGTAAATTATACATAATTTACATTTACATAACAAAGTAAGCATAATGACGTTGGTGCAAGCTGAGAGACAAAAGAGAGAGATAGTCCAAGGTAGTGTTAGGGGTGTCAGATTGGTTCAAGAACCTGATTGCAGGGGGAAAGAAGCTGTTGTTGAACATTGAGGTGTGGCTCTTTATGCTCATGTTCCTCCTGCCCAATGGCAACATCAAGAAAAGGACAAGGCCCCGATGGTGGTGATCCCTGATGATGGCTGTCAGCTTCCTGAAACATCTATTTTCTTTCCCTTTTCCAAAAGAGGTTTATTATTACAGGATCACATTATTACAATAGTCCACAATTCACACTATTTACAATTTCATATTATAACACAGTTATTCCTAGCAAGGACTCAAGCCCTTGTTGAGTTCACTGGTCCTGGAAATCTCCCATTGGATACTGTGTGCTCCTTCTCCAGGGATTCAGGGCCATGGATGAAAGGCAGGCAGTCAGCTCAGGCAGAACCCTTATCTGCCTGCGCCTAGACCCATGAATTTCCACCTTTGCCAGGCTTAGGAGCAAGCTGACTTGAAGATCCTTTGACTGTCCCAGACCACTCTGTATCAAATGATCAAAGAGCAGAAGCGTGGGGTCAAAATACAGCCAGAACTTGTGGAGGATCTCAAACAGAGGCTGGAACCACTCACTCTCCAGAAAAAAAACCCAGTTCATTGCTTCTTGTAGGGGAGAGCTATATCCATGAAGAAATTGGCTAAGTTCAGCTCTCTTTGTAGCCTTTTGCTTTCCTGTACATTGGAGCTTACACTTCAAGCCAGAATATGTTCTATTGTACATCTGTGAAAGTTTACCAGAATCTTTGATGACACATCATATCTCCTTAAAGTTCTAACAAAGTAAAGATTCTGGCTTGCCTTCTTTACTGTAGGTGGACACTCAGGATCTTGAAGCTGCTCCCCCTTTCCACTCCAGGTCCTTCGATGATCTGTATTCACCTAATTTTCCTCCCTAAAGTCCTCAGTTAGTATTTTGGTTTTGCCGATGTTGAAGACAAGGTCGTTGTTAAAACACTACTCAACTACCTGACCCATCTCATTCCTGTGTGGGGTCTCATTACCATTTGTTATTCTGCGACTAACTGAGGTGACTCTGTGAATTTGTAGATGGTGTTTGAGCATACAGAGTAGAATTAGAGGCTGAGGATGTAGCCAAGAGATGCACCTGTGTTGCTGCTCAGGGAAGAGGAGATAAGGTGTCTTATATGCACTGATTATGGTCTTTTCATGAGAATTTGAACGCCCAATTGCAAAGGTAGGCACAGAGGTCCATGTCTTGGAGCTTGACAATGTTTGAGAGGTTCATGGTGTACAATGTCTAGCTGTAGTCAATGAACAGCAGCCTGATATGCATATTTCAATTGTCCAGGTTCTCCACAGCAGAGTGGAGAGCCAGCAAGATAATACCTGCTGCAGACAATTATAGCAATATGTGAACTGAAGCAGGTCCAGGTCATTAATGAGGCAAGAAATTATTTGAGCCATAACCAACCTCTCGAAGCACTTCATTACAGTTGGTGTAATTTCTACCAGATCACTCTACTCTTCTTGGGCACTGGTACAACCAACGCCATCTTGAAACAGTTGGGAATGTTAGATCAACGAGCGAAGAAGTTAAAGACGACTCTTTACAATCCAGCCACTTGGTCAGTGTCATGGTCCCTTCTGGCACCTGGCTGTCTTACTCAGGAATTGGGCCTTTAACACCTCATTTAGTTCCCAATCTATTCCCAGGTTCCAATAATTACGAACACCTGTATTACATCAACCAGAGTAGTATAAGAATCCTGTAACCACTACTAAAAGGTGCCAGTTTGTTGTTGATCGACTTGTGTAAGAGTAACCTCACTCCATGGTATTTAGGACTATCAGTTCTATGTCTAGCCTTGTTCCTGAATTATCTACCAAGACCAAGACTCTGGGTAAAAACCCCCTTGGAACATTTCCCACACTTGCTACAATGGAATCGTCTCCCTCCTCGGCCTCCACGCCCGTGTTCAGCACTTGGGTTCGTTCCACCGCCACGTCATTTCAACAGTCAGTCCAAGTTTCTAACATGACCATTTATGCTCTTAGGACCCATTGTCTTATGAGAGTTCAGTCTTTAGATGTTCTGACACCAGCCTTGGAGACTGAGATCACAGAGTTGTTGGGTACTGTGGGGACTTACACGAGCATGCTCCCTCTCTCAAATACATGTAAAAAGGAACTAGGGTATCAGGGAGTGATGCATTATTCTTCCTTATGCTCTTTATTCTTGCCCTGTAGGAAGTGATGATGTGCATACTCTGCCATATGTGTCAAGCCTCTCTTTGGGTTCTCCAGCATCATCTGGAATTTCCACTTCACTTTTATGATAGAGGTTATTCCTGGGCTTTTTGTAGGTCTCCAGATTGCCAGTCCTGAACCTCATAGATTTAGCCCTCAGTAAATGGGATTAGTGTAAATGGCTACTCAATAGACATTGTGAGGCAAAGTGCCTGATTTAGTGCTGAATGATTATATGACTATGATATTATTTGTTCCTCTTTATCTCTCTCATCTTCTACTCCAATCTCCCTTTGCTCTCTTCTCCCATTTCCTCTCCCTGCCCCTAAATCAAGCCCTGCATGGGTCCTTGCACTCTGAGTACAAATTCTCAGGTTCACCTCATGCCATTCAGCTTTGTCCACAAGCCTGCTCTGTAGTTCTGGTTGGACTCTTCCATCAGCTCTTGGTTACAGTTGATAGACCAGGCTGACAGAGGAAGCTGACAGTGGAAGGGAAAATTAAATACCCTATGGACTACTTCACAATATTTCAGGTCAAATGGTAGAAAAATAAAACACACCACTAATTATAGGCTTTGTAATTTGCTCTGGGCTTGGCTTAACATTAAAGTAAATCTGCCTCTTCAGACTGGCAGAACTCTCAACATAGAAACATAGAAACTTAGGAAACCTACAGCACAATACAGGCCCTTCGGCCCACAAAGTTGTGCCAAACATGTCCCTACCTTAGAAGTTACTAGGCTTACCTACAGCCCTTTATTTTTCTAAGCTCCATGTAATATCCAAAAGTCTCTTACAAGACCCTATCGTATCCACCTCCACCACCATTGCTGGCAGCTCATTACACACACTCACCACTCTGAGTAAAAAACTTACCCCTGACACCTCCTCTGTACCTATGCCACAGCACCTTAAACCTGTGTCCTCTTGTGGCAACCATTTCAGCCCTGGGAAATAGCCTCTGACTATCCACATGATCACTGCCTCTCATCTTATACACCTCTATCAGGTCACCTCTCATCCTCCGTCGCTCCAAGGAGAAAAGGCCGAGTTCACTCAGCCTATTCTCATAAGGCATGCTCCCCAATCCAGGCAACATCCTTGTAAATCTTCGCTGCACCATTTCTATGGCTTCCACATCCTTCCTGTAGTGAGGTGACCAGAACTGAGCACAGTACTCCAAGAGGGGTCTGACCAGGGACCTATATAGCTGGAATATTACCTCTCGGCTCCTAAATTCAATTCCACAATTAATGAAGGCAATTTTTCCTTTGGCTCCTTCCATTTCCTCCAGATTGGAGGGGTACCCATGGGGACCCACATGAGCCCCAGCTATGTCTGCCTTTTGATTAGCTATGTACAACAGTCCATATTCCATGTTTTCCCCTGTTACTCTTGGCAACTGTTCCTCCGCTACATTGACAACAGCATTGGTGCTGCTTCATGCACCCATGCTGAGCTTGTCAATTTCAGTAACTTTGCCTCCAAATTCCACCCTGCCCATAAATTCACTTGGTCCATTTCTGACACCTTCCTCCCCTTTTTTGACCTCTCTGACTCCATCTCTGGAGACAAACTGTCGACTGCCATCTTTTATAAACTTACTGTTTCCTACAGTTATCTTGACTATACCCTTTTCCATCCTGTCTCCTGTAAAAATGCTATTGCCTTTTCTCAGTTCCTTCATTATGTTGCCAGGGTGCAGTTTTCCTTTCCAGGGTATCAAAGATGTCCTCCTTCTTCAAAGAACAGGGTTTCCCTTCCTCCACCGCTGCTCTCACTCGCATCTCCTCCCTTCCCCAAACATCTGTGATCACGCCATCTTCCTGCCTCCTTAACAGTGATAGAGCTCCTCTTGTGCATACCTACCATCCCATGAGCCTCCACATCCAACACATCAACCTCTGCAACTTCCACCATCTCCAAAGAGATCCTACTGCCAAACATATATTTACACTCCATGCATCCCCCCACCCCACTTTCTGCATGGATCACTCCTTCCATGATTCCCTTGCCCATTCATCCCTCGTCATTAATCTCCCTCCTGGCACTTTTCCTGCAAATGGCCGAAGAGCTACATATGACCATGCACCTACTCACTCACATCCATTCAGGGCCCCAATCAGTCCTTCCTGGTGAGGCAACACTTCAGCTGGGAATCTGATGGGGCTGTCTGTCTACTGTGTCCAGCACTCCTGATGCAATCTCCTCCACATTGGTGAGACATGTTGTAAATTGGGGGACCGCTTCATCAAGTACTTCTGCTCCATCTGCCAAAAGCAGAAATTTCTGGTGACTAAACAATTTAATTCTTATTCCCATTCCTATTCTGATTTATCAATCCATGGCCTCCTTTTGTACTATGATGAGACCATATTCAGCGTGAAGGACCAACACCTTATATTCCGTCTAGGTAGCTGATAGCATAAATATAGATATTTCCTTCCAATAAAATATCCCTCCCTCTTCCCTCTTCTTTTATTCCCCAATCTGGCCTCTTATCTCCTCTCACCTGCACATCACCTCCGCATGTCCCCTCCTCCTTTCCTTTCTCCTAAGGTCCACTCTCCTCTCCTATCAGATTATTTCCTCTCCAGCTCTTTATCTTTCCTGCCCACCTGGCTTCACCTGTCACTTTCTAGTTTGTCCTCCCCCCACCTTTTAATTCTGGCATCTTCCCCCTTTATTTCCAGTTCAGAAGAAAGGTCTTGGCCTAAAATGTCAACTGTTTTTTCATTTCCACATAATTTGCCTGATCTGCTAAGTTGCTCCAGCATTTGTGTGTATTGCTTTGAATTTCCAACATCTGCAGAATTTCTCATGTTTAAAGTATACAGCATATTGGAAAAATTGTGATTAAAGTTATTAATTAGGTCCTTGTAGACTGATGGAAGGTCAAGGGTTTTATCCATAATTATGATCTCAGTTTCACTCCAAATCAAAATATGCAACAAAGAATGAGGCGTTCTTTGTAACTCCTGGTCAAGAACACTGGACTCTTTCTCAACATTAAAACAAGGAACTTATTTATTATCAAAGTATGTATATTATATACATCCTTGAGACTCATTTTCTCACAGGCAGCCACAATACTAAGAAACATAATACAACTCTTTAATAAAAACTCACACAACAAAGTCCCAATGTACAAAAAAAAAGAACAAATCATGCAAACAATAAACACAGGTAACACACAGAACATGAACTGCAGAGTCCCCAAAGTCAGTCAACAGCTGCAGAGCATTCTTCATTCACCTCAGCAGCATAGCTGTGGATGTGGATGCCTGTATACAGTAATTGTATTATATAGTTGAAATGTATTCTGTATTGAGTTGGAGTTTATAGCTAAGCAGGGAGAAGTGTTGTGTATTTAATATTTCAGCAATATTTGGGTAATCTTGTGTGTGTGTATGTGTATAGATATAGTTTGATTAAGCATTTTTGTTCCTTTAAATAATTCATTACAGGTTACATGTATAAATATGTAAATTGCATACGTTGTCATGCTACCATGTGATACGTGCACAGCTCACTTAAAGTAAAAACCCAAAATTAGACCTGCATTTTGAACTCCTGTGTCTTCCTCAAACTAGTTTAATGTTTTGAAGTTATAAAACATAACATTGGTGATGAGGCATTTTCAAAATAAACCTGATATGACTACCAACCTGCTGAAGTTCAGTGAGGCATTCAAACTAAAAGAAACACAGTGAGGAACATTGGGTAGTATACACCTCCAGCATGTGCTGACTGTCGAGTTAAAAGAAAAGCAGCACAGCACATCTTCTTCAGCAGGGAAGACAGGATCAAATTTTAACAAAAGTCAGAAAATGGAAGAATTCATGGGTTCATAAAGAGAAAGGAAGGATCCACAAGTTCATGAAGAGTGACTACCAGGTGATAATAATCATAAAATAATCAGAAATGCCTGGATTTATCAGAAAAACTGTAATTTTGTTACACAAAATATAACTGGAATATGTATACTTTGCTAATTGAGCAATATTTTGAAGCAACTAAAATGGCAGATGAGAAACAAATACTAATTTTGCTAAGTGGATTGGCTTTAAAGGCATACAGTTTGCTTCAAAGTTTGACTGCTCCAACCAGAATATCAAAAATGAGCTTTCCTGATATTGTTGAAGTAATGCGGGAACACTTGGAACCAAAGCCATTGTTGATTGCAGATAAGTGGAATCAAAAAGAAGGGATGTCCATTTCAGTGTACAGGGCTGAATGGAAGAGATTGTCTGAGCATTGGCAGTTTGGTAATTCTCTTAACTATACACTTAGAGGTCATTTAGTCTGTGGAATCTAACAAGAAAGCATTCAAAAATGGCTCCTAACTGAAACACAACTTACAATCAGAGGAGCAGTTAAAATCTCTGTTCCAATGGAAACTGCAGACTGAGATGCAATTAAGTTATTTCCAGGAATGAGCGTGTGTGTGAATAAAATTGCAGCATCTAAACAGAAGCAAGCCTAGCCAAACATATTGTGTTACCATTGTGGCAGTGGCTCACATACATCAAACAAGTGCAGATTTAAAGGCAAAACTTGCAGAAAATGCAACAAATTAGGTCACAAATAAAGAGCATGTCAGGCAGACAAAAATAAATCGTCCACATAGGGAAGAGAAAAAACTAAAAAACTCAAGTTGCAGTTTCAATAAGAGCACTAATCTACATGCTGTTGATGAAAAATCTGATAAAGATGAGAGTTACAGAGGACTATGTAGCTTCAAGATTTACAGTGTAAAAAGTAACAATAGACAAGCAATATGGCTTACACCAAAAGCACACAGTAAATTAATAAAAATGGAATTGGAAACTGGTTCAGCTGTTTCAGGCATTCCACAAAACAAATTTGAATGGTATTCAAAGGTACCAATCTGAAGCCTACAGATAAGAAGCCTGGAGAAAAGATATCTCCCACATTTACTGTATACTGCACCTCTTTTGAAGCTTCAGAGTAGGGGGCAATGACACAGTCTGCAGCCAGGTCAGCTGGTACCCAAACCAGCTCCTCCAACAAGCCGGCGGGCTCCTTCGATACTCTGACAGGCTCCTTTCCCACTATTCCATTGGCTCCTTCTCCAACATCCCGACTGCCCCCTTCGACACATTGTCTGGCTCCACTGCCGACAGCAGTCTTGCTCCTCTGATCAATGAGCAGCTCACTGTTGGAGTAACCCCGCAGCACTTGATGTGTTTGGAGTCGAGTGTATCATAAAAACAAATATTGCAAACACAAAAAAGGCAGTCACTTGTGTAATGCGGTTTGGTTTTAAGTTGGAAGAGAGTTCAAAGAGTTTCTGGAAAGTTGCAAGCATTCAGCTTTTGTGATTATAAAGAACCAGAATTTTCTTTGCATGCATTAAGAATATTGCATAAACTTCAAATGAGAGTCTAAAAGTTGTTTGTAAAAGTAAATGCAAAAACCAAAGCCCAGCGGGATGAATGGAAGGCCAAAATGAAAGGAGTCAATGGAGATTAAAAAAAAGATTTGTATTATGATGTTGTGGATGACGAAACCAAGAGTAGAGATCAGAGAGTGAAGGGAGCAACAGAAGGATTAATAAGAGAATACCTCAGTGAACCAAAAGCACGTTCCCAAGATCAAGATGCATATCTGAGAAGAAGAAAAAGAGAGAAGAAGGAAGGTGGCTACTGCTGTCAGAACCACTTCCTTCAGTCAACTTCTACCACCACCATGGAGGAGACCCCAGAGCCTAAGATTGTTTTCACAGCCACAAGTCTCACCCTCTAAGCAGAAGGATCTCCCTTATCAAGAAAGACATTATCCCACAAGAAAAAAAGCCTCCATAGTGATGAAATCTTTCAGCCTGAATGGGACAAAGTAAAAGTTACTACGCTGTGGATGTCTGTTTATAATAGCTGTATTGTATAGTATACTATGTATGTACATAGTTGAAACGCATTCTTCATTGTTTACATAGAAACATAGAAAATAGGTGCAGGAGTAGGCCATTCGGCCCTTTGAGCCTGCACCACCATTCAGTATGATCATGGCTGTTCATCCAACTCAGGACCCTGTACCTGCTTTCTCTCCATACCCCCTGATCCCTTTAGCCACAAGGGCCATATCTAACTCCCTCTTAAATATAGCCAATGAACCAGCCTCAACTGTTTCCTGTGGGAGAAAATTCCACAGATTCACCACTCTCTGTGTGAAGAAGTTTTTCCTAATCTCAGTCCTAAAAGGCTTCCCCTTTATCCTTAAACTGTGACCCCTCATTCTGGACTTCCCCAACATCGGAAACAATCTTCCTGCATCTAGCCTGTCCAATCCCTTTAGAATTTTATATGTTTCAATAACAGCCCCCCTCAATCTTCTAAATTCCAGCGAGCATAAGCCTAGTCGATCCAGTCTTTCTTCATATGAAAGTCCTGCCATCCCAGGAATCAATCTGGTGAACCTTCTTTGTACTCCCTCTATGGCAAGAATGTCTTTCCTCAGATTAGGGGACCAAAACTGCACACAATACTCCAGCTGTGGTCGCACCAAGGCCTTGTACAACTGCAGTAGAACCTCCCTGCTCCTGTACTCGAATCCTCTTGCTTTGCATACCATTTGCCTTTTTCACCGCTGTACCTGCATGCCCACTTTCAATGACTGGTGTACAATGACACCCAGGTCTCGTTGCATCTCCCCTTTTCCTAATCGGCCGCCGTTCAGATAATAATCTGTTTTCCTGTTCTTGCAACCAAAGTGGATAACCTCACATTTATCCACATTAAATTGTATCTGCCATGAATTTGACCACTCACCTAATCTTTCCAAGTCACCCTGCATCCTCTTAGCATCCTCCTCACAGCTAACACTGCCGCCCAGCTTCGTGTCATCCGCAAACTTAGAGATGCTGCATTTAATTCCCTCATCTAAATCATTAATATATATTGTAAACACTGAGGTCCCAGCACTGAGCCTTGCAGTACCCCACTAGTCACCTCCTGCTAATCTGAAAATTGTTTATACCTAAGCAGCGAGGAGTGTTGTGTATTTAATACTTAAGTTGTATTTGAACAGCCTTGTGTGTGTTCATATATAGTTTGAATAAGTATTGTTGTTCCTTTAAATAATTCATTATGCTTTATATGTATAAATGTCTGAATTGCATACATCATCACGTTACCACGTAATACGTATGCACCCCAGTTAAAGCAAATGTGAAATTAGACCTTCATTTCAAATTCCCATGTCTCCTTTGAATTATTTTAATGTTTTTAAGTTACAAAACATTACGGTGTCCACCATTACGTGATTAAAGTTTGAGGAAGTGATCTACACACAGGGCTCAGCTGACATCTTCAGCACAACGGGTGACTGGAAATGCTCCAGGATGGTGCCCTTGATGTTCCACTCGGCTGCACCTTTTACAGAAAGGCTGTGACTGAGCGCTTTCTACTTGGCCAGCCTTCATAAACTAATGCTTTACCATCTATAGCACAGCAGCTATTTTTCATTTAGCCGAGGTGATTTTCAGAATCAGTTTGTTGTTGCGTCCTTCATGCTAATTCTACTGATCCTTCTGGGGGATTATTTTGTCATTTGAATTACCAGTAACCTGAGGGTGTTTCTGAGATGTTCCTGTTCTGGACCAATACACTCAGGGGGAATTTCTTCCCTTAAACTCTTCCACCATCTTTAAGACAAATATCAGGAAATCCTCTCCATTTTCCTGAATAAAAGAGCCCCCCAACCATACTCAGAAAGGCTATTTTTACCCAAGATGAGTTAGACCACCTCTATATTCATCTCATCTCATCTAATCTCAGTAGACCACCTTTATATTCACTTCCTGTGGTACTGAAGCAGCAGTATTAGCAAGGTGCAACATTGGAGAAAAAATCTTCCTACCATGCAACATTGCCAGCACACCCTCACCAAAGCACTGCTAAACTGGAATTGCTTTCTTTAGCAAGTGATAGTACAGGGGTGCATCTGCACAGTAGAGCAGCAGGAACTGAACTGTTGATTCAAAGGCTTGTGTTTGAATCTTACCCAAGGAATAGTTAAAGGGACCTGGATTTTGAAAATAAAAAGAGCTGATCAGCAAAAACCTTGAAGATTATGCTTTGTCATCTGATTTATCTGCCCTTATCCAGCCTGGCCCATATGCGACTCCAGACTCACCAGTGCAGTTGGCTTTGAGCTGTCTCCTCAATGCGGGTTACTTAAGGATGGTCTTTCAATGCTAGACCAATTGCATTGCCAGCAATGTCCACATTCTGTGAATGAAAATGTAACAGGTTTATGATCATTCATGCCTTTTTACACTTGGAGGGCAAATCCTGGCACAAAGATAATTCACATTTTATCATGCCAAGTCTCTTTCCTTTTGACTTGCGGGGGTCTGATTTTTCAAAACAATTATTTCTTTTGCGAATCAATGGGCCAAATGGTCTAATTCTGTTTTTGTATCTAATGAGTGATGCTGGCAAAGCCACATTTATTGCTGGCTCAGGGACAGTGCTGAACATTTGTGAGGTCACTGCTGTGTTCTGGGTCTCGCAGTTCCAGCCTTATTTTACTTCTCTCTCCTCTGTTTTCATTCATCTTCTCCAGACAGATCAGGTACAATTAATGAGCCTTCACCATTGTCTCTCAGCCTGTACCATCACCATTTGAAGTCATGTTGTTTCACCTATTCTGTTTGTTCTCATCCCTCCCCCTCTCTGCAACTTAAAAGATGTTTCCTTTTTAACTTTTCTTAGTTCTGATGAAACATTAACTCTGTCTCTCTTCAGACATCACCTGACCTGCTAGTTACATCTACATTCTCGGCTTTTATTTCAGATATCCAGTATCTAGTCTTGTTTTCCTAATCAAACCTGAACTGGCAGCCACAGAGCAGGTTATTGGCAAGTTTATGACACTTAATGACTTCTTGTAACTTTTTAAATGAGGACAGTCCAAAGCCAACATTTAAATTTATTTTATATTTTGTGAATTCTATGAATGTTTACCTCAGCACTGAGCACAGCAGGGAAGTCATTTGGAAATTTAAGAATTTGCTCCCCAGAATTTTTCAATTGCATGTCATCCACACGGTACATGCATTAGGGATTCAGACACACACTGCTCAGAATTGCATTTATTTTCAATGGACAGCAAGTCCCTGAGATGTGCATGACTAAATCCCACATACATATTCCAGTAGGTGAGGTTTCCCGCAGTGCCCGAGATGACATAAAATTGGCCCTCATGTACCTCACTTCATTGGGCGCACTGTTGATACTGCAGTTTTGGATTTGTAATTCATCATTATCTGCAGCTCCAAAGAATGCTTTCTTCAATTTTCTGCAAATTTGTCACTGCTATGATGGCATTATTCTTCTTTCTTGGAAAAAAAGTCTCTGTGGGAAATCTGTTTCATAGAATAAAATGATGGTAAATAGAACTGTTATGCTGCTAGAATAGTGCTTGTGTAACCAGTTAAAATGTGTTGGAGATTTTTTTTTTGTTGATTCTTCCCCTCATGCCTTGGGCAGGGTGTACAGAGATATAAGCAAAGTTTTCTTGGGTTTGAGCCCAGGTATGTATGGTAGCCAATCTTGGAAAATTAGCTGGGAGGGAGCAATAGAATTCATCTTGTCTTCCTTGAGCTGTGACCCAGAGCTCCATGATAAACATAAGGACTCAAGCCAAAATACATTCTTACTGACCTACTTTGCTATTAGCTGGAACCATATGGCAAATGTTTGTAGATAAGTTTGATATCCATATGGTTCATTAACCCAACATATTACCTGTCCTGTCGTCTGTGCATGCTGTGCTGTCTCACGTTTATTTCTTTCTTGAAATATAGAAAAACAATAAATTTCTTTTGCAGTGTTTTGCTGTGATCACAACAACTATAATCCTAAGTAAACCCTTGGGAAAGAACCAAAGAGTAAACTGACAGAAGAAACTAAAGGAAAGCACAAACAAATAATACAAAGCAAAATACATGCCTAATTATTATTCTGAAACAGCAGATTCTACTTTAATCAAGGTCTCTCTTGGGAAGTCAATAGGCACATAATTATTTAAAAATAATTATTTTAAGTTTTAGGCACAGGAGTACATTCAGCCAGAGACTCATTCCACTGAGATGCAACACTGAACGTCATAGGAAGTCATTCCTACCTGTGGCCATCAAACTTTACAACTCCTCCCTCGGAGTGTCAGACACCCTGAGCCAATTGGCTGGTCCTGGACTTATTTCCACTTGGCATGATTAACTTATTATTATTTAATTATTTATGTTTTTATATTGCTATATTTCTTCACTATTCTTGGTTGGTGCGGCTGTAACGAAACCCAATTTCCCTCGGGATCAATAAAGTATGCCTGTCTGTCTGTCTGTTTTTCACGAAATAGTGGTCACAACGTATCACACAAGGAGTTATTAAGAATGACCAAAGAAAAAGAAAGGCTAAAGATACATTTTTAAAGTAAAAATCGAAGTAAAGAGATGGAGAAATTTAGAGATGAATTCATGGAAGACGGATGCCACTGTGGAGTGCTTAGATCTGTGCATCAACAAGGGTGCCAGAATGGCAGGATCAAAGAAGGCCCAGAGGTTTGCAGGGCTTGAAGGATTGATAGAATAGAGTATGAGGAGGAAGGGTAGATTAACTTAATCATATTCATTGAGATAGAATCAAAGAGTCATAGAGTCATAGAAAAGTAGAAACAAGCCCTTTGGCCCAACTAGTCCATGCTGAGCTATTTAAAATAGCTACTCCCATTGAACTGCACCAGGACTGTAACCCTCCATACCCCTACCATCCATGTACATATCCAAACTTCTCTTAAATGTTGAAATTGAGCCAGCATTCACCACTCATGCTGGCAGCTTATTCCACACTCTTATGCCCCTTTGAGTTAAGAAGTTTCTCCTCATGGTCCCTTAACCTTTTCACCTTTTACCTTAATCACTTCTAGCTGTAATCCCACCCAATCTCAGTGGAAAAAGCCTGTTCGCACTTACCCTATCTATACCCCTCATAATTTTGTATGCCTCTGTCAAATCTCCTCTTAATCTTCTAAGTTCCAAGGAATGAATTCCTAACCTATTCAATCTTCTCATATAACTCAGGTCCTCCAGACCCAGCAATGACCTTTATATTGTATATCCTGTATATTTTCTCTGTACTCTTCGTCAAATGTCAGTATTAATTTTCATTAGAGCTGCTTGGCTTATGGGAATGGGGCATTAGGAATAAACTGGCACCCACTGCTCATCAGCAGGGCTTACTGTGCTATGTTCTAGGTCCAGTGGCAGTGGTTGACACATTCCTACCCATGGAGTTCTGAGGAAGAAATGCATAAGTCTTTAGAACAGTCAGGAGAGATGAATATCTGACAGTAACATTCAAGGCTGATGAGTGTAGATTTGAAAATGAGGGGTAGAGAAAATTAACATTGAGATGGAGAGGAAGTTGGATCGACATTCCATGAAGATGCAGTTGTCAGAGGCAGGAGATGGTCTTCTTTTCAAGAGGAGCTAAGAAATACTAGGCATGAGAGTAAGAGAAAGCTCTGAACACAGGACTTGAGAAGGCTATATGTTCAGACAACAGCGGAGGCTGGAACAATAATTCACAAAACAACTAACTTCACTAATATATCAGCAACAATAAACCTGATTTTTATTCTGAATCGGATTCAAAGCGAATGTAGTTGTTAAAGATACAGTTATTGGCCTTGTATCTGAGGGGCCATCTGAGACAACTTAATCTTAAACTCAAGGAAATAAGTAGGTTTGGACAAAAAAATCTATTTATTAAAATGGTGACTGTCAACCCACAAGATTATCAGAGAAACATACCTTTCTCATAAATGTCCTTCAGGCATGGAAATATGCCATCCTTATCTCTGATCCATCTGTTACTCTAGATTCACCAATGTACTTGACTCTCAACCGCAATGATGTCTGAAGTGGTTTAGAAAACCATTCTGTTTAACAGAAAATTAAGCCAGCCAGCCACACCAGATCCATGTTTCGTCCAGATTCTTTCAGTTCTCTATCTCACAGAAAAGAGATCAGGTATCAGGACCATGCAAGTGTGAAGGAGTGTACTGATTTTATTTAGAGACGAGGTAATCAAAGCTGGAGGGAGGTGAAAGATCAAATAAGCTCAGAGCTGCAAAAATATGAGAACTGGAGTGCCAAAGGCCAGACAGTGAGATTTTGTAAGAGGGAAAGGTCCAACCCCCTCTCTCAGAGACATAGAGGGAAAACAGAAGAGTTGTAGCATAGAAATGCTGTGCCTAAGGTCCATTTAGCACTGAAGACATTAATTCCCAGTAATCAATGCTGGTGCTGATTACCTTTCATGCAAATTGATCACAATACTGTAATGAAAGCTCATACTGTGGATATGGGGAAAGTTGGAAAAGCCTATCTAAAACTCCAGATGGAATTTTATCATTGCTATTAGCTGAACAGGTTTCCCAGCGTTCTCATATTGATGCTTATGTGTCAACAGTAGAACAAATCTCAATTCCTTTTTTAAGTGATATGATGAAGTTATAAATACATGCTTCACTACATGAAAGGCAATTGGGAGAAAATGTAAGAAAAATTATAAAGATGAGTATTAGTTACATTTCATGTGTATAGATTAATGTATAGTGGTCAACAATACACAATACAAGGCATTGATGTATTTAAATAGTAGAAATTGCTTCCTGGTAAATTGGTGGCTACTAAGTGATTTACAGCCCTAGGTGATGTAATGTAAAACCTCACTAGCACTTGGAACATTTTTTGTAAAAATAGCAAAACAGAAATATCTTATTGTACATATATAATTTTCATTTGAAAAGAATAAGAAATAAATCTTGTCTTGGCATTCTGTTGATAAGCAAAAGGTACAATTGATGTACCACATATTGACATGAATTTAAATCTCTACAGAATTTCATGCCATAAAGAATATAATTGAATTTAATAAGCACTCTCAGCCTCTGAGCATTTTAACTTAATTTCACTCTCTGAGATTTAACATCATGATTAGAAAAAAATGATCAATACCAATACAAAAATGTTTTACATTTTATAAAGTGTTTATCAAGTTATTTAATATTGCAACCAGGCACCCATCTCAAAATACATTACTGCCAAATGTAGCTTCCAGTCATTTCAATATTGCTTGGAGGCTAATCTGTGTTAGCTTGTAAATCTTAATTATCTTAAATATTAGTGGAACATTAACTACAGTAGTCAATTTGTTCCACCACTTTACCTGTCTTTACTAATTAAATCAAAAACTAGTTCACCAATATTGTTCTAACGTAACCATGCTATTATTCAGTGCTCTTTTTGCCTGTTACTTTCCTCTGAATGTTAACAAATATTGCCCCACTAATATGATGAACTGAGACTGAGACGTTGACTCTACTCTGGCTGCTTCAGGGAATTGGATGTATGGACTCGATTTGGTTCTGAATACTGTTGCTTGCTTCTATTGTTTGCATGATTTGTGTTTTTTTCTCTTTCCTTGGGCATTGGGTGTTGGTTTTGCTTTTTTAATTGCGGTATTTCAGGTTTCTTGTTTTGTGGCTGCCTGTAAGCAGACAAATTTCAAGGTTGTATAATTTATGCATACTTTGATAATAAATGTACTTTGAATTCTTTGAAGAACATAATAGTATTGATGTCTAGTATACTAGGATTTTCAATATTATTTAATGCTTTCTTCATCAAGAAACTACTGTTCATGTTGCATGTACACAAACACAAAACACAATTCTATGATATTCCTTTTTTGCTCATTTTAGTAATTATTTTGATACAGTCTCTCTATGTGGTGGATATGGCAGAATGGTGGTTAGCAATTGAAAGGGCAGATCGGATGACAAGTTCACTAAAGGCAGCTAGGGAATTTAATGAGTTAAATGAATAATGCAAAATAATATAAAAGAGTATTGCTAAAGGAACCACAAAATTATTGTTTTGTTTAAAAAAATGATTAGCATATCATTTAGGAAAGAAATTTTCTATTCCATCTGGCTTACGTGTGACCTTAGACTCAAAGCAATGTGGTTGACTCTTAACTGATCTCTAAAGTTTCCAACTAGTTCAAAGGCAGTAAGAGATAGAAAATAAATTCTGCTCTTGCCAGCAATACTTACGTTTCATTAATGAATTCTATGGTTTTATGTGCTGTTGCTAATAACTTCCAGGATCTGATTTCCAAACTTTGCAAATAAATTATGTTTTATTTTAACTTAGCTAAGTTATCATTTAAATTAAATAAATGTCATTCTAATTACAAATCTCATTTGTTTGGTGAGATAAGTAAATCAGAAATTATTGGATATATGTACAACTCAAATAGGTCTGACAGGCTATCATTTTGGGTAGAGACCTGTTAAAGCTAGAGAAAGTGTAACTTGTGTAGAATTGTCTAGATTGCAGGATTGGTAACAGTTATGGGGAAGATTTTAAATGAGATACGGGGATTTTGTAAAGCAAGGAACAAAATGTTATGATTTAAAACACTAAACAAATTCAAAGGAAGACACAAAAGTCTGGGAATGCAGGTCAAGCCATGTTTTTACTTATACCATGTTAGTGTGATGGCATGCACTTCACGCATTTATACCTATAACGCATCATGAATTACTTAAATGAACAAGAATGCTTAATCAACCAATATATATATATACAAGATTACACAAATATTATTTAAATATTAAATATGCAACATTGCTTAGCTATAAACTCCAACTCAAAGGAGAATGAGCTGAGCTGAGATGAGGCCTCCGTTGGTCAGAGTTGACCATAGATATTGCATGCTAGATATCTAGATACGCAAGCCTGGGCAGTGCAATACGGAGAGCAAACTATTGCCCATGAAGCAAATTCCACCTTTCCACACATCTGATGAACCCAAAGGAACAACAGAGAATGGTACAGTTTGGTACCAGCAGTGTTGCAAGCATTGCCAGTCATCAGTGTGGGACTGCCTTATGGACTCCATCTGTGGATATTTTCCCCTCGGAGTTTACTCCCGAAGCCTTCCCCACGAATGGGGTTTGAGATCAGAGTTTACCTTCTCCTAGATGAGCTTGCAACCACAGCTGATGAGACACATCTGCCTGAAGCGACTGGTTTTAAGGCATCAGTAACCTGCCTTTGCCCCTTCTCCTGTCAGTAGAAATGCATCTCAACTATATACGCAGTATATTATATAATACAACAACTATATACAGACATCCACAGCATAGTGAATTTTAAATTTTCCCATTTAACTTTAAAGATTTAATCGCTGTGGCAGATTTCTTACTCTTGTGGGATAACACCTTTCCTGACAAGGCAGATCTCTCAGCTTGGCAAGTAGAACTTGTGGCTGTGAAACAATCTCAGGTTCTGGGGCCTCTCCATGGTGATCATAGGAGTTGACTCTGAGACCTGCAGGAAGTGGTTCTGATAGCAGTAACCAATTTTCTTCTCTAACAACTGACTCTGTTCTCCCCGTTCTGTCATCTCCAGATGATATCAGACACAATCTCCTCTGTGTAGGAGAGTGGTCCGTTTCTATCCCTAATCTTTCTGTGAACCCACTTTTGATCACCTTGCTAGGACTGCTTGTACAAGAGTGGAACGTCGAACCTCTTAGTTTGAAGATCCTTCAATTTCTCTTGGCTGTTTGTCCTTCATACACCTCCTGAGACAGGGTTTCAGGAGATCCAAGCGTAAGTGCAGGGGACCGCTCAGGAACAGCAAGATGGATGAGCTGTTGGTTGTGGAGTGTGCTGCAATGTGATATGCAAGGAGGAAATTGGTGAGCTCCTGGTTCAGGAAATGTAATGTGTTCTGCTGACGCTGCTCACAGTGCATTCTTTAGACTGTGGAGAAATCTTTCTGCCAAGCCATTTTTAGCTGGGTGGTACAGTGTAGATGTAATATGTCTTATTCCATTCATTTGTAGGAATGACTGAAAATGTTCCCCCACAAGCTGTGGGGCATTGTCACTGATTAACTGTTCTGAAACACCAATTCTTGCGAAGAGGCTTCTCCAGTGAGCAAGGCTGTAGTAGAGGCTATTGGCAACAACTCTGACCACTTTGTGGCTGCATCTTCTACTACCAAGAAATCTGTGCCCATGAATGGTCTGGCAAAATACACATGAATCCTCTGTCAGCGCAATTCTGGCCATTCCCAGGGATGGACAGGCACTGATCTTGGCATCTTCTGGACATGTTGGCAACTCATGCCAACCTGCTCGATCCCAGGCCACCAGATAAAGCTTCGAGTCAATGCTTTCATTTTGACCATGCCAAGATGACCGGCATGTTGCCCCTCCAACACTTAATCTCTAGGCTTGGATGGTACAACAACTCTCAATCCCCACATAAAGCGACCTCTGTCAAGGGCAAATTCATCTCAGCATTGCTAAAAATGGGGGAACTAGAGTCTCTGCAGTACATTCCAGCTATTTTAGGTGGCCATGTAGTTATGAGACAGAGTAGAAACTTTCTGATTTCCCTTTGGATCATCTCTGCCGTAACAATTTGCATTAGGGATAATATGTCAACAGGGGTGTCTTCTTTGTAATTTTTTTCTGGTTCTTCCTTTTCCAAGGGTAAATGGGACAATTGATCAGCACTTCCATGAGTAGCCATCCTGTTGAATTCAACCATGTAGATGTGCCCTCCAAGAAACAGAGCCCATCTCTGCATTCGTGCTGCTGCTGTAAAGTGAGGAGCATCCTTCTGTGTGGAGTGAAAATGGACATTAGTGGTTGATAATCAGTAACAAGGGTAATCTCTCTCCCCTGTCAGTACTAGTTGGAATGTTTTACACTCCAAATCAGACTCGAGGCCGCTCTGTCAATCTGTACAGATTTTTTCTCTGCAGTGGTATAGAAACGTGAGGCAAAGCCAATGGGGCGTTTACTTCTATCGTTCATAACATGTGGCATGAGTGCACCTAGACCACAAGGCATCAATCACACGCATTCATATATCACAGGCAAGCTTGACTGGATGATGTGTTTCATAATGTTTCAATATAGTGTCTGATGTCATTTCCTTTACCTTTTAGAAAGTCACCTCACACTATTGTGTCCATTGCCATTTCTTCCTGATCTGCAGTAATGAATTCAAAGGGTGGAGCACAGTAGTCAGGTTTGGCAGGAAGCTGTTATAGTTGTTGACAAATCCCAAAAAAAAAGACCTCTACTATGACACATACTTTGACCTTGGGGCATCCACCATTGCTTGAATTTTCTCAACACATTGGTCTAATCCTTGTGCATCAGTTGTGTAACCACTGTAAGTGATAATTGGTTTAAAGAATTCACACTGATGCATCGTGCTCTGAGCCCATAATCTGTTAATCTTTTCAATACTGCCTTGAGGTTTTGGAGATGTTCCTCATCATTCTTACCAGTAACAATGATGTCATGTAGGTAACACTGAGAGCCTGGGCAGCCTTGCAGCACATGGTCCATAGTTTTCTGCCAGAATACAGGTGCAGATGCTACTCCTAAAATAAACCTATTATAGGGATAAATCCCATTCAAAGTGTTATGGTGAGAAACACTTGGACTCTTCTTCCATCTCATTCTGTGAGTAGGCCTCAGCTAAGTTTATTTTGCTGAAGTATTTTCTCCAGAAAGGATTGCAAAGATATCCTCTATCCTGGGCAGAGGATATTGATCCACTTTCAGTACTGGGTTGATGGTGACCTTAAAATCACCACAGATCCTGACAGACCCATTCTGTCTGACTACTGGGACCACTGGCATTGCCCACGTGCTCCAGTCAAACTTGGAAAGAATTCCTTCAGCCTCCATGCAATCTAGCTCATGGACTACTTTATCATGGATGGCATAAGGATGAGCTTTGCAAAACTTGGGCATGGCATTTTCATTTAACACTATTTTACCCTTGATATGCTTGAGTTTCCAATGAACACTGCTGTGGCATCATTCAGTACCTTTGCTAATAGTGTGCAGACTAGTGCTCTTTCTGAAAATACAACTCAACTTTTAATCTATTTTTCTTCTCTATGCAGTCCATTTATTTTTGTTTGCTCAACATAATCTTCGTATGTGTCCTACTTTGTTGCATTTTCTCCAAGTTTTGCATTTCAATCTGCATTGGTCTGATGTATAGGAACACGTGCCACAAAGTTTGCTTGGCCAGGTTGGCCACCATCCAGAAGACACTGCAATTTTGTTCACACTCACTTTCTTTCATGACTGCAACTCAATTGCATGTCTGTCTGTGGTTTTCATTGAACCAGTTATTTCAACTGTTCTTTTAAATTTGAGCTGTGTTTCGGTTAGGAGCTGTTTTTAAATGATTTATTGTATGATTCCACAAACTAATCTCCAAGTGCATCAGTAAGCTCATTACTGAACTGACGAAGCTCAGAGAATTTATTCAATTGAGCCACATACACTGAAATGGACTCCCCTTCCCTTTGATTGCACTTATAAAACCTACAGTCTTCTGCAATCTACGAACAGTACAAAGTTTACCATTTTAAGTGTTCCTGCATTATTTTCACAATGACAGCAAAACACATTACAAAAAAAAATAAAAACACAATATGCTGGCAGAACTCAGCAGGCCAGACAGCATCTATGGGAGGAGGTAGTGATGACGTTTCGGGCCGAAACCCTTCATCAGGAAAGCACATTTCTGCTCGTTTGGTTGGAGCAATTAACCTTCAAAGCGAACTGGATGCCTTAAAACCCAACGCACTTAGCAAAATGGGTACACATTTCTCATTGGCTATTTCATTTGCTGCAAAATGCTGTTCAATTTGCTCAGTACATAAAACCCAGTTATCTGTTGTGCAATCAAATGTGTCAATCTTTCTGATGTAGCCAGCTATTTCTGCTTTATTTTAATGATTATTATCACCCAGTGCTCACTCCTTACGAACCCGTGAATTCCTCCATTCACTGCCTTTTCTTTAACTCGCCAGTTTGCACGTACTGGCTGCGTATTTTACTCACCATTTCTTACTGCATTTAAAAAAAAATTAACATCTGGATGTACTTCAACAGATCGGTTGCCATTTCAGGTTCGCTTTAAAAATATGTTATGTTTTGTAACTTCAAAAAATGGAACTGATTCAAAGGAAGATATGGGAGTCCGGAAATGCAGATATAACTTTAGCTTTACCTTAAGCGAGGTGCACAGGTCTCATGTAGTAGCATGATGGCATATGCAATTTATGCATTTATAGAATATAACTCGTAATGAATTATTTAAACAAACGAGAATGCTTAATCAGCCAATATATATACAAGATTACTCACATATTAGATACACAACACACAATGCTGAGATAAAAAACAAAAAATGCAGGAAATTTTCAGTGGGGCAAGCAGCATCCATGGAAGGGAAAACAGAAAGAAGGGAAAAATAAAAATGTTGACTCTCTCTCTCTCTCTCTCCCTCCCTCCCTCTCCCTCCTCTCTATACAGATGCTGCATGGTCTGCTGAGTATTTCCACTGTTATCATTTACTGCCTTAAGAACCTTTATTTGCTTCATATGTCAAAATATTGCAGACCATTTCTACCAAAATTTAACAATTCTTGATTTCAACATGGCATTTGAAAAAGTTTTACTAATGAGTTGAGAGAGTTCAAGAAACTCAGTGGGCAATTGGACATAGTAATCCAGTTTAAAAGCATAACACAGATTTGAGAGAGTGTGACACTGCTGGAGCTGTTATCTTTCAGATGAAGCAAAAGGTCTAACACTAAGATAAGGAGTAATTTCTTCCTTCAGGGAACAACGGAAAGAACAAAGGGATTTGGCACAGAGCAGGAAAACATAAAGTGGAAGTTCTGGGATAACTTGTGACAATATGGCCTTGCCCTATTTCTATTGCATTTCCTGTTGCATCATTATCTTTCTTTACAGCATCCACTGCAGTAATTTTTCTTGATGATGTATTCTGGCATTCCAGATGATGCCACACTTCACTTGCAAGGCTGTTAGGATCATCTATTGTATCCAGCGCTCCTGGTGTAATCTCCTTTACATCGCTGAAACTTGACGCACACTGGGATACTACTTCATCAAACACCTTCGCTCTGTCCCTTGCAAAAGAAACGATCTCCTAGTGGCTACCCATTTCAGTTTGACTTTCCATTCCCATTCTGGCGTGACTGCTCATTGCCTCTGCTACCACGACGATGAGGCCATACTAGGTTGGAGGAGCAGTTCCTCATATTTCTTCAGGGTAGCCTCCAACCTGATGGCATGAACATTGACTTTTCTAAATCCTGGTGCTCACTCCCCTTCAACCCCCTTCCTTTTTCCATCCCCTGTTCTGGTTACCCTCTCACTCTGTCTCTTCTCTTCACCTGCCAATCACTGACTTCTGGTTCCACTCCTCTTTTCCTTTTTTCCGTGGTCCACTGTCCTCTTCTACAAGATTCCTTCATCTTCATCCCTTTACCCCTTCCATCTATCAAGTCCTAGCTTCTAAATTCATCCCCTCTTCCCCACCCACTCACCTCATTTCTCACCTTGTCTCACCTATCACCTGCCAGCTTATACTCCTTCCCCTCCCACCATCTTATTCTAGCATCTAACCCTCCCTTTCCAGTACTGAAGACGGGTCTCAGCCCATAATATTGACTGTTTATTCCCCTCCATAGATGCTACTTTACCTTTTGAGTTTCTCTAGCATATTTCTTTGTGTGTGATGATGCCATCTGGCATCTGTGACCATTGCCTTCAAGCAGTTGGCAGTACAAATTAAACAAGCATTTGGAGTCGTAAAGTGGACTATGAATTGAAAGCAGAAAACTTTGTGTTCAGTTCTGTGACTTGCTGATCTAGTCAGTGAGAATTTTGGCAGCAAAAAAACCTACCAAATGTGCCTTGAGTCTTTAATATCGACACCATGTGTACAAATCAAAATCTTAGCAGTCAGGGTAAAGTTGCTATTTAATAAATAAATTAGCTCATACAAAATAAGGCCAAAATATTACATAGATGTGAATGGCACTATGAAAATCAATTTAATATATCAAATGCCTTAACCATCAATGAATTAAACAATGTCAATATTGATATACAAGTGGGTAATAACTGATCTATGTTTCACACTGATCATTTATTGTCATTTCCTGTACACAAGTGTAAAGAGAATGAAATAATTGTTACTCCAGATCCAATGCAGCACCAAAAAAACACAAAAGGTAAAGAACACAATAATATTACTAAGAAAACACAATAAATATAAATACATAAGATAGCTATGTGCGTAGATTGATTGTGTGTCTATAAAGTGATGCTAGGATGTAAATAATAAAGTAATGGTGAAGTTAGTGGAAAGTGTTTGTCGGTCTTCCTGCTTGGTGAAAGTAACTGTTATGAGTCTCGTGGTCCTGACGTAGATGCTACCTAGCCTCCTCCCTGATGTAAGTGAGACAAACAGCCCATGAGCAAGGGGAGTGTAATCCGGAATGATGTTGCTGGGTCCTTTCCAGCACCTTTCTGTCCTTGATGTCAGATGGGCTAGTGACAGTGATACTTTGGGCAGTTTTGACTACCCATGGAGAGCATTCCTGTCCACTGCAGTGCAGTGTCCATGCCAAGTAGTGATGCAGCTTGTTAGGATGCTCTCGACTGCGTATCTATAGAAAACACGAGTATGGGTGTGCAAAGTCCAGCTTTCTTCAGCTTCTTCAGAAAGTAAGGGTTTTGGTGAGCCTTCTTGATCATGTATAATGTGTTCTGGGACCATGAGGGGTTGTATGTGATGTGCACTCCCAGGAGTTTGAAACTGCTTGTAGTTTCATTTGTTGTGCCCGCAATGTAAAGGGGTGAGAGTGTGAGTGGTACGATTTATCCAGAAGTCAACAACCATCTCCTTGGACTTGTTAACACTGAGGTAGAGAATACTTGCCTGCCACCAGGCCTCCAGCTTCTCACCTCCTCTCTGTAGGTTGTTTCATTGTTGTTGGTGATGAGCCCCACCAGTCATCGGCGAACTTGACAATGTGATTACTTGGTGTTTGGCTGTGCAGTCATGTGTGAGCAGGGTGTACAACGATAGGCTCAGCACACAGCCCTGGGAGGCACCCGTGATGAGGATGATGGAGAGGGAGGAGTGGTTGTGCATCCTGACTATCTGAGGTCTGTTGGTTAGGAAGCCCAACACCCAGCTGTACAGTGTGTATTTGGACTGATGAGTAGGAGTTTGTTCATCAAGGTCTGTGGGACAATAGTTCTGAATGCTGAGATGAAATCGAGAAGCAGCATTCTGACATAAGTGTCCTGCTTTCTCGGTGCGTCAGGGCCAGGTGAGTGACAGATGTTATGACCTCTGTCATAGAGCAGTTCTGTTGGTAAGCATAACAGTGAGTGCCCATTGTGCAGGAATGGAGGTCTTTATGGAGCCATTATCAGCCATTTGAAGCCCTTCATGATTATTGGTGTCAGTGCCACTGGGTGGTAGCTGATTAGTTCTGATAGTGTTGAGTACTTTGGTACGGTGATGATAGTGGCTGATTTGAAGCCCGTGGGAACAGCAGCCTTGATGAGTGAAGTGTTGAAGATGTCTGTGAAGCTCTCTGAGTACTCAGCCTGGCCCAGCTGCCTTATGGGGTTTGAGCCTCTGCAGAGTACTTCTCACATTTGCTACGGGTGGAGACAGTGGCTGCTCACCTGGGAGGCAGTTATTTTTGTGTCCGACATTGTGTTTTGTTCCTCAAAGTGTACATAAAAGTTGTTCAGAGCATCAGGGAGGGAGGTTTCACTGGTACAATCAATGATGCTATTCCGTCCATAGTTAGTTACGCCCTTGATGCCCAGCCACGTATGCCAGGAGATGTTATCAGGCAAGTACTCATGAAATTTTTGTGTGCATGTGGCCTGAGTCCTCTTGATACCTAAGATAATATTTCTCCAGAGGTTTCATACTCAACAGGGTAAAGAAATTTATCTCATATGACATTTGAATTCAGCATTGCCACAAATCTGCACCATAAAATTCTGCTTGGCTTAAGTAAAACTGAATGCATTTTATGCAAAATGTTTTTGACATTGTAACTATCAGTGTAGAAAAGTGTAAACCAGTTCAGATGGCATATTGGAATTACTTTGACAGGATTCTACCGAAGTACTCTGATTTTCATCAAAATTAGAGTGCATGCACTAGATGTAATTCATCAGCATGTAGGATAGGTATATATTTGTCCTTCTTGAGTTATGAGGTTGATCAATGCTGTTGCAATAGTTACCCGGGGCAATATTTACTAATCACATTTGCTAGGTGGTAATGTGAGCAGTGAGGGGGATGCAGAGAGGTTTCACACAGTTGAATAGGCTTACATAATTTAATGTACAGTTTAAAAATCTGAGGTAATCTAACTTAATGGAAAAAAACAGAAAGATGGAGCATTCAGAAGAACATAAGAAATAGAAGCAGGAAGTAGGCATCCAGCCCGTTGAGCCTGCTCCATCATTCAATAAGATCATGGCTGATCTGACCATGGACTCATCTCCACCTACCTGCCTTTTCCCCATAGCCCTTCATTCCCCTACTATGCAAAAGTCTATCCAACCTTGTCTTAAATACATTTACTGAAGTAGCCTCCATTGGGCAGACATCGGGTGCTTCATTGGGCAGAGAATTCTACAGATTCACCACTCTGTGGGAAAAGCAGTTCCTCCTAATCTCTGTCCTAAATTTACTCCCCCAAATACTGAGGC
The DNA here is from genome assembly GCF_048418815.1 of Hemitrygon akajei. Taxonomy (NCBI): domain Eukaryota; kingdom Metazoa; phylum Chordata; class Chondrichthyes; order Myliobatiformes; family Dasyatidae; genus Hemitrygon; species Hemitrygon akajei. Next base: position 85,183,611 of record NC_133136.1, on the reverse strand, counting down.
TATGCCCCTAGTTCTAGTTTCACCTACCAGAGAAAACAACTTTCCTGCCTCTATCTTATCTATGCCTTTCAGAATCTTATATGTTTCTATAAGATTTTCTCTCATTCTTCTGAATTCCAGTGAGTACAGTCCCAGGTAACTCAATCTCTCCTCATAGTCTAACTCCATCATCTCTGGAATCAACCTGGTGAACCTCCTCTGCATTGCCTCCAGTAATGAAAGTTAAAAACATACCGATGTTCAGGGGAACCTGAGAGTCGCTGAAAGTTAGCATGCCGAACTTTCCGGGCAATTAGGAAGGTAGATATTAAATTGGCTTTTAATGCAAGAATATTGGAGTATAAAAGAAGAAATATCTTGCTTGAACGATATAGGGCTCTGCATATGAAACTTTGTATGCAGGTCTGATCTCCCTAACTAAAATAGGATATACAGTGCCTATAAAAAATAGTCACCCCCGCCCACCCATTGAAGTTTTCACATTTTATTGTGTTACCACATTGAATCACAGTGGATTTAATGTGGCCTTATGACACTGAACAACAGAAAAAGACTCTTTCATGTCAAAGCTAAAATAGATCTCTGCAAAGTGATCTACATGAATAACAAATATAAAACACAAAATAATTGATTACATAAGAAATCACCCTCTTCAGGTCAGTATTTAGTAGATGCACCTTTGGCAGCAATTACAGCCTTGAGTCCGTGTGGATAGATCTCTATCAGCTTTGCACATCTGGACACTGCAATGTTTCCCCATTCTTCTTTACAAAACTGTTCACGTTCTGAAAGATTGCATGGGGATTGTGAGTGAACAGCCCTTTTCAAGTCCAGCCCCAAATTCTCAATTGGATTGAAGTCTGGACTCTGATTTGCCCACTCCAGGACATTAACTTTGTTGTTTTTAAGCGATTTTTGTGTAGTTTTGTCTTTATGTTTGGGGTCATTGTCTTGCTGGAAAACTAATTTCCTCCCAAGTTGCAGTTCTCTTGCAGACTGCATCAGGTTTTCCTCCAGAATTTCCCTCTATTTTGGTGCCTTCATTTCACCTTCTACCTTCACAAGCCAGCTGGGGCCTGCTACAGTGAAGCATCCCCGCAGCATGATGCAGCCACCACCGTGCTTCATGGTAGGGAAAACGTGTTTTTGATGATGTGTGCTGTTTGGCATCATAAGATAGTGTTTTATCTGATGGCCAAAAAGCTCAATTTTGGTTTCATTAAACCGTAGATAGAGCCTTCTTTCAGCTGACTTCAAAGTCACCCACATACCTTCTGGTAAACCCTAGTCGAGATTTCATGTTCTGGTTGAGTTTTTTTTCAACAGTGTCTTTCTCTTTGTCACTCTCCCATAAAGCTGCAACTGGTGAAGCACCCAGGCAACAGTTGTTGTATGCACAGTCTCTCCCATCTCAGCCACTGAAGCTTGTAACTTCTCCAGAGCTGTCATAGGTCTCTTGGTGACCTCCCTCGCTAGTCCTCTTCTTCCACAGTTACTCAGTTTTTGAGAATGGCCTGCTCTGGACCGATTTACAGTTGTACCATATTCTTTCTATTTCTGGATGTACTCCAAGGGATATTCAGTGACTTGGAAATTTTCTTGTATCCATCTCGTGATTTTCAATAATTTTTTCATGGAGTTGATTGGAGTGTTCTTTTGTCTTCATGGTGTAGTTTTTGGCAGGACACTGACTCACCAGCAGTTGGATCTTCCAGATACAGGTGTATTTTTACTACAATCAATTGAATCACCTTGACTGCACACAGGTCTCCAAAAACAGATCTCCCTTTAACTAATTACGTGACTTCTAAACACAACTGGCTGTGTCATATTAAAGGGGGGTGAATCCCTATGCAATTATTTTATGTTTTATATTTGTAATTAACTTAGATCACTTTGCAGAGATTTATTTCCACTTTGACAGGAAAGAATCCCTTTTTGTTAATCAGTGTAAAAAAAAAACAAAGTTAACCCCACTGTACACCACCGTGATTCAATGTTGTAAAACACTAAAACATGAGAACTTCCTGGTGGTGGGGGGTGGGGGATGGTGGTGAATACATTTTATAGACGCTGTACATGATATAGGGAGGGTGAAATGAAAGTTTGATTAGTGGAATGGCAATTTTGTTGTCTGAAGGATGATTGAGCAAAATGGCCCTTATGCAAGTGGATTTAGAAGAATGAGAGATGACTTCATAAAATAGTCACAACTTATATGGGATAACTGGCTTGATTCAGAGTCGATATTTCCCTTGGTTGGGTGTCAAGCATAAAGGTCAGGGTCTGAAAATAATGAGCCAGCAATTTGAGCAAGAGGTGAGAAGGAATTTCTTCACCCAGAGTTTGGTGAAACTATGGTGAACATAATCACTGTGAATATTCAAGGCAAGGATTTCTAGATTTTTAGATATTAGTAACTTGGGGAAAAAAACAGAATTTTTAGCCAACTAGACTAACTCAAGTTTTATTTTCTGTATCGGTCTCCTCTGAATTCTCCCCATTTTAATCTAGCTGCATACCTTATTTATTTTTTCTCTACCTAGGTTATTTTTAACTGGAGCATTGCTACTTTCTCAAATGCTCCACTTGGCAGAAAATTTAACATTCTGCTCATTCCTCACATAAAATTACTTCTGAGAACAGTGTCGAGTATGAGTAATTATTTTACATTTGTAGTCCATAAAAAGTTGAGGTAAGTTTATGAAGATCATTAATGTTTCATGAATAAATAGTATAAATAACCATTATAATAAACAAGCCCAGAACTCAGTGATCAATTAGACATAAAGAATTTAAGCGAGTGCAGCTTATTCATCCATTGCTAATTGTCCTTAAATACAATTCTGTGCCTGTACGTGCTCTCTTTTAGTTCCTTCCTTTGGTAACATTCCCTACTTAACAATTTTACTGCTATTTGTCTTTGTAGTCTTGTTGTCATCTGAGCGCACTGATATTCTGGAAAATTTCTGCATCAGAAAGGAGGAAATACTAGAGTATTTTGGATGGATAAATCTATGGGGTTTACCCCGGATTCATCTCAGGATGTTAAGGAAAGAAAGGAAGGAGATTTCGAGGGCTGCAATGGAGCTTGTTGCATTGTTAGTCATAGGTGATATATGAGAAGGCTGGAGGATAGCAAATGTTGCTCTTTGCTTAAAAAGGCAGCAGGGATAAGCCTGGAAACTACAGACTGATAAACCTTACATCAGTCCTGGGGAAGTTGTTGGAGAAGATTCGGAGTGACAGGATTTATATTTGCTTGGAAAGTCATGGACTGCTAAAAAATAGTTCGCAAACATTGTGTAGGGGAGACCATGTCTTATACATTTGATTAATCTTTTTGAAGAGAGGATTAAGAAAACTGATGAAGGCAGAGTTGTGTATATGGCTTTTGTAGCCTTTACTAAGGCTTTTAGCAAGGGTCCCAATGGTAGGCTGATCCAGAGGTTAAGGCACAAGGGATCCAAAACAGGTTGGCAAACTGGAGCTGGCATTAGCTTGGTGATAACAGGCAGAGACTAGTGGTAGATGGTATTTTTCTGATGGACTGTCTTAAAAAGCAGTATGAAGCAGGAATGGATACTTGTTGTTCGTGATATACTTGGATGAGAACACAGAAGCTATGGTTAGCAAGATTGCAAATGATCACAAGAAAAGCAACTAAGGTGATCACTCACTGTTAGACTGCAAACCTTTGGCACCAATGCATCTCTGTTGCAGGCAGCATCATGGTCTGCACTAAGTCCAGCTCCTTCAGTTTCTCCACCAATGAGCAACTGGCTGATGGGGTAGACCTGCAGTACTTTAAGTTCTTAATGTCCACCTGGGTCCACCTTTGGTTGACCACACAGAAGCTGCTGTGTCCAAGCACACCGTCATCTTACCAGTAGTTCAAGCAATTCATTAATAGATACTTTCAGCAGAAATACTGACCACTGGCCCAAAAGGCTGACATTTCTAATTCTGGCAAAACTCCTTTTTGCATAACATTGTACATTTACAAGTGTTGACACCTTCCCCTATCTTGAACTCCAATGTGTAACAAACACTGTTGCTTTACAGTTGACTGGGTAGGCTGCTCAGATATTTGCTCTGACTGAAGCACCACTTTTGGCCAATGTTCCTGGCATTTTGGAGATTGTGTGGGTGCTGGCAGAGACTGGCACAGCTTGAATTTGTATGCATGTTGGCAAACTTGGCCATTGCAACATGAAGGATTCTGATCTGACAATCTCGTTGTTTCCAAAATACCTATAATATTCATGACCAACCTCTTTTTTTAATACAGCTGGAAGTACTCTCCTGCCAGCCTCTATCTTCCACCTTCAAGCTCTTTTTACAATAAACTCTGTCTCTTAATAAATTGCATTTATTATCTCCCAAAAAATCTACTGTCATTTTATTCAGCAGTATTTATCTAGTTTGCCATAGTCATGTTCTGCATCTTCACATGGGAAGTCAGCCTAACTCAAATCTGAAAAATAGTGCTGTCTTTTCCCTTTCAAATACTCAGTCATCTCATGATCAGATTTGAACAATTTATGCTCAATTAGGCTATTCATTAAATTGGATCAGTAATCATTACTAATTATTTGTTGGTTCTAGGACATACGGCTGCAGAAAAATATCCGAAATGTATCTCAGGAATTCACTCTGTCTCAGACATAATCTAGTCTAGCTACTCAAAATTATATGCAATCTAATCTTCCTCCTTGAAACCAGCCCTACTTATAACTATGATTGTTTAATTTTTAAATCGGTATGTTCTGGCGCTTCAGAGCAATAACAAAGATCTAAGCATAAACTGAGTCTATTTTTGTTTTGCTTAAATTCTGACAGTAATTCCACTGATAATGTTGTGAAGACAGAGAATTATACATCATAGAAACAGGCCACATGACCACTGAGTCTATGTCTATCACCGAGCATCCATCCAACACTAGTCCAACACCGATACCATTTTAGGTCTTAGCTTCATCCCACCCCCTCCGGTCTTCTCCTATCATTTTGCATTTCCCCCTCCCCCCACTACTTTCAAATCTCTTACTATCTTTCCTTTCAGTTAGTCCTGACGAAGGGTCTCGGCCCGAAACGTCGACAGCACTTCTCCCTATAGTTGCTGCCTGGCCTGCTGTGTTCCACCAGCATTTTGTGTGTGTTGTTGTTTGAATTTCTAGCATCTGCAGACTTCCTCATGTTAAGTCTACAGTCCATGCTTTCTTCTCAATATATAATCTCATCATTCCATCCATTATCACTACAAATTTCCTCTTCTCTTCTGTGTTGTATATGACCTAGAATATTTAGACCCTGGCCAGACCTGGCCCTGGCCAAGCAGACAGCAAGACAGTTGTTGATGGTGACTGTAACGAAGAAGTACAAACTTGCATGAAAGTGGCATATGTGGAGCTCCTCAGTTTGCAAGAGAAATGATGTGCTGCAGTAAATTTATGAAAGCATAACATGCACATTGGAATTTTATTTCAGAATTCTTTCACAGTATTTTATTCTTGTCAGCATTTATTACCCATCCTTAACTACCTCTGAATTAAGGAGGCAGTTGAGAATCAATCACATTCTGTGGGTCTGGAGTCAATGGTGGTGTTAAAATTCCAGATTTAATCCAGTTATTTTAATTTAGATTACTCATCTGACTTGGAATTTGTATTCATATCTCTGGATCAATAGTCCAATTTTATTGATGTTAATTCAATAATTTAATCAAAATTCACATCTGGTTCACAATGCCATTCTCTCTGCATTTCCTGATCAAATAGGTTACTAAATTACTTACGTTCCTTGTCCACTAGTAGGGATCCTACTCCCGCTGCTCATTTTACAGCAGCCTTCAACCACATCACCGGGATATCGCCTGTTTGACCCTTCCTCTCACTAGTGAATGTGATGGGTGTGTGGGCCTTAGTAACATCCATCATGACATCCAGTGAAAAGCTGCAGACTCTTTGAACAGCCTTGACACATTCATAATCCATCTTCTGAGCTTCTTATGTTATGTTGGTACCTTTAGGATCCTTCAGATATCACAGTTAGATATGGCCAATATCTTGGTTGCTTGAGAAAACAGGAATAATATTTTCATATCATGACCCTGTTAACTTAATTCTGAAATGTTTGCTGAAGAGTACTTTGGTTCATTGCTTGCTATTATAATACCCACACCAGAATGACCACTCCTTTTCCAGTATGTTGGGAAGGTAAATAGATTACCCCTTAAAATTGTATCTGTGTAGTGGATTCGAGCTCTAAAAAACACTTATTTGCTCTCCTGTTTTACTACAAATGTTGATTTAAATATTTATGTTACGGTATGTTTCTGCAGAAATATCTTCAACTTTATTAACATCTTTCAGAACAGAAGTAAATGGATATATTCTTAAAATCCTGGCATTATGAAAGAGGCCATATGTAAGTAAGCCATTCAGAACATGATCTGGATTTAAGATTTGGAAAAATGGTGTTGTTCTTATATTTTTGTTGAAAATAAGATTTTCCTCTTTGAGGAATTACAAACGTCCACAGTAGATTTTGGTTAGGGGGTTTTGCGTTTAAGAATAGACTTCACATTCCCATAATCAGGAAATCTCTTCTACTGCCTACTAACTGAACTACAAGAATGCTTAAGCATCATACCACACAAGCTTTTTTAATTATATTATGCGTATGTTATGGCAAGTACATTTTAGCCTTCACAAAAGCTGGATTACCAGTGAGGCAAAGCTGTTTGTAAGCTAATATGGTTTATTTTGCTTAAGTGGAATAGAATACATCTTTCACAACAAGATTCAACTTATTCAAGTCACTCTTCATACCACAAGAAACAAAATCTGCTTCTATTAAAGTCTGTAAATGGGTTCCAGGAATTATTATAAGTAACGTAGAAATCATGCACCATTCCAGCAGAAAAGCTTAAGGGACGTGTGGACGGGCATGAAGCAGATCACTGGCTTCAGGGTTAATGAAAGGAAGATCGAGGGTTGCCTGGATAGAGCCAATGAATTGAACTTGTTTTTCGACAGATTCAATATGGGACCTCCTGCTGTCCCCTCCCCCACTTGCCCAAACCACACCCCACCCCCTAACTTTAGAGTATCCTGCCTCCATGGGAATGACTACCCTACCCCACCTGACTGTGATTGTAGGTCTGGTTAAGGCAGAGCTGGGGATACCATATCAAGGCAAGGCTGCTGGATCGAATGGTATCAGCCCCAGGGTACTGAAAGCCGGTGCCAGCCAGCTGTCTGGTATTTTGCAGCACCTTTACAATCTGAGTCTGAGTCAGGAGAAGATATCGGTGCTATGAAAGACTTCCTATTGGTTCCTGTTCCCAATAAGGCGACTCCATCTGAACATGATGACTACAGACCAATTGCCCTCACATCTCATGTGATGAAGGTGCTGGACAGACTGGTCCTGACTTACCTTGGACCACAGGTGAGATCTGGATTGGACCCTCTACAGTTTGCCTACCAACCTCATGTGGGAGTAGACGATACCATCATCTACCCGTTGCAGAGAGCTCACCCCCACCTGGATGATGCTGGTGGCATTGTGAGAATCATAGTTTTTGATTTCTCTGGTCCCCTCAAAACAATCCAGCCACTTCTCCTGAGCAAGAAGTTACAAAGGATGAGTGTAGACAAATCCACTATCTCCTGGATTACCAACTACCTGGCAGATAGACCCCAGTTACCCCAGTTTGTACAGCTGGGTAGTTTTCTGATTGAGATGGTGGTGAATGCTACATGGGACTGTCCTGTCTCTGTTCCTTTTCACACTGTACACCTCAGACTTTCAGTACATCTCTGAGTCTGGCCACTTGCAAGTTCTCTGATGACTCTGCGGTGGTTGGGTGTATCAGAGATGGGCAGGAGTCAGAGTACAGAGGACTGGTGGACAAGTTTGTGGTGTGGTGTGGGAGGAATCACTTCATCCTGAATGTGACCAAAACCAGTGAGATGGTAATTGATTTTAAAAGGAAGAAGGCTATGATGAGTCGTGTATACATTCTGGGAGAAATCGTGGTGGTGGAGGAGTACAAATGTTTTCTCACCTTGACAGCAGACTTGACTGGAAAACCAACACCATGGCTGTTTACAAGAAGCAGATGAGCAAACTCTACTTTCTAAGGAAGCTGAGATCCTTCGATGTGTGCAGCAGGATGCTGGAGTTCTTCTACCAGTCTGTTGTAGTGAGTGCTGGCTTCTTTGCGGCTTCATGTTGGGGGAGCAGCATCGGTGCTGGTGATGCAGAAGAATAAACTCATCCAAAAAGCTGGACCTGTCCTTGGCTACAACCCGATCTCTTTTGAATTGGTGGTGGAGAGGAGGTCACTAAACAAACCGTTATCCATTGTGGACAACGTGGCACATCCTCTCCATGACCTACTGAATAAGCAGCGGAACACCCTTTCCAACAGACTCTTTCAGCTCCGCTGTCACAAGGATTGTTAGAGAAAATCTTTCCTACCAATGCAGTAAGCATATACAACAGTAGATCTCTGTGCGACAGGAGAACACACATCATAGTACAATAGTCTCTGATTTATTATTTCATACATTACTACAGGTGGCCCCCGTTTTTCAAACATTCGCTTTACGACAACTTGCTGTTAGGGCAGACCTACATTAGTACCTGTTTTCGCTAAACAAAGAGGATTTTTGCTTTTACGAAAAAAAGACGCCCACTTTATACGTGTGTTTACCCCGAGAAAGACTACAATGACCGTGAAACCTTGTGCAGGCAGTTGTTTGCGCATGCATGTACGTGCATAGACATGTATGTGCACATGTGATAAGCGTGCCGATTTTTTTTCTCCAAATTGATTTTGGCTCGCTGTCTTCCCGAGTTTGATAAGTGAAACTACACCGTACATACAATATTTCTACTTTATATAGGGTGTATATTTATCATATCATTCCTGCTTTTACAGTATGTTAATGTTGTTTTATGTGTTATTTGGTATGATTTGGTAGGTTATTTTTTGGGTCTGGGAACGCTCAAAAATTTTTCCCATATAAATTAATGGTAATTGCTTCTTCGCTTTACGACATTTTAGTTTACAAATGGTTTCATAGGAACGCTCTACCTTCAGATTGCAGGGGAAACCTGTATTGCATATTGGCAAAATTATTAGTGTGTATATTATTATTCTGTACTTTATTATTAGTTAATGTTATTATATTTGTTAATATTATTACTATTGCTAAGTGTATTTTGATTTGTTGCCGCTGTAACAAAATAATTTCCCACTTGTGATCAATAAAGTTCTTCTTCTTCTTCTTCTTCTTCTTCTTCTTCTTCTTCTTCTTCTTCTTATTATTATTAATAGTAGTATTATTATTTACCCTTGTGCTGTTGAACCTTTTCACAGAATGTTCTGCTGCCCAGGAACACATTTTCCTTACTTAAAACAGAACAAATGTAAATGGTGCTTGTAGACATTTGTCTCAAGCTCCTTTTCAAGTCTATGTATTCTTTGTTCATTCATTGTCGCTCTATCAAATTTCTGGAACACCCAGCCAACAGGATTGAGGGAGTGTTTAAACTGCTGGCATGCAGTGATACAATATTTGTTGTATGAACATGCCAGTGGCATGTAACCTATGTACTACACAAAAATCAGCCAATTATCACAAAGGTGTATCTAACCATCTTCGTTTGGCATTCAATAGTATTATGATCATTGGATCTCCCATGTTCAATATCTGGGTACCATATTTCCTCAGAAATTCAAATGAGCCAGCCATTAAAATTCGATGGCAGTAATAGCAGGTGACATGCTATGTATCCTGCGATAAAAAAGTCATCTCATATTACCTGAACCTTCAACACATCTAAAAGGCAATATGTGCATTGGCGTACATTATTCTTGGGGCATTTTCAGCACAGCTTCATTAACACCAGTACAAGACAAACTAGCCTGCTTTATTTGCTGCGGGAGACCGCACTCTTTCCTCAATGCGCTATGTCTGCAGTGTGTACCATTTACAAGATTTTCTTTGGTAAATTTACAAACCTTGTTGCCAGGTCACATGTCTACGTCCAGATCCAAATACTTGCTAAGTGCGATGATTTTCTCTGCCTCTTCCATCCTATCAAGTAGTGAGTGCAATGTCCCTCCTACATTTTCACATCCTCCCTTTAATCTCTGTACCACCTGCATTAAATCTCTATTCCTTGGCTTTTGCTCCCTTTGCAATGCAAAACAGCTCCAATCTATTTGCTTTATCCCATACTCTTATAAGTTTTATTTGCATCAATCAATTCTCTATTCAACTTTGTCTGTTCCAAAGAAATCAATCTTATCTTTTCCAGTCTTTCTCAAAGCCACAATTTTCCAGTCCTTGATTATCTTAATAAATCTGCTGTGAGTTCTCTCCAGTGGAATTACACCTTTCTTGCATTGTGTGATGATTTAAACTGCATGCGATGCTCGAACTGTGGCCTGACTAGTGCTACATTTTATTCTGACATGAATTTCTCTCTATTGTTTCTCTCAGCTAATACAAAAAGCACCTTGTATACCATTTTAACCAAGGTATTGTCTTATCCAGTTGTGTTTAAGGATTTGCAGATACACTGTGGCTAGCAACTAAGCAAAGCACATTAAGAAAAAAAGGGACCTTTCTATGAGTGACAGTTTATTGTGGGAAAAGAAAGGAGTTAAAATCTACCCTCTGGTATAGATTTTAAGTTCTGTGTTTTCAGTTTGAACTGGCCACACCCAAGAATGTATGCATGCACAGGTTTTCTCTTCAATGTCAACCACATGATCAAATATTTTATATTCTGCTATCTTCATCATGTGCTATACATTAGTATATAGCATTTATAAGCTACACAAAAGCAAGTACTGAGTATAAAGCTTTGTGATATCCACTGGAAACACCTTTTAAATCACAAAGACATCTGTCAATGATTACCCTTTGCTTCCTGCCATTGAACCAGTTTTGGATCTACTGTGGCCGGTGACCAACTATTTTAATTCCAATCCTCATTCCCATTCTGACAGATCAGTCATTGGCCTCCTCTACTGCCATGATGAGGCCACTCTCAAGTTGGAGGTGCAACACCTCATATTCTGTTTAGGTAACTTCCAATCTGATGGCTGGAACATTGATTTCTCTAACTTTCCCACTCTCCCCTTCCTTTTCCTTCCATTCCCCACTCTGGCTCTCTTTTTAGCTCTTCTTCTCACCTGCCTATCACTTTCCCCTAGTACCTCTCCTCCTTCCCTTTCTCCCATGGTCCATAGTCCTCTCCTACCAGATTCCTTCATCTTCTTCTTCTTCTTCTTCTTCTTCTTCTTCTTCTTCTTCTTCTTCTTCTTCTTCTTCTTCTTCTTCTTCTTCTTCTTCTTCTTCTTCTTCAGCCCTTTACCTTTTCTACCTATCACCTCCCCTTCCCCATCCACCAGGCTTCAGCTATCACCCCCTTCCCCGCCACTTTCATATTCAGACTTCTTTCCCCTTCTGTTCCAGCTCTGATGAAGGGTCAAGATCTGAAACATTAACCTTTCCATTGATGCTTCTTCCAGAATTTTTGTATTGTTACTTAGAATCCATTGTCTTTAGGCTTCCATTGAAATTTCCTTTTTGACCAGCTACCCAGTCATACCTTCCTTGTTACCTCCTCAAAGAATTTAATCAACCTCTTCAATCAGGTCCTGCCCACAATAATCCACACAAAAATGTCCTCAATTAAATGGAGTCCTATGTCATCCTTTAGAATCGATTGCAATAATTTGACTGGAGCAGAAGTTAAACTACCTGGGATGCAATTACTTGATTTATCCCTTCATTATTTGAACAATAGTAAAGCATTAGCAGGCATAGAGTTGTAAAGCACAAGGACAGGCTCTTTGACCTAATATGTCTGTGCCAATCAACACACCGAAGCAAACTAATCCCATCAGCCCGCACAGTGCCCAATTCATTATCTGAGTGCCTTTAAACATTGCTATTGTCCAATCCTTAGGCATCACTCTTGTCACAAGAGGACCTGAAAAGTTTTAATTAGAGCCTTTGCAGTTTTCTTCTCTACCTCATTTAACAGCAGAGGAAACACACTCGGAGGGCACTTTATTAGGTCCATGTTCTTCCGGTGCCGCAGTCTATCCACTTCAAGGTTTGATGTGTTGTGCTTTTGGAGTTGCTCTTCTGCACACCACTGACATAATGTGTGGTTATTTCTGTTACTGTCATCTTCACGTTAGCTTGAACCACTCTCCACTGACTTCTCTCATTTTCGCTCACAGAGCTGCTGCTCACTGGATGTTTTGTTTCTCCCATCATTCTCTGTAAAATCTAGAGACTGCTGTGCATGAAAATCCCAGGAGATCAGCAGCTTCTGAGATACTCAAACCACATTCCACAGTCAACATTACTTCAATCATATTTCTTCACCATTCTAATGTCTGGTCTGAACAACAATTGAAACTCTTGATCATGGATGCATGCTTTTTTGCATTGAAATGCTGCCACGTGATTGGATGAATAGATATTTGCATTAACGTGCAGATGTTCACACATACCTAATAAAATGACCATTGAATGTATTTCATTTAGCCTGGCTATTTATCCACTTTTAAATATGATAAACTCCTTAATACTTACTTTATGATGTTTATTCTGTCAGATTTTATACTCACTTCCTCTGACTGCATCATCCCCTCTTTTGGGAAGGGAGTGTCAAGATTTGTATTAAGAATATTGTCCAAATCATCTTCTTCCAACAACAGAACATCACTTCAGCTCTATTCCTTCCTTGTTTTTCCTTTTACTCTTTACGCACTTCTAAGCCATCTTTGAATTTTCTTTGTTTTTGCTTGCTCTAATCTCTTCTTTGTTGTTATTTAATTTCCTTGTTAATTTTACTCCTACATTTTTGATACTCCTCCAGGTCTTCTGTAATATTAAGTTCTGTGTCTTGGTTTGAGATTCAACAGTCACCCACACAATTACTCTGAACATCTTGAAAACCCATGACTGAGTGATCTTTCATTTGGTGTTTGCAGTTCATTTTTTGTTGAGTCACTTCTTACCTCAGTTTAGAATCGAAATCAAGGTTATTATCACTGGTGTGTGTCATGAAATTTGTTAACTTAGAGCAGCAGTTCAATGCAATACATGATAATATTGAAAGAAAAAACATAACCAAGGAAATCAATTAGAGTAAGTATATATAAGTACATTGAATAGATTTTAAATAGTGCCAAAGATAGAAATAATATATATTAAAATAAAAGTGAGGTAGTGTTCATGGGTTCAATGTCCATTTAGGAATCATATGGCGGAGAGGAAGAAGCTGTTCCTGAGTCACTGAGTGTGTGCCTTCAGGCTTCAGTACCTCCTTCCTGATGGTAACATTGAGAAGAAGGCATGTCTTGGGTGATGGAAGTCCTTAATAATGGACATCGCCTTTCTGAGGCACCGTTCCTTGAAGATGTCTTGGATATAATGGAGGCTAGTACCCAAGATGGAGCCAACCAATCTTATAACTTTCTGTAGCTTCTTTTTGTCCTCAATTGCATTTTGTCTCTATCCTTTTTAAGTAGTGGGTTAAATGTAATTGAATTATGATCACTAACACGAACATGTTCTCCCACTGATATTCCTGTCCAGTTCCATTCGCTCAAATTAAATCCAGAATTGCTTCCTGCTCTGTATCTCCACCACTTCCCACAACCCCTGCCCCCCAAGTTACAAGGATTCCTACAAAATGGCCAAAAATTATTCTTCAGCATGCATATGTGGAATTCTGTGCCCTCTTTACTCTTTACACTGACCGTTAGCATAAGGTTTATAGAAAAATCACATTATTACTGCTCCAGTGCTTTATCACTTGTCAGAAATTTGTAAATGAATTTAGTCTGCTGGTTCCCAAAGATGATTAAGAAGGTTAACGTACTCTTGCAGAACTGTGATTGTCCTTTATTTGATGAGTTCAGAATAGATCCAAACATTACGTAATTATCAGCAAATGCCATGTAATCATAAGCAAACATCCCCACTTCTAATCCATTGGACAGGTAATTAATAAACATCAGCATTATTTGAACACTTAACTGAGAAGGGTATTGGAAGGCAGAGTGAATTTGGTGAATTTTGTGCAAAAAATGTTTGCACAAATGTTTGAAAAAATGTTTGCCTAACATACTGTCCGATAGATTAAATAATATTCTCAGAGTCAGCGACAAATGTTCTGAAATTTGTTAAATTATCAGCGGCAGTTCAATGCAATAAATGATAAATAAACAAGAAACTGAATTACAGTAGGTATATGCACGTATACTGTTGCATACCTCGTGGGTATCTTGTGACTGTCTTATGACCATGATGTAATTGAGTATCTGGTGAGCATGATGTAATGGTCTTGTGATGGTGGGGTGATGTAATTTCCCGCTAGTGTGAGGTCACATGATGTAATTTTCCTGCCAGTGGGAGGTCATGTGATGGCCTGTTTCAACAGGTATAAAATGGGAAAGCCTTGCTGTGATGCAGGTGAGTTCGTTGTTTAATTCATCAGTGACTCTATTATGCTGCGTATTCGTCTCATGACACAGTTTAGTTTTAAAGTGGAGTTTTACTTTCTATCTTAAGTTTCAAAGGTTATTGCCGACAGTTTCACCACAACACTGCCAAGTTTAGTCCAGTTGGAGAGTGAAGAATTTACCGAAGTACGGAAAACCTGAAGGATCGAGTAAAGCTGGTGTTGTCGGCAGTAAAACAGGATTGACCTTATTTAATCCTTGTTCAAGGAGGTAGTAACCTGCATCTAAGATAGCCCCTACATTGTGAAAGCAGAAAGGGCTGGGTGCAGCGTTATTCGCCAGGGGAAAAGGTCAGTTCATTTAAGCCGTTTTAAATTTCCTTCATCATAAAATCTTCGGGCAAGGCATATTTCGGCTGGGATCAGCAGTAATGTCACATCGTTGAGGAATTCGTTACTTCAGGAAAGTCTCTCCTAATTGACTGTATAAATCATTTGGACTTTTGCATTTATCGCTTTAAGAACTGTTCGAGTTGCTGTATAGCAGTAAACTTCTGGTTAAGTTAATCGTTTGTTTACTTTTCATTTTTATTGAGCAGTGTTTAATAAATGTTTTATTTGTTTATAAAAAAACCTGTCTCAATTCTAAATTCCTTGTTGCCATATCGTAACAACACAAAATAGTTAAATTAATATAAATAGTGCAAAAAAAATCAGACGTTAAAAAAGAAAGTAGTGAGGTAGTGTTCGTGGGTTCAATGTCCATTTAGAAACAGATGACAAAGGGCAAGAAGTTGTTCCTGAATCGCTGAGTGTGTCCCTTCAAACTCCTATACTTCCTTCCTGTCACGGTCCCAACCGTTAGTTCCCCATATTCTCCTAATTCCCTTTGACAGCACGACCAACTCCTTCGGGAGGCCATGGAGAACTTTCATTCCCTGTCTGCTCATGTCAAACAGATCAGTTACCAGGTAGACCGGAAATCCAGTCATATCACTCAACCCACTCCTGGAACTCAGCCTAGTCAGCCCAGACAGCCTGTAGCGGCAACCTCCCATGTGTCAACAACACCCCTGCCCAGAGAGCCTCACGTGCCAGAGCTGGAGCACTACACTGGAGATTTAGGGAAGTGCCGGGGCTTCCTCTTTCAGTGTTCCCTGGTGCTTGAACAGCAGTTGTCAACTTACTCCACAGATAAGTCAAAGATTGCTTATATCATGGGGTTGCTGCAGAAAAGTGCATTAACTTGGGCCACAGCAGCTTGGGATAACCAACTGGATATCTGCTCTTCTTTCGCCCCTTATATTACGGAGATGAGAAAGATCTTTGACTTCCTCATCTGTGGAAAAGACGGTGCCAGGGCTCCCGTAGTGTTGCCGAATATTCGGTGGAGTTCCGGACGTGAGCGGCAAACTCGGGGTGGAACGATGAGTCACTCCAGGGGTTTTTTGGAATGTACTCAGCGACCTGGTGAAGGATGAGTTAGCAGCGAGAGACAACAACGACAGCTTGGATCCTGATCTCCCTAGCCACCAGGCTGGACAATCGCCTCCAAGAACGCCATAGAGAGAGAACTGGCCGTCCACAATCTTTGGTCACTTCGTGGCACTCATTACCGCCTCCTGCCACAACAAGCCTCTCTCCTCCTTCTGCACCCCGAGTAGCTCCCAGCCCTGCCCCTTCGACCGCACTGGGAGAGGAACCCATGCAGCTGGGATGGAACCGCCCATCTCCCGCTGAATGACTCTGGAGAATGAGAGCGGGTGAGTGTCTATATTGTGGTCAGTCCGGCCACTCCGTTGCCATCTGACCCTTTTGGCCAAAGAGGGAGGGCTCACCAGTAGCAGGGGGGACCCCTGTGAGCCAGACAACATTCCCTTTCGATTCCCAACCCTGGATGCAGCTTCAAGCCACTCCGTGTTACAACCAATAATCCTTGCCTCTGCTAGCACTAGTGAACTCTGGCACAGAGGGAAACTTCATGGACGAAAACTTAGCCTTCCAAGCCGGTATTCCTCGTGAGCCTCTGTGTACCTCCCAAGACTCCTGGCCCAAGTCACACACTGCACGGAACCTCTGCTTATCCTTCTCTCTGGAAACCATTGGGAACAGGTACGATTCTGTTTAATTCCTCTCTTTAAGCTCCTATAGCTCTCGGCCACCCCTGGTTAAGCCGTCATAACCCCCACGTCGACTGGCCCACCAGGAAGATGGTCAGCTGGAGCTCGTTCTGCCATTCCTCTTGCCTGCAATCAGCCCTTCCCCCAGTGGAGGTCACTGCGACCTCATCTGCCTCTGAGCCCCCTGACTTGTCCACGGTCCCCGTAGAGTATCACGATCTGGGAGAAGTGTTTAGCAAGCAACAGGCCCTTTCTTTGCCTCCACATCGCCCTTACGATTGCACAGTTAACCTTCTCCCCGGAGCCTCATTACCCACCAGTTGGCTGTATAACCTGTCCTGACCAGAAAGAGAAGCGATGGAGGCTTACCTAAATGACTCTCTCATGGCTGGCATTATCTGACCCTCATCTTCCTCTGTAGGCGCTGGTTTCTTCTTCGTGGGGAAGAAAGACGGCTCACTACGCCTGTGCATCAACTACTGTGGTCTGAACAACATCACCATAAAGAATAAGTATCCCCTGCCCCTTATCAATTCTGCATTCATGTCCCTTCAGGGAACCACAATTTTCTCTAAATTGGACTTGTGGAATACCTATCACCTGGTCAGAATAAGGGAGGGAGGTGAATGGAAGACAGCTTTTAACACCCCTCTCGGTCTTTTTGAATACCCGGTGATGCCTTTCGGCCTGACCAATACTCCCGCATTGTTCCAGGCTCTGGTCAATGATGTCCTCAGGGACTTTATTAACCAATTTGTTTTCATTTATCTGGACGATATCCTAAACTTCTCCCGTAATCTTCAGGAGCACATCCACCATGTCTGCCAGGTTCTTCAGAGGCTTTTGGAGAAGAAGCTGTTTGTTAAGGCAGAGAAGTGCGAGTTCCATGTCCGTTCCGTCAGTTTCCTGGGGTACGTCATTGAGAGCGGGCAGGTGAGGGCGGTGATCCGGGCGGTGGCAGAGTGGACAAACCCACGCCGCTTACACAACTCCAGCAATTTCTGGGGTTCGCCAACTTCTACCGTCGATTCATCAGAGACTACAGCACCTCTTACTCGACTCACCTCTCCAGCGACCCCCTTCCACTGGACTCCCGAAGCAGACTCAGCCTTCTCGGAGCTGAAGAGGCATTTCACCTCCGCTCCCATCCTGGTCCAACCTGACCCATCTCGCCAGTTCATTGTGGAAGTAGATGCCTCCAACTCTGGGGTGGGAGCGGTCCACTCTTAATGCTCCATCCCAGACCAAAAGCTCCATCCCTGCACCTTCTTCTCTTGCCGTCTATCCCCGCTGAACGGAGCTACAACATTGGGAACCGGGAGTTGCTGGCCGTTAAATTCGCCTTGGAGGAGTGGAGGCACTGGGAGAGCAGAACACCCATTCATTGTCTGGACAGATCATAAGAACCTGGCATAGATCCAGACAGCTAAACGCCTTAACTGCCGGCAAACCCGTTTTGCACTGTTCTTTGGCTGCTTCAACTTCACCCTCATCTACCGTCCTGTTTCCAAGAACGTGAAGCCAGATGCTCTCTCTCGTCAGTATGTCTCCAAGGAGGATCCTTCCACTATCCAGTGCTGTGGCTGCCCTCACCTGGGAGACTGAGTCTGTAGTTAAAGAGGCCCAATTGACTCAACTTGACCCGGGCAATCATTCCCGCAATCGCCCCTTTGTGCCTGACTCCGTCTGTTCTCAGTGGGGTCATATTTCCCGGTTCACCTGCCATCCTTGAGTCTGTTGAACTCCGTCCCTTCTGAAGCGACATTTCTTGTGGCCCACCATGGAGGCTGACACTCGCTCCTTCGTCTCTGCCTGCACTGTGTGTGCCCGCGGAAAAGCCTCCCATCGGCCACCTGCTGGGTTGCTTCATCCCCTACCTATCCCTGGCTGCCCTTGCTGCCACATTGCTCTGGATTTCATCACTGGTCTACCCCCTACACATGGTAACACTGCTGTACTCACCGTGGTGGACCGTTGCTCTAAAGCCGTGCACTTCATAACCCTTTCCAAACTCCCCACAGCCTGTGAAACGGCCAACCTCCTTGTCCATCACGTCTTCCGCCTCCATGGAATTCCCTCTGACATTGTTTCTGATCGGAGCCCCCAATTCATCTCCCAAGTCTGGAAATAATTCTGTCGAGCCCTCGGAGCTTCAGTAAGTCTGTATTCCGGTTTCCATCCACAGACTAACGGTCAAACGGAGCGAGCAAATCAGGATTTGGAAATAGCACTGCATTGCATATCCACCAGTGACCTGTCATCCTGGAGTAGACATCTCACTTGGGTTGAGTCTGCCCACGGCTCACTGGTCAGCACCGCCATCGGTACGCCTCCTTTTGAATGCTCCCGAGGCTATCAACCCCCTCTGTTTCCTGCCCACGAAGATGACGTTGCTGTGCCTTCAGTTCAGGCCCATCTCCGTCGGAGCCGCTAGGT
The DNA here is from genome assembly GCF_048418815.1 of Hemitrygon akajei. Lineage (NCBI taxonomy): Eukaryota > Metazoa > Chordata > Chondrichthyes > Myliobatiformes > Dasyatidae > Hemitrygon > Hemitrygon akajei. The sequence goes on along the minus strand of NC_133136.1, from coordinate 85,164,541 downwards.
CTGGAGGGATACACACACGGCCCTGCTCCGCTCAGCTGACCACAACCGGAGTATTGTTGATCGCCACCGGATTCCAACACCCAACTATTAGCCTTGTCAGAAGGTTTGGCTCTCTTCAAGAGACATCCCCTTCAAAACTGAATCTGAGAAACTCACCCCTCATTACATTGGGCCATTTGAAATCGAGAGTATCATCAACCCCTCGGTGGTCAAACTCAAACTACCCAGATCCATGCGCATTCATCCCATGTTCCACGTCTCCCAACTGAGACCTGTGCCTGTCAGCCCTTTGTGCCCTCCTGGCGAATCCCTCCACCCACCCGGGTCATTGACAGTCACCCAGCTTACATCGTCTGGTGAATACTGGATGTGCGCTGCCAAGGCAGGGTTTCCCAGTTACCTCATCGATTGGAAGGGATATGGTCCTGAGGTGCGCACCTGGATCCCCCGCTCCTTCATCTTAGACCCTTTCCTCATCCGAGACTTCCATCGCGACAATCCGGGCAAGCCTGGTGGTTCGCCTGAAGGCTCCTGTTGGGGGGAATCCCGACCGTTAATCCCCCATATTCTCCTCATTCGCTTTGATTGCTGCACACCTGATTCTCATCTAGACCTGCAGCATAAATATCCTGGCATTGCATCCACTCATCACCAGATCATTGTTTTAGCCAGTGTGGTAATTCACGTTCCCAGCCGCTTAGTATTCTGTTTTACTTCAGTACTGAGGTTTACCTGTGTAACTCTGTCTCTCTGTGTCAAGAGAAGTATTACCTGCCGTTTGCCTTTCCAGGTAACGCTCCGTGTCAAGATAACTGTTGCCTGCCGCCTGTCTCCTGTTTGCCGTTCAGCTCCTGCAACGCCCTGTGTCAAGTTGAGTTTTGCCTGCCTCTTGCTTTTCCATTCACCTTCCTGTTTGCCGTTCAGTTCCCGCCATGCTCACGCCCTCGTCTGCATCCTCTGTGCCAGTGTCCTGCGTTTGGGTTCACCCGTTCTTTTTAACACTTCCTGATGGTAAAAATGAGAAGAGTGCATGTCCTGGATGATAGGGGCCCTTAATAATTGATGCTGCCTTTCTGACACACCACTCCTTGAAGATGTCTTGGATACTACAAAGGCTTGTACCCATGATGGAGCTGACTAATTTTACAACTCTCTACAGCTTGTCACAATCCTGCGCAGTAGCCCTCCTCTCCCTGCCCTGCCATACACGACAGTGATGTAGCCAATCAGTATACTCTCCACAGTATATCTGCAGAAGTTTTGGGTGACAAATCAAATCTCCGCAATCTCCTGATGAAATATAGCCACTGCCTTGCCTTTTTTATGACTGCATCACTATGTTAGGACCAGGTTAGATCCTCAGAGGTACTGACACCCAGGAACTTGAAACTGCTCACCCTCTCCACCTCTGATCCCTCTGAGGATCCTCTTCTTACCCTTTCTGATCTCCACAATAGGCTCTTTTGTCTTAATTGATGTTGAGTTCAAGGTTGTTATTGTGACTGTGAAAGCATCTAAATGAGGATAGAAGCAGACCTTTATATATGTTTTAACATTTTCAGATCACAAACAAGCGAAGCTCTGCAGATGCTGGAAATCTGAGCAACACACACAAAATGCTAGAGGAACTCAGCAGGCCAGGCAGCATTTATGGGAAAAAGTACAGTCAATGTTTCAGCCTAAAACTTTTTCCCATAGATGCTGCCTGGCCTGCTGAGTTCCTCCAGCATTTTGTGTGTGTTGTTAACATTTTCAGATGGCTGCTTCTTTCCTGGTGATTAACGTGGACATCCTGGTGACAGTTCTCAGCTGTCTGTTCTTATTGGAATACAATATGGATATACTGCCCCCCTGAAGGACACAGCTGAAAACTACTACTTTTAACATCAATCATTACAAAGCAAAAGGAATTATATCATATGCCAAAGAGCAATCATGTGAGTTTCCTTCCACGCCAAAGACCTCTGGGCTGCACACGGTCAGTTCGGATGGAAGCTCACCAAGTGCACATGTTGCAACCAAATGATGCTCTTCAGAGATGTCTGGATTATGACTTCAGCAACCATTGGCCCAAAGTGACTCACCAAGTTTGGGTTAGGATACTGCCTAAAGAGCCTCTGTCTCAGTAGTTTAGGCTTGAGAGGATTGCTTTCCTATTAACTCAACCATCATTTTTTCCTGTGATATCCCAAAGAATCTTTTCAACCTTACAGTGCAATGCGTTATAGCCAATCTTTGCAGCTGTGTTCAGTGCCCTGAGAGTACATTTGCTATTAGAGAGCCTGTCTCGTCCTACATTTCCCTTTCAAGTTCAAGCTAAATTAAAGTTCATTGTCATGAAGTTTGCTTTTTGCAGCAGCAGCACAATATATTACACACATAGTATCATAAATCAACAAAATTACACATAACTTACATGACAAAATGGTGAACGTTGAGAGAGGGAGAAAGAAATACAGCCATTTCTGTTTGCAATTACTTCACAAGGATCCAGCTCATTGAAAAACCACAAGCAGAGTTTGGCCTCCATTTGTTTATACCTTGGCTGTTGAGGCAATTAAATCCAGGGCCAAGTTATTTGTTTGTAAATCCAGCTAGAACTAAAAGTCATACTACACTATATCAGACTTCAAGATCAACAGTTTCTTCTTGTGACTATGTACTCTGATTAATCATTTGGCAATCTACCTTTGTTAGGAGGCCTGATGTTGCCAAAAACATTAAAGAATTGAAGACAACCAATCTGTGTTCTGAAATTTAGCAGCAACATGGATGAATGTAGTGGAAAAGGTAAATGTGTGCCAAAGCAACTGGCGATGAAATGACTAATTCAGTAACTTCAGGCCATTGCCAAATAAGTGGTTTTCTGTAGAAGGGAAGGAGAGTGAAACACCTTATAAAATAAACACTTGCATTACTTTTGAAGCTTTAGGTCTGATACATACCTCTTAGTTAACATTCCTGGAGATGATTAAGCAATGACACCTACAGCCTTGAATGTCACTCAGCAATTTAAAGTGTGAGAGGAACATGCATATATTCGCAAGTCTTTGTAGTTAAAACTTATCTGGTTTCCATGTCAATAAGCAAACTCCAGTTCTCTTGCTTCTAAGCACATGAATCATTAATCTATTTGGTAATCACAGAACTTCAGGTGAACGATAAGGGCCATTCAATATCAATGGTACATCACGCATTCCTTGAAAAGCAAAATTCAGCTTTATTCTTTTCAAAAAGGGTATTTTGACTTTGCTTTTGTGGCAAATAGTTGGTAAAATTTCTAGATATTTTCAGTAATTCCTTCTGCAAAAGGCAACAGTTTTGATGGAAATTCAGGAGGCAGTGCTAGTGGTTTACTGCTGGCCAGCTGGTTGTACTCCTTGGCTAGACTCTTCATAGATCCAACACTGCAAAGTTTTCCCAATTCTTAGAGGGTTAGAGGGTGGAGAATCCATACAAAGATCCTGTGCCAGGTTGGGGAAATGGCAATAGTATTTTCCAGCCATTATATCGGGAGGAAACAGTTGCAAGGGATGGAGGTAAATATCAATTGATGAAACTTTCTTAAAGTATCTGTGGTTTTAATTGTTTTAGTTTTATTAAAGTTTTTGAATATCTCATAATTTGTAATACTTTTGTTAGCTTAAAATTATTTTGATACAAAGTGAAACTTACTGATTTGGAAATCCGTAGTCAGGTAACACCTATGGTCCAGTATGTTTTAAATCTGTACAACAGACCTATATTAAATTACTCATTCTAAGCAAGGTCTACACAAGGTCTAAATTAAACCTTGATCTGTACTAAACTGTAGGTAACTAACCCACGTGAGCAACTTTTACGACCTTACTGATGGTGCTCCACACATACAGAAATTTCAGGTCATGGACAATTCTCAAAACCCTTAAAAGACCTGATGACATATTAAAAATCCCAATTTTCTTGCACAGAGATAGATAATTGAGGGCAATATCTGTGGTCCAGATTTTCTATGGTCTATCACCAACCAGTTTCTGAAGATGCTTGGACATGTTATACTGCATAGAACTGTATATTTTTAAATGTATGGTTACATTCAAAACCACTGTGGGTTGCAATGAATGAGGTGGACCCAAGTGCAGGACATAGGCACGGAGATTTGGTTAGGATGCAGATGTGCATGGCAAACAGGAGGGAGAGCAGGTAGGCAGGAGATGGACAGAATTTATCTTGACTTGGAGCGTAGAGAAAGAAACGGCGGACTAGACTCTTCTTAGTACGGAGAGACAGAGTTACACTGAAGTAAAACTTTAGAAGTCTTATCTCGGCGCGGAGTGGCTGGGTTTCACAGGTAAACCTCTAAACTGGAATTGAACTTAGAAAACTGATCTTGACATGAAGAGACGGAGTTTCACGGGTAATTCTCGATACTGGAGCAAAACTTAGAATATACAGTCCTAAGTGGCCAGGAAACGTTAATTACCACTCAGGCAAAACCAACAATCTGCCAACTAGTGGTTGTAATGCCGGGGTTCTCATGCTGCAGGTCCTGATGGAAACCAGGTGTGCTGTCATCAAAGAGAATAAGGAGCAAATGGAAAATTAATGGTCGGAACCATGGCACAATCAAAGGAAATTAGGAGAAAATAGGGAATTAACAATCGGGACCGTGACACTATGTGTGACAGTTCTGGCTAAATCAAGTGGCGTTGGATAGGTAACTGTTAAAACTTTATCTTTGTGAAAGAGGCATTTTTGGCCCCACAAGTGTTCCAGTAGGTGAAATGCTGCAGCGGCCACATTTTGAGGCATCAGGCCAGCTTTCCCCACAAGTTCTAAATGGGAAAATTGAGGATTTATTTTGGAAGCCATTGGTGAAGACAAGTGCATTACTGTAAACTACCAATTCTGTTCTGGTACTCCATGCCATAAAAGATAGGTCAGTCCTTTGAGGTTTAAGCTTCTGTTAAGCTCTGGAGCAGATTGCAAAAATGTGCCAGCAACTTAGCTAAGTAAATGGCCAGTAGAATACTGGCATTCATCAAGTAAGTTTCTATTTCTTTTAGAAGTTTAAAACTGAATATATAGAAGTCTTAATGCCAGTAGACAGTAACAAGTAATGGAATTTGTGCTAATATGCCATCAGATTCCTTTTTGTTCCTTTCCTTAAATCCAGTAGCACTTGTTCAGAAGAAGCCTGTCATTGTTATCCATCTAGTGATGTACCCAGAGGTTATACCTTACCATTCACCATGAATAATCTGACCAGTGATAAGGTATGACCTCTGGGTAGCTCACTAGCATTTAAGTGCAAACTTGCAGATTCATAAAAATTCTGGAGTCTTAAGCTTAAAAATTCAGACAGATACCCTGAGGACGAATTATTGTGCTGACATTAAGATATTAAAGTAGCATTTTCTTAAGAGTAAAAAAATTCCCAAAGCTGTTGCAAAGAATCATGGAAGCATGGAATGCCACATACAGAGGGTGACCATTTGGCCCATTGTGTCTGTCCTAACTCTCTCCTAGAGCACCTCTGACTTCCTTCTCTCCCTGCAAACCCTTAGCCTTCTCTGATGCCTTGTAAATCTTTTCTTGCCATCCTGAACGTAGAACATACTATTGTACAATACAATATGGGCCCTTTGACCCATCCTGTAGTCCCAACCTATATAAATCTACAACACAATTAGCTTAATCCTTCCATCTTACACAGCCCATAACCCTCCATTTTTCTTATGTCCATGCGTATATTTAAGAGAATCTTAAATGGTCCTTTTACATCAGCCTCTACCACCACCCCCAGGAAGTGTTCCAGGCACAAATTTATCCAGTTTCATCCAGAAAGCCACAACGGAAACTCCCTCTACCTCATCGGCAGGAAACACTGTTTAAGCCACTCTCCTTTCATTGTTAAATCCTTCACCCTTTATTGTGTACCCACAACCTTTACTCTTCATTTCCTCCATCAGCAGAAACAATCGGCCATCATTCTGTACAGAACCCACATTATTTTATATCTTTCTATTAAGTATCCCTTAGGCTTTACTTCTCTAAAGAAAACATTCCCGTCCTATCCGATCTATTTCCTCATCCCAGGAACTGCTCTTGGTAGTTTTTTTTTTGAACCCTCTTTAATTCCTTCACATCTTTCCCAAAATGAAGGAAGCAAAACTGGTCACAATTTGAGATTGGACAACCACTTTATAAAGTTTCAGCATGATTTCCTTGTTTTTATGCTTAATTCCTCTACAATGACCCCAGAAATGTGTACACTAATTTGCCACTTTGTCAAGCTGCCCTCCCTGTTTTAATGATTGCTGCAAACATCCCCTACGTCTCTGTTCCTGCATCCCTTTTGGAAGAGTATTCTTTATTCAATATTTCTTTTCTTCATTCTTTTTACCTCACATTTCTTTGCATTAGACGTCATTTGCCTCCCAGTCTACCCATTCATTCAGCATGTTTATATCCTTCTGCTGTTTCATAGTTCACATTACAGGAGGGCATTCAGCCCAATGAATCTATGATAACTTGCAGAACAATCTCACCCATCCCACTCAGACATTTATTTCCCTGTAATCTGTTGTCTTACACATTTTTTAATTCCTTTTATTCTGCCAACAGCTGCATGTACTGGGGATAATTTACAACCACTTATCAATTTACCAGCCGGCATACCTCTAGCATGTGGGAGAAAACTGGATCACCTAGAAGAACTCCAGTAGTCACAGGGAGAAAGTGTAGAGTTCATGCAGACAGCAGTGGAGGTCAAAATTGAACACATTGCCAGAGGGTTTTGCATTTCACAGTACCATTATTTTTTGCATCATTCTGAACTTTAAAAATGGCTTCCAATCCTAAGATTAGGTCATGGATATGACAAATGCTGTGCACCAGAAATTCCATTCATCATATCAATCCGTCTGCCCCTCTCCATTGACTCTGCTTACATTTCCCACTGCCCTGGGTAAGCAACCAATATAATCAAGGAGCCCCTCCAAGCCCAATCATTCTCACTTCACCCCTCTCCTATTGGGCAAAAGAAGCGCAAGATTGAGAGCACGTACCACTAGACTCAAGGACAGCTTCTGTTCTGCTGTTATCAGATTCTGGAACAGAGCTCTCAAAGATGGGCTTTTGTTCACCTCATTCTGGACCCTGAACTTTTTTTCCCTACACTGCACGTTCTCTGTTACTTTGACACTATATTCTGCAGTCAGTGTACTAATGTATGGAACGATCTGTCTGTATTGCCCACAAACAAAACTTTTCACATTATCTTGGTACATTTGACAATTATAAACCAATACCATTATCAATAAACAATGGTCCCAATACCATTCCCTGTGGAATGCTACTCTGCCCTATACCCAAGACTGTAAAACAACCATTCACCAGAGCCCACTATCCTTTGCTACTTAGCCAATGATCTACTCATGTTATTAATGTGCTTTTTATGTCTTTGCTTTATGTTTGCTAATAAGCCTGTTCTACGGCACTCTGTCAAAAGCTTTCTGGAAGCTTATATACACTGCATTAACTCTGTCCTTTACATTGGTGAAAAGTTCTCTGAACCTGTTTAAACAGGAATTTCCTTCACAGATATATTCTGGTTTGCCTTAGTTAAATCACTTTCCTCAGTGTGACTATTAATCCTGCCCCAGTTTCTTAAAGCTTCCCCACCACTGAGTTTAAACTGACAGAATCATGAGTGAATGGCCTCACTCCCTATGTTGAATAAGGAAATAATATTCACCACTCCTCAGTCCCCTGGCATTGGATGGTTTATCTTGTTTGTACTGGCAAATATTTAATCAACATCACTTGAAATGATAAAGGACTCTCCTCTATTTGAGGAAACATGCTGTGCTCCAACAGAGCATGGAGTTCTTTCTGTATAACTCTGTACACTTCCAAAATACTTAATTCCTTAAAGTATTTTGGAAAGTTTAAGTATTATGATAAATGCTAAATAGTGAATGGATGTCATAAAATATCTTTTGCATGAAAATTGTTGCTTTCACTAGCACTGTGAACCAACCCTTCCCTTTGAGCAAATATTACCATTCTACATAAGCTGTATTTTCCAATTTGTTGGATTGGTAACACAGGAACAGATAGGGAAATCAGAAAACTGAGATAACAATCCTTCATTTCTTGTCCAATTACTTGTGCCAACAGTATTTCTAGTTGATTGAATTCCGTGTGCTGGAGAGCTTGAACATATTTCATGCCATAATTGCTTTAAGACCACAAAGTCAATGCATGCTCACTGTGGACGCTAGAAAGTTGAAATAAAAATAAAAGAAATAGTAGAAGTATTCACATGTTAGGCACCAAATGTAAATGAAGACTTGGTGCCATTATACCAGATTCTTCAAGAGATCTGACGATTATCCTCAAAGGCAAAAAGAAGTTTGGTGTATTTTCATCTGTACTGGGTGGCTATAGATATGAATGAATTTGAGGTTTTTATGGCATGGGATAAAGAGAGCAGGGAACCGATGGCTGGCCAGTCAACATGGACACTGCATTGAAACCATCTCTCAAAATATAGTTTCTTTATAGCAAAGCTGAATTTATTTTTCCAATTTTAGCACTGAGTTGCTTATATTGAAGATTTTAAGTTACTGACCTTTCCTTTGATTTATTCTAAATTTATGTTTTCATTTACTGTATATTTTACTGAAAAGCAGGTTGTTGTGCTTGTCTGAGATCTATCATACCAGCCCAGAACATGATGCATGAATTCCTCAGGACAGTGCCTTAAGTAGAAGCATCTTCAGCTGCTTCTTATAAGGTCAATCACTGAAGATTGTGTTACAACTTACCAGAAAATGAAGTATTACTGCTTTCATGGAGCAAGACCTATACCCCATTCAGGCATGGACTAATAAATGACTAGCAATGTTCATGTCATTGAAGTGCCAGACACTCCAATAAGAGAGAGTCAAACAATGTATCTTTGATGTTGAATTGTAAAACTGTTACTGAAACTGTAATCACCAAAGCCCAGACACAAAACTCAATCAGCAAAGCTCAAAGTTCAAAGTAAATTTATTATCAAAGTAGATGTATGTCACCATGTAAAAACTTAAGACTTATTGTCTTATGGACACTCTCAATAAATCCATAATAGAAAAATAACCATAAATATTATCAGTGAAAGACATCAACAACTTGGACTTACAACCAGTGTGCAAAAGACAACAAACTGTACAAATACAAAAAGAAATAAATAATATTCATAATAAATAAATTAGCGATAAATATTGAGAACTTGAGATAAAGAGTCATTGAAAGTGAGTCCACAGTTGTGGGAACATTTCAATGATGGGGCAAGTGAAGTTGAGTAAAGTTATCCCTTTTGGTACCAGAGCCTGATGGTTGAGGGGTAATAACTGTTCCTGAATCTGATGGTGTGAGTCCTGAGGCTCCTGTGTTTTCTTTCTGATGGCAGCAGTGAGAAGGGAGCATGTCCTAGGTGGTGGGAGTCCCTGATGATGGATGCTACTTTCTTGTGGCAATGCCTTGTGTAGATGTGCTCAGTGGTGGGGTGGGCTCTACCTATGATGGTCTGGTCCATATCCACGACATTTTGTAGGATTTTCCAACAAGGGTATTGGTGTTTCCATACCAGGCTGTGATGCAGCCAGTCAATATACCCTCCACTACCCATCTGTAGAAATTTGTCAGTTTTAGATATCATGCTGAATCTTCACAAACTCCAAAGAAAGTAGAGGTGTTGCCGTGCTTTCTTTGTAATTGTATTTTCATGCTGGGCCCAGGACAAGTCCTCCGAAATAATAACACAGAGGAATTTAAAGTTACTGACCTTTCAACCTCTCATCCTCTGATGAGGACTGGCTCATTGATTTCTAATTCCCTCCTGCTAAAGTCAGTAATCAGCTCCTTGGCCACACTGACATTAAGTAAGAGGTTGTTGTTGTGGCACCACTCAGTTAGATTTTCAATCTCCCTCCTATATGTTAATTTGTCACCACCTTTGATTCAGCCTACGACAGTGGTGTCATCAGCAAACTTGAATACGGCATCGGAGCTGTGCTTAGCCACGCAGTCATAAGTGTAAATTGAGTAGAGCAGGGGCTAAGACACAGCCTTTTGGTGCATCTGTGCTGATGGAGATTGTAGAGATGTTGTTGCTAATTTGAATTGACTGAGGTCTGCAAGTGAGGAAATCGAGGATCTAATTGCACAAGAAGGTATTGAGGCCTAGATCTTGGAGCTTATTGATTAGTTTTAAGGGGATGATGGTATTGAATGCTGAGCTGTATTTGATAAAGAGCATCCTGATGTATGCATCTTTGCTGTCCAGATGTTCCAGTGTTGAGTGGATTGAGTGTCAATGAGATGGATCTGCTGTGGACCTGTTGCTCTGGTAGGCAAATTAGAGCGAATCTTAATCACTTCTCAGGCAAGAGTTGATAAGTTTCATCAGCAACCCCTGAAAGCACTTCATCACTTTACATAAGTGCTACTAGACCACCTAACTTATTCCCAAGATGCTGCATGCAGTGTTGATCTGGAGATATATAACTGGACCTTCACTATTTCCGGGTCTAAATCAACTACCTGTCTATCTAATCAACCTTATAGGAGAACCTTGGCTGGAAATGTTGTTGTAGTTTAAGGCAGCACAGTAGTGTAGTGGTTAGCACAACACTTTACAGTACAGGTGACCTGGGTTCAATTCCCACGCTGCCTGTAGAGAATTTGTACCTTCTCCTCATGACCACATGGGTTTCCTTCAGGTGCTCTGCTTTCCTCCCACAGTCCAAAGAACTACCATTTGGTAGGCTAATTGTTTATTGTAAATTGTCCCATGATTAGGTTAGGGGTGGGGTGTGGCTCTAAGTGCTGGAAGGACCTACTCTGTCCCATATCACAATAAATAAATAAAAATAAATTTAACAACCATCTTCTCAAGGGAAATTCATACCCTTGACAGTGATATCCCAGGCTTTAAAAATGAAAGGTGAAAGCTGCAATAACATTTTGCAGAATAATTTTTATTTGTGATCTATGTTTATGGCAATTCAAATTGTAGATTACTTCATAATCTGCAGCTGGGTGGTAAACAAAACACCTACAAGATAGCAGCAGATGAGAAAGTGAAAAATAAAGTAGGCAAAAAATTAAGATAATTATCAGAGGCCCAGAGGAGGGATGAGGAGATTTCATCTACTTTATACAGTGCATGGTGAAGATTTGAGAGGGTGCTGGAAACAGCTTTGATAATACATTTGAAAAAAAAACTGGATAAATAATTGAAATAAACATATGCCAAGATAGGTAGGCAATTGGATAGCTTGTGGTGACCCAATTACTAACACACTCGAACCGGCTGACAATTAGCCAGCGTGCAGGCACAAAGGCTAGGTCCGGAACAAAGGGAGAAAGCCTGAGGGGGTTTCAGTACGTGCCTCTCGAGGCATCCGGCGGGGTAGGGAGGCTTTAAAAAGCAAGACTGTGAAGTTGGAATAAACTTTATCTTTGATTGCAGTTTACCGACTCCGTGTCGTTATTTTAGCGCTGCGTGTAGCACAGCACACCGCTACACTTGATGACCCCGACGGTCCAAACGTTTTTGGACCGGAGATGAACGACGCCGCATTTGTTAATGCGGTTTTGTTGAAACTGCCAAGCTTCTGGACGCTACAACCTCACCTATAGTTTCAGCAAGCAGAAGCCCAATTCCATGTTCGGCAGATAACCTCAGAGGACACCCGTTACTACTACGTGGTGAGCTCCCTCGACCAGGACACAGCGGCCCAGGTCGCGGAGTTTGTACAGTCTCCCCCGGCGGACGGCAAGTACACGGAATTCAAAGCCCTGCTCCTAAGGACTTTCGGGCTCCCCTGCCGCGAGCGAGCTGCCCGTTTACTGCACCTGGTTGGTTTGGGAGACAGGCCTCCATCAGCTTTAATGAATGAGATGTTGTCTCTGGCCGACGGACACACACCCTGCCTCATGTTTGAGCAGGCATTCCTGGAGTAGCTGCCCGAGGACATATGCCTGCTGCTGTCCGATGCGGATTTCAGCGACCCCCGGAAAGTGGCAGCCCAGGCGGACTTGCTGTGGAACGCCAGGAAGGTGAGTGGGGCATCCATCACACAGATCTCCCGGCCACGCTCCCAGCAGCAAACCAGTCCAGGCCCGGCCGCAGAGCCCGCTAAACCCAGAGGCCAGGGTGTGGAGCCCAACGGGCAATGGTGTTTCTACCACCAGCGGTGGGGCGCAGAAGCCCGCCGTTGTCGCCCGCCCTGCCAGTTCCCAGGAAACGCGAGAGCCAGCCGTCACTGATGGCTACGGCGGCTGGCCATCGGGATAGCCTCCTGTATGTGTGGGACAGCAGGTCGGGACACCGGTTTTTGGTTGACACCGGTGCCGAGATCAGCGTCTTACCTCCGATGAGTTACGACACCCGCAGCAGGGCGCTGGGTCCCCCCCTGCGGGCCGCGAACGGCAGCACAATAGGGACTTATGGCACCCATCCGCTGCAGCTACAGTTCGGCTCCAGCCAGTTCACGTGGGACTTCACACTGGTCGCCATAGCCCAACTGCTTCTGGGTGCGGATTTCTTGGGGGCTCACAGCCTACTGGTCGACCTGCCCAGGAAGAGACTGGTCCACGCCGAGACCTTTCAGACGTTCTCCCTGGGAGAAGCCCAGTTGCCAGCACCTCACCTCGGCTCCATCACGCTGTCCGACAACGACTTCACCAGGGTCCTGGCGGATTTCCCATCGGTTCTGGCACTGCAGTTCACGGCAGCCATGCCCCGACATGGCGTACAGCACCACATCCTGACCCAGGGACCACCCCTCCATGCCCGCGCTCGGCGGCTTCTCCCGGACAAGCTCCGACTGGCGAAGGAGGAGTTCAAGAGGATGGAGGAATTGGAGATCATCCGGCGGTCCGACAGCCCATGGGCCTCTCCCCTGCACATGGTGCCTAAAGCGACAGGGGACTGGAGACCGTGCGGCGACTACCGCAGGCTGAATGAGGCTACAACACCGGACCGCTACCCTGTGCCGCACATTCAGGACTTTGCAGCAAACCTGCACGGCGCACGGATCTTCTCCAAGGTAGACCTCAACCGCAGATACCATCAAATCCCAATGCATCCGGACGACGTCCCCAGAACGGCTCTCATCACCCCGTTCGGCCTTTTTGAGTTCCTCCACATGCCGTTCGGCCTGAAGAATGTCGCACAGACGTTCCAGCGGTTGATGGACACGGTGGGACGCAACCTGGACTTCGCATTCATCTATTTGGACGACATCCTCATAGCCAGCAGCAGTCGTCCGGATGCATCGGGATTTGACGGTATCCGCGGATGAGGTCTACCTTGGAGAAGATCCGTACACTATGCAGGTTTGCTGCAAAGTCCTGAATGTGCGGCACGGGGTAGCGGTCCGGTGTGGTAGCCTCATTCAGCCTGCGGTAGTCGCCGCACGGTCTCCAGTCCCCTGTCGCTTTGGGCACCATGTGCAGGGAGGAGGCCCATGGGCTGTTGGACCGCCGGATGATCCCTAATTCCTCCATCCTCTTGAACTCCTCCTTCGCCAGTCGGAGCTTGTCCGGGAGAAGCCGCCAAGCACGGGCGTGGAGGGGTGGTCCCTGGGTTGGGATGTGGTGCTGTACGCTGTGTTGGGGCATGGCTGCTGCGAACTGCGGTGCCAGAACCGATGGGAAATCCGCCAGGACCCTGGTGAAGTCGTTGTCGGACAGCGTGATGGAGCCGAGGTGAGGGGCTGGCAACTGGGCTGTCTGTCCCACCTCCGACAACTCTATGCCCGGCTGAGTGACTACGGTCTAGCAATCAACCTGGCCAAATGCCAGTTCGGGCTCGACACCATTGACTGCCTGGGCCACAGGATTACCACAGACGGGGCAACCCCTCTGCCCGCTAAGGTAGATGCAGTCCGCCATTTCCCCCGACCCACCACGATCAAAGGCCTTCAGGAATTCGTAGGTATGGTCAATTTCTACCACCGCTTCCTCCCTTCAGCTGCCCGGATCATGCACCCCCTGTTCGCCCTGATGTCAGGTAAGGGCAAGGACGTTACCTGGGATGAGGAGTCCGCCGCCGCTTTCATTCAAACGAAAGATGCCTTGGCGAATGCCACGATGCTAGTGCACCCCAGAATGGACGTCCCTACCGCCCTCACGGTGGACGCCTCTAATATGGCAGTCGGTGGGGTACTGGAGCAGCTCATCGTGGGCCGCTGGCAACCCCTGGCATTTTTCAGCAAACACCTGTGGCCACCCGAGCTCAAATACAGTGCCCTCGACCGGGAGCTGTTGGCGCTATACCTGGCAATCCGGCATTTCAGGTACTTCTTAGAAGGTAGGCCCTTCACCGCGTTCACGGACCACAAGCCGCTTACTTTTACATTCACGAAGGTGTCCAATCCCTGGTCGTCCCACCAGCAGCGCCATCTGTCCTACATCTCTGAATACACGACGGATGTCCGGCATGTCTCGGGTAAGGACAATGTCGTGGCGGATGCGCTCTCTCGCCCTAACATTCATGCCCTTTCCCAAGGGGTAGACTTTGAGGCGCTGGCAGAGGCACAGCTGGCAGATGAGGAGATCCCGAGTTACAGGACTGCAGTCTCCAGTTTGCAGCTCCAGGACCTCCCCGTAGGCCCAGGTGAGAGGACCCTACTCTGTGACGCCGCCACCGGCCAGCCCCGTCCCGTCGTCCCGCCACCTTGGCGACGACATGTTTTCGACTCTATTCATAACTTGGTGCACCCCTCCATTCCGCACTACCGTCTGGATGGTCTCCAGCAGGTTTGTTTGGCATGGACTCCGCAAGCAGGTCAGTGAATGGGCCAGAACGTGCATGCACTGCCAGATGGCCAAGGTGCAGTGACACACCAAGGCCCCGCCGCAGCAGTTCCACCCCACCCACCGGTGTTTCGACCACATTCATGTGGATATCGTGGGCCCCCTGCCAATGTCGCACGGAGCGCGGCACCTCCTGACTATCGTGGACCGGTTCACCAGATGGCCAGAGGCGGTCCTGCTCACCGACACCACCTCTGAATCTTGCGCCCGGGCACTGATCACCATCTGGGTGTCCCGCTTTGGTGTACCGGCCCACATTACCTCTGACAGAGGCGCCCAGTTCACCTCCAGCCTGTGGTCAGCGATGACCAGCCTGCTGGGGACTCAGCTGCACCACACCACTGCCTACCACCCACAGTCGAACGGACTGGTGGAGCGTTTCCACCGTCACCTGAAGTCGGCTCTCATGGCCTGCCTGAGAGGAGCTAACTGGGCGGACGAGCTTCCCTGGGTCCTACTCGGCATCCGCACGGCGCCCAAAGACGATCTGCATGCCTCGTCGGCCGAGTTGGTGTATGGCGCACCCCTGGTCATTCCCGGGGAGTTCATACCAGCCCCAAGGGGGCGAGAGGAAGAACCCGCAGCAGTCCTGGGCAGACTACGCGAGAGGCTCGGTGCCCTGGCCCCCATACCCACTTCGCAGCATGGGCAGCACCCGACCTGCGTACCCAAAGACCTGCAGAACTGTAAGTTTGTGTTTGTACGACGGGGCGGGCATCGGCCACCGCTGCAATGGCCCTACGAGGGGCCGTTCACGGTGCTCAGGAACAACGGGTCCACGTTCGTGCTGGACGTTGGGGGGAGAGAGGAGGTTTTCATGGTGGACCGACTCAAACCGGCCCATGTGGACTTGGCACAACCGGTCGAGTTTCCGGCACCGTGGCACAGAGGCAGACCTCCCAAACAGGGTCCGGCCCAGACTGTGGACATTGGGGGGTGTATCGCCGGTTCTGGGGGGGGGGTTATGTGGCAACCCAATTACTAGCACACTCGAACCGGCTGACAATTAGCCAGCGTGCAGGCACAAAGGCTAGGTCCGGAACAAAGGGAGAAAGCCTGAGGGGGTTTCAGTACGTGCCTCTCGAGGCATCCGGCGGGGTAGGGAGGCTTTAAAGCAAGACTGTGAAGTTGGAATAAACTTTATCTTTGATTGCAGTTTACCGACTCCGTGTTGTTATTTCAGCGCTGCGTGTAGCACACCGCTACAAGCTCTTCTATAAAGTAGAGACAGGACAATGGGCATCTTTTTACAATATCAGGACATTAAGAACAAGGTATGTTAAGTTTTTCCTTTAATTCAGACCTCAGTGTGCCACAGGGCAGCTGGATATAAAATGTTTGTGCAAATAAGGGAAGTTGATGAAAGAGTGAGCTTTGGGCTGACGACACACCAGTGGCAGAAGTAGAGACATGGCTGCAATATCCATAGTCGTGATAATGCCAATTAGCAGGCAATGGCAGACAGGATATGTCAAGTTGCAAGTATAATTCCACAGACGGCTCCTGAAGGTTACCCACTTCAGGATTTGTATTTCAAAGCACGACCCAGCTAAAACTTCCTGAGCAAACTCTTGACGGAAATCCTCACTTCCATTGGCACCTTCCAATTTCTTGGCGATAATCACAATTGTTAAGACAAATTTAAATATAGTATAATGTTACCTACCACTTCTTAAAAGCACTTCCAAAGATACATAAAAAATTTAAAATTATGTTTGGCCATATTCTTACTTTCCCAAATGTAAAAAGATCGAGCTCAAGGATTTCATGCCAGGTCTAATCTGATGCAAATTTCTTCACAATATTGTGGAATATTTTCAGTAGGTTTGTGTTCCCCCATTCAACTCAATGTAATGGAGTGTATTGAAAAAAATCTCCAGCTGGAGTCTGTGCTTGGATACCCATGAGTATGTTTAAAAATGGCTTGTCTTTGGAGATAAACCCTGACATTTTGCCATAATCAACTATTCACACATTTTCAACCTTCAGGCTTCTGACTTGTCTCACCCCTTGGTTGAAATTAATCCTTAATAGAGTGGATGTGGAGATGTGGAGGGGCTGTTTCCTATAGTGGGGGAGCCTAAGACTAGAGGATGCAGCCTCAGACTAGTGGGCTATCCTTCTAGAATGGAGACGAGGAGGAATTTCTTTAATCATAGAGTGGTGAATCTGGGGAATTTGTTGCCACAGGTAGCTGTGGAGACCACAACTGTATGTATATTTAAGGCAGAGGTTGATAAGTAGGTTCTTGATTAATCAGGGCATGAAGGGATACGGGGAAAAGGCAGAAGATTGGTTCTGAGAGGGAAAATTATCCCGCCGTGATGAAATGGTGGAACAGACTTGACAGGCCAAGTGGCCTAATTCTGCTCCTATGTCTTATTATCCCTACTCTTCACACTTCTTGCACTGTCCATCCTCCATCAGCACATCTTCCTCACACCACTTGTGTCATTCAGTCTCTCCTGATCCCCATCTTATTGCATGCCTCCGCTTTTGTTCTTTTCTAAGTCCCACCTCCCACAACCACAACTTGTAACACTTGTTTTCTTTTCAATTTTTTCCAATTTGTCCTGAAATGGTACCTTTGATTCCCTCTCCTTAGCTGCTTGTTCTGCTAAGCATTTCCTGTCTAATTTGCTTATATTTCAGATATCTGAAATTTGAGTTTTTTCAAAACTAAGAATTAGGATAACAACTGGGAATTTGTCCGCAAATGCCAGCCTTCAGCAAGGACATAGCTGTTCTTTTACCTCTGTGTCACTTTCCTACACTGACCTCATGTCCTTTGATTCCCTTAAAAGATGAATATCCATGGAATCATATTTACTTAAAAAAACATTTTGATACAAACAGCAAACTTGCTGTTCACCCAGATGTAGCTGCAGCCCTGGCACAGGCTGATGTCTTAGAGGTAGCCAATTAACTAGAGGGAGTTATGAATTTGGAAGGGGCCAGCACAGCAGGGTCAGAAAAGCACATTGCAGAGTGTTGAGGCAAATACATGAAAGCACAGTTTGAATTTCGTACATTGTAGAACCAAACAGCTTTTTCTGCCGCTTCCCTAACATTATCGTTTCCCGATGGCAGCTTTATTACAACACGTCAAACTTCTTTGCAAGGTGGCTCACACCGACAGCACATCAGAATCAGTAAGCTACCTGTTGCTGACAATACATTTATCGATACCTTCATACTGGCTCTTGAAGACAGACAACCAAGCAGAATTGGTTGGCCGCCTGTCACTGCTGATACATTTTGCAATATCTTCATATTGCTTCCTGAAGTTTCTAATACAAAGGCCCACCACAGGTAGAATAAGCAGCGGATGGACGCGAGGATAGCTCGCCACCCCTGCCGTGCATCTCTGCGCGCTACAGCCCTGTCTTTTGTTCCCCAGGACAGGGGGCTTCCACTATCCCAGCACCTGCAACTGAACACCTTGCACAATATCTGGCTTACCATGACTTAGTGAGCACAAGGCTTTACCAGCACTCACCATGACACAGTCACGCATCCAGGTCTGGCACCTCAAGCCCTCTAGATCTCTACATCCTCACAGACAATGGTGGGGAGGAAGAAGGAAATCCTCCTATCAAGGCTGCTGTTAACTCCCAATGCATCAAGGTTGTGGTCTAGATTAGTAGCTGGCCTTGTTCAAAGATTTGTCTTATTAGGGTGTACCCTCAAGGCTAGCGTGAAAGAGCTGTCATATTCGATGACCAAAGTAACTGCTCATTGGCCAGGTCAGACTTCTATGTTAAAAGCCACCTATCTTCATACTCGCTCAGAACCTGCACTGGTATGACTGAGACACCTGGCAGGAAGGCAGAAGGCTTCCAGGTTGAATCACTTGATAGTAAGGTCAGTCTTTCTCTCCCATCACTAATCGAGTGCAATGAGGCACTCAATAATCATTCTGAAATACCAGCGCCAAATGCAGCTCTTCACCATCCACACCTGAGAAGGGGGGCTGCACACACTCGACCCCAGTGCAGAGATCCTCATTTGCTCAGGAGGAACATTGTAAGGCTGCATAATAGCCTTCCTTCGACTCTTACCCCCTGCTACAGCTTCCTGCGGCTGAAGGAGAAAGTCTATCACAGCCAGAAGTGATGTGACAGTCCATCCAAGCTTAGCAGGGTAACAGAGGGGGTACTTGGCCAAACTGTGTTCAACCGGGCAAAGTCTGACAATAAACCCACCCCATCCATCGAAAACACAATCTTCCTGAAAACAATGGACAGGGATATCTACAAGTATAAGACAAATAGTTGGGTTGCTCCTCTCTTCTTTAGAGCTCCCTAGCAGTGTAGGGTGTGATAGGTAGGTGGGGGAGTTGGGAGAGTGGAATGACATCAGAAGCAGGGAGCCAATAGGTGTTCCACCTTCCCCTCCTATCAGATTCAAGCATCTTCATCTTTTTGCCATTTCCACCAATCACCGGGTTTTAAAAATGCAAGAACTAGAATCATTGCTTTTAACAAATACAAGCAATTGTGACTTTAGAACGAGCCCAATGTACTCAAATTGAAACAATAGAAGAACATCGCTGACTGCACTGGCAGGAAGTTTCCAATAAAACACTGGCCTCCCTGCAGTGTGATTGCCAAATACATCTGAAAGGACCTTTGTTCTGCAGGCTAAGTACATTAAAAGTTGGCACGAAGGTGCCTACATTTATTTTAAGAGGATCTTAACACAGACCAAGATGTGTTGAACCTGTCTTCAGAGGAAACTGCATATAGTTCCATATCATTGCACTCCCACTCAGTCCTGTGATTGAAATTACAATGGCCCAGGGCCACCAGAAACAACAACAGCTGGACTATCGTGTCCATTTCTGGGTACCATGCTTTCGTAAAGACGTGAGGCTTTTGGAGAGGCTGCAGCAGTGAAGCCAATAAGGAATTTTCTTTGCTCACAGTGAATGGTTTGGGTCTAGAATGCACAACCAGGTGGAAGCAATTTCAATTGCAATATTTGAAGGAGAGCTGGGTAAGTATTTGACAGAGAATAATTTATTGGGAGGATCACAGGAGTGATTGAATTGACTAACTGAATTGAATTGAATTGACCTTATTACTTACATCCTTCATATACATGAGCAGTTAAAATCTTTAAGTTACGTCTCCATCTAAATATGTAATGTGCAATTTATAGTAATTTATAACAGATATTATGTACAACAGGATAGTCAATATAACATATTAATACAGTTGCATCAGCATGAATTAATCAGTCTGATGGCCTGGTGTAAGAAGTTGTCCCGGAGCCTGTTGGTCCTGGCTGTAATGCTGCCGTACCGTTTCCCAGATGGTAGCAGCTGGAACAGTTCGCAATTGGGGTGACTCGGGTCCCCAATGATCATTTGGGCCCTTTTTACACAACTATCTTTGTAAATGTCCTGAATAATGGGAAATTCACATCTACAGATGTGCTGGGCTGTCCGCATCACTCTCTGCAGAGTCCTGCGATTGAGGGAAGTACAGTTCCCATACCAGGCAGTGGTGCAGCCAGTCAGGATGCTCTCAATTATGCCCCTGTAGAAAGTCCTTAGGATTTGGGTGGACATACCAAACTTCTTCACCGTCTGAGGTGAAAGAGGCGCTGTTGAGCTTTCTTCACCTCAGAGTCGGTTTGTACAGATCACGTGAGGTCCTCGGTGATGTTTATGCTGAGGAACTTAAAGTTGTTCACCTTCTCAACCCCAGATCCACTGATATCTATAGGGGTTAGCCTGTCTTCATTCCTCCTATAGTCCATAACCAGCTCCTTTGTTTTTGCGACATTGAGGAAGAGGTTGTTTTCTTGACACCACTGCATCAGGGTGATGAGTTCCTCTCCGTAGGTTGCCTCATTATTATTTGAAATTAGGCCAATCTGTGTAGTATTGTCAGCAAATTTAATTAGCATATTGGAGCTGTGGGTGGCAACACAGTCATGGGTATACAGAGAGTAAAGGAGGGTGCTTAGGACACAGCCCTAAGGGGCACCTGTGTTGAGGGTCAGAAGAGCAGAGATGAGGGAGCCCACTCTTACCACCTGCCGGCAATCTGACAAGAGGTCCAGGATCCAGCTATGCAAGGCAGAGTGAAGGCTGAGATCTCTGAGCTTCTTGTCAAGCCTGGAGAGAATTATGGTGCTGAATGCTGAACTGTAGTCCAAGAACAGCATTCTCACATAAGCATCCCTTTTCTCCAGATGGGGGATGTAGAGTTGTGGCTATTGCATCATCTGTCGATCGGTTGTGTCTGTAGGTGAATTGTAGGGGGTCCGGAATATTTCGTTTTCTGGCAAGTTGTAACACAATCTTCAGTGATTGACCTTATGAGAAGCAGCTGAAGATGCTTCTACTTAAGGCACTGTCCTGAGAGATTCATGCATCATGCCCTGGACTGGTATGATTTTCCTCAGACAAGCACAAAATCCTGCAGTGTTTGTGGCAGCAAGCTGCAGATGTAGTCCTTGACCAGCCTTTCGAAGCATTTGCTTATCGAGGTGAGTGTGACAGGACACCAGTCGTTTAGACATATTACCCTGGTCTTTTTAGGTACAGGGACTATGGTGGATGTTTTAAAGCAAGAGGGCACTCTACACTGGGGAGGGAGAGATTAGAAATGTCTGGAAACACACCTGTCAGTTTTGCCACACACATCCAGAGTACCCACCCTGGGATGCTGTTGGGCCCTGTGGCCTTGCGACTGTCCACTGGTTGGAAACACCTGCGTACTTCGGCCTCAGAGATGACCAAGCTGCCGGTCACATCTCGGGGCTCAGTATTGGTGACACCGAATCAAGCATAAAAAAGATTCTGCCTGTCTAGGAGAGAGGCATCGATGCTGCTCTCACAGAAAGCTGATCTGGGCTCTCTGGACCAAATGATCATCCATGTAGCAACCTCTTTGTATTTCTGTAATGAGAAACACTTTTAGCCAACAAATTGTTTCTTCTCTGTGGGTGTCTGGATGAATAAATATCAAATGCAGCACGTTCACCGGCATATATCATGAAATCTGTTAATTTTGTGGCAGCAGTATAATGCATTATACAATAATTGAGGAAAAGAAACTGAATTACAGTAAGTGTGTATGTAATAAATAGTTAAATTAAGTAAGTAGCGCAGAGACAGAAATAAAAAAAATAGTCAGGTGTTGTTCATGGGTTCGATGTACATTCAGAAGTTGGGTGCCAGAGGGGAAGAAGCTGTTAGTGAATCACTGAGTGTGTGCCTTCAGGCTTCTGTACCTCCTTCCTGATGGTAACAATGAGAAGAGGACATGTCCTGGGTGGTGGGGGTCCTTAATGGTGAACACTGGCTTTTTTGAGGCATGGCTCCTTGAAGATGTCTTAGATGCTGCGAAGGCTAATGCCCATGATTGAGCTGGTTAATTTTACAGCTCTTTGCAGTTTACTTTTCAGTAGCCCCTACATACCAGATAGTGATGCAGCCAGTTAGAGTGCTGTCCATGGTACAACTGAAGAAGTTTTTGAGTGCTTTAGGTGACATGCCAAATCTCTTCAAACTCCTAATGAAATATAGCCACTGTCTTGCCTTGTTTATAGTCACATCAATATGTTGGAACCAGGTTAGGTGTTCAGAGAACTCAATGCTCAGGAACTTGAAATTACTCACCCTCTCCACTCCTAATCCCTCTATGAGGACCGGTGTGTGATCCTTCATCGTACTCTTTTCAAAGACCACAATCAGCTCTTTGGTCTTACTGATGTTGAGTGCCAAGTTGTTGCTGTGACACAACTCAATTATCTGGTATGTTGCCCTATCGTCACCATTTCAAATTCTGCCAACAATGGTCGTATCATCGGCAAATTTATAGATGGAATTTGGCTGTGCCCAGCCACACAGTCATGGGTGTAGAGGGAGTGGAGCTGTGGGCTAAGAACACATCCCTGAGGTGCACCAGTGTTGATTGACAGCGATGTGGAGATGTTATTTCCAATCTACACAGATTGTGGCCTTCCATTTAGGAAGTCGAGGACCCATTTCCAGAGAGAGGTACAGAGGCCCAGGTTCTGTGGCTTTTTGATCAGGACTGTAGGAATGATGATGTTAAACACTGAGCTGTAGTCAATAAACAGCATCCTGACATGGGTATTTATTATACAGTTAATGCAGGAATATGCAGGACTATTCCTGCATATACTGTATAATAACTTACTATGCCATTTCCAAATATAGCTGTTAAGTTTTCCCTCACTGCTGAAGCTTTTTATCTTCCTTGGTGATTACTGTTGCATGCTTGGGGGATGTCATTAGAGAAACCTAAGTGAGTACCTTCAGTGCATTTTGTAGTACATACACTGCAGCCACTGCATGCTGCTAGTGGAGTGAATGAGTGTATTGAGGGCTTCTTAGTCAGAATGAGAATCAGAGTCAGGGTTACTATCACTGGAATAGGTCATCAAATTTGTTGTTTTTTCCGCAGCAGTACATTGCAATACATAATAATAAAACAACTATAAGTTACAATAAGAAGAACAAAGAAAGAGGAATAACTAGTGAGGTAGTGTTCATGGATATGTTGTCCATTCAGAAATCTGATGGTTGAGGGGAAAAAGCTGTTCCTGAAATGTTGTGTGTATCTTCATGCTCCTGTACCTCCTCCTCAAATGTAGCCATAAGAAGAAGGCATGCCCCAGGAGATGTGGGTTCTGAATAATGGATGCAGCCTTTTTGAGGCATCACTATTTAAAGATATCCTCGATGCTGGGGAGGCTTGTGCCCACAATGGAGCTGGCTGAGTTTACAACTTTCTGCAGCTGTTTCTGATCCTAGGCAGTGGCCCCTCCATCGCCGGTGGTGATGTCATCTGCAGAAATTTGCAAGTGTCTTTGGTGTTGTACCAGGTCTCCTCAAACTCCTCAGACGGTCGTGCCTTCTTTGTGATTGCATCGATATGTAGATATTCAGAGATGTAGACACCCAGGAACTTGAAGCTGCTCAGCCTTTCCACTGTTGATCCATTGATGAGGACTGGTGTGTGTTTCATTGACTTCCCCTTGCTGAAATCCACAATGGTTTCCTTGGCCTTACCGATGATGAGTACAAGGTGTTGCTGTGACACCACGCAAACAGTTGATCTACCTCACTCCTACATGCCTTCTTGTCATCTGAACTTCTGCCACATTTATAGATGCCATTTTAGTTGTGCTTAACCATATAGTTGTTGGTTTAGGAAGAGTAGAGCAGAGGACTAAGCACGCATTCTTGAGGTGCGCCAGTGTTGATTGTCAGTGATGAGCAGATGTCATTTCTGACAGTGGTCTTTTTGTGAGGAATTCAAGGAACTGAACCTGTTGCAGAAGGTGGTACAGAGGCCCAGGTTTTCAGTTCAGTTCAGTTTCAGTTTATTGTCATTTAGAAACCACAAACATAATGCAGTTAAAAAATGAGACAACATTCTGCAGAATTATATCACACAAGCACATGACAAAACGGACCACACCAGAAATTCCACATAACGTTTGGCAATCCACAAATCCAGAGTCCGGAGAGGCTGCTGCGTATTAATATCGCGCTACCGTCTAGTGGGTTCCCCAGAAAGGAGCTCCAAATCCACCAGACAAAAACAAGACACACCAAGACCCAGACACACTAAGTCAAGCGACCAACTCTACCACCCAACAAACCAAAAACTAAAGCTACAAGGCCTACACAAAACCACATAGTTACATACAGTTATAGTTAACATATAGTTACAACAGTGCAGACAATACCATAATTGATAAAAAAACAGACCATGGGCACAGTAAAAATAGTCCAAAGATGTTAAAAGACTATAAGTTCAAAAGAAACCACCACACAGTTTCCACAAGTCCTCAGGGTCCCGATAGACTCGTCATCCCACGCAGGCGGCAGAAGGGAATACCCCCGAATATGGACTTCCACGGCGTCAGAATCAGCCTCGCAGATGCAGCACGCAGTGAAGGTGCCCCGACCGCAGTGGACTCCGAGTCCATTGAACCTCCGAGCCTTCGAACATCCCCTCCAGCACAGCCTCTCTGAGCACCATCCTCTGCCGAGCGCACTACGATGCTCCCACCAATAGTCACCAACAACGCAACCCCGAGGACTGGGGGCCTGTTCTTCTCAGCAGAGACCCGGACCTCACAACAGCAGCAGCAACAAAGAAGGTTTTCCTGGAGATTTCCAGATGTTCCTCCGTGCTCTCACATCTGTTTTTCATCAGATTAGGATTGTGCACAGCACCCCACTTAACAAATAACAGATAATCAGCTCCGGAATGGCCGCTGCAAACTGCATCGCGCCGCTATCTTGGTCACGTGTCACATTTTGAAGCTTATTAATTAGAACTTGTTAATGATTGCATTTAACACTGGGCTGTAGTCAATAAACAGAGCAGCCTTATGTACATAGGTATTATATTGTCCAGGTGATCCAATGGAGAGCAAATGAGATTGCATCCACTGTAGACTTATTGTGCAATAGGCAGGTTGCAGTGAGTCCAAGTCCTTACTTAGGCAGGAGTTGATTCAGACCATGAGCAACCACTCAAAACACTTCATCACAGTTAGATGTCAGTGCAACCCAGCGATAGTTATTGAGACACTTCACTCTGCTCTTCGTGGGCACTGGTGTGATTGTTGCCCTTTTGCAGCAGGTGGGAGCCTCTGACTGCAACAGTGAGAGACTGAAGATGTCCTTGACCCCACCAGATGGTTGGCACAGGTTTTCAGAGCCCTACCAGGTACTCCATCAGGGCCTTACTCCTTGGAAGGGTTCACTCTCTAGAAAGACGTTCTGATATCGGCCTCTGAGACAGATATCACAGGGTCACCAGATACTGCAGGGATTTGCACAGCTGTAGTTTTATTCTCCATTTCATAGCACACATAAAAAGTATTGTGCTCATCTGGGAGTGAGGCATCACAGCCAGTCATGTTGCTGGATTTTGCTTTGGAGGAAGTAATGATCTACAAACCCTGCCAGAGCTGACATGCATCCAATTCCATCTCTACCCTCAATTGGAATTGTTTTATCACTCTTAAAATAGCCTTCTGTAGGTCATGCCTGGACTTCCTGTATAGTTCTGAATATTTTGTTTTTGAATGCCACAGATCTAGCCCTCAGTAGACGATGAATCTTTGGTTCATCCGTGTCATTTGGTTTGGGTATTTCCTGTTTGCTCTTGAAAGCAAACACTCATCTACACAGATCTTGATAAAGTCGGTGACAATTGTGGCATATTCATTCAGATTCAAAGATGAATCCCTGAATATTTTCCAGTCCACTGACTCAAATCAAAGCAACACACACAAGTTGCTGGAGGATCTATGGAAAAGAGTGTAGTTGATATTTTGGGCCGAGAACCTTCGGCAGGACTGGAGAAAAAAAAAGCTGAGGAGTCGATTTAAAAGGTGGGGGAACGGGAGAGAGAAATACAAAGGATAGACGAAACCTGAAGGGGGAGGGGTGAAGTAAAGTGATACAGGGCTGGAGAAGGGGGAGTCTGATAGAAGAGGACACAAGCCATGGAAGAAAGAACCGTGGGTGGGGAAGGAGCACTAGAGACAGGCAATGGGTGGGTGAGAGAGGGAAAAGTTGATTGATGTAGATTGAGAAACCGCTTTGCAGAGCACCTACTCTCCATCTGCCAGAAAAAGCGAGACCTCACAGTGACCACCCATTTTAATTCCGCTTCCCATTCCCATTCTGATATGTCTATCATATGTCTCTCATGTTACCTCCAGCCCTGTATCACTTTACTTCATCCCTCCCCCTTCAGGTTTCACCTATCCCTTGTATTTCTCTCTCCTCGTCCCCCACCTGTTAAATCGACCCCTCAGTTTTTTTCTCCAGTCCTGCTGAAGGTTCTCGACACTGTTGTAATGTGGCCACACTCAGGTTGGAGGAACAACATCTTATATTCCGTCTGGGTTACCTTCAACCTGATGGCATGAACATAGATTTCTCGAACTTTCAGTAATGCTCCCCACCCTCTTTCACCATTCCCCATCCCTTTTTCCCCCTCTCGTGTTATCTCCTTGCCCATGGATGGTGAGTTCCAGCATCTGCTTATTTTCTCTTGTTTATCAAATCAAACTAGTCCTGTAAGTGCTCCTCTGCCTCCCTCAACCTTCTTGTTCCTCACCACTGGTGCTGTGGTCTTTAGTTTCTGCCTATACACAGGGAGTAACAGTACAGCCAGGTGATTGGACCTTCTAAACTATTGGCATCGGATGGCATTCCTGATGGTGGTATAACAGTGGTCAAGTGTATCGGTTCCTCTGGTTCCACAGGTGGTACGTTGGAGGTAGGTGGCCGGGGACTTCTTCAATCTGATCTAGTTGAAATCCTCTACAAAGACAGGGAAAACACTAGTGTGTGCTGTTTTGTGCCTGCTGTTTATGGTACTCAGTTCCTCCAGTGCCTGCCTGACATTGGCCTGAGGTGGAATGTACACCACCAGCTGGATGATGGTGGAAAACTCCCTTGGTAGATAGAAAGGACAACATTTGACCATCAGATCTTCCAGGTCAGGACTGAGATTTGGTTTGCGCTGGGCTCCTTAAGTGTTATTGGAACTGCATTCAAAGCCAGGAACAATATATCTGTATAGAATCTGTGTCAATTCACCAGATGAACACAAGAACTGAACAGGCTAAGATATGATGTTGATTGGCTTCCTGACAATTTTAATCCTCAAGTTTTTGACTTCTGGCACTCCTTTACATGTTCCAACCCTGACTCCCACGCAGAGACAATATCTCTTACAGATGGGAGCACATAATATGTCAGTGAGCCACTGCAATTGGAAAAGAGGAGTGGAGGATGTCAGCAAGTCCTTGATTTCAGGTGACTGATGCTCAGCCTTGAGTGGAGCAAGTAGATTTGTTCAGCCCCTTACCTCTTCCACCTAACACTTCCCAGCTTCTTGATCACCCTACGCCACATGCCCACCTTCTTCCTCATCTAGTTCCACCTATCACCTGCTAGCTTATACTCCTTCCCCTCCACCCACCACCTTATTCTGGCTTCTGCCCCATTCCCTCCCAGTCCCAATGAAGTCTCAGCCTGAAATATTGACTGTTTTCTCCTCTTCCATAGATGCTGCTCGGCTTACTGAGCTCCTCCAGCATTATTTTGGATGTTGCTGAAGAGTAGGTGAGAATTTGTTTCTCCTAAGGGGTGATAAGCTTTAGGGGCAGGATGCAAAACTGAGGTGGACCTAAATCACATTTTTCACCCCACTGTGAGCAATTACAGTCAGCACAGAAAATGCAGTTGAATCCTTATTAAACAGGCAGATTGATGTCAATTTTAATCTGACATTGTGTTCAGATTTTGTCATGCCTCAGTCTAATCACCTGGGCGTGCCAGAGTCCTCCAGGTTCTGACGGGCCTTTTCCCCAATTACTAGTTAATTATTTTCACCTGTGTCTCGTTTTAGTTATCAACGCACTTGTATTTTGTTTTATTTGCCTATTTTCATTCCTTTGCTTTGTAATTGCTCAGTTTACCTACCCTGTTTGCAGTGAATATTGAATTTTAGCCAGTGTTCTCTACTAATCAAGTGAAGATTCCTTGTTCAGTTTCATCTTAATCACTGGTCTCTTTTGTACTTGGATCCATATGGTCTAAGTCTCCTTGGTATTTCACTAGTTAAAGATAGAGAAGTTCATCATAATGATGCTGATTCAAATCACAAACAAGAGGCAATCTGCAGATGCTGGAAATCTGTGCAACACACGCAAAATACTCAAGGAACTCAGCAGACCAGGCAGTATCTATGGAAAAAAGTACAGCTGACATTTCGGACTGAAACCTGAAGCTGTCTGGCCTGCTGAGTTCCTTCAGCATTTTGTGTGTGATGCTGGTTCATACCCAGCTTGGCAACCAGTCCTGTTACAGATTGTTGTTCAAACCCATGTACGGAAATTAACCACAAGAGTTAAGACCACTGCAGGCATCAAAACAACATCTTGTCGTTTATTCCAGTTTCATATGCTCTGTTTCCACACTGAGTTAAAATATTAAAGTGAACATCACAATTTTGTCTACAGTATATTGGAGAATGAATTGTTGGTTGCTTTGAAATCCAGATATTGCTATATTGATTCAGGTTAACACTAGCATAGTTAACCTGGCGTGGACATTTAAAACACACACTTTTCATGGATGCCACTCACCTTGTCTTTAAAGACTATTAAAATAACTCTATGTAAAGAAGCCTCAGCCTGCTAGGTTGTCAGTCAGAAAGTGTTCCATTCTGTAAATGGTTGTGCCCTTCTCTCAAGCTTCTCCAAATTAAATGTCAATCAACATCACCACTTCAGATATATGTGGCCCAGTGACTTTAAGGTACATGTTTAGGGTGCCCTGATAGGAAAACTAAGTACATTGAATTTTTAAACAGCAAGATATATCAAAATTACAAGTCATGTTTGAGATTGGATTTTTATAAATAATGACTCCCATGTTTTAACTAATTAATTCTGAAAGCCATCAGTATATAGACCAAAATCCTATTTTTGGGTTGAGGTAATTCTAGCGGGCAACCATTTGTACAATGCCGAGAACTTGTGCTGACAAGGTTCTTGGATGATCTTGTGTGGTTTTTTAAAATGTAATTCTTTAATTTAGTTGCTGCAAAATACTGTGGAGTTCAAGAAAAGCTCTCTGGATTGCATATTATTTTTTTATTGCAAGCCATACAAAATATCCATAAGTAATTAAAAGCCCATGTACATTTACAAATTTCATTTTATCCCATGATAGTTTATGTTTATGGTGGGAACTGCAGATGCAAATGTTTTATGTTGTTTTCATAACTTCCTCTGTTAAAGTTGATGCAACATTACTCTAATGGCTTTGTGGGAACAGCTCCCATTTTCAACATGCATCCCAAAATTCTGAATGTTCTTTCATAATCAAGGATAAAATGTTTGACTTTAAAATGGGACAGAATTATTACAGTATAACATGATTTGTTGTTGCCTGTTCAACAGCACTGCTTCATCTAGGCTTGATGTAAACTGCTTTATGAGAGCACTCAAATAAAAATTAAATGCAGGGATATCAATTGAAATACAAAGTCAAACCTCTTTGGGGGAGTCAATTTTGAAGATGGAATGGCTATCAAATTGAGTAAAAATTTGCATTTTGCATGAAGTGAAGCCATATTATTTAAAAATAGTAAAATTACAGATAAGGTATTAATGGTCTAACTGTAGGACCATTGTTCAATTTCTTTTGAGCTTCAACTGTAGGGATTTGAGAAGAAGAGAAGATCAGCTATGTTTCTGACCTCCCCTTTAAAAAATGAGAGTGCAAGGTGTAGGTTCAAGGAATCCATTAGGCCTGGAATGATCCTAATCTTTTGCGATTGAATAGAACATATGAATATAGAGCATTTAACAGTACTTCATAGGAACAGGCTATGTCTGTGCTGACTAATTAGTACTTTCAGCTTCCGTGTACATGTCCTATATCCCTCTATTGTCTGATTGTTCAAATCTCTCTAAATGCCTCTATATTAAAAAAAATACTTCTCTCATAAATCTTCTTCAAACTTTTCCCCTTTCACCTTAATCCTAAACACAATGTATTTAACACTTCTATCTTGCAAGAAAGATTCTGTATCAACCCTATGCCTCTTGAAATTTTATTTACTTCTACCAGGTTTCCAGTAATCTAAAGAAAATAATCAAAAGCTGTTCAATATCTCCTTATATCTAATGCACTCTAGTCCGGGTAATATCTAATAAGCCAGGCCTGCACCCTTTCCAAAAGGCTGCACATCCTCTCCACGTGTGGTGACCAGAACTGCACACAATTTTCATGTCATCTTCAAAATTAATAATCATACCACCAATACTTTCACCCCAATAATCAATACATTACAAGCATTAGAGGTCTCAGCACGGATCGTGGCGGAACATCACTGCTCACAGCTCTCCAGGCAGCATAATTATCTTCTACCATCACCGTCCATCTTCTATGACCAAACAAAAATTAGATCCAATTAACAAACTCACCATGGATCCCATGTGACTATATCTTTATGCAACTGCGTAAAATAAAAACGTGCCCTATAGATCGCCTTTAAATTTTCCCCCTTTCATCTTAAACCTATGCACTCTTGTATTGAGCACTTCCAATACTACTCATGAGGACCCTTGTTAAATGTTTTATTAAAGCCCAAGTAAGCAACATCCATTCTCCTACCCTTATCAATCATCCTTGTTCTTTTCTCACAAAAAGCAATTAAATTTGGGAGACAGAATTCCTGGAAATGAAGAGCAACAACTTAACACCCTTGCACATAGCCCAATATTGAACATCTTGGCAAAGGCTGTGAAGAGTAGAATTTCAAAATTCTAAATAAATTTATTATCAAGGTACACATATGTCACCATATGCAATGATAAGATTCATCTTCTTATGGGCATACCCAATAAATCCAACAACCCATTGTAGAATCAATGAAAGATTACACCAACAGGGCAGTCAACCAATACAAAAAGAAAGAAAAAATAAGTAATAATAAGTAAGCAATAAATTTGAGAACATGAGATGAAAACTCCCTGAAAGTGATCCCATAAGTTATGGCAACAGTTCAGTAATGGACAAGTGAAGTTGAGTGAAGTTATTCCCTCTGGTTCAGAAGCCTGATGATTGAGGGGTAATAGCTGTTCCTGGACCTGGTGGTGTAAGGTCTGAAGTCCCTGTATCTTCTTCCTGAAGGCAGCAGCAGGAAGAGAGCATGGCCTGGATGGTGAGCTCCACCATGATGGAAGCTGCTCTCATGTGACAACAGTCCATGTAAATGTGCTCAGTGGCGGGGAGGGCTTTATCTGTGATGGTCTGGGCTGCATCCACTACATTTGTAGGATTTTCCATTCAAGGCCATTGCGGTGTCCATTCCTGACCTTGATGCAATCAGTCAATATATTCTCCACCACCAGTCTACAGGACCATGCATGTTCCAACCCTACCTAGACGGAGGTATGCTAGGACAGGAAAGAAAGGGTCTCTGGTTCAGGAGCAAGCCATGAAGCCTGTTCAGTAGGTGCCTAGACTTTTGGAGCCCGTACAGCCAAGCCTAAGGGAACCAGTCGCCATGTTGTGTCGAAGAAAAAGGCTCCAGAATGTAAATCATTGGAGCCTAGTTCCAGGAGGATTTGTAGCGCCTCGTTGCTGTCATCTGAGGATACGGATAGACTCTGATTTAGTCATGTCTCTGGAATGGAGAAGAACTCTGATTTGGACTCCACTTCAACAAAAGACTCTAGTGAACCTATGAAGGAGATGCTGAGCTCTGCTTAATTACCCCCTGCCTCAGGAGCCGTCCTCAGAATGATGTTCCGGGGTAGGTTGCAACACTCAAGCCAGTCAAAATCCCCTCCATCTAGAAGGTTTTGGAAATAGTCTTCAGCAAGGGAAAATCCTTGACTATTCCACGGCACTGATGCCATGACAGTGCAATAGATCACCTGCCAGGTGTTTGTTCTCAATGGGGTCAATTATATGCAGCCCCAGGCCCAGAAGGAAGTGCTATGGAGGAGTACACAAAAGAAATTCCAGCATTGGGATTCATTCAGCCCTCTACCTCATCAGCTGGTGCAGGTTTCTTCTTCATACAGGTCAAGAATGGAAGCTTACGGCCATGCATTGATTGCAGAGGGCTGAATCACACTGACAGGGCACTATGGGTACCTGGGGTCATGACCTTCAGCCTTGCTATACCGCCAGCAGTTTTCCAGGTCTTTATAAGTGACATGCTCTGGGATACTCTCCATAAGAACGCCTTCGTGTTCTTGGATGGCATCCTAATTTTCTCGAAGACCATGGAGGAGCATGTCACTCGTATCAGGAAGAGAAGATGGTCAGCATCCCTGATGGTGTAGCTGTCATTTTGAAGAAAGGCATTGAGAAGTGCACACTGGAGTGGAAACCAATCAATAGTAAGTTGATGAGAGTCAGGCTGAAAGGGAAGCAGGTGAACATGACTGTCTTCCAATGCTATGTTCCAACTGATGATAGTGACATTGAAGGAAAGGACGTCCTTTTCAAACAGCTGCTATTGGAGTTAGAGTTGACATAACTCTCGACATAATCATCATCATCATGAGAGATCTAAATACTAAAGCAGAAAATAGCAACTCACACCTCACCAGGGCCATGGGCATGTATGGATGTGGAACGATGAATAACAGTGGTGAAAGACTGGTGGAATTCAGTGCCATGAACTATCTGGTCATTGGAGGGACTCTCTTTCCACACAGTGAAATCCACAGACATGGTGCTCACCCAAAGGACATGATTTAATGATTAATAGTATGTGGAGATGGTTCTTGTGGGATATAAAGGTAAAGAAAGGAGGAAATACAAGACACGAACACAACCTTGTTCTGGCAGTGATGAAACTCATGCCAAGAAGCACTGAAACTGGAACACTAGAAAAAAGATGCTTTGATGTTGAAAAGCTTAAAGACACCTGTATGAGATCTGCCTTCACCGTTCAGCTTAAGTATAAATTCCATGCCTTGCAAGCCCTTGATGAAAATGTGTCAATAGGCAGGTTCAACATAATGTGGAAATCAATTTCCTCAGTCTTCAAGGACAGCAGAGAGGCTTGTCTAGGATATAGAGCTGGAGACAAGAACAAAGAATGAAAACAGCAGGAAACATGGACAGTCTTAGAAGAAAGACTGAAAATTCAGAAGTGTCAGATGCAAAGTCATCATGAATTAAGGTGAAACTTCAGCTAGCATACACTGAAGCTAACAAGAAAGTGAAGAGACTTGTAAGAAAGGATAAGACCACTCTACATGGAAGACCTTGCAGAGGAGGCTAATGCAGCAGCCAATCCAGGCGATCAGGGAAATATTTACAATATTTCAAAATTGGTATCTGAAAGCTCCAGTCTAGATCCAGTGGTCCAGTGAGATAAGAACAGTCTTCTTTTGACAACTGGAAAAGAACAAGAAGCATGGTGGATAGGGAATTGCAGAGAATTACTGAATAGACCCCCACCAAATGAAGAACCTGACACACAAGAGGTAGCAGAGAACAGATCCACCCAAGAAAGAAGAGATTGTTGCTGCAATTAAATCATTAAAGAACATCAAAACTCCAGGACATGACAGTTTGAATGCCAAGATGTTTAAAGTCAGACAAAAGTTGCAGCAGCCATCCTGAAACTACTCTTTACTACCATTTGGAACAGGGACAAATAGCCAAGGGTTGGATGTAGGGAGTTATTGTCAGGTTCCCCAAGAAAGGAGGCAACAACTGGCATGACATCCCACTTTTGTCAGTGCCCAACAAAACTCTCACCAAAGTCACTGTCCATCGGATTACATATGTTGTCGATGTGTGCCTGAGGAAAGAGAAAACGGGCTTCAGGAAGAACAGAGGCTGTGGTGACCAGATCTTCACACTGCATAACAGCATAGAACAGTGCACAGAGCAGCAAAGACAGATGTAAGTGAAACTCGTGGATTTTGAAAAGGCTTTTGATAGCATCTGCAGGGAGACCCTCTGGGCGAATTTTAAGATCATACAGAATTCATTCCAAAATTGTCCAGCTTTTCCAGAGTTTCTATGCTAACTTTACTTGCACAGTTGGGGACTGCAATTTGAGTTTTGATTTCAGGTCAGGAGTCAAGCAGGCTGTTTAATGTTGGTGATATTATTTCATCTGGTGATTGACTTGGCTATGAGGCAAACAACGAAAGATAAGCAGAGAGGCATTAGGTGGACTCTATTCTCTACTTTAGAAGACATTGACTTTGTGTATGACCTCACATTACTATCACGTACACACCTGCACAGTCAGTACCTGTGGACGGGTTGGACTCCGAGCCAGCCAGAGAAAGACTGAGACCATGACTCTCAACGCAGAGACTCATCCTCCCATCATGGCATATGATATTGACTTACCCAGCACTGACAGATGCACATACCTGGGCAGCATCATTGGTGAGACCAAGGACAACATCCAATGCAGACTCAGCAAAGCTAGAAATGTGTTCAGATAAATGAACACAATATGGGAATCAACCAAATATGGCATCCACACCAAGGTGAAGCTGTACCAGAGCTGTGTTCTGTCCACACTCTTGTACGGGTCAGAATGCCGGCACACAGCAGTGAGCGACCTTGCCAAACTGTTGTCATTCCACACCATGAGCCTCCGGAAGATCCTCTGTATTTTCTGGCCAAGCAAGATCATCATCCATGCCCTACTGCTTCAGTGTCACCAAGAGAACATGGCCACAACATTCATGAGGAAACGTTGGAGATAGATTAGGCACGTGCTGAGAAAAGAAGCCAACTCCATCATCAGAGGAAACACAGATGACCAAAGATAATGGCGCTGTACTGTAGAGGCAGATATGAGATCCCTGAACCACACCTGGGGTGCAATAGAGAAGATAGCTAAAGACAGATGGAGATTGAAGACCTTCATTGCTGCCCTAAATGCCAGGGGTGTAACAGGCAGTAACTAATCTTCTGGTCAAGGTGGTACCAGCAAACATTTTCTCAAGTAACATTTTCCAGATAGTCAATTATTTCACATTTTCTATGTATTTTACCTATTCTTTTTATCTTAATTGAGTTTCAGAAACTGTTAGAAGCTGTGAATTATAGCTTCGCACTCAATCAAGTGACCTAGTGCTCAGCTGTTCCCAATAAAATTCCAGGAGAGGACCACGAGCATGAGATGTCCCGAGCAGTAGACTAGCGATGGAGAGCGGGGCCATAATCAACTCTATTTCTCGTTGACTGGAGCATTGAGGAAGAGTGAAACATTGAGGCGAATGTGGAGGAGGCTGAGTCAGTGGTCACTCTTAATGGGTCAGGCAGGAGGTCACTCCCACGGAAGGTAGTGCCGGGCCAGAGATTGCTTCCCATGGTAGGCTGTGTTGTGCTGGAGGTCGTACCCCACGGGAGGCTGGAGGTTGAGAGGCCGGTTCTCAATGGATGAAGGCCTTATGGAAGGGCTGAGCTCGAGTTGTTGCTCTTCTCGATGCTTTCAGAGGATTTTTTAAAATTCAGAGTCATATGTGATTATCAGTGTGGACTGCAGTTTATACTGGAGCCCTTCAGTTTTCCTGTGTGCTTTCTTCCTTGTTGCTGATTGGCAGGTGGGTAATATGTTACTTTTTTGGGTGAGGAAGGGCTTGGGTGTTTATGTGGGAGGAGCTCGGGGTTTGCTGTCATGGCTGCAGTGCTCGGGTGGGTGATCAGTTTGTTTTGTGCGAGAGAGAGGTTGGGAGGGGGTTGGAGTTTGCAAGTTTTGTTTCTTCTACTTTCTCGTGTGGGGGGGGGGGGGCCTCAACAGCTTCCAAGGCTTGTCTGTATTTTATGGCTATCTGGAGAAGATGAATCTTAGAGTTGTATTCTGCATAATACTTTGATAATAGAATGCACCTTTGAACCTTTAACTAACTATTGACCAGGGTCAAATCAAAAACTGGCTGCCTTGTCTCATCAGTTCAATGAACCCAAAAGAGAGGAGCAGCCTACCTGCATTTTTCCCCAAGCTAAGGCAGTAGCGCCCATTCGTTGGGGAATTGACGCACTGTTCGGAAGGCCCAGGCATAAGGGTAGATTCCTAAGAACAGTCCTCCGGGTTGTCTGTTCATCCAAGTTCTGCCATGTCTAAGGTACTTCAATGGAAGTCGCACTGCACGGGAGGTCGTTTCAGGGGTCGCCTACCCAGGGGTCACCAGAACCCTTCAGTTAATTGAGGAGATACTGGTGACCTGAACAGCTAAGGAAGTCCAACAATATGTGCAAGCGTGCAAAGTGTGCGCCCGGAACAAGGAGTCCCCCACCCAACTTCAAGGGTTCCTTCACCCTCTACCTGTTCTGGATAGATCATAGGCACACATCTCCATGGACTTTGTCACAGGTCTTCCACCTTCCAAGGAGAAGACCATTATCATGGTGATTGTAGATTGCTTCTTGAAAGCTTGTAACTTCATAGTCTTGGACAAACTATCGTCAGCGGTGGAGACAGCTGAGATTGTCCCTCAGCAGTTCTTCACAATCCTGGGATTTCCATGGACGTTGTGTTAAATCATGGTCCACAATTCGCGTCACATTTTTGGAGTTGTTCTGTACACAATGATCATGGCTACAACGAGCATTTCCTCTGGGTTTTACCTGCAGTCCAACAGTCGGACAGAGCAGGTGAATGAGGATGAAGAGAAAACACTGAGATGCCTGGCCTCAGAAAAACCAAACGAGTGGTGTGACAACTTGATGTGGGCAGAGGTCACACACAACACATTACAACACTCTGTGCTTGGGATGTCCCCATTTGACTGCCCAATTTGTGTATTCTCTGCCACTCTTCTGTAAGCAGGAGGCCAAGATTCAGGTTACCGTGGCAAAGATCTGGTCTGGCTGCAGGGAGAGATGGACTAGGGCAAGGGAGATTTTGTTGGTCTCTACCCGTAGGCCTGAAATGAAAGCCAACAGCAAGAGAAGGCAGGGACTAGCCTTGCAGCCTGGGCTAGATGCCTGGCTGTCTACACAATGCTTGCATCTCCAGGTGGAGTCTAGAAAACTTCACTGGTCAGCTAAATTAAATTATACACAAATCAATTACAGGTTGAGATTCCTTGAACTGAACAAGCAAAAAGGCATGATTTGAATTACTTTTAGCTTTCAAAGTTTCAAAGTACATTTATTATTGGAGAATGTATAAATTACACAAATCTTGAGATTTGTTTGCTTAACAGGCAGTCACAAAGCAAGGAACCTGAAAGAACCCAATAAAAAACATAAGACCAAACCCCAATGCCCAGAGAGAAAGAGTAAAAAAAAACACAAAACAGATCATTTAAAGAATAGAAGTGAACAACAACAATGGCATTCCAAACCAAATTCAGTCCTTAAATCCAAATCCCCAGAGCAGCCCAGAGTATGCCCAAAGCCTCGGTAGTCAGTTCATCATATTAGTAGGGCAAACTGCTGCAAAGTTCACAGACACAAAGCACAACAGCCGGGAGCAGTGTCACAGTCTTAGTGCTATGGACAGAAAGGTCCCCAGACTATGGGCCAGCATTTAAATTGTCCAAACCTTGCACTTGGACTCGAGCCCCGCCACCGGCAATTTGCTCTGGGCCTAGATTTTGCTGCCAGAGGAGACATTCTAGACCTCTCCAAATCAGCTCAGCGTCAAGAACAATCCAACCTCAACCAACTCTCAACACCCTGCCTTGCCAGTCTATATGGGCTGGCATTTAGATTGTCCAAACAGCGTTTTGTGCCTCGCATTAGGACCCGGGCCTCGCCACAGCAAATCACTCCAAGCCTTGAACATGCCACCCACTTTGGACCTGGATTTTGCTGCTGAAGAAGCCATTCTCGATCTCGCCAATTCGGCTTGATGCTTAGAGTGATCCACCCTCATTCCTGGGTTATTTGGATGGGGCTGGAACTCCCTTGTCACGTCTTCTCCCCTCTGAATTGTACATGCCAACCATTATGGCTCCGACTCCAAGTGCGTCAATTTTGCAGCGTACCAGCAGGGCACATCCCATAAATTTGCTTTGCCTTGCTCGCATCTTCATTGCTTGCAGTGACAGTTTACCACAATTTACTTCAAAAAGAGTTATTAATAATGTTTTTAATCAAATTCCTTTGTTTTTGAACTACGAGCAAGCTGCCGCATGTTTTTTGGTTGCACCATTTTAAACTGGAAATATGTCTTCTTTGAGAATGCTTTGTCCAGCTGATGAAGAAAGAAAAGTTCCATTTTAAAAGCATCTTTAAAATCCCTCTGATAGCATCCCAAAATACTTAAACAATCAATGAATTATCGTTCATTGGATCCACCAGCATTTTGTGTGCGTTGCTTGAATTTCCAGCATCTGCAGATTTCCTCGTATTTGCAATGAATTATTCTTTTTAGTTGAGTCATTGCTGAAGAATGATTTAAACAACAATGTGATAATGACCAGATGGCAAATTTTGTTGAGATCAAATAGTGCACAAAAAACTGG
Organism: Hemitrygon akajei; assembly: GCF_048418815.1. Taxonomy (NCBI): domain Eukaryota; kingdom Metazoa; phylum Chordata; class Chondrichthyes; order Myliobatiformes; family Dasyatidae; genus Hemitrygon; species Hemitrygon akajei. The sequence continues at coordinate 85,125,673 of NC_133136.1, read as the reverse complement.
CCTCAATTTACTGTTTCTTTCAAAAAACCACACCTCAGATGTCAAGCTCTCAATTATCATTGGAATGAAATATCTGCTTAGATTTGTATTTTCAAATCTCTGGAGTGGTACTTGAACTCACAATCACCACACTCAGAAACAAGAATGCCAAAAATACCACCCATGATCCAAAGCTAACGTATGTAGTGAAACATGTGGAATGAAAGCCAACAACTTCATTGGCACTTCACAGCTATTTCCAATGACTTCAGATATGCGGCAAAGCTTTATTTATGTGAACATATCAGATTTTTTAGCACTTTCTTTAACCAAAGTAAACTTTATTCATAATAATAAATATTTACAAGAATAAACTGCGCAATGCCTTTACATTCTGACATTTGTGGCACTTATTTATTATATTATGATGATAAAAAAAAAGCAGCAACTCCTGGCTAAAGTCTTAGGAAAGAAATTGAACCAGGAAATTCAAATCCCCATTAAAGTCATTACATGACAAAATACTAAAGATGTAATCTCGTTAGTTAAACTGCTTTGGAAGCCTCTGTAATTCTGAGGCTGGAATAAGGTAAAGTTGACGATTCAAGGACTATGGGGCGGAAATTTCAGCTTTGAGTGAGGAATATAGGGGGAAGCAAGAAAATTTTTAATGCAAAGGTTAGCAATGACTTCGAACTTGTAGCCCATGAGAGTGGCAGAAACAGAGACAATGAATAATTTTGTAACCAAGTTGGATAGGGCACTTGAGAGAAGTAAGGCTACAGACCCGAGGGGTTACAGCAGCTGAATGGAACTAATTGGACAGTTCCACAGAGAATTGACATGGGCTCAGAAAGGCCATGTGCTGTCTTTCTGTACTACAATGACTCAAAGCTCTATGATTCTCATTCAATGCTTCTTCTATACTACAACTTGAGAAACTCAATATAAAATCATTTATCAATCCATTATTCATTTAGACAGAAAGCCTACTTCTCTCCCAACTTCAGAATGTATTTTTGTTTCCATAAAGAATTATCAGGTCAACAAGGGTGATTTTTGTTTCAGATTTTCATTTGGCACCAGTTACATTTTTGGAATGCATGGATAATCAAGCATGCACATCTGCAACTCTAATAATGTTTGAATAAAAGGCCAAATACTATAATCCAGTTGTAAAATTCAGTTTTTAAAATGGACTTAAACCTAATGCTCTCTATGCTTAAGAATGAATTAAGGTTTGAAACATTGTGCTTTCCCCCCTCAATAGATCAGTCTGAACATAGATCTCATGCTTAAACCATTAGATATCTCCAATTCACAGCAGATCATTCATTTTTTTGCTTTAAAGTATTGTACCTGCACCAGCTTGGATTTAATTTCATATTTGTAAAAGTGAAGCAAAATATGAGTTTGAACCAATAAGACTATCAAGGAAAAAAAAGAATGAAAATTCTAATTCAATAGGCTCACTTCAAAATAGCCACTTAGCAAAATGACTAAGAATAAACGAATAGTGGAAACAAAGTGCTAAAATACCCTCTAGTTCATTGGTGTCAGAGACAATTCTCACGGTTGGCCTCATTCATGTCACTCCTCTTCACTCCTTTGACCTCTATTCCATACAATTCGTTCGTTTCAGGGATGACTTGCGTCATGATGAAGGATCATGGAGGATGAAGTGAAGTCTTTTGTTGAGCAGTCCATGGCTGAGGGGTTTGGGTACACATTATTAAATATTTAAACCAGTTTTACACCAAGGATTCTGCTATTTACAGTGAGACCAGGGAAAAGGGATGGAGGGAAAATATGGTTCCTATTGTATTGGAAGCACTTATTGATATTGGAAGAGGACATCAGCATTTTTGGGGAAGTAAGTTATTTTCCACAGAAAGCAGCAATCACATAGAAGAAACTTGAATAATATGAACATACTAATGAAATTTTCCAGTTTTATATTCATTGAGTCATAATCCCATTTCCCATTTCATTCTCTCCACAATTCTACCATGTATCTACACATTGGGAGCAAATTAAGATTGCCAATTAACTGATAAATTCACCGATTTTGTGATATAGGCAGAGATGAGAGAACTTGGTGGAACTCATGCAGCCAGAGACAAGACATGCAGACTCCACACACACAGTCGGGGAGGTCAGGGTTGAACCTGTCAACGTATCGATGCAGCTACAAAGAAGGTACAACAGTGGCTATATCTCATGGGGTTTGAGAAGATTTAGTTTGTCAGCCAAGACACTCTCAAATTTCTAGAGATGTACTGTGGCGAGCATTCTAACTGGCTGTACCATCGTCTGGTATGGGAGCGGGTGCTACTGCACAGGATTGAAAGAAGCTGCAGCAAGTTGTGAACTCAGTCAGCTCCATGATGGCACTAGCTTCCACAGTATCCAGGACATCTTTAAGGATCGATACCTCGTAAAGGCAGTATCCATCATTAAGGATGCCCATCACCCAGGACATGCCCTCTCATTCTCCCATCAGGGAGGAGGTACAGGAGCCTGAAGGCACACACTCAATGGTTCAGGAACAGCCTCTTCCCCTCTGCCATCTGAACGGACATTGAACCAATGAACTTTACCTCACTACTTTTTAATTTTTATTTTTGCACTACTTATTTAACTATTGAATAGCTATATACTTATAATAATTAACAGTTTTTTTTCTCTATGACTATGTATTGCATTTGCTATGTACTCCCAGGGTTCATTTTTTCTGTGGACTGTCACTTTAAAATGCCGAGAGAATGAGACTCACTTTTAGACACTGTTTGAGCTGCTCCAGAGAGAGCAAGAGAGAGAGGTGGAGTTATTTGATGGACAATCGATGTTAAATGGTTTCTCTGTAGCTTGTTTTGAATATACAAGGACATGCAGACACATGAAGGCTGGTGGCGGAAATTGCCACTGAACTTTTGAGTACCCACAAAGGGTGGTACTGAGGATCGATTAAGAGGAATCGATCCGTGACTATTAGTGTGTGTAAGGGGGACACTGTGGAATCTACTGGTGTGTCTAACCCTTGCCTGGTTTGGTAGATTATCACTTGAAGATGGCGCTCTTAAGTTGGTCACATTTAGCTGACTTGGAAGATTTGGAGAACATCGAGGAGGATCGACGACACCTGTTTATTCAGATTACAAATATCTCTCTCTCACTTCAATCCCGTGCATCTCAATTGAACTTTTCTTACATAGCATCGTAAGACTGTAACTCTTGCCACCTGAGCTTGAATAAGTTTGGGAACTTTATTTTTTTACACCTATATATGCATAACACCGATTTACCTGGTTTGAGTTACTATATTACATAGTTACTAATAAAGTAGTGTTTTGTTAACAGGAAAACCAGACTCCAGGTGTGTTCTATTACTGCTGGTACCTTTACAGGGTTGTGTGTATGTGACACATTCAACTGCTGCTGCAAAGACAACAAATTCATGACATATGCCAGTGATATTAAACCTGATTCTGATTGTCCTCAAGTGTTTAATCTAACTTCCTTATCACTTTTTTAAAACCAAAATAATCTTCATTCATCATATTTCTTTCTTATCTGTCATATCACAGTGCAGGAGGAGGATTCTTATCCAGTCATGACCTGGCTGACTCTGAAATAGCTCTCTAATTAATCTCACTCCTCCGTTTTTTATTGTCATTGTTTCCCTGTAATTATCTGTTTCCACCTCCTTTTGAGACAATGTATCCCGGTTGCAGGAATTTGCTGGTAAAATACTATTTCTTCAGGTTGATCCTCCCTCTTATGTCATTTGTTTCTTCTGATTGTCAACAGTTCTTTGAAGTAATTTCATCCTTTGTAGCCAATCGATACTACAGATGGTTTTCAATAACACCCCCCACCATCAAATCTCCTCTCAAATCAAATCTCCGTCAAGCACTTCTGCTCCATCCACCAGAACCGGAACTTCCCGGTTGCCAAAGGTTGTAAGTCCGATTTCCATCTCAACATGTCGGTTTATGGCCCCCTCTTGTGCCAGCGTGGAGGAGCAATATATTATATTCTGTCTGGCTAGCCTCCAAGCTGATGGCATGAATATCGATTTCGCCTTCAAGTAAAATAAAAATTCCTCCCCCTTTCCTCTTCCTCTATTCCCCACTCTGACTTTTCACCTCTTCTCACCTACCTATCACTTCCCTTGGGTCCTCTCCTTCTTCCCTTTCTCCACAGTTCACTCTCCTCTCCTATCAGATTCCTCCTTCTCCAGCCCTTGACCTTTCCTACTCAACTGACTTCACCTTCCAGCTGACCTTCTTCCCCTCCCCCCACCATTTTATTCTGGCATCTTCTCCCTTCCTTCTCAGTCCTGAAGAAGGATCTTGACTCAAGACGTCAATTTGTTTATTCTTTTCCCTAAGTGCTGACTGAGTTGCTGAATTCCTCCAGCATTTTGTGTGTGTTCCTTTGAAACTAGGGAAAAAGACCGATTTTCCAGACTTTCTATGTAACTAAACGTTCTCTTTCCTGACACTATTCCAGCGTATGCTAGATGCTGAGACCTAGAAATCCCCTTGTAAAGTCGATACAGATTCTACAGTCATGGAGGCATAGAAAAGTGTACCACAGAAACAGGCCATTTGCATTAAAGTGCATTAAGCACCCTTGCATTAAAGTGCTAATTGACTCCAGCCATTTTTTCATTTAGTTTTAACCCACAGAAAAGCAAGAAAATACAGAGACCAGCAGACTCAGCCCAATACATCATGGACACATCACTACCCACCATCAGTAGTATCTACAAGAAGCACTACCTCAGAGAGGTAACAACAATCATCAAAGATCCACACCATTTGGTCCATTATATCTTTCCATAGCCACCACAAAGAATAAAATGGAGAAGCCTGAAGTCTCACACCACCAGGTTCAAGAACAGTTTTCAATTATTTTGCTCATAAACCAGTTTGCACCCCGAATCACTAGAGTGTTGTAACGCTATAACCACTTTGACCACTTTGCACTATAATGGACTTTATTTCATTCTAATTGCACTATAAGGACTTTATTTCATTCTAATCCTGCCCCATTTTAGAAATATAGTATATAATTTATGTTTATTAATATTTTTCTTGTGAATTTTTAGAGATCTCCTTCTATTGCCCGTGACTCTGGTGCAGTTTTTTTACAGTACCTCTGTATTCATGGGGTTGTACACATGACAATAAACTTAATTTTGACTTTGCAATGGTTCTAGAAACTTGGTGTTGGTCAAAGCTCTGATGAGGTGGAAACAGTTCATCGTATAGCATGGGAGTCTCAAATATGAGTTTGATGCCAGAACAGGGAAAGTGATTAGATTAGCTTCCAGTTCTCTTGATACACATGGTCAGTTCCAACCCAGTACAGGAGAAATCTCTGCCCATAATTTTCTGCTGGCACTCCCAACTCAAACACAGCCAGGGTTTGATATTTTTCATTTTTAATCAAATTAATGCCTTAAGGAGGAAAATAAAATTTAGGGCGTGGAGGACCAGTTGTTATATTTAGTTTGGCCATGAGTACGTACATTTTTAAGATTTTTTGGTGAACAACAATAATAATAATGTTGTCAGTATCAGTGATGAAATAGTCTCCGTAGGTGATCTTTAAAGAACATATTATGAATCAATCTGTTCTAATACTATATAAGCTAACAATAGTGATGACAAAATTCTGATCTTGGTTTTGCTTTCAGGAAAAAAAGGGGATGTACCCAGAAATGAATTCCCAGTTTGTAGTGTAAAGCAGAAAATACAAGTTGCACAAAATATTATTCTCTGCCTTTAAATTTCAGTTGGTTGGTTCCAATTAAAAGTGCTAATTATGATCTACAGTCACATTTATTTATTGCTGAAATAGTTACTCTGTGTGAACAATCCAGATCTTTGTGTCATATGGGAAATGATTGCTAAAGCAGCACATTTGTAAGCTTCACAAATGATAAGCATCTGCAACTGGAAGTGATTGCCATTACTTATCCTTTCATTCATAGCTGATCATTCCAGCAGTTACAGTATTGACGTATATAGTTCTGTAACTGCAGTACTGAAACAGACTCTGATCAAAATCTATTATTTATTTATCTTATTTTAAAAGTTGTGCACAGATATAAAATAATGGAGAAAACTAAAACTGACATCCAGGTTACAATGTTCATTAATTATAAGATAAAGCAACAAGCAGACAGAGTAATTTTGTTAACAGAATTAACCATAAATTTGAAAAGTGAATGATACAGATTACATAACAAATTAAAAATAATTAAAACGTCCTTATTTCATCCTCAGCTCCATTGTTTATAAACTTAGATGAAAATTGTGTTTTGTACCTTTCATTTTTAAATAAATTAAGCCAATTGTATAGCAGATTATTTGAGATACAGAACAATTTGCACCGTTTCTTTGGAGTTTGTGAAATTTTTGATATGTTATTGATTGATCCAATCTTTGATGGTAGATGTGTTATGTCACCTTTTCACTAAAGTGTTTCTGTCTTCTATGCTACAGCATTCATTATCATTGGATATCTACTTATTTTCATTACAAAAGTAGTTTTGAATGATAGTCTATCAATTAAGACTCCCAATCAAATGTTACAATGATGTACTGTATATAAAACATACCATTAAACACCATCTGGATTTTAAGTGGTTGCACGTAATTGCCACCCATCTCAATAACATTCCTTATGACATAAAAGATGCCAACTGCTTTTCTATCATTTTGATTCAATTTAAGACTCATTAGAAGGAGCAAAAACACAGGTTGGCAGTCAACTGCAAATGTAAGAAGTTTCATGGAAATTGCAGTGTAAAATTAGATTGAGGATTCAGCAATTCAACAGCAAATCGAGTAAATTCAGTCTGATACATGGTAAAAGTTATAACCTCATAAACGGTTGATTGAAAGGGAAGAAAAGGCACAGCTGGAAAAAACCTAAGAGCAAATGCAACAAATCCACTACTTCCAGACTTTAACTTCTCAGTGAGTACAACTCATCCTGTGTGGTAATCAGTATTACTACCCTCATTATGAATTAACTTTGAATACTATGAATCCCATAAATTCAAGCCAAAGTTCCAATAAACATTAACCTAGATAGCAAATGTAGTGGGTAGCAGCCAGATCAAAGCCACTTTCATATTATCTTCTCTTATGCAAACCTCAGGATTGACGATGACTTGTTTTAAGTCTTCTGAGGTGGCTGATAAGGCCAGCCTGTGATGGGGCATGAGGTGCCTGATTGGGTGGCTGAATGAATGTCTGGATATTTAGAGGTGGATACAATTGGCTAGGCTGCAAGTTGTATTTGAATAAGTTAATAATTTAACAGTATGTTGCACACAGTCTTTAGAGAAAATAATAAATCCTAACATTTATACTTATTGATAAGAAGAGTGGTGGTACTAACTAAACAGATCATCAGTGGTTTGTGTATCCATTTAAGCTGGTTTTAGAGGTACGTAATTAATACAAAGGAAATTGGATTTTTTTTCCCTTTTTGACTGCAAACATTGATCATTACAGACCCATTTCTTTTTCTCAATTAATGGAAGGAAATTCCAGGAATTAGAGCCAGTAATATATTTCCTGGTCATGAAGGTGTGAGGTTTGGATCTCTGTCAAACATAAGAGGTAATGTATGTGCCCACTGTACCTATGACTTGAAGGAAGTGTGCAGCTGCTGGTGCTAAACGTAGAGCTGTTAGGTTTGGGAAATGTTGTCTAAGGTTTGCCATAGCTGTGTCACTCCATAAAGTAAATGCCCTGAGTATAAGCTGTAAAGATGATCTCTGATAATTAACCCCCTCCCCACCCCACTCCTATCCAAAGAACTGACATTGCCATATCTCGTACATCATAGTATTTAATCCTGGCAGAGAGAGAGGGATCTGTTACTGTGCAGCCAGACTAACCACCTATTTCATGTGCTGGGCTGCTAACTTGCAAGTTAGAATAGTATTAAATATGTTAGACTATAATTGCCATTTTAACATCAAACCTGATTGAATGGTGGCTTCTTTGGCTTTACAGCATGGTGAGTGATTTGGAGAGCAACCTATAGCTGGCGTTGCCTTTATTTACCTGCTGCTCTTTTAAATGCAAGATTCAAGATTGCTTAATGTCATTTCTAGTACACAAGTGAATGAATGAATGAATGAATGAATGAATGAATGAATGAATGAATGGATGAATGAATGAATGAATGAAATTTTATTTTGGTCAGTACAAGCATAACAAAAAGCATCATTTTCAACGATAATTTCATAAGACAAAATTAAACAATAAAAATCTTTAAAACAGACCAAAAGGCTGAAACTACAGCTTATTATGCCTACCCACCTTACTTATACAGAAACATATTTGGCATCAATCATCACATCAGAACAAAAAATTTCATAATCTCTTAACACAAAATCCAATTCCAAGTATCATTTATTTACATTACTCCCATTCATTCTAAATCATGTATTTTATATTTGTTCATTAAATTATTTGTAAATAATTTTTGAAACTTGTTAAGTGTGGTGCATATTTTTAAATTCTCACTGCAACTGTTCCATAGATTCACACCTCTGACTGAAATACAATGATTTTTCACATTTGTTCTCATCCTTTGTTTTTGAAATATACATGTTCCTCTCAAATCATGTTGACTTTCTCTCATTTAAAAAAATCTTTGGATACTTTGTGGTAACTCTGCATTTTTTACTTTATACATAATTTGTATTATTTTAAAATCTACAAAAGCTCTGAATTTTAAAGTGTTTAGTTGAATAAATAGTGGATTGATTGGCTCATAATAACTTTTCTTATTTACAATTTGTATTGCTTTCTTTTGGAGTAGAAATATTGAGTTTGTATTTGTTCTCTATTCATTTCCCCATACCTCTATACAGTAAGTCATGTATGGGACTATAAGTGAACAGTATAATGTACACAGATTACATTACTCAGAGAACAAAATACTCCAGATCTGATGCAATACAAAAAAATTATATAAATAACACAGTAATAAAAAACACAATAAATATAAGTACATTAGGTAGCTTATATACGTTGATCGATTGTATGTCCATGAAGTGACGCCAGGCACAGGAGCGTCTGTACACTAGGTGACTGACAGCGATCGACAAAGAGTTGGTGGTGGGGGGGATGGAGGGGCTGGTTAGTGGGTGGAGGTGTCAATCAGTCGTAATGATTACGGAAAATAGCTGTTTTTGAGTCTGGTGGTCCTGGCAGGGATGCTACGTAGCTTCCCCCCGATGAGAGTGGGAAAAACAGTCTATGAGCAGGGTGGGTGGGATCCTCCATAATGGTATTGGCTTTTTTCTGGCACCTTTCTGTATCTATGGCCTTGATGACAGGTAGGTTAGTGCCGGTGATTCCATTCCTAGCAGTGACGCAGCATGTTAGGACGCTCTCTATTGCACATCAGTCGAAAGACCTAATATCAATGTGTACAGTCCAGCACTCAACAGCCTCCTCAGAAAGTAGAGGCATTGGTGAGCTTTCCTGATGCTGTAGGATATGTTCTGCTACCGTGAGAGTTTGTGTGAGATATGCACTCCTGGGAGTCTGAAACTGCTCACATTGTCCACTGCTGTGCCACCAATGTAAAGAGGGGAGCCAGTGGTGCGAGTTCTGAAGTTGATAACCATCTCCTTGACATTGTGGAAGAGATTATTTGCCTGGCTCCAGCCCTCCAGCACTTCCACCTCCTCCCTGTAGGCCTTTTCATCATTGTTGGCAAAGAACTCCACCATTGTTTTGGCATTGGAAAATTTGGTAATGTGATGACTTGGGTGTTTGGCCGGTGTGTTTGCAAAGCGTACAGCAATCCGCTCAGCACTGAGCCCTGGAGGGCACCATGGTGAGGATGATGTGGAGGAGGAGGAGTGATTGTGCATCCTGACTTTCTGAGTTCTTTTGGTTAGGAGGTCTAATACCCAGCTGCACAGTGGAGTATTTGGACCATGGAGTAGGAGCTTGTTCATCAAGTTCTCTGGGACTATAGTGTTGAATGCCAAAATTGAAATGCAGAAACAGCATTCTGACATGAGTATCATTATTTTCTAGATGTGTCAGAGCCGAGTGCATGGCAGATGCTATCGTAGAGTTGTTCTGTTGGTAAGTATACTTGGGAGAGCCCAGTGTGGCAGGAATGGAGTTTTTGATCTGTGCCATTACCGGCCATTCAGAGCTCTTCATGATGATTGGCAGCACTGCCACTGACTGTTAGTCATTTAGTTCTGAGGGTGTCGAGATCTTTGATACAGGGATGATGGTGGTTGATATCAGCAGGTCAGACAGCATCTGTGGAAATGAACAGTCAATGTTTCGGGCTGAGATCCTTCGTCAGGACAGTCCTCAGTGCACATTCCCTGAGTACTCGGCATGCGATGTTATCTGGCCTGTTTGCCTTACGGGGGTTGACTCTGCAGAGTCCCTCTCATGCCTGCTGCTGTTATGGACAGCAGCTTCTCATCTGGAAGAGCAGTAACTTTCATAGCCAGCTTTGTGTTACATGCCTCAAAGCGTGCATAAAAGATCATTCAGGAGTCGGGGGGAGGGGTCAATGTGCAGTTGACGCTATTTTTCCTGCACAGTCAGTAATGCCCTTGATATCCAACCACATAGGCCAGGGTTTATTATTGGAGAGGTCTACCTGAATGTTCTGTGCATAGGCGATCTTTGCCTCTGGATGCCTAAATAAGTTTTTTTCTCATACTTAGCAGACATTATGGCCTATAGCTTTAGCCTCTTCTATTCTCCTCAAGCAGGGGATAGCTAGGGGACTTACTGGCTAAATTAAGGTTGGAAACATAGTCTTTAAATCTATTAGCACTCAGATGGGACTTCTCTATATACTTCACCTTAATGCATGTCATGTCTTCCTGGCATTAGTTCCTGGTACCTCATGATATATTAAAACATACACCACTAATTTCCTTCCTGGTTGACATAAATTTGGGTACAACCTATAACCTTCTTTAAATACTCACATTAATAAATAGAGCGCATCATTTTGAGATTAACATTTCATCCAAGATAATCAAAAACTGAAGATACTGGAAATCTGAAATAAAAACAAAAAGTGCTGGAAGTACCTGGGCAGCTTTGGTGGAAAGAGAAATAGACTCAGTGTTTCAGGTCAGAAGCACTTCTTTTTCCATAATCATTGCCGGATCTTTAGAATACTTCCAACTTTTTCTGTTTGTCTGCTGAAGTCACCATTAAAGTGTCTCTTATTTGTCCTGTACACAGTGTCTGCTGGCATCAGAATATCAGGAATGTCCGGCCTGGTCATTCCATTAGATCATAAGATACAGGAGCAGAACTAGGCCATTTGGCCCATCAAGTCTGCTTTGCCATTTCATCATTTCTGCTTCATTTTCCTTGTAAACCCCAATCTCCTGTCTTCTCTCCATATCCCTTGATGCACTGACCAATCAAGAAGCCTTAAATATATGTAAAGACTTGGTTTCCACATCTGCCTGTGAGGCAATGAATTCCACAGATTCACCACTCTCTGGCTAAAGAAACTCCTCCTCTTCTCCATTCTAATAACTGACGACAATGCACTTACCCCAATCACATCAGAGCTGCACCTTGTGATCTCCGCCTCCTTGACCAACCCACCCTTCATATTGATCTGGGGTCACACATGGGACAGGAGTTCATAGGGGCAGATAATTATCTCAGGACTGCCCCCCACCACCCAGACACACTCACAGAAGAAAACTGTAGTGCCCCCTGCTGCATTTTTTTCTCTTACCTTCATGGCAGCCTTATTCGGTGTCTGTCCTAGGGTGAGTTCTTTCAGGATCAGCCCCTTCCTAAGGACTAGGATGGCTAAGAGTTGGAAACTTTTGATATGCATTCAGCTTCCATTTTAGGAAAAGATTCTGGGAGTAAACAATCATTTACTGATCTTAATTTATTTTTGTCCAGCTTCATAAGATATTACCAGAGATCCAATTAAACAATAGTTAATTTCACCACACTTGTTCTGTGCATCGATATAAAAGAATGAAATCCAATATCCAGGCAGACATCTATCCCTGTTGACTGCAGTTTCCACTCCAGTGTCAGCAATTTACATAGCAAGTATAGAGTATAGATGTATCTCTGAACTAAAGCCCAATCACAGGAATTATCACATTACTTTATAGGACCTTTAACAAAATTAACTGCTGGATAATTAGTAATAATTTGTTTGTCTTTGTAAAGCATATTTATTCTCCATTAAATAGAAAGAACTTACATCACAAATAAGAAAGAGGAAGAGCCTGAAGTCATATTTAAAAATAAAGTAAAAAAGATTTAAGAACAAGTGAGAAACAATTTGAATCAATTAAATATTTAGGCAATCTGATGTTTTATGGAGAACCTCTCTGAAATCTTGCCACAGAGTAACTAACCTACAGGCATTAATTTAATTTTTAAAAGCTAGATGAGACGAACTAGTAGGATGTGGTAATGGGCTTTCTATCCATTATTGTCCATTAGTCTGGGTTTTATTTACAGACAGAAATGAATAATACCACAGTTTCCTTGTTAAGCACTATGGAAGTCTAGCTCAAGCCAGCGATGCTTAAATAAGCAAAGGCGAGTATACAACTGGAAAATAACTTCTGAACTCTAATTTAAGACAGCAGCTTGTTACAGCAAGGAAAAGCCAAATTAGTCCAAAAGAGAATTGAAGGAACTATCTAATAACATTGCCATTGATTGTTTTGGTTATTGCATTATGCATACCTGAATTATTAAAAAAATAACAATCTTACGTAATTTGAGACAACAGAGAGTTAAGGCCCTGACTTGGAACACCTAACAGTCAAATGCAGACTATTTTATTTATGGTTCTTATCCATGATCTTGACGGCAGCTTATATACCACCAGCGGTCAAATATAAGCAAGCACTCATGATGCTGCATCATGCTGTCTACAAACAAGAAACAGCCCATCCTGACACATTTCAAATTATAGTTGAAGAATTCAATCAGGCTTGTTTGAAGAAAACCACTAAGGTAAGGAATGCCTGCAGTTCACTGCCCAGACCGCATTTTGGTAAATCAGATCACTTGACTGCCCTCCTTCTACCCGCATACAGGCAGAGCCTGAAAAACAAGGCTCCAGTGATCAGGACAACTAAGAGGTGGTCGCAGGAGGCAGAGAAATGATTACAGGATTGCTTTGAGTCAGTGGACTGCACTGTGTTCAGGCACTGATCTAGCGCTCTGAAGGAATACACCATCATTGTAATGGACTTTAATAAAATAGATACAGATCAGCTTGTCCCTGCTAAATCATTCAGAGCCTTCCCCGATCAGAAGCCCCGGATGAACCATGAGATCCGAAATTTGCTGAGGGCCAGATCAGAGGCATTCAAGTCTGGAGACCAAGAGGTGCATGTGTGATCTCCAGAAATCTATCTCATGGGCAAAGGGGAAATTCCGGACCAAACATGAACCAATGAGGGACACTCAACAACTGCAGCATGGCTTCGATGCTATCAGCTCCTATAAAATTAAATCAAGCAAAGTGGGAGTCAACAGGGCTTCACTTCCAGATGAGCTCAATGCCTTCTGTGCTTGCTTTGGCCATTATGGACCCTCACTTCTCCCAATAATCCTTTGATCTCAGTACTTGAAGCTGACATGAGGGCTGACTTCAGGAGGGTGTATCCAAGGAAAGCATCTGGACCGGATGGCATATCTGGCTATGTACTAAAGACCTGTGTTGACCAACTCAGACCTTTAACCTCTTGCTTTGGCAATGTGTGGTATGCGCCTGCTTCATGCTGGCAACAATTATACTGGTGCCCAAGAAGAACATGGTGACCTGCGTCAATGACTATCACCCAGATGCACTCATATCCACAGTGATGAAGTGTTTTTAGAGGTTGGTGATGAAACGTATCAGCTCTCGTCTGAGAGGCAACCTATGCCATGATGCTATTTATTCACTACCTTGGTCCCAATGTGTCCTTGTGCAAGTAGTTCCTGGATTTCCTCTCTTGTAGACCCCAGTCATATGAGATTGGCAATAACGTCTCCTCCATGATCTCCATCAGCTCAGGAGCACCAAAGGGTTGTGTGCTTTACAACTATGACTGTGTGGCTAAGCATAGCACCAATACCATGTACAAGTTCGCTGACAACACTGCTGTAGTGAGGCAAATCAAAGGTGGTGATGAATCAGCATACCGGAGAGATTGAAAATTCGGGTGAGTGGTGTCATAACAACAACTTCTCATTCAATGTCAGCAAGACCCAGGAGCTGATAGAAGATATCAGCAGAGGGAAACCAGAGGGCCAAGAGCCAGATGTCATTGGAGGATCCGAGGTGAACAGGGATAGCAACTTTAAATTTCTGAGTGTTACTACTTCAGAGGATCTTTCCTAGACCCAGCATGTAAGTGCAATTGCAAAGAAAGCACAGCAGCACCTCTACTTCCTTAGGAGTCTGTGGAGCTTCAACATGACATCTAAAACTTTGAAAAATCTTTATAGATGTGTAGTGGAGAGTATATTGACTGGCTGCGTCATGGTCTGATGTAGAAACACCATTGTCTTTGAACAGACTATCCTGCAACAAGTTGTGAATTTGGCTCAGTACATCATGGGTGAAGCCCTTCCAAAATTGAGCACATCCACATGAAACACTGTCACAGGAAAGCAGCATCCATCATCAGGGATCTCCACCACTCAGGCCATGCTCTTTTCTCACTGGTCCCATCAGGCAGATGGTACAAGAGCCTCAGGACTCACAGCACCAGGTTCAAGAGCAGTTACTGCCGCTCAACCATCAGGCTTTTGAACAAAGGGAATAACTACACTTACTTACGCATCCATTGAGATGTTCCCACAACCAATGATCTGACTTTAGGGTCTTCTTATCTTGTTACCTCACATTTTCATTATTTATTACTATTTACTTATAATTGCATTTGTACAGTTTGTTCTTTCCTGCACTCCTGTTGATCTTTCACTGATCCTGTTATAGTTACTATTCTGTAGATTTGATGAGTATGCCTGCAGGAAAGTGTATCTCAGGGTTGTATATGGTGACATATATGTACTTTAATAATAAAAATTACTTTGAACTATTTTCTTAAAGAGTATGTTAATGTCGAGGAAATGTTGATGCTTTACTGATTGCCCCATCCTTATTAGTCATTCACTCCCATACACATTCAGAGATATTGACCGTTGCAATCAGACATTCCATTAAAGAGTACAAATTGGGATTCTGTGATAAAAGTAGGACTTGATGGTACCCTTAAAGGAATTGCTTGAAAATTGCTTTAAGGTGTTGAAAATGATTCTCATTTGGTTTGGTGGAGCAGCAAACTGACAAATATTTCCTCAACCATGGCTTCTCCCTCTATGCACTGCATCCTATCCCTCTGTCAACATCTCCCTATTGATGATATCCCAACAGGGAATCTTAGAAACATAGAAAACCTATAGCACAATACCGGCCCTTCGGCCCACAAAGCTGTGCCGAACATGTCCTTACCTGAGAAATTACCCAGGGTTAACCACAGCCCTCTATTTTTCTGAGCTCCATGTACCTGTCTAGGAGTCTCTTAAAATACCCTATCGTATCCACCTCCACTACCATTGCTGGCAGCCCATTCCTGCGTAAAAAATTTACCTCTGGCATCTCCTCTGTACCTATTTCCAAGCACCTTAAGACTGTGCCCTCTTGTGCTAACCATTTCAGCCCTGGAGAAAAGCCTCTGACTATCTACACGATCAATGCCTTTCATCATCTTGTACACCTCTATCAGGTCACCTTTCATCCTCCGTTGCTCCAAGGGAAAGAGGCCAAGTTCACTCAACCTGTTCTCATAAGGCATGCTCCCCAATCCAGGCAACATCCTTGTAAATCTCCTCTGCACCCTTTCTATGGTTTCTACATCCTTCCTATAGTAAGGCAACCAGAACTGAGCACAATACTCCAAGTGGGGTCTGAACAGGGTCCTGTATAGCTGCAACATTACCTCTCAGTTCCTAAACTCAATCCCATGATTGATGAGAGCCAATGCATCGTATGCTTTCTTGACCACAGAGTCAACCTGCGCAGCAGCCTTGAGTGTCCTACAGACTCTAACCCCAAGACCCCTCTGATCCTCCACACTGCCAAGAGTCTTAGCATTAATACTATATTCTGCCATCATATTTGACCTACCAAAATGAATCAGCTCACACTTATCTGGGTTGAACTCCATCTGCCACTTCTCAGCCCAGTTTTGCATCCTATCAATGTCCCACTGTAACCTTTGACAGCCCTGCACACTATCCACAACACCTCCAACCTTACTACCTGAGTTAGATTTAGCAAATAAGTCATCAATCATATAAATGCACAATGCAGTCCCAAATTCCCAATACAATGTTTAAATTTGGGGTGCATAATCTGCTTTAAAATAAGAAAGCCTCATTCTGGAGAGCATGAACCTCTTGAGTGACTTGATCATTTCCTGGAACCTCTGTCTGAAAGGTTTGCATGCTGTTAGTTTGTTTGTATTTGTAAAATATCAATTTACCCAGACAAACTGGTATGAAAGTGAAATTATTAAAGACCTTATTAATTCCATCATCTCTAATATCAAATCTCAGCTTCACTAATGTAGTTAGAAAAATCTAAACACAGGTTTCAAACCAAAATGTTTACAAGAACATTCCTCCTGCTCACTGTTTGCTGTCCAGATTCCAGGATCTGTAGTCTTGTATCTCTAGGAAAATCTAAGCACTCCTTTGCATGGCTTAAAACGAAGAAAACTAAAATTAAGACTTTTTTTTTGAAGAGAAGTGAGATGTTCCGTCTTTATTTTTAACTGTTCTTCAAGTCTGGCTGATACGAAAATCCTCAGCTCTTCAAAAATATCTGCTGTTCTATGGGGATTTTGCAGCGTTTACTTCTAAACATCTGCTTCTGAGAATCAGTATAAGTAGTAAGGTTCTAGTTTTACATGTTGGAGACTGAACAGTGTTGAAATGCTCTGTGTTTCCAGCCAAGATTTATCCCCTTGGGGAACTCTTACATAACTACAAATTGCTGTGAGTAATGTTACATGAAGCAAAAAGATATGCAAAGGTATTTTCTGTTGTATTTCAAATGTCCAGCACAGGGTCAAGAACAAAAACTTGTGAAAGAATGGAAAGCAAATATCAAGGAAACAAAGCAGCAGAGCTAGAGAGATGATGCATCCAAAAATATTCGCCACTTTGGAAGCCTTCATGTTTTCTAACATTGATACTGATCAACAGAAAAAGACTCTTACATGTCAGAGTGAAAACAGATCACTACAAAGTGATCTCAATTAATTAGAAATATAAAAAACAAAATAATTTGACTGAAGAAGTATCCACCCCCTTTAATATAACAAAACAAATTATCACTGGTGCAGCCGTTTGATTTTAGGCCATCTCAAAAAGTGAGTGACTGTGCAAGAAGGAGACTAGTAAGGAAGGCCACCAAAGACCTATGACAACTCTGCAGTGCCATATCTAAGGTATGGCAGGTATGGCCCATGCCCTGGGTGCCACTTGAAGGGGGGGGGGGGCGCCACTGAGCAGTTTCTATTAAAGTCAGACAAGCCATCCTCAGATAGTGAAAAAAGAATTCTCTTCAGATGTATGATTTGTCTTTGATTATCATGGGCGAGAAGCACTCGGGTGGCCTTATCTCAGAGCATTGTGTAAGAAGACCATGAAACATTTCTTCACGAAGAGGAAGGAAAGTGAAGCTGAAGGACGGAAGAGATGAATGTTGGAGGCGGAGGAAGCCAAGAAGTTGAGCAAGTTCTTCATGCCCTTCTTTGAAAAGCCTGGAACAATAGTTCGACACGTTCCAAGGAGTCGCCTGCACCTACTACAAGTTTGTTAGAGTACTTGAAGGTGGATCAAGTACAAATGTGTCACAAGCCGAGGAGGTAGACAAGTCAGATAAATCTGAGTATGACGAGATTAAGAGTGATCTCCACAGAGAATGTGGACATGACAGGAGGAGAAGATGATGGTGGTGGTGGTGATATTGAGTTTATTGATGAGATTTTACCTGACGAGATTGAACCTGAGGACACTGAACCTAGTTAACTGGATGGTGTCAAAGAGCCTCGAACTGTCATACCAGAAGTGATTGAACAGCATGACATTGGACTTCTGAAGTTTGACAAAGATACTGGAAAAGCAATTCTGCCTGACGCGTTGAGAACAGAAATAATAAGGCTGGGTTTGAAGTATTTCCAGAACAGTGAGGGGCCTTTCCTACCAACAAATAAACGCTCAATGAACAAAACTTGGTTCAAGGGGAAATTGGGAAATGGTCGTGGTGAGGAAGTGACTCGCGCATGGCTGGTCTATTCCCCTTCTAAGAAGTCTGCATTTTGTATCTGTTCTCTTTTCTATTTCCAGTCAGACCATCAATCTTCATTGGAGCAGGAAATTGGATTCAATCAGTGGAAAGCACCTGAAAGGATTAGTGTTCATGAAAATGCCAAGAATCATCAGGAATGCTTCACGCAGTGGAAAGAAATGGAAAGAAATTTAGCTGGAAACAGAGGAGTTATTGACACGGTGTATCCAGAGATACTGGCTACGTGACAGATGCACTGCCACCTGGCTGGTCGGGGGACACACCATATGCCAATCAACATTTGGTCCCTCCCAACTAATCAATGCACACCTAAATTATTGGTCACCTTAATTGAATTATCTCGCCCAGCCCCCATGCTATAAAAGGTGAGACATGTGCCTGGCTCGGTCTCTCTTACAGACCACCCCATTGAAGGTAAGTGCATTGATTTATGTTTGGGAAGGTCTATCGTTTGTCCTGGTAAGGGAGCCGCAGCTATCCAAGGTCAAGGGGGATAGCTGTCATAGTGATTTTCCCTTTGTTCTTTGTATGTGTAACTGTACCCTGTCCCCACACCACTTTCTGTGTACTGTACAGCCGACCCCACCTTCCCCACACGTGTTAACCCTAAACTTTTTTTGTTAGAATATTGAAGTTGCTTGTGTTGACCCAACTTCCCCTTGTAAATAAATTCCTTATTATTAAAACTGTGTGTGTCCAGGCCTCTACTGTTGAGACTCAAAGAAACAGTTATTTTCCATCACAACACATGGCATTTCAGTCACAGATTGAGACGGAAAAGCAGAAGTGGTGTGATATCTTGACCAGAATTTTTCACCGCATAAAATTCCTTGTGACTCAGAACCTGGCTTTGCGAGGACACACGGAATCACTTCAGCTAGACGATGACTCCAATGTGGGAAACTTCCTTGGTTTACTGAAACTACTGGCCATCTTTGACCCTGTCTTAAAAGAACACCTCACTCATTTGGAAAGTCACCCTGGATCCACATCTTCTCTTTCACCGGGTGTCCAGAACGAATTCATCCACATGATGGCATCCACTGTTTGCCAGAGTTTACTGAGAAGCATTCGTAAAGCCAAGTACTATGGTCTCATATTAGATTCAACTCCTGATCAGGCACATCATGAGCAGATGTCAGAAGTAGTGAGGTATGTGGAAGTTGATTTTGAGAGGAAAACACTCTGTGTTAGAGGGTCCTTCCTTGGTTTTATCCAGGTAAGCCAGAAAGAGCTTGGTTGAAGACATCTTGAAACAGCTAGAGAAGGACGAAATGGAGCTACAAGATTGTTGGTCACAGTGCTATGACAATGCTTCTGTGATGGCTGGACACAGAAGTGGTGTTCATCAAAGAATAAGTGAGAAAAAAAAAGCTGGCAGTGTTTGTGAACTGCGACAATCACTCACTCAACTTGATGGGTGTACATGCGGCCAAGCAGGATACAATGATGGTCACATTTTTTAGAACCATCAATGCTCTGTACATGTTTTTCTCTCATTCAACACAGTGCTGGGAAAAACTCAAAATCGCCATGCCTGTGGTTATTAAGTTGGAGTCCGAAACCAGGTAGAGTGCAAGGACAGAAGCAGTGAAGCCCGTCAGCAAGTACCTTGAGGAGATACTTCAAGTTCTCCAGGACATGATAGACAATGAAAACGAGACTAGTGAAACAAGAAGTGACGCAAGACAGCTGTACAACCACATGTTGAGTTACGATTTTCTGATTTTGCTAGGATTTTGGAACAAGGTACTCATTCACATTGACCATATTCAAAAGAGTCTGCAGGATCCTAGCATGAACTTCCACAATGCTGCACTGGATTTGAAAGCCCTCCAAGATCATTTTTATGATGAAAGAGAAGTGTTGATCAGTGAGTCACTTGAAGAAGAAGTCAGTCTCTGTCAAGAATATTGAAGTTGAAAGACATCAGAGACGAAAGAAACGAATGGCTGATGAGGATTCGAGAGACACTGGGTTAACAGCTAAGGAGGAAAAGGAAAGAATCATGAAGGGAACACTCGACCGTCTTCATAGAGAAAAGGACGAAAGGTTCACTCATTTACACAACATTGACGCCAAGTTTGAGTTCCTTCTTGATGTCGAGAGGCTGTGTTACGGCACCAACAGTAGCAACCTAAAGAAGAAGTGCGAAAATTTGGACGAATTGTACAGCTCTGATGTTGATAGACAGTAGGTATATGAAGAAATTTTGGATTGCAGAATGTTGCTATCAAGGCGGGTCAACATGAAAATATCAAGACCTGAAGAGCTTCTTGAATTTATTGTTCAGTATGGAGATGAGAGCGTCCTCCCCAATCTTCGCATTGCTATTCAGATAATGCGAACCATCGCAGTTTCCATCGCCAGCTGTGAAAGATCATTCAGCAAGTTAAAACTAATACTTTCATATTTGAGAGCCTCCATGGGTCAAGACAGACTCTGTGATCTTGCTCTACTGAGTGCAGAAAGAAAAGAAACTGAAAAACTTACTTTGATCACATCATTGACCAATTTGCATCAGTGAAAGCAAGGAAGGTGCAGTTATAATTTTCAGGTAGTGCCATAATTTGTTAATTAAAAGATTAATGAGCTTGACTTGTATTTTTGTGCTGATATTATGGTAAAGTTATCTAAAAGATGGGTGTCAGATATTTGCCAAAAAGCACATGGGAGACTCTGAAGTCAGCTGGAGGAAGGTTCTATGGTCTGATGAAACCAACTTTTAGCTTTTTGGCTAATAGACTAAGTGCTGTGTTTGGCATAAGCCAAACACCAAACATCAGCAAAAACACACCATCCTTATCATGAATCATGGTGGTGGTTGCATCACGCTGTGGGGATGCTTCACTGCAGCAAGCCCCGGAAGGCTTGCAAAGGTAGAGGGTAAAATGAATGCAGCAAAATACAGAGAAATCCTGGAGGAAAACCTGATGCAGCCTGCAAGAAAACTATGACCTGGGAGAGGGTTTGTTTTTTAGGAAGACAATGATCCAAAACATAAAGCCAAAGCTACACAGGAGTGGCTTAAAAAACAACCAAATTAATGTCATGGAGTGTTCAATCCAAATGAGAAATTGAGGCTGGATTTCAAAAGAGCTGTTCACTCCTGATCCCCATGCCATCTGAGAGAGTTGGAGCACCTTTCTAAAGAAGAATGGAGAAAAATTGCAGTGTCCAGATGTGCAAAGCTGATAGAGACCTATCCACACAGACTCAGGGCTATAATTGCTGCCAAAGGTGCATCTACTAAGTACTGGCTTGAAGGGGGTGTATACATATTCAATCAATTATTTTGCATTTTACATTTGTAAATAATTTATATCACTTTGTAAAGATTTGTTTTCACTATGACATGAAAGATTATTTTTTTTCTGTGGATCACCGTCAAGAAAGCCATATTAAATCAACTGTGATTCAATGTTGTAAAACAATAAAATATGAAAACTTCCAAGTGTGGGTGGGGCGGGTGAATACTTTTTTTAGGCACAGTATGCACAATGAGCCAAACAGAAACAGTCCAAATTGCAGGACAATGTGATGATTCATGAGAGGGGAATAGTGAGGAGCGTTCAGAGAATAGAACCCTGACTGACAGCAATGGATGTGACGTTGGTGAAGGATTCCTTCACGCATTTTGTTTGCTCCTGTTCCCAAACTATTAAGTCAGACAAACAGCAGTTTTGAAATACCTTTTACTGCAATATATAATAATTTTTCCTGCCACATCTCCTCCACCACCTATTGATATGTTGTTCATCTGATCCAGGCAGTCTTTGCCTCTTGCTGAGAATTGCAGAAGATGAAATTCTATTTACTGTGTTAATAAGCAAAGCTCAGAAATGCTGCGATCTCTGTGTGTTTCTATCATGGAGCATAATTTCTAGCACAAATGGATAGAGCAAATGAAAGATTCACAGTGGGGTCTCCACCATTGCTGATCAACTGCTTCATTTTCAGAGCAAATATAATAGTGTTCAGCCTTACCAAGAAAGAAGCAGTAACAGATGTACCATTTTTTGTTGGAAAAATCAACCAATTACATACAGTATGTCACAAATCTAGAAATTAGATTGGACTTTTTTTTCAGTGGATCAAACCTTTCTAAAAATTTATGAGGATGTTTGATAGAAAGTGCATGACAATGTTAGCCAGAAAGATATGCAAAAGCAGTCTCATTGTTGCCAATGGGACAAAGCTAAATTCAGTACAGCTGGTGACTCTTAGCTGCTGTCAGGGAGCTGTCCGGACAGGAATCCGTGTTCCGGGTCTCGATCTGGTCCGAGGGCTCCGGACTCTGGGTCCTGCCTAGGGGTCCGCGTCGTGCCCAGGCCTCCGGTGTTTCTGCCTGGGAGGCGGCCCTTCCCGGGATATATGCAGCCTGCCCAGGGAGGGCTCTCCGCCAGCCTATCTAGCCACCTAGACCTGCCTGCCTGTCTGCCTGAACCCCGGGGACCTGTCTGCCTGAACCCCGGGGACCTGTCTGCCTGAACTTGAACTCTGGGAGCCTGCTCCATTCTGCCTGCCTGACACTCTATCTACCTGAACCCCAGCTCTACCCTTAAATGCCATGGCATCCCCATCCTGCCCTCCCCCTAGTACTTCAGTGTCTGCGTCCTGCGTTTGGGACCATCCGGCCACGTTCCTGACAGCTGCACAGACATCAGAGAAGGTCAGCAGCCCTTAAAAGCACAAACTCTCCAAGGCAACCAAGTGGCAGTCTTACACGCTACAGATGTCAGAGAGGAGTGAAAGAGAATGAGAGGGAGGAGAGAGGAAGATTGGGAGAGAGCAAGAGAGAGAGAGAGAGATAGAGGACAGAGAGAGAGAGAGAGAGAGAGACAGAGAGGCATAGAAAGGGAAGGAGAACTCAGTGATTTACAGAGAGGGACATACAAATACTTAGTAATGAGATCTGCATTGAGAGGCAACTTCATTATGCACACCTGCTTGTTAATGCAAATCTCTAATAAGCCAATCAAATGGCAGAAACTCAAAGCATGCAGACATGGTCAAGAGGTTCTTTGTTCTTCAGAGCAAACATCAGAATGGGAAGAAATGTGATCTAAGTAACTTTGACCATGGAATGATTGTTGGTGCCAGAAGGGTTGGTTTGAATATCTCAGAAACTGCTGATCTGGATTTTCACTCACAACTGTCACTACACTTTACAGAGAATGGAGTGCAAAACAAAAATCATCCAGTGAGTAGCAGTTCTGTGGGTGAAAAGTCCTTGTTAATGAAGGAGGTCAGAGGAGAATGGGCCGACTGGTTCAAGCTGAGAGGAAGGCAACAGTAATTCAAATAACCATGTGTTTCAACAGTAGTATACAGAATGGCATTTCTGAATGCACAACATGTCGAACCTTAAGGTAGATGGGCTACAGTAGCTGAAGACCTCGAACATACACTCAATGGCCACTTTATAAGATGTAGAGAGAACCTATTAAAGTGGTCACTGAGTATACATCAGAAGAGTCCTATGCTCCGGTGGGGGAAGAGCAGTGGTGACATGCTGTAGTCTCCTTCATTCTCCAGGAGTGAAAATCCTGGCTCAAGAAACCAATGTTCTGAGAAAATCCATAACTTCACAACACATGCCAAGGCATGCTGGAAATCTTCAAAAATATTCCCTCCATACACAGACACACACTGTTCCTGTGGCACATGCACATTAACACACCCACCAATCCCCATACACACCCACACATGCATGCACCCATACAGACATATTTACTGAAGATTAATCATACAAAGTCCTATTCTATTCACACATTCTTCACTCCCACATTTTCCTTTCCCAGAACCAACCACCAACCCAGAGTTGTCATACATTTCACATATCTCTAATTTATAAAGAGGCCATTCAGCTCCATGCCAGCTCTCAAAGCATTCTTATCAGTGACATACAGCCACTTACTTTACTGTAACCTATCCTGTTTCTTGCCATCCACCTACCCGAGGGATAATTTACAGTGACCTTCGGATATGGGAGCCCATGCAGGCACTTGGAAAATGCACAATATCCACACAGGCTGCACCCAAGTTCAGGATTAAACCCAAATCTCTGGTGTGGTGTGACAGCACCACTACCTGCTGCACCACCTTGTCGCACTTACTGAGGCCTCGCCTCCAAGAGAAGGACAGTCAAATGCTTGATTAATGTCCTGCATCTTCTTCATTTAGATTACGGCAGCATGGAATAGGAGGGAGACTCCCTGGATCGGAGAGGGACTGCTTGTAAGCATACAACCTCACCTGGCTGCTTTGGATCATTTCCAAATCCAGTTTCTGGTAAGAAACTCAGTCCTAACAGAAATAGAGATAGTTACAATGTTTAGAGGATGGAACTGGTTAAAGTTGGCTGGAATTACATATTATAAACACAAGAAAGTCTTCAGAGGTTGGAATCCATAGCAACACACACAAAATACTGGAGGAACTCAGCAGGTCAGGCAGCATCTATGGAAATGAACAAAGAGTCGATGTTTCAGGCCAGACCCTTGAAGAAAGGGGGAAGACTCCAGAACAAAAAGGTGGGGTGGGTGTAAGAGATTTGCTCAAAGGTGATAGGTGAAGCCAGGTGGTTGGGGAAGATCAAGGGCGAGAAAAGAAGGAATGTGATAGGTGAGGAGAAAGGACCTTAGGAGGTAAGGAAGAAGGTGGGGGCCCAGGGAAAAGTGATAGACAGGTAGGAAGAAGTAGTCAGAGAGGGAAATAAGAGAAGAGGGAAAGGGAGGCAGGGTGTTTTTTACTGGAAGGTGAAATCGATATTCATGCCATCAGGTTGGAGGCTACCCAAACAGAATACAAGGTGCTGCTCCTCATCTTGGCACAAGAGGAGGCCATGGACTGGCATGATAATATGAAAACCTAATTTCATATTTATAGGTAATGCAGAAGATCATCAGTGACAGGTAGTTAAGGAGAGTTTTTCTAAGTCTCAGCTCAGGTATATTTTGGTGAGTAAAAAGACTGAGTGTTGTGCTCTGTGGATTACTAAGGAAGTGATGTCTGGCATGCCATTGAAAGAAAAGGCACTGGGAACATTTTATAAACTGGTGAAGGAAGAGATTATAAAAGTAAATTAGCAGGTAAGATGAGATTCTGCTGGTATATAAAAAAAGAAGAGATTAATTGAAGTGAACTCTGGGCTTTTAAAGGATAAGCTTGGAATATTAATTTTGAGAAACAGAAATACCAGATAATTATTCTGGACTGGTCTTCACAAAAACACCAAATTCAACCGGAGATGTGGAATGTCACCAAAGGCTTGCAACTTTCTGCCGATGCATGTTGGCGAACATTCTGACAGGTTGCATCGCAGCCCATTGTGGAGGCTCCAAATGCACAGAACTGTAAGAAGATACAGAAACTAACTAGACTCGGCCAGCTCCATCACAGGCACAACCCTCCCTGCCTTCAAAAGCATTCTCAGAAAGCGGTGCCTCAAGAAAGTGGACCATCTCCATCTGGGCATGCTCTCTGTGCATTACTGCCATTGAGGAGGAGGCGCAGGAGCCTGAAGACCCGAACTCAACAGTTTATCAACTGTTTCGTCCCCTCCTCCATCAGATGTCTGAATGATCCACAAACACTACCTTGTTATTCGTCTTCTACACTATTTACTTTTGCTTGTAAGTTTTATTATTTTGTTTGTAAATTTTTTAAAGTATTTTTATCTCTTCCACTGTACTGCTGTGGAAAAACAAACAATTCCATGATATACATCAGTGATAATAAACCGGATTCTGTTTGTCAAAGGGTACAAGGAAGGAGGAACTTTAAACAATCTCTGTCACTCGAGAAAAAACAATAGGCAATTTAACGAGCCTAGAATCCCCTAGACCTTACAACCTGCATCTTAGAGTAATAAAAAAGAGACTTGGTAGATGCGATGTAACTCCTTGCGCCGTGTCATTTGATGGGGGCGATCATTGTCTCATCACCATGATTGATCTTAGCAAATTCTTCTACAGAAATGGTTTGTCATTGCCTTCTTTTTGGGTAGTAATTTTTAAAGATGGGTAACCCCAACTATTATATATCAATACTCTTCAGAGATAGTTTGCCTGGCATTAGTGGTCATCTAACCAGGACTTGTGATACGCACCAGCTACTCCACCAGCTGCTCCTGTGGCTTCACGTGACCCTGACTGGGGAGCTGAGCAGGCGCTACACCTTGCCCAAGGATGCACTGCAGGCTAGTAAGGGGAAGTAGCACTTTACACCTCCTTTGGCAGAAGTATCAAAACCAAGTGGGCATGGTTTTAGTTGACAGGAAAGAGATTTAAAGAGGATTGGAAGGAGAATAATTGATATCTGCTTCAGACTTTCAGTAGAAGTGGAATCAGAAATTAGTACTTCATTTAAGAGGCATTTAAATAGGCAAGGACGGAAGAATATGGACCAAATGTGTGTAAATGGGATTAGGCTGGTAAATATGTTGGCATTGGGAGTAAAGGGTAGAAAAGACTATTTTTGTACCTTTCCAGACTACAAATGTAATAACAGTATTCAGAAAGGGATAGAGACAAAAAGTAGGAATGTATGGGTTAGTTAGCCTGACATCTAACATAGAAAATAATAATATTATTAAGGGAATAAGAACAGGGCATTTAAAAAAAGTCTTAAGACATTTGAGTCAATAACCAATATAGTTTTATAAAAATAAAATTTGTTTG
The DNA here is from genome assembly GCF_048418815.1 of Hemitrygon akajei. NCBI lineage: Eukaryota > Metazoa > Chordata > Chondrichthyes > Myliobatiformes > Dasyatidae > Hemitrygon > Hemitrygon akajei. Next base: position 85,098,605 of record NC_133136.1, on the reverse strand, counting down.
ACAGATTTGCTAGGGTTCTAAATGTATCATTTTCAATATTTAGTGAGATGCACCAGAAAGCAGTGTTGGGGGTTAATTGATTTTTAATTTATGTTAATGACTTGGATAAATGGACCATGTGTACTACAGTAAAATATGCCAATGATACAAGGATATAAGACAATAAGATCATTAGACGTAGGAGCAGAATTAGGCCATTTGGCCCATCGAGTCTGCTCTGCCATGCAACAATGGCAGATTTATTTCCTGCTCTACTCCATTCTCCAGCTTTCAACCTGTAACCATACACCCTAACTATCAAACTCCATTTTCAATATATTCAATGACTTGGCCTCCACAGCCATTTTCTGGCAATGAGTTCCACAGATTAACCAGCCTCTGGCTAAAGAAATTCCTCCTCATCTCTGTTGTAAAAGACATTCTTCTAATCTGAGGCAGTGTTCTCCGGTCCTAGACTCCCCCACTATTGGAAACATGCTCTCCACATTCACTTTATCCAGGCCTTTCAATATTTGGTAGGTTTCAATGAGATCTCCCCTCATTCTTCTAAACTCCGGGCCCAGCACATCATATACTCCTCATATTGATAACACTTCCATTCCCATTAATCATTGCCATGAACCTCTTCTGGACCTTCTCCAATGGCATTGTATCATTTCTTAGATATGGGACCAAAAATTGCTCACAATACTCTAAATGAGTTCTAATCAATGGCTTATAAAGCCTTGGTATTACATCCTTGGATTTATATTCTATTCTTCTTGAAAAGAATGCTAACATTGCATTTGCCTTCCTCATTAATGACTCAACCTGCAAGTTAACCATTAAGGAATACTGCACTAAGCCTCTCATATCCCTCTGCATCTCTGATTTCTAAACGTGTTGCCTGTTTAAAAAATAGTCTATGCCATTATCCTTTCTATCAAAGTAGATGACCTTACACTTCCTGACACTGGATTCCATCTGCTACTATTTTGCCCATTCTCCTAATCTGTCAAAGTCCTTCTGTAGACTTGCTGCTTCCTGAACACTACTGTCCCTCCACCTATCTTTGTAAACTTGGCCACAAAGCCATTAATCCTATCAACCAGATCATTTACATATAATGTGAAAAGAAATAGTCCCATCTCTGACCCCTGTGAAACACCACTAATCACCTGCAGCCAACTAGAAAAGGGCCCCTTTATTCCATTCTTTGCCATCTACTAGTCAGCCTATCTTCTGTCCATGCTTGTATATTTTCTTGATACCACTGGCCCTCATTTTGTTAGCAATCTTATGTGAAGCACCTTGTCAAAGACCTTCTGAAAATCCAAACGATCAGCATCCATTGACTCTCCCTAATCTATCCTGTCTGTTATTTCTTCAAAGAATTCAAGCAGGTTTTTCAGGCAAGATTTCTCCGTGTTACTTTGACCTATTTTATCATGTGCCTCCATGTACCCCTGAAACCTCATCCATAATAGTGGACTCTAACACCTTGCCAGTCCTGAACTCAGGCTAACTGGCTTATAATTTTGTCTCTTTCACCTCCCTCTCTCCTTAAAGAGTGGAGTAACAACTGCAATTTTCAACTCCTCCAGAAGCATTCCAGAATCTAGTGATTCTTGAAAGATCACAAGTAACTTTTCCACAGTCTTTTCAACTATCTCTTTCATAATTCTGGAGTGTAGTTCATCTGTTCTAGGTCACTTGTTTACCTTATGTGAGATGTGGGTTAGGAAGTTGTGAGGAGGATACCAAGAGCCTGCAAAGAGATTTAAATAGGTTAGTTGATTGAACAAAGCTTTGGCAAATGAAGTACAATGTAGGGAAATGTGAGGTTACCTATCTGGAAAGAAAAATAAGAAAACACTTTGTTATTTAATTGGGGAGAAATTGCAGGAAAAGGGAACTCAAGGTCCTAGTGCATAAATCAGAAAGATTTTCTAAAGTCAAATTGTTGGAGAACTCATTAGCTCTTAGGTGTGAATAGCATCTATTGGCTGGTGGGTCAAGTATTTGCGATGTTTTCAGTCACACCCCTATGTCAAGAAAGTTCTTTTTTCTCAACAGATGCCTTTCCACTTGTTGAATTCTCCCAGTGTGATGGATATTCACTGTCCAGAGCCACATCCAGGGCCAGGGGGCACTGTCCAGGGCCTGGTTCAGGGCCAGGGGACCTTACAATTTGTGCCAAGCTCAGCTTCCTAACATAGCAACTGAAATTTGTAGAGAAAAGGGTTGTTTTTGAATAAGATAAACTTCCAGCAACTATTCTTTGCTTAGCTTCTTGCCATAAGCGAGAGTCCATCTTCAGTTCTTAGTGTAACTGACAAGCAATAATCAGTCTGAAGTTAAAGGACAGCTTTACAAACAAGCACTGTCTATAGAACAGGACTGATTTCTCAAGAGTTGACTATAGCCAGTAAGAGAAGAATACAGGCAAAAGTTCCTTTACTGGGAGCCACTGTAGCTTCCCCAGTACAAACATCCCATCACGTTTTTGTAGCTTTGTCTATTCGGAGTTTGCAAGCAGTATGCACCACACATTCAGCTCCCATTGAAGGAATTCTGGAGTGTCTACTCCAGAAACTGGGAGGTTACAGGCCTTCTGGGCCAGACATATTCCCCTACATATTCAGCAATACTTATTAATGTTATTTCCCATAGCCTTGGGAGTGTGGAAATCCATATTAGATATATGTGTGAATTTATGAACAAATAAATGGTGTGGATGCCCACTGAGGACTTAGCACTATGTTGAGTAAAATAATCAAAAGCCAGGGCTTACTACCAATTTATAAGATCAACGAACAAATAGCACAAGCAGACTAGGACTGAGTTCATTCTCTGTTACCCCTTTATCTTAAGCGAATATCTTCATACTGTGTGTGGAATTTCCCTAATCAACACCTGATACATGAACAATTACAGGTTTTTGAAATGCTCTGCTCCCACAAGGTGGTAGCAGGATTACCCCTCACTCCCTCCCAAGGGCAACAAGGTGCTGGCATAGGGTCCTTCCCTTTTCCCTCTAAAGAGAATGTAGGATCTGTTATGGTTTGTAACTCCAAATCACAGAAACTAATTAAAAGAGAGACATAGGAAGTGAGGACTTGTTTAAAAGAGGCGCAAACTTATCACGCGGTAGTGTCATGATGTTTGCAACTCACGTATTTTTACATAAAACCCATAAAGCATTATTTAAACAGAATGCTTAATAACAACATGCTTACAATATCACTCAAATATTCCTGAAATATTAAATATACACCAGGATCAGTAACAAAGTCATCAAATTGACCTCATTCCTCAGGATGATCTCATTCACAATGTTCTCCCACACCAACACTCAACATGGAAGATGCAATCTACAAACCAAATAACTTCCCCAGAGACCACCTGCCTCAGGCTGAGGTATTCACCCACAACCTATTTAGATGGCTAGATAGCAGGTATAGGCCACAACTTTTGCAGAAGGAAGTTTTAGACCAAGGTACACTTTCTCGGGCAACAGGAGCATTTAGAGGCACCATTGATATTATGGAAAAGAGTACGAAACAGAGTACATGCCACAAGGCCAACCTTATCCTTCACCCTCTAAATATAGATTTATTATTATAGAGCCCATATCAAATGTCCACTCCCTTCCCGGCAGCTCGGGGTAAACATTAATGCAATAGAAACTGCACAGGAAAATTTCAGCAACAACTCTTAATAAAAATGCTTAATCTGACAAATATGACACAGGCATACCGAGTCTTGGTCTTCCATGTGACAAAGCTCATAATTTTGGCAAAATTCAAAATTATTTTGGTGCAGATGCAAACGAAACAATGCTATTTTCTGATATTATTCAATGTGATAAACTAGGGAGAACTAGCTGTCAGGAAGAATTAAAGTTGTGGGCATACATGGAAACAAGGTAGAGTGCCCAACTTAATAAGTTTCAGTACAGATATACAGGATCAGACAAGCAATACAAGTAGCCATGAAGTCTTCACACCAGCTCACCCAGATCATGAACTAGCACTTCTGAAAGGAACAACAGATGCTTCCTGTTGGATTCGTGCTAAGTGCAACTGCAGCAGATGATAGAGGCATACATATTCAGAACTAGCTAGACTGTCATCAGGATAAAAAGATCAAAGTGGAATTGAGGTATATTTCATATAAATATTACAAACACCTACAACAACACTCTAACCACTGTGAGATGGTTGATACTGCTTCAACTAAATTAGGATGCAGTCACTTCCCATGCCAGAAACAGTGGCATATTCCCAGCCGTAGGGGAAAGAAACCCCCACAGGAAACTGTAGACACTCTCTATAAACAAAGTGTTTTGAAAAAAAGAACTTTCTCCATGTGTGGTGTAGCAAAGCCTGATGACGATGGTAATTGTTCAATGACTGCATTGTCCTGAGCACCTAATGCAGCCCAGCAACAATCATTACAACAGATGCTGCAAGGATTGACTTGTGAAAGTATAAATCTTGCATAGAGTTGGCCAATGGCTTCTAGTCACACCCAATTCTTGAAAGTGACATCTATTCCACAGCCTTTACAGCATCCGATGGCTCACAATATCAGAGGACCAGACTCCCACAAGGTCTCCGGAACAGTCCACAGATAATTTCTGCAGGAGTCATTCAGAGTCTACAAGGAATACTAGATATTTATGCATATTTTGGTGGCACATACTGAACAGTCAGCACACTGGGCAAGTACTTAACACAGATTGAGACTAACATTAAAAGACTGGCAGACAAAGGCTATGTAAAAAATCTCAAATCTGTCGTACAGAAGTGAATTTCATAGATAAGAGAATTACAAATCAAACATATGGTTTAACCACTGAACTTACACAAAAAGTCACTTTGAGTAGGAAATCCAAAGACCCTAAAAGCTGTACCATCAACCCTAGACTTATTGAATTATGCTAGGTCATTCATACCTGACTGTGCTCAATTGTCCAAACAATCATATGACAGGTGTACTCTGAAATGAAAACCCTTCTGTTTTTACCATTGAAGATTATGATGCACTGGAGAAATTGATGCTCAGCAAGCAATAAACCTCCAGACAAGAGACCAAACAGAATCTTCTTTTCCACCAATTTGTATTTTCCCAAAAACCGCTGTAGCCGTCTGCTATAATAAGGGAGAAGAAACACAAGCCCTCATACACTATGCCTCATATAATTTCACCCCAGTGGCCAGAAATGTATTGCTTTATAACAATGTCTTTTGTGGTGTTCCATACACTTACAGAAATAAGACCACTGTAATAGACAAACTAATTATTATACAAATAGAGTTTGGGGCTTTGGGAAAAGATAGCAAGTTACCAACAAATGAGCAGAGAGCTACCACAATTGGATATGGGTAATGGTAAATACTTTTACAAGATGACACTTTAAAGTCAGAATATGTTCTTGAGAGCTATGACTTCAGTCCTAACCTTTCATGGCAAATGCAGAACCATCTTCTTCATGACCCAATATAGCACAACATGCTTTAGAGTACAATTCTCAAATATGATACTGAGATGGATAGGCAGTGAAAATCCAGAAAGATGGATTCACTTAATTACAGACAGAAGCAGGGATTATAAAAACAGCGTTTTTAACAGAAATTACATTTGAACCATTTGAATTGCAAGTGCATCCTTTAGGGAATCATACAGCTCAATTTGCAGAGGCTAAAGACCTAGAATTATGTGTAAAACAAGTAAAGACAACAGAACCAGTCTTGCCATGTATTGACTCTAATTACGTTAGAAATGCAGTCGAAAGAGATCTTGCCATCTAGTCAATTACTGGATGGAGAACACACAGTACACTGTAAACTGCTTCCACATTTGTCCATGAGGAAAAATCATTTATGAATTTCTTATTGACGCAACCATTAGTACATGTGTTACACGTCCCAGGACATAATGTATGCCTCTTATGCAACTTTGGTAATAACCTAGCCAATGAACAAGCAAAACAAGCTGTCAGAATGAACCTTACTATGGTAAGGAAGAACAGGGTTTGGTAGTAACTGAACACAAATAAAAAGTAATAGAATGATATTTTAAGAATTCTCCCAGGTATTACAACATCCAATTCCAAAGGATATCCAACACAGTATACATATGACATTGCTGGTGATGGTAAGGCTTAAGTATACTGCCCTAAGAAAAAAGATAAGAAGCAAATATCTCCTGCCCACAAGCAGGAACTATTGAATCAAGAAGTCCAGCAAGGATTTGGACACAATTATGGTGGTGGGCAAGCCACTAGTGCAAAATTAGCCATGTTATACTGGTGGCTTGGTTGATTGCAAGTAATTTGATGCCAATTGTAAAAACGTCTGGCCCATAATAAAGGAGCAATCACAAGACCAACTCCGATATGACAAACAAAACCAGATGCACCAATGCACATGAGGCAAGTTGGTTATATAGGCCAGTTTCTGTCATTCCAAGGCAACCCAACAGGTATATTCTTGTGATCATAGATCATTGTTTGGGAAACATGGGGTTAGACCCATAATTATTTGCAGTGAGGTTGCATTCATCAAAGCACTCCAGAACTTCATGTTCCTACACACTGGCAGCCCCATTCTGGCTAAGAGTCTTGCTGCATTGGTAAAGGCTTTCAGGCCATGTGTGAACAAACAGGCATAGCAGTGGAGTACAGCACTCCATTCCACCCCCAAATGGGTGACGTGATGGAGCGAAGCAATCAGGAGATTAAGTGAGGCCTGGCAAAACTGATTTACTCTAGAGGCTGAAAGTGGCCTACATTTGTCACTGAAGTTCACACGTCCATAAACAAAGTGTCAGTTGTCAAAATAGGGGTACACAAGAATGTTACACTTTATTTCTTAATCTACAATGTCCACCTAAATCTACCCCTGATCACTACCTCAGGCTAACCATCACCAACACCCAATAAAAGACCATTTGATATATCAGCAGAATTAGGCCATTTGGCCCATTGAATCTTCGCCACCATTTCATCATGGCTGATCCATTTTCCCTCTCAGCCCCAATCTCCTGCATTCTCTGGTAGATGATACTCTAAACCTTATTTCTTCTCTGCATCATCGCCCTGACTCTGCTGGAGATCTGCTCTTTGTCACAGATTGTCAGCAGACTAGTTTGACCAAACAACCTGCTTCAGTGCCATATATCTCATTTAATCCTACATAATCCTACTAAAGACAGTGATTTTCGTAAGTTATACTTCTTCTGCCTTCATCTGTCCCAGGTGTATCCTCCATAGTAAACTGCACTGTATAACGTAACAAAGAGTCAGAAGGCAGCAGCCAGTGCCTGAAGACATCAAATAGGTAAAGTGGATTCTGAAGAGCAGGAGCAAATGTGGACAACCAACAGGAGAAGAGGACCAGGAGGATGATGAAGGCTTCCTGGAGTTCTTGTCCAATGACAACAATTTCATCTTCCAGCTTAACAAAGATGGGATATATTGTCTGGGCAGACAATGTGAAATATCACAATGGCTATCATATGGGAATTCATGATTTATAAGTGTGGCTCATTCTTACATTGAGTTCGTTGTTAATGAAAATGTCGTATTTCATTATACGGTGCATTTTGATGCACATGTGAAAAATAAATCAGAAATCAGAAATCTGAAAATTGGAAAGGAATCTACCAGTCGAGAAAAACTCATGTATAAGAATTAACATTGGATTGGAGTTACTTGAGTCAAATTATTTTCCATTCTCTACAAGAGAATCCTACTTTTTAGAGAAGAACATTCTTTGTTGTTTATTGATATTCCTCACGTGTACGGATCGGAAAGGAATTGGATACCAATCCTACTCCGTGATGTATTACCGAGCCAGCAGCTGCCACTGCCAGTTGTAGTTTTCTCAGAGAACGTGCACACCAGCTCACTGACATCCTGAGCACTTTATTCATCCGGGCTGCTGTTCCCATATAGTCCAAATTAGCCACCGGCATTTCTGTACCGAGGAACTTGACACGTTCAGAACAAAATGACTACTGCACGGTTGTGCACCACCACTACTTTATCATTTCCTGTCAGAGTCACTTTATGTGCAGACGCTGCTGTGCCTGGTATCACTTTATAGACTTACAATCAATCTTTGTATATGAGTTACCTTATGTATTTATACTTACTGGGTTCTTTTATTACAGAGTTCTTTATTTTATTGTGCTTTTCTATGTGCTGCATCTGATCCAGAGTAACAACTATTTCTTTCTCCTTTACATTTGCGTACCAGAAATGACATTAAGCAATCTAAAAAACATGAATCCCCATGCTCTGGAAGTTGTTATATGGTCTACATGAAAACAGGCATGAATTCTACTGACGTTTGACAATGGTTTATTACAAGTTGGAATTAAGTCATAAATAAATGGGAAGTCATGACCTTTGTTTAACAGATAACCATCATACCGATGTTTTTCTTTGACAACCTTGTAGGCGAGTTTCAATGACTTTATGCCCTGTCAAGGTGGTCACTCTGTGGCTGTGATCAGGATGTTTGAAGATGACCTCCCTTTCTTTCCAAGACTACCTAAGTGTCTTTGAATGCACATGGCAATCTCTTAACCAAGGTGGGCTAACATGAAATGCTTTACCCCATCTAATTAAAGAAGCATTCTGAAATGACTGGCTACCGGTCAGAAGAGTGCACATTTCTTGACAGAACTTGGGGGGAGTTGAATTTACCTCCCACTATGGGTTGTTTGTCTTTGGTGCATGCAGTTTTTAATTGATTTTATTGTGTTTCTTTGTATTTACTATGAATGCCCACAAGAAAATGAATCTCAGAATGTGGTGACCTATATGTACTTCGATAATAAATTTACTTTGAACTTCTGAACTGGTGGTGTCTAGACCTGGGCTATTGATTCCTGAATCTGTATACTAGGCTACATCTTATAGTGGAAAATTGTGTGGTCCATCCTATCTTCTCTCCTCAAGGTCATGTCACTACATGGTATTCTACTCACAATGTATTTCTCTGAAGTGAGCCTGCCTCTGCTCCTGCAGAAGAGAGCTCAGCTTGCACAGCCAAATCTCTGTTCCAGTAGGACAGCTCAATTGTGGCATTTCTCTGCTTGCGCCGGACAGCTAACATTTAGCATGTAAGTTCTGGCTGTTCATGGAGAACAATAGCTATGAGAGAACCATGACTACTCACAACAGAAACAGCAATCTTGAGTAGCATTGAGCAACTGCATTCCGGCATATCACATGCAAAGTGTCATTCTTCAGGAAGTACCAAGATACCAAGCCATCCATTAAAACAAGTGGAGCAGAGATGCCTTCATTGTCTTAGTTAGTGCAGGGGCACTTGTGAAGCAAGACTATCATACATCATCTGGGTCCTGGTGTTGCTTATTAAATCACTGTGATGATATAAATGAATGCTAGGTGGAAATGATTGCCTGGCTTGCATGGGGACTATAGTTGTGGTGAATATTTGCAAGATATATCTGTCCAGTGGAAAATTTATCATTGTTTCTTCAGACAATTTCCTTCTTCTTTACTCAGCTAGGAGATGACAGTATTGATGCTGGGCATGACAAATTCCTGGGTCATTGTGCACTTGCTGGTCTCCTATCTGATTTAGTCTGCTTAAACACAGACTGCTGTCTTCTGTTCATGCCTGTTGCTCTAGTTTCTTTTACAAAAAAATAAAAACTAGCATTACATTTACACACACGCAGAATGTCACCAAATTTATATCAACATGAAGCATGAAGAAGCCCCAGCGTTAATGTAGTCAATGATATACAATTGTTTCAAAGAGGATTCATTAAGCAAACATTTATAAAGGCTCATCAGCAGCTTCAAACATTCTAATTAATGGTCGCAGCCTTTTTTTATTGATTATGTGATTCAGTGTAGAAACTGGAGGGTGTTAATGGTGCTGTTGATGAATTCCTCCGTTGCGATCATCAGCTTAATTTGACAAACTGAGTAGAAGTGTTCTTTTTAAACAAAGCTGCTAATATACAGTTTATAATTAGCAGTGATTGAAGAACTTGGTCAGTCCCTTCTAATTAAATCACGAAGCAGTACTTATTCTTTTTTCGTTCCTACTGCTCATTGGATATAACATTTGATACCAGGAGGTGACCAACTAAATCTGTCTCTTATTTACACTACGAACACCACAAAAGCCAGGAACTTCTTTACTATCAGCACTATTCAATTCTTTTGTGTAACGCTTAGTTGGAAGTTACTATTTTTCAAGCCACTTTGGCTTTGATATTTTTGCTGGGATATACAGTATCATGATATATCATGATGGTAATTCCAATTAAAACAAATCTACAGACCACATTAAACCTTGAACTAACCACAAGCTGTCATAGAAAGGAAAATCGACATATGAATGGACCTGAAAATGCAGCTGGATGACATTAAAAATTAATATCTGTATTACATCCATTTGCCATCTTAATATATCAGTTTAATTCATAACAAAGGGATAAAGTAAATGCTTGGCTCTTCTGTCTGTTATTGGGGACAGACTCATTTTAGTAAAGGAATTTCTTTCATTTATTTGATTAGGAATGATTCAGTCTTTACTAAAGTATGTCATTGCATTATAATGAGGTCAAAACAATGTTATGATAAAACTTTATAAATTTGCTTCCTCCTGCTCACACAACTAATCCCTTAGTGCTAAAAGTACCATAAGACCACATAAGTAATGACGTTTCTTATCAGTAAGATCTAGAAACAGCTCATTTAAGTATCAGAATTGGATGAAAGAATGTTGCTTCTCACCTTCAACTATAAAAGTCTTTAGTTAACAGACTAAGTAAAATTTTAGGAAGAGAAACAAAAGGAGAATTTAAATAATTTAATAATAACATGAACAGCTGAGCTCATACTTTTCACTGACCTTTAATTGGATGTTGAATAAATGTCAAAGCCAATAAAAGTCACCATCTTTGTGAATCCAGCACAGCATTTTCAATTATGTATTCTTCAAGTAAGTTGCTTCCTGAAGATGAAATTATAAATGACATTTAACTGTTCTCATTCTTAATAACACTCATAGCTAAAAATCCAGAAAGCAGAAATGACAGTGTTTCCTATAGTGTTTAATCTCATGAATTCCTGTTTTTGCATCAGTTTCTTTATTGACAAGCAATAGAGAATAATTTTGCATGCAATTCATTAATACTAAGCTTTGAAGTAAAAAAAAGGGTTTAAAAAGGGGAACTTAGGACATATGATTGCATGCCCATTTTGATTTTGCTGCAGTCTTATATCACACATTGTCTCAGGATACCTTTGGAAGAGTTCTTCATGATAATGTCCTAGGCCCAACCATCTCCAATTGCTTCATCAATGACTTTCCTTTCAGGTCAGAAGGGGGATTGGTTGCTGATGATGGCTGAATATTCAGTAGCATCACAACTACTCAACAAACGAAGAAGTCCTCTTCAGCGCAATCTGGATAATTTGCTGCTAAGGTAAAAGTAGCATTCTTTCACCAGTGTTGCCAGGAATTGACTCATTCAACAAGGCAGAGTTTAACCGCACACATATACATTCAAAGGCCATCTCTGCCACTTCAACCATCCCAAGGTCACTAAGAAACAGAAAGTCAATGAACTAACCACATTAAGATTATGATTACATGATCAGGTCAGATGTCTCCGTATTCTGTGACGAGAGCCTCACCAACTAACAGTCCAGAATATTTCCTGTTACAATAAGTACCCAACTGCAGAAGCTTCCAGGATTTTGATGGGCTAACTGTCTGGAATATGTCTAACTGGCATAGCCCATTAAAATTTCAGGCTGCCCCGCTAATTGGCAGCCATGTTTTGGCACCAGGAATTTAATACTTAAAGAGCACCTGAACTGATATTCGGTGCCTGGTCATCAGCTCTACCTGGACTATCATCTGGCGTCTAGTTTAGTACTCTGTTCTTGTTTCAGTCTCATATCATGCCTTGATTATAGTCTCAGCTATTCCAGCACTTGGTTCCTAACCATCCTCCCCTAGATCTTTTGTCACATAACAATTGAGCCTAATATGGAGACAGTGGGGTATCAGAGCTTTTCATCAGCTGTGGCCCGCCACAGCAAGATCATTTCAGGAAACAGCCTGGAGATACAAAACCTCCAGGTCACCATGTGCCAACTACTGCCAGGAGGAAGCCTGAGTCGCTTGGGTGAGGTTGTCGGTCGCTCTGCGGAGCCAGTCTATCTTCAGACCACAGAGAGATTTGGCGGTGACAGGGTCTTGCCACGGCTTCCTCACTCAATGTTCAATGGTGATTGATCTCCTGCCATCCCGGTTCCCTATGGAATTCAGAAAGGTGGCCTTCATGATCTCTCTCTCCTGACCAGGAGAGCCCTGTCCTGGGCTGCTGCACATTGAGGGTGAAGGTCGGAGATTCGCTCGGATCTGGAGGAATTCATGGCCACCATGAGAAAGGTGTTCCAACATCCCAATGGAGCAAACAGAGCCTCGGACCATCTGATGAAGGTGCGTCAGGGCAGTCGTTTGAGTTTCAGACCTCAGCCCAAGAGAGCTGCATGGAACAGGGAGGCCTTGGCCACTCTGTATCACCACAGATTTGAAAGAAGCTGAAGGATGCCCTTGCCTTGGGAGAGCCATTAGAGGACTTAGAGGCTCTGATCGACTGGTCCATCCATCTTGATAATCGTCTGGTGAAGCAAAAGTGGGACTACCTCAGGAGCTCAAAAAGGGCTAGCCCGAGCCTGGCCTCAGTGAATGGTAGTTTGACTCCCCGGCAATGACCAGCCCATCTCCTGCTCAGGAGCTTGTTAAGCCCATGCAAATTGGTTGCACAAGTCTCACTGCTGAAGAGAGGTCCTGGCATCAGAGTCGAGGTTGCTGCTGTTATTGCAAGGAGGACTGCTGGTCTGAAGCTGCAGTCTGACGTCTGAAACGTCAGGAGGACTGTGACAGTAGCAGCCACTACTCCCAACCCTACCGATTTTGGTGTTACTCTGAAGGTGGAGATCTCCTGGGGAGAGGAGGATACCTTTGTGGACTCTGGAGCAATAGGTAATTGCCTGGACTTGGGGAACCGCATATCTCTGCAGCAGTTGAGCCAGCCTAAGCCCGTACCGCCCTGGACGGCCGTCCTCTTGGGTCGACGTCCTGCAGCAGGCGTCAGGTTTGTGAATGAGGATAGGAGAACACGCGAAGGACAATCGAGTCCATTTCACCAACAGCCCAGTGATTGTACTTTCACAAGGAGAACAACAGCTGTTCAAAAGGTGGTTGTGCAGTCAGCAAACCACAGCAAGAATGCATGACTCATGGTGAACCAAATATTGACCAAAAGTTTTATTCAAATTCTGATCCCAAGGTGCAGCAAAGCTTCAGTGTTAGAACTGAGCATTTTTATCTGAACAGGAAATAAAATAAGTTGTTTATTTAATAAAGAAACTTTCTGTTTGGACCCACGCTATGTAACAATGTTATCAAAACATCACACAAAAAAAACGGGATGACTCCAGCATGTCTAGCTTTGTCCTCAGTGGGCATTATAACATTTGTATATTAGTGAAAACATTCATTAACAAACTTTGGGCTGCTGAGAAACTAAAACAAAGCTTTTTTCATGAACAAGAGGAAATCTGCAGCAGCTCCAATCACAATCAAGAGAAAATCCACAGATGCTCCAATCACAAACAAGAGTGTCCTGCCAGAGGGTTTCAGCCCAAAATATTGAGTGTACTCTTTTCCTAGAAGCTGCTTGGCCTGCAGAGTTTCTCCAGCATTTTATGTGCTTTCCTTCATTAAAACACTTTTGTTGTGCAAAATCTTAGCCATTAAATATTCCTATAATGGACAAACAAGATGGAAGGTAGCATAGTTAAAATAGAAGATTGTATGAATCAAATTATTATGGATGTGATATTTGGATTATTAAGAGTGCTCAGAGGAAGAGAAGCAGCTGCTGCTAAGGATTTAATTGTTTTAAAGGAAACTTTGCAAGTTGGAGACAGAATGAACTGAGTGGCAAATTCTATCTGATGTCCGAGAGCAAGTAATGTTTAGAGTTAAAGTTTAACTCCGCAAGGCTGCCTTTCTCAACCTTTTTGTCCTGGAGAAATTCTTGAAATAATTTTCATGTTGCAGGGAACCCCTGCATAAAAATTATAATATCTGGTGCTCACAGTGCATTAGCATGATCAGTAAGTTGTAGATATAATAATCCAAAAATTATTGTCAATGGTCTTTTGAATATGGGATGAACCTTTAGCCACCCTTTCTTGAAAAAATACAGATAGTTAAGCTTAGCTTACCTTTCTTGAAATTACTCTTTCTTTCTCTTTCATAAATTTTAAAAATTCTTAAGCAAACATAATAAATTCCTCAATTTTGGGTTGAACTTGAGATTAACACACACGGATTTCACCTTCAACTGAAATGAAACAATTTCTATCCTTGCTTTTGATATTTGTTAAGCATGAAAAAAGTTTGCTCACACATGTAAGAAGTTGAAAACTGCAGCAAAATGTTCATGCTTTCCCAATAAAGGCAGGATACTTGTCTTCCACAGAAATCCAGAACTTGTCCAGGGGCAGGTTAGTAAATTTCATCTTGAGTGCTTGATCAGACTGCAGCTCACAAAATTCTTCCTTTTCTCTCAAAGTCGAGTTCTCAGGCTGAGCAGAAGATTCAGAGAAAGGGTCCCTCACCCAGTCATACACTTGTGTTGAAAGGTGGGAAAAAATCTGTTCATAGAACATAGAAATCTACAGCACAGTACAGGCCCTTCGGCCCACAATGTTATGCTGACCATGTAACCTACTCTAGAAACTGCCTCAAATTTCCCTAGCGCATAGCCCTAGGTTTTATTTTGTTCTGTAGTTTTTCTAGGTGGTTTTCAATAAGACTCAAGACCCCCTGATATCCTTCCTCACTCTCAAGCCCAAGCAGATGTGGAAACATTACAGATTCATTTCGTAGCGTGACTTTTTCCAAAGATTCAGCTTCCTTTTAAATCCAAGAATCTTGTCATTTGGAGTCAAAACATTTTCTCCAGGCCTTACAGAGACTTGTTCAGCTTGTTCATATGATGGAAAATGTCCATTAATTAGGCGAGTTTCTGCAGCTGTTCTTCATCTTCAAAGCACTTAGCAAAATCTGGGGTAGTATTTTCTAGAAAGTACTCCTGCAATTCACCTTTCAGCTCAAACACCCTGTTGATAACTCGTCCTCTGCTAAATCACCAGCAGGAGACTGGCGTGTTTTTTCCAGGATTTCAAAAAGTCTTTTAAATATTCTCGACTGAAATGGTCTTAAAGCTACTAAATAACTTGCTTCCTGGGTCCTTTTCCTGACTGTGACTCTATTTTCAAAAGCTTTCATCTGTTTGTTTTGAGATTCCAATAGTTGTTTATAATAATCAGCCTGTTTATGTGTCTCATGGCTGTGATTTGTAGTTAAGTGGCTTTTCAAATTTCCTAGAGCCATTGCTGCATTTATAAGTTATTTGCCAGGGACTTGGAACAATGGAATAGGATAACTCGGATCACCATTCCATGTAAAATCCATTGTTAAGTAGCTTTTACTGTAAAGAAATGGTACTGGCCGATTACTTCAGTTCTGCCCACTGCTTTTGTCTCCAGGACCCAGAAGAGACTGGTGGACTTCTTCTGGGGCAACAGGAGGCATTGGGCCTCTGCTGCAGTCCTGAGTCTGCCAATTGTGGAGGGCGGTCAGCCATTGGTGTGTGTTCACACAGAGTTGCTGAGGATGTGGGGTCCAGTCTCATCCAGACAGGGTGTTCCTGTGCGGTAAGGGACGGTGCTCGAGCTGTGAAGGGGAATAGTCCCCATCCCATCACAGTGGGTGTCGAGGGGGCTCGGGGAAGTGGAGAGGGTTCCGGCTGCACTTGGTGGGCCAGAATTGTCTTTTGGACCCAGGCCTCGGGATAGCACATAGGAGACGGTCCCACAGAACGTGAACCATCCGAAGGGGGTTCCCTGGCGCTTGAAAGCATTTCTTCAACGGGCCACTCTTGCATACCTTTCACTTACTTGCCTTCGTCTGCCATCTAGACTTGTCCTGGCTGTTTTACCATCCACAGTGGAAATCTCTTTATGCAGCGGCCCTTCCCCTTGACAATGGGGACCTGGGGAGGAAGGTGTTGCATAGAATAGTGACATGGTACTGACACCCCGTCCACCTGTCCATTCTGTGGCCAGGAGGAGTCAGTGTACAAACAAGAGAAAATCTGCAGATGCTGGAATCGGAGCAACACACACGAAATGCTGGAGGAACTCAGCAGGTCAGACAGCATCTATGGAGAAAAGCACAGTCAACGTTTCGGGCCGAAATCCTTCGGCAGGACTGGAGCAGAAAAGATCTGAGGAGTAGATTTGAAAGGTGGGGGAAGGGGAGAGAGAAACACCAGGCAACAGGTGAAACTTGGAGGGGGAGGGCTGAAGCAAAGAGGTAGGAAGGTGATTGATGATAGAGACAGAAGGCCATGGAAGAAAGAAGAAAGGGGGAGGGAGCACCAGATGGAGGCATTCCTGAAAGTTTGAGAAATCGATGCTTACACCATCAGATTGGAGGCTATCCAAATAGAATATATAAGGTGTTGTTCCTCCAACCGAAGTGTAGCCTTATTCCAACAGTGGAGGAGGCCATGGATGGACATATTGGAATGGGAATGGGAAGTGGAATTAAAATAGGTGGCCACTGGGAGATCGTATTTGTTTTGGTGGACAGAGTGTAGATGCTCAGCGAAGCGGTCTCCCAGTCTATGTTTGTATATCATCGATATATAAAAGGCCACACCCGGAGCACCGAACACAGAATATGACCCCAACAGAGTCACGAGGTGAAGTGTTACCTCACCTGGAAGGACAGTTTGGGGCCCTGAATGGTATTGAGGGAGGAGTTGTAGGGGCAAGTGGAGCACTTGTTCCATTTGCAAGGATAAGTGCCAGGAAGCAGATCAGTGGAGAGGGACAAATTGATAAGGGAGCCACGTAGGGAGTTGGGAGGGGGGGGGGGGGAAAGATGTGTTTGGTGGTGGGATCCAGTTGGAGGTGGTGGAAGTTTCAGAAAATTATGTGCTGGACACAGAGGCTGGTGGAGTGGTAAGTGAGGACAAGAGGAACTCTATTCCCTGGTATCGCGGTGGGAGATAGGGTAAGTGCAGATGTGCTTGAAATAGAAGAGATGCGGTTGAGGGCAATGTTGATGGTGAAGGAAGGGCAGCCCCTTTCTTTGAAAAAGGAGGACATCTCCTTTGTTCAAGAATGAAAACTCCCGGGACTTGATGCGGCGGAGACAGAGGAATTGAGAGAAGGGGATGGAGATTTTACAAGTAGCAGGGTGGGACGTGGTGTAGTCCAGGTAGCTGTGAGAGTCCATTGGTTTATAACAGACATCAGTGGATTAGCTGTCTCCGGACATAGAGACAGTGAAATCGAGAAAGGGAAGGGAAGAGTCAGAAATGGACCAGTGGATCATGTTTATATGGAGAGTGAGAGGTTGCAGCCCCTGTGCGAGCATCTGAAGGGGCTGTTGCTCAGGTTCTGGTTTCACTTCAGCCCCATGCTCCTCTTATACGGGCACCCAGTACGGAACGGGCAGGTCGGGAGGAGGATCCTGGTGAGCCATTCACGGGTCTCGGTGGTGGAAAGTCAAGATCTCTGCCTGGTCCTCTTCTGAAGATCCGTTTGTGCCTGGCTGTCCTCAGAGAGGGAACATGCGGTCACAATGGGTACAGTGGGGGATTTCCAGGAGTGAGGGGCTCTTCGGGGAATTGACTTTCATAGACAGTAGCAATCACATATTAATATGAATTTATTCACGGCCTTGTAAATACTTAATGTTTGTACTTTGTGTATTTGTTGTGTAAATAAACTTTTATAGTTTTGTTAAAAAAACACAGACTTTTTTGTGTCCCTTGTTGCACGAGTGCAGTGAAATGATTCAGAAGATTGTAATTCTTCATCATCAACCTTATCAGAATTGTCCATAGGCCTAGAATCCTCTTCTTCAAAATTTGCCAAACTGGACTGACTTTAGAATGACAACTTCCCTCCAATTTTCTACTTCACCAGTAGTTTGTTTGCTCCTATAAGACAGTCGGAGGCCAGTCAGGGGAAGTTGTGAGAGGGAGATTCTGACGTCACTGCCCAAATTAGACAAGGCCATTCAGTGCTCAGAAAATGCACTTTATGCTCTTCGACAGCCTGCTGCTCTCCCCTCCCTACAACACTGCACTCACCAACAATACAGCGCTCACCAATTATCAGCCTACTGTTCTCTCCTCCAGGCCATACAGGGTGCACCTGTTATCAATGTTCTCCACTATCTCGTGTCAAAAACTGAGAATGGACTCAAGCAAATAAACACAGTCCGACTGTGCACTACCATACTGGGTTGAGAGACTTCTAACGAGATTGCTAATGGGTCTGCTCGACCACTGTGAGTGTTAGCATTGCCCATTGCATGAAGTTCAAAAAAAGATGATTTTTTTTTAAAATCACTATCCCTTGTGGAACCCCTATCAACCTCTCACCAAACCCTAGGGTTCCACAGTACCCCGGTTGAAAAACCCTGCTGTAAGGCAACTACAAACAGATTTGACTCTACTCCCATAGGGAATGAGGGCAGCAGCTGCATTTGAGGGTTGAAGTCTGTAGGGTAGAACATGGAGAACCAAATCTCAAAGTCAAATTGGAGTTTATTGTTGCAAAAAAACAAATACATGTATGCACAGTTGCAGTTGAAATCTTAGCTGCAACAGCATCACAGACACATAGCATAAGGAACACAATACTCATAAGAAAAAACATAAATTAAATATACATGATACAAAATTATACAAGAATGAACAAAATTAGGACAAAACAATTACATTGTAGAGCAAAGTGGTCAAGTAGTGTTGCTATAATGAGGTAGTGAAAGGCATGGTACAGGTTGCTCCAAGGGCTAAATGGTCCTTTTAATAAAGTATAATGGTCTGCAACAATTTATATCACGCCTTTGGTAATTTTGTGTAACATCATGTGCAATATCATTCATAGTTCTCGTATTTATATTTTTTTTATTTTGACTATTTGGTTGGGTTTTAATAAGCAGTTTAAAAGCACTCTGATATACTGTTTTGTGAGCCTTAGCTGTTTTTTTTTCCACTTGAAGGGTTCAGACTGAACTCAGAAAGTTAGCTGTAGGTGAAGCTCCCTACCTACACCGCCATTTCTCAAGTGCAGTTAGGAATGGGCATCACACACTGCCCTTGCCAGCAAAGCTCACATTGTAAGTATGAATATCATGAAGAAAAATGAATTGGATTTCAAGCTTATGTGCGCAAGTTAAAAAGATTGACTAATGCTCACTACCTGATTCTTGCCACTTCCTACTAGCTGCATAAAGGGAGTCTCTGTGTGGAGTGGGAATGTGGATGAATAGAAGGTTTTAAGTCATTGAGAGGCATAGATTGACCATTTAGCTGGTATCTTTATCCCAGGATCAAAACATCTAATATTAGAGGGTATGCATTAAAAATGAGAGGGTTAAAGAAGATGTAAGGGCAAGTTTTTATTTATTTATCTAGCACGGAGTAGATCCTTCTAGTCCTTGCTGCCCTAGCAACTGGCAACAAACCTTAGTAATGCCAACCTAATCATGGAGTCATTTACAATGACCAGTTAACCTACTCAGTACGTCTTTGGTCTGTAAGAGGCAGCCAGAACACCCAAGGAGAACTCACCGATTCCATGTGAAAGATGTACAGCCTCCTCACAGATCAGCACTGGAACTGAACTGCAAACTCCAGAAAGCCCCGAGCTTAATAGTGTCACGCTAACCTCTGCATTACAGAGGCGCCCACAAAGAGTTATTGCATTGAGTCATAGAGCGATACAGCATGGAATCAGGCCATTCGGTCTAACTAGTACATGCCAACCATATTGTCCAGCTAAACTAGTTCTAAACATAAAAATACAACTGCAGATGCTGTGGATCAAAGAATACGTACACAACGCTGGAACAACTCAGCAGGTCAGGCAGCATCCGTGAGAAAAGAGTAGCCAACGTTTCGGGCCGAGACCCTTCATCATCATTTCCTGATGAAGGGTCTCGGCCCGAAACATTGGCTACTCTTTTCTCACGGATGCTGCCTGACCTGCTGAGTTCTTCCAGCGTTGTGTACGTAAACTAGTTTGATTTGCCTCTCTGTCATTTTACACAGAGAGTGGTGGGTGGGGGATTGAGCTGAAGGTGGCAAATATGTTAGAGGCTGTTAAGTTCTCTTTGATAAATGAATATGTGGAGAATAGATGGATATGGATTTGTGTAGGTAGAATAGACTAGTTTAGTTATACTTTTAATAACTGATCTAATTAGTTCTGCAGAACATCATTGGCAAAGAGCCTGTGGCTGTGCTGTACTGTACAATGCGCCACGTTAAGGCTCGCCATAAGACTGTCAGCAGCAGGAAGACATTGTGTGGCTCCAGACTGAGCTGTCACTTGTTATGTGACAGGATTGCAACCGAACACTTGGAAATAAATGAGTCTTAGGCCTCCAGAGTAAAGGTGGCCTTCCTTGGGCTTGACACAATCTCTTATGAGAGCCCAGACATGGAGTGCTGCTGGAGAAGGTGAGATGTCTGTAGGTGTGATAAATGGAATAGCATTTTCACCTGTTTCATCTTGATATGTCTAGCAAAATCCTAAGGGGTTGGGCAAAAGAATGATAGATGGATGAGTGTGGGATGTTGCACCAGGGCAGGACTTACACGGGAAATGGTAGGATCTTCAGGGTGGTACAGAACAGAGTTACAAATACATAGCCCCCTGAAAGGGGTGACGGATAGACAGAATGGTGAAGAAGGTGTTTGGCAAGCTTAGCTTAATTGGTCAGGGTGTTGAATATGGAAGTTGGAATTTCATAATACAACCGTATCTGTTGTTAAGTCCATGTTTGGAGCATAGTGCTTTTGTAATTCCAAAACATAAAATTAATTAAAAGCAAAAACACAGAGTCAGGAATGCAAGTCTGACATTGTGTTTACTTAAAGCGAGGTGTGCACTTATCACGTGGTAACATCATGACGTATGCAATTCACTTATTTTACATATAACCCATAATGAATTATTTAAATTTACAAGAATGCTAAATCAAACAATATAATTACAATATTAATCCAATACTACTGAAATATTAAGTACCTAAAGTTTCTCCCTGCTTAGCTATAAATTCAAACTCAATATGGAACGCATCTCAACTTATACACTGTATGTATGGCATGCTATATAATACAACTACTAGAGAGATATCCACAGCACAGTAAATCTTAAATTGTCCCTTTCAGGCCTAAAGATCTAATTGCTCTGGAGCCTTTCTTACTCTTGTGGGATAACATCTTTCCTGATGGGGGTTGGGGGGGAGGTCACTCTGCTCGGCAAGTGAGATTTGTGGCTGTGAAACAATCTCAGGTCCTGGGGCTTCCTCTTTGGTGGTGTAGGAGTTGACTCTGGGACAGCAGGAGGTGGTTCTGACTGCTCTTTCTTCTGGATGTGTTGGCATCTTGGACAGTGCATGGCAAGCTTCACTGGATGATGTGGATAATAATGTGTGAGAGGTGTGTCTGTTGTCTCCACTTCCTTTGCCTTTTGGAAAGCCACTTCCCTCTGCTTTCACTCTCATTTCCATGTCCTGATCAGTAGTAATGAGTTCAAGAGATAGAGCACAGTGGCCAGGTTTGGTAGGAACCTGTTACAGCAATTGACAAATCCTAAAAAGGGACCACAACTGTGACATGTTCTTTGGCTTTGGAGCATCTATCATGCTTGAATTTTCTCAGCACACTTGAGTAATTTTTGTGTGTCAACCATGTGACCACAGCAAGTGCTGCTTGGTTTAAAGAATTCACACTTGTTGCATTGTGCTCTGAGCCCATGGTCTTCTAATCTTTTTAACACAGTCTTGACATTTTGGAAATGTCATCCTTACTAGTAACAATGATGTAATTCACATAACACTGAGCGCTTGGCAGCCTTGCAGCATTTGGTCCATAGCTTGTTGCCAGAGTGCAGGTGCAGATAATACTCCAAAAAGTAAGCCTATTATATTGATAAAGCCCTTTGAAAGTGCTTATGGTGAAAAACACTTAGACTATTTTTCCATCTCCATCTGTAGGTAGGTCTCCACTAAGTCCACTTTGCTAAAGAGTTTCCCTCCAGAAAGATTTGCAAAGATAACTTCTATGCTGCGCAGAGGGCATTGATGCACTTTCAGTACTGGGTTGATGGTGACCTTAAGGTTAAAAAGAAATCCTGACAGACCCATTTTTCTTCATTGGGACAACTGGCATTGCCCACGGGCTCCACTCAACCTTGAAAAGAATTCCTTCAGCCTCCGTGCAATCTGGCTCACTGGCTACTTTATCACAGATGGTATAAGGAACCGGATGTGCATTACAAAACTTGGGTGTGGCATTTTTATTTAAAACCATATTACCTTTGATTAGTTTTCCAATGCCATCCTTGAACAATGCTATGGCAACCCTCAGTACCTTCCTTAATTTGCTTTCTTTTGACTCTATTGTAGGGATTGTGGCATGAAAATGCTGGATAGATCTCCAATCATATTGTAATTGTCACAGCCAATCATGTCCCACAATGTTGGCCCTCCTGATTTTACTCCATACAAGCCCAATGTGGCTTGTTGGTTGTGTATTTCACTGTTACGAATGTTATTACCACAGGAATGATCTATTTTCCAGTATAAGTTCTTAATTGGATTCTCTGCAGGCTTCAGTTCAGTATCTTTGAAATGTCGTTCAAACTCATTTTGCGGAATGACTGAAACAACCAAACCAGTGTCCAATTCCATTTTAATTAATTTTCTATCCACTTCTAATGTAAGACATATTGCTAATCTCTTGTTAGTTTTCAGAGTGTAAATCTCAAGGCTACGCAGTCTTGCACCAGTCACTTCATTATCAGATTTTTTATCAATAGCCT
Source organism: Hemitrygon akajei (assembly GCF_048418815.1). Lineage (NCBI taxonomy): Eukaryota > Metazoa > Chordata > Chondrichthyes > Myliobatiformes > Dasyatidae > Hemitrygon > Hemitrygon akajei. The sequence continues at coordinate 85,075,621 of NC_133136.1, read as the reverse complement.
ACAAATTAGTGCTCATTTTGAAACTGTAACTTGACTTTTGTTTTTCAATTTTCCAGTCTTTTGGAACCATTCAAGATTTGTGATTCTTGGAAGTTTAATACTAATGCCTCCATGATCTTTTCAGCCACCTTTTTCAGAACTCTGGAGTGTACACCATCTGGTCCAGGTAACTTATCTACCTTAAGACCTTTCAGTTTCCAAAGGTCCTTCTCTCTAGTTACATGAGGAAAGAAAGGAGGAGGGCACCAGAGGGAGGTGATAGGCAGGTGAGGAGAAGAGAAGTGGTAAGAGAGGAGCCAGAAAGGAAATTGTAAAGGAGAGAAGGGGTATGGGGAGAAATTACTGGATTTTAGAGAAATCAATGTTTATGCTGTCAGCTGGATGCTACCTTGGTAGGATTTGACGTGTTGCTCCTCCAACCTGGAAGTGGCCTCATTGTGGCAGTAGAGGAGGCCATAGACTGACATTTCAGGACAGGAATGGGAAGTAGAATTAAAATCGGTGGCCACCAGAAAATCCCACCTGTGGTGGCAGTCCTATCTCCTCCCAGCTTCTCAATTCATTGCCTCTCCCCACCTACCAAACCTTTTGCTCATCCAGCTTTACATCTGATATGATAACTTGTACTCTTTCCCTTCCCCCCAGTGCGCAGTTAGACCTGCAGTGTGCATCCGGCATTTTCTGTTCTTCCAGTTTTGAGATTTTAGCAACCATATTGAATTGGATGAGGTTCCTTAAGAAAATGAGCAGGACACCTTTTAGAGTATATTTATGGCTATAAACTACTCAAATGCCATTTAAAATCTTTCAATTTTTTCAGGATAATCCAGTCGGTTATAATCCATATGTGTAATAACATAATCATCATTATTATGTGCCGTGTCATATGAGGTAGGCGATCATGGTCTCGTGGCCAAGATTGTTCTTGGCAAATTCTACAGAAGTGATTTGCCATTGCATTCTTCTGGGCTGTATCTTTACAAGATGCGTGACCCCAGCCATTATCAATACACTTCAGAGATTGTCAGCCTGGCGTCGGGGGTCACATTACCAGGTTATGTTGTACACCAGCTGCTCATACACCGCATGCTCCCATCGCTTCACTTGACACTACAGTAGGTGGCACATAGTAGGGGCTAAGTAGGTGCTACACCTTGCTTCCGGTGGACCTTCAGGCTAACAAAGGGAAGGAGTGCCTTCCACCTCATTTGGTAGAGACATATCTCTACCCTGCCACTCAAATAGACCAAAAGAGATGAAATCCAACTTTTAGCATGCACATTAGAACAGACTTAGGATAACTTGATCACATTCATACTCTGATCTTTAATGCTGTTGTGTCTCCACTTGAATTGAATTGGATCTGTTTTGCCCATCTTGAAATTCTTAGAGCAGGAATCATCATCAATAATTGGGAGAGGAGTGGTGGAACAGTGGGGAAAGGGGGTGGGAGGTGGTGAGAGATGGCAACTTCCTGTTGGAATTGTTTTTCTGGAGAATTGTCAAAAGATTCTAAGGACTTGTTTTAATTAATGTGCAACTGGCTCTGTGTCCCTCACAATGAATTTCTGAAGCCTTCCTGGTGCCTATTCCTGCAACTTCTCTGTGCCCATTCCTGCAGCTTCCTTGTGCCCATTCCTGCAGCTTCCCTGTGCCCATTCCTGTAGCTTCCCTGTGCCCGTTCCTGTAGCTTCCCTGTGCCCGTTCCTGCAGCTTCCCTGTGTCCATTCCTGTAGCTTCCCTGTGCCCGTTCCTGCACTTTCCCTGTGCCCATTCCTGTAGCTTCCTTGTGCCCATTCCTGCAGCTTCCCTGTGCCCATTCCTGTAGCTTCCTTGTGCTCATTCCTGCACCTTTCCTGTGCCCATTCCTGCACTTTCCCTGTGCCCATTCCTGTAGCTTCCTTGTGCCCATTCCTGTAGCTTCCCTGTGCCCGTTCCTGCACTTTCCCTGTGCCCATTCCTGTGGCTTCCTTGTGCCCATTCCTGTAGCTTCCCTGTGCCCGTTCCTGCACCTTCCCTGTGCCCATTCCTGTAGCTTCCCTGTGCCCATTCCTGTAGCTTCCTTGTGCCCATTCCTGTAGCTTCCCTGTGCCCGTTCCTGCAGCTTCCCTGTGCCCATTCCTGCAGCTTCCCTGTGCCCATTCCTGTAGCTTCCTTGTGCCCATTCCTGTAGCTTCCCTGTGCCCGTTCCTGCAGCTTCCCTGTGCCCATTCCTGCAGTTTCCCTGTGCCCATTCCTGTAGCTTCCTTGTGTCCATTCCTGCAGCTTCCCTGTGCCCATTCCTGTCACTTCCTTGTGCCCATTCCTGTAGCTTCCTTGTGCCCATTCCTGCAGCTTCCCTGTGCCCATTCCTGCAGCTTCCCTGTGCCCATTCCTGCAGCTTCCCTGTGTCCATTCCTGTAGCTTCCCTGTGCCCATTCCTGCAGCTTCCCTGTGACCATTCCTGCAGCTTCCCTTTGCCCATTCCTGTAGCTTCCTTGTGCCCATTCCTGCAGCTTCCCTGTGCCCATTCCTGCAGCTTCCCTGTGTCCATTCCTGTCGCTTCCTTGTGCCCATTCCTGCAGCTTCCCTGTGCCCATTCCTGCAGCTTCCCTGTGTCCATTCCTGTAGCTTCCTTGTGCCCATTCCTGCAACTTTCCTGTGCCCATTCCTGCAGCTTCCCTGTGCCCATTCCTGTAGCTTCCCTATGCCCACTCCTGCAGCTTCCCTGTGCCCACTCCTGCAGCTTCCCTGTGCCCGTTCCTGTAGCTTCCCTGTGCCCGTTCCTGCAGCTTCCTTGTGTCCATTCCTGCAAATTCTCTGTGCTTCAGGTGTTTGTTTTCTCAGAAGATTGCACTGCATATTAAACAAGGGTTTCCCAACCTGGGGTCCACAGATCTCTTGGTAAATGGTAGGGATCAATGACATAAAAATGTTTGTGAACCCCTGTCCTAAGCCCTCTCATCAGTCCTTTAAATCATCTGTCAGGGAGCACGGCATTCCAGTGACCCTCAGATTGTCAGACAGCTCCTGCTATGGATAGCCCAGTGGGATGCTGTACAGTCTGGAGTGAACACAATTCTATCAACAACTCAAGAGGTGCTGAGCTGAGTAATTGTACCTGAACTGCTGGGATAATGCCAGTCCAGCCCTGCAGTACAGAGAGAACTCAGAACTGCTGGGATTGTCCCTCTTTAAAGGAGGTCTGCTTGGAAATCGGTTTCTGCTGAAGAATCTACTTCGCAAAGCTCAAAGGAAGCAGGGCACCAAGAGGCACACAAAGCAGTGGGCACGCTCTGCAGCTCTGGTCTGCTCATTCTGGCCCCGCCGCTAACTAGCAGCAGGTGGACAGTTGCTCACTCCAAGATATTGAGGGGCATTTCATTATCCTGGGGTAACTCACCCTATCACAGGGAGAACATATAAACTCCTCACAGATGTGTGAGACCTATCTCATGAGGGATGTCAGGATTAGACCGGGACTGCTGGAACTATAAGACAGCAACTTCATTCTCAATGATATTCTGCCAGCCGCAATAATGTCAATTGTGGTTCTACTGACAGTGCAGTTCAGCATCTGATTAGACTCCATGTTTCTGCATTAATTTTTATCTGCCATTGATCTGCCCACATACTTGCTCAGTAATTGATGAGCTGTTTCCTACAATTCCAGTATCTTTTCTTGTTTGGTATCATCAACAGAATCTTTGCACTGAGTTCTCTACTCCAGTCATTCATATAAATAAAAAGCCACAGTCGTCTGGCACATCCTGGTCCCAGCTGTGTCTGTGGAATGGTGTAAAAAATTGTCAGACTCAGGCTCATTTCTCTCATAGGTGCAGAAATGTGCCATTTGGCCCCCAGAGGTAATTCTCCATGTAATTTTAGCAAGCCTCATTGCTCCCATTACCTGTGGAACTGTGGAATAACCATATAAACATATAACAATCACAGCACGGAAACAGGCCATTCCGGCCCTCCTAGTCCATGCCGAACTCTTAATCTCACCTAGTCCCACCTACCCGCACTCAGCCCATAACCCTCCACTCCTTTCCTGTCCATATACCTATCCAACTTTACCTTAAATGACACAACTGAACTGGCCTCTACTACTTCTACAGGAAGCTCATTCCACACAGCTATCACTCTCTGAGTAAAGAAATATCCCCTTGTGTTTCCCTTAAACTTTTGCCCCCTAACTCTCAAATCATGTCCTCTCGTTTGAATCTCCCCTACTCTCAATGGAAACAGCCTATTCACGTCAACTCTATCTATCCCTCTCAACATTTTAAATACCTCAATCAAATCCCCCCTCAACCTTCTACGCTCCAATGAAAGCCGTTGATTAGACAATCAAGATTTGAATAGCTCAGACTCAGCAGAAAGCAGCTGATTGGGCAATCGAGGTCAGGTGACCAAGCAGTTTGAAAAGCTCAAACAAATAAATAGAGGGTTACCTCAAGCGGAACGGCCTGTGGAAAGCGGCCAGTGAGTGAGTGGAGATTTGAGGCTTTGATGAGAAGAGGCGGAGGACGAGCTTCACTCCAAGTGAGGTAAGGCCGGGTAACTTCCTTTCAAAGGGGAAAGTTTCAAAAGTTGAGGCAAGTATTGGGTAGGTCATGGCAGCTGAGATCGGCCTGGTGGTTTGTTCATCCTGCAGCATGTGGGAAATCAGGGATACTTCCAGTGTCCCTGACGACTATGTGTGCAGGAAGTGTGTCCAACTGCAGCTTCTGGCAGACCGCATTGAGCGTCTGGAGCTGCGATTGGATTCATACTGGAGCATCCGCGATGCTGAGAAAGTCGTGAATAGCACATTTAGTGAGTTGGCCACACCGCAGGTAAAGGCTACACAGGCAGAAAGGGAAGGGGTGGCCACTAGACAGCGTAGCAGTAGGCAGGTAGTGCAGGAGTCCCCTGAGGTCATCTCCCTCCTAAACAGATATACTGTTTTGGATACTGTTAGGGGAGATGTCTCAACAGGGGAAGGCAGCAGCAGCCGAGTTCATTGCACCATGGGTGGCTCTGCGGCACAGGAGGGAAGGAAAAGGAGTGGGAGAGCTATAGTGATAGGGGATTTGATTGTAAGGGGAATAGATAGGTGTTTCTGTGGCCGCAAACAAGACTCCAGGATGGTATGTTGCCTCCCTGGTGCAAGGGTCAATGATGTCTCTGAGTGGCTGCAGGACATTCTGGAACGGGAGGGTGAACAGCCAGTGGTCGTGGTGCACATAGGTACCAACGATATAGGTAAAAAATGGGATGAGGTCTTACAAGGTGAATTTAGGGAGTTAGGAGATAAACTAAAAAGTAGGACCACAAAGGTAATAATCTCTGGATTACTACCAGTGCCACGTGCTAGTCAGAGTAGAAATGGGAGGATATTTCAGATGAATATGTGACTTGAAAAATGGTGCAAGGGGGAGGGATTCAAATTTCTGGGGCATTGGAACCAGTTCTGGGGGAGGTGGGACCGGTATAAACAGGACGGTCTGCACCTGGCCTGGACTGGAACCAATGTCCTGGGGGGAGTGTTTGCTACTGCTGTTCAGGAGGCTTTAAACTAATGAGGCAGAGGGATGGGAACAAGTGCAGAGAGCCAGAGGGGTGTAAAATGAGGGTAGAAGCAAAAAGTAGTAAGATGAAAAGTAAAAGTAGCAGGCAGGCAAATCCAGGGCAAAAAGCAAAAAAAGCCACTTTTCAACATAATTGTATAAGGGCTAAGAGTGTTGTAAAAACAAGCCTGAAGGCTTTGTGTGTCAATGTGAGGAGCATTCGTAACAAGGTGGATGAATTGAATGTGCAGATAGTTATTAATGAATATGATATAGTTGGGGTCACAGAGACATGGCTCCAAGGTGACCAAGGATGGGAGCTCAACATCCAGGGATATTCAGTATTCAGGAGGGATAGACAGGAAAAAAAAGGAGGTTGGGTAGCATTGCTGGTTAGAGAGGAGATTAACACAATAGAAAGGAAGGACATTAGCCTGGAGGATGTGGAATCGATATGGGTAGAGCTGCATAACACTAAGGGGTTATTACGAAGGATGAACAGCTCTGATGGGCAGAAGGGTGCAGAGTTGCCCATGTCCCCCTCCCCTGGGAGAATTACAAACCATTACTGTTGCCATGCTGCTAATGAGAGAGAAAGAGATGGAACAAAAACATGCCAGAACATCTGCTACTGATAAGAGAGGGGAGAGAGACTTGTTGTTCCACCATATTATGACTCCTGAAAGACTTATGGCTTCTGAGAAGGATTATTTACCTTATACTATTCTGTTCATTAAAATTCCTTAGTGGACAGCCAGAGTGGGTTGGTTTGATGGACAAAGCCATTCAAAACTGAGTGACATCTGAGACCCCGTGAGTGTGGATAAAAGTGAGGTCTGGGGAGACACCCCTCAGACACACCAGGAGACACACTAGTGAGCACTGGTTAAGTGTTGGAACCCACGAGAAGGTGTGGGGCATCGGAGACCGAACAAAGGATCGGTCAGTTTAACTCACAGTGTTATAGCAGGGCCAGTGGGGGTTTGTCTGTGTGTCCACTCATGCCAGAGTGACGAGTCCACCACAGAAGAACGGTCTAGCTGAAGGACAGAGGGGTCATACCTGAATGGCCACAACAGCACATTGACAGATCAAGAATGTAAAGGAAGGTTTGCCTGGCTGTAGCTGTTATTCTCATTCTCTCTCTCTCTCTCTCTCTCTCTCTCTCTCTCTCTCTCTCTCTCTCTCTCTCTCTCTCTCTCTCTCTCTCTCTCTCTCTCTCTCTCTCTCTCTCTCTCTCTCTCTCTCTCTCTCTCTCTCTCTCTCTCTCCCCCTCTCTCTCTCCCCCTCTCTCTCTCCCCCCTCTCTCTCTCCCCCCTCTCTCTCTCCCCCTCTCTCTCTCCCCCTCTCTCTCTCCCCCCTCTCTCTCTCCCCCTCTCTCTCTCCCCCTCTCTCTCTCCCTCTCTCTCTCTCTCTCTCTCTCTCTCTCTCTTCTTCTCCCCCCCCCCAACAATTACAACAAAACCACCAACAACTACCTCAGCATGTATGGTCTGAACTGAACTTTATATTCACATATGTCAATTCATTATCCGCTAGACATCGATAGAGCTTGATTATTATTATACCCACACTTTTAGGTTTAGTATTGCTAACGTGTATTATCTATATATTTGCATTGTTGATATTGATTTGTATATTTTACTAATAAACACTGTTTGAAAATAGTACCACCAGACTCCAACGGATACTTCTTTCTCTGCTGGTCAGACACCCAGTTACAGGATACGTAACAGGGCAGAAAATGCTGGTGAGAGTTGTATACAGGCCACCTAACGGTAGTAGTGAGGTTGGGGATGGCATTAAACAGGAAATTAGAAATGCGTGCAATAAAGGAACAGTAATTATAATGGGTGACTTCAATCTACATATAGATTGGGTGAACCAAATTGGTAAGGATGCTGAGGAAGAGGATTTCTTGGAATGTATGCAGGATGGTTTTCTGAACCAACATGTCGAGGAACTAACTAGAGAGCAGGCCATTCTAGATTGGGTATTGAGCAATGAGGAAGGGTTAGTTAGCAATCTTGTCGTGCGAGGCCCCTTGGGTAAGAGTGACTATAATATGGTGGAATTCTTCATTAAGATGGCGAGTGACATAGTTAATTCAGAAACAAAGGTTCTGAACTTAAAGAAGGGTAACTTTGAAGGTATGAGACGTGAATTAGCTAAGATAGACTGGCAAATGATACTTAAAGGGTTGACGGTGGATATGCAATGGCAAGCATTTAAAGATCACATGGATAAACTACAACAATTGTTCATCCCAGTTTGGCAAAAGAATAAACCAGGGAAGGTAGTGCACCCATGGCTGACAAGGGAAATTAGGGATAGTATCAAGTCCAAAGAAGAAACATATAAGTTAGCAAAAAAATAGCGGCACACCAGAGGACTGGGAGAAATTCAGAGACCAGCAGAGGAGGACAAAGGGCTTAATTAGGAAAGGGAAAAAAGATTATGAGAGAAAGCTGGCAGGGAACATAAAAACTGACTGTAAAAGCTTTTATAGATACGTGAAAAGAAAAAGATTGGTCAAGACAAATGTAGGTCCTTTACAGTCAGAAACAGGTGAATTGATCATAGGGAACAAAGACATGGCAGACCAATTGAATAACTACTTTGGTTCTGTCTTCACTAAGGAGGACATAAATAGTCTTCCGGAAATAGTGAGGGACCGAGGGTTTAGTGAGATGGAGGAACTGAGGGAAATACATGTTAGTAGGGAAGTGGTATTAGGTAAATTGAAGGGATTAAAGGCAGATAAATCCCCAGGGCCAGATGGTCTGCATCCCAGAGTGCTTAAGGAAGTAGCCCAAGAAATAGTGGATGCATTAGTGATAATTTTTCAAAACTCCTTAGATTCTGGATTAGTTCCTGAGGATTGGAGGGTGGCTAATGTAACCCCACTTTTTAGAAAAGGAGGGAGAGAGAAACCGGGGAATTATAGACCGGTTAGCCTGACATCGGTGGTGGGGAAAATGCGAGAGTCGGTTATCAAAGATGTGATAACAGCACATTTGGAAAGAGGTGAAATCATCGGACAAAGTCAGCATGGATTTGTGAAAGGAAAATCATGTCTGACAAATCTTATAGAATTTTTTGAAGATGTAACTAGTAGAGTGGATTGGGGAGAGCCAGTGGATGTGGTATATTTAGATTTTCAAAAGGCATTTGACAAGGTCCCACACAGAAGATTAGTGTGCAAACTTAAAGCACACGGTATTGGGGGTATGGTATTGATGTGGATAGAGAATTGGTTGGCAGACAGGAAGCAAAGAGTGGGAGTAAACGGGACCTTTTGAGAATGGCAGGCAGTGACTAGTGGGGTACCGCAAGGCTCAGTGCTGGGACCCCAGTTGTTTACAATATATATTAATGATTTAGATGAGGGAATTAAATGCAGCATCTCCAAGTTTGCGGATGACACGAAGCTGGGCAGCAGTGTTAGCTGTGAGGAGGATGCTAAGAGGATGCAGGGTGACTTGGATAGGTTAGGTGAGTGGGCAAATTCATGGCAGATGCAATTTAATGTGGATAAATGTGAGGTTATCCATTTTGGTTGCAAGAACAGGAAAACAGATTATTATCTGAACGGTGGCCGATTAGGAAAAGGGGACATGCAACAAAACCTGGGTGTCATTGTACACCAGTCATTGAAGGTGGGCATGACACAGCAGGCAGTGAAAAAGGCAAATGGTATGTTGGCATTCATAGCAAAAGGATTTGAGTACAGGAGCAGGGAGGTTCTACTGCAGTTGTACAAGGCCTTGGTGAGACCGCACCTAGAATATTGTGTGCAGTTTTGGTCCCCTAATCTGAGGAAAGACATTCTTGCCATAGAGGGAGTACAGAGAAGGTTCACCAGATTGGTTCCTGGAATGGCAGGACTTTCATATGAAGAAAGAATGGATCGACTAGGCTTATACTCAGTGGAATTTAGAAGACTGAGGGGGGCTCTTATTGAAACGTATAAAATTCTAAAGGGATTGGACAGGCTAGATGCAGGAAGATTGTTTCCGATGTTGGGGAAGTCCAGAATGAGGGATCACAGTTTAAGGATAAAGGGGAAACCTTTTATGACCGAGATGAGGAAAAACTTCTTCACACAGAGAGTGGTGAATCTGTGGAATTCTCTGCCACAGTAAACAGTTGAGGCCGGTTCATTGGCTATATTTAAGAGGAAGTTAGATATGGCCCTTGTGGGTAAAGGGATCGGGGGTATGGAGAGAAAGCAGGTACAGGGTTCTGAGTTGGATGATCAGCCATGATCATACTGAATGACGGTGCAGGCTCGAAGGGCCGAATGGTCTACTCCTGCACCTATTTTCTATGGTTCTATTTATACAACTATAAATATATATTTATCTCACTGGGCATGTTCACCAACTCAGCTTGTTAAGTAATTTTACTAACAGCCACATGGCTCAATGGTGAGAAGGCTGCCCATCATAAACAATATATATCAAGGGTCAGTATGATTTGGGATTCAACTAAACAGGAATGTTAGGATGTCTAAATTGAAGGAACCTCGTTTAGAGTGAATGCTGTACAAATGCTGCCCACGCACTGTTATTGGTAGCCGAAAAATGACAGATCATACACCAGCATAAAATTATGAAGGAAGTATATTTCCCAATTTTCAAATTTTTCAAACAGTAAATAGAGAAAGAAAAAGAATGATGAAAGGTCCCATTACAGTTATACCAGTCTAAATGTGCCCATAGACATTGGAGCTTAATTCTGTAGTATCTGGGAGAAGATTTACTCATGGCGCTGAATTCTCCTCACCAACCACGGTTAGAACTTCCCTTCTTGGAATCCTCCATCTTGCGAAGCACTCTTGCAATAGGGTCTTCCCTTTGGTTGGTGTCCTCCAGATGTCTTCCCCGGTGCTCTTCTCTCCGCACCTCCCACCAAAAAGACCACTGCCTTTCAGAAAACTCTTCTTGCTCAAGTCTCGACAATGTTCCATGCCATTCCACTCCTGATTGGCTGACACACCATTTCTAAGTTGGACAAAATGGCTCTTTAACTTTAGCCAAGGCCAAAACATTCTTACCAGGATATGCTGCTTTTACAGAAAACTATGAAAATAACATACCTCACAGCATAGCAGTAGAAATCTTAACCAGGGCATTACATATATATTTGCTCTGCACAGGTGGTGGTCTTCTGCACTCTGGCTGATCTTTATTGATCCTGTTATAGAGTTTCTGAGTATGCCCACAGAAAAATGAATCTCACGGTTGTATATGGTGACATACATATACTTTCATTGTAAAATTTATCTTGAACTTTGAACTATGAAATATGTTTCTTACCTGAAACATGCTGCCCAAAATATTTTCTCCTTTTCAACATGACTACCCTGTCGCGGTCAGTTGTGCAATATTAAAACTGACCTTGTTGCGGTGACTGCTCCAGCAATACTAAGCAAAGACAGTGGAAGTCCACTTCATTGATGTTATTTGACTAATTTCTACAGTCTGATGTTTCATCCCCTTTCTCTTATAGAGAATGGCCACTTAAAATAATAATTTTCTGATGCATTCACCAATTTCAACTTTTTGATTATCACTACTTTTCTAACAGCTTTCTCTCTCAGCATTTGTTTTACATTTCAATTAGTTCCTTGTTTCCACTTCTGACTTCTTGTAGAACTTGCAAATTCTTTATTTTTCCTCTACATAATTTCAAATCTATTAATTAACTTATTTCAATTCACATGTACTTCATATAATTATGTTTTTTTTCCAGAATGTTATGTCTAACCACCTGTCTGCTATTGAAGTTCACTTAAACTTCCTTTTTGACTTCCTTTGTTCCTTCCTATCATTGAATGCAGTTCTTTTTATAGCTGTACAATTAATTCTGAGTTATTTGTACAACTGACTCTCACATCATGTCAAGCCAAGCATTTTACGAGGACTTTCCCCACCAACTGAGAGTTGTTGAAATTTCTATTTCCTATACATTACCTATTTCTGTTTTACCGAGAACATCAAATTCACCTCATTCGGTTTCCAGAATTAGGGAATACAACTGATTCTTGCTGCTGTGATCCATGCAGCACTGACTTCCATAAGGCTGCATTCCATAGGTCAGTGCTACTCCTGTGATGGTCAAATATGCATGTTTTCATAGTTGGCTGTCAGACCAACTGCACTCTAAAGTCTACATGAATTTCACCACAACACTTTCATGCTGCACTTACTTTGAAGATGCAGCCTTTAGAATCTATTTCTAATAATTTAGAAGTATGCATGTCATGCGCACATGTAAAAAAAAATGCTAACGTGTATTTTGTGCTTCATGTTCATAGCTGCCTGAAAGTGGTATCATCATTATATAGGGTAATGACAACTGTTTATGGTATGCCTGTCTTCATTGTTCAGGGTATTTAGTATGAGAGCAAAGAAATGCCATTGCAGTTATATAAAATTTTGGTTGTCACACTCGGAATTCTGATTGCCAATTACAGGAAGGATGTGAAGTCTTTGGAAAGGATGTGCACGATGTTTACCAGGATACTGCCTGGATTAGAAGATGTGCGCTCTAAGGAGAGGTTAGGTTGTTTTCTCTGGCACAGCAGAGGCTGAAAGGAGACCTGATGAAAAACATAGCTAGGGTGGACAGTCAGAATCTTTTTCTCAGGGTAGTAGTATTAAGTACTGAAGGATATGCATTTAATGCGAGGGGGAAAGCTCAAAGTAGATATGTGGGGCTGGTAATTTACACCAAGAGTGATGATCAGTTGGGATAGGTTGCCAGGGATAGTGAAAGAAACAGCTAAAATAGTGGTGTTTAAGAGGCTGTTCGATAGACACGTGAAAATGCATGGAAAGGAGGGATATGGACCATGTACAGGCAGATGAGATCAAGTTTTACTCAGTTCAGACAAAGGAGATTGTAAATGCTGTAATCTGAAGTAACAAGCAATCTGCTGGAGGAACTCAGCAAGAGAAGCAGCATCAGTGGGAGGAATTGGAATGTGAGTTGATATTTCAAGTCAAAACTCTGCACTGAGGTGAACAGAGAGATGGTCAGGATAAAGAGAAGAAGGGCAGTGATGAGGAATGATTCTGAGGCAATTAGGGGATAAAGAAAGGTGTATAAGATTTCAAGCATGTCTGATGTGACCCCACTTGGCTGATGAATTTGTGAGATTGGAGTCTGAGGCCTCATATTGAGGGTACAGTCAGAAGGGAGTTCAGAGTCTGAGGCCTGGTGTTCGGTCACAGAGGGTCGAGGCCAAGAATTGAGGCCCAAGGGTTGAATCAGAAGTCCAAAGGTGGAAGCTCACTGAATGAAGCACTGGGTCTGCAAACGTCTGTAAGTCAGGAGCCCAATGTCTGAATTCAAGTCCGCAGGAAGCTGGAGGCTAACGAATGCGGACAGTCTTGGGGTTAGAGGAGTGTTTGTGGATGGGTGGGAGGGAGGAACAGGACTTGTTGTTTTGTTGCTTGTTACATTCTGCTAGTTGTGCCCTGTGTTGTTCTGCCTAACATTGTGAGCTGGAATATGTGGTGGTGTTGCAGGCTGCCCCCAGCATACCCTTGGGACTGTTTGCTACTGACGCGAATGACACATTTCACTGGATATTTTGATGTACATGCGACGAATAGACTCGAATCTTGAACCTTGATGCAAGTAGTGCCAGGAGCCCCTTGGGGACTGAGTGGTGATTTATGTGTGAAGTGGTTGATGGAAGCAGAAAATGGAGGAGTTTGAAGATGGGTGAAGGGAGGGGATGTCTAAAAGGGGATCAAAATGGGAAGTCTGGAGATGGACCAAAAGGGGGGGTGGGAGGAAGGAAGATCTGTGAAGAGGGTTTTGAAAGTGTTACCTAAAATTGTAAATGTCAATATGCATGCTATTGGGTTGTGGACTACCCAGGAAGAATATAAGGTGTTGCTCCTCTAGTTTGCTTCATCCTGGCGGTAGAGAAGGACAAGGATGAGCAGCCAGTGTGCGAATGGAAGAGGAGTCTGCAACTGTCAGCTCAGGATTTGCTGACTGAGTGTCGTTTCTCTGTGAAACAATCTCCAGTTTGCATTTGGTCTTTCAGACGTAGAGGACGCCATATTAGTGGCGCTGATGCAGTTGGGTATCACATTTGGTAAAGTTTAATTTGGCATCCTAATGCATGGCACAAACATCATGGACTGAAGGGGCTGAAGAGATATGCAAGGGAACAGGAGCTACAGCTCGATGAACTTTTGCCTGTTGGGGAAAGTGAAGCAGTGATAGACAGGAGCTACAGGGGGGTAGTCACTCCAAGTCTAGGAGAGATAGATAAACGGATGACTGTCAGGAGAGGGATGGGAGAATGTCAGATAGTGGAGAGCACTCCGTGGCCATCTCCCTCAACAGTATGTACTCCACTCTGAGTAATGTTGAGGGGTGGGGAATGATCTACCTAGAGGAAGCAACAGTGTCTCTGGCACTGAGCCTGGCCCTATAGCTCAGAAGGGTAGGGCACTGCAGGGGATGACAGCAGCAATAGGGGACTCTATAGTCAGGGGACAAACAGGCGATCCTGTGGATACAAAAAGGAAACACGGATGGTCGTTTGCCTCTCGGTACCAGGGTCTGCGATATTTCTGAACACATGCACAATATCCTGAATAAAACGGCGAGCAGCCAGAAGTCAGGTACATATTGGTACCAATGCCATAGGTAAAAAAAAAGGAAGAAGGTCCTGAAAAAGAATACAGGGAGTTAGGAAGGACGATGAGAAACAGGAACTCAAGGTTAGGAATCCCGGGATTGCTGCCTGTGCCACATGGCTGTAAGGTTAGGAATAGAATGAGGTGGCAGGTAAATGTGTGGCTGAAGAATTGGCGCAGGGGGCAGAGATTCAGATTTCTGGATAATTGGGACTTCTTCTGGGGCAGGTGTGAACTGTGCAAAAGGGATGGGTTGCACTTGAATCTGAGGGGACCGATATTTTTGTGGGCAGGTTTACTAGAGTTGTTGGGAGTGGTTTAAACTAATGTGATAGGGGGAGGTGAACCAGAATGATAGAAATGAGGATGACCCAGCAGCTTTACAAGTAGATGATGGTCGTACCATGAATGGAAGGAAAGACAAGCCAATGATTGGATACAAATGGAGTCAGAGCAAAGAGGTAAATTGTACCACACAGGCAAAATTCAAAAGGGCATAGAATGCAGGGCTGAAAGTGCTGTATTTAAATGCGCATAGCATTCAGAGCAAGGTGGATGAACTTGTGGCGCAATTAGAGATCGGTCAGTATGATGCTGTGGGCATCACTGAGTCGAGCCTGAAAGACCATAGTTGGGTGCTTAGCATCAAAAGATATACTTTCTAATGAGCGGACAGGCAGGAAGGCGTAGGCTCTGTTGGTAAGAAATGGAATTACATCTTTAGAAAGAGGTGACATAGGATCAGAGAATGTTGAATCTTTGCAGGTGGAGTTAAGAAAGGACAAGAGTGAAAAAGCATTATGAGAATCATATGCAGGTCACCAAGATGTGGGGTTGAGATTGCAAAGGGAGCTGGAAAGGGCATGTAATAAAGATAATCTCACAAATTGTAATGGGGGACTTCAATATGCAAGGGGATTGGGAAAATCAGGTTGGTGTCGGCTCACAAGAGAGGGAATTTGTTGAATGCCTATGAGATGGCTTTTTAGTGCAGCTTGTTCTTGAGACTACTTTGGGAAAGGCCATCTTGGATTGGGTGTTGTGTAATCACCCAGATCTTATTAGGGAGCTTAATATAAAGGAGGCAGTGATCATAATATGATTGAATTCATACTGCAATTGGAGAGGAAGAAGTGTAAGTCACATGTATCAGTATTGCAATGGAATAAAGGGAATTACAGAGGTATGAGAGTAGAACCTGCCCAGGTGGGTTGAAGGAGGATACTGGCGGGGATGATGGCAAAGTAGAGATGGCTCAAGTTTCTGGGAATAGTTCACAAGGTGCAGGATAGATAAGTCCCACAGAAGAAGTTCTCAAATGGCAAGTGTAGCAACTGTGGCTGACAAGGGAAGTTAAGGACTGCATAAAAACCAAGAAAGAGCATATAAGGCAGCAAAAGTGGGTGGGAAGTTGGATGATTGGGAAATGCCATTGTTATTACAAAGGAAAAAATGCAAGGCAAACTCAAAAGTCTTAAGGTGGGTAAGTCACCCGGACCAGATGGACTACATCCCAGAGTCCTGAGAGAGGTTGCTGAAGAGATAATGGATGCATTGGTCATGATCTTTCAAGAATCACTTGATTCTGGCATTGTCTGGAGTGCTGGAAGATTGCAAATGTCACTCCACTCTTTAAGAAGGGAGGAAGACAAAAGAAAGGAAATTCTAGACCAGTTAGCCTAACCTCAGTGGTTGGGAAAGTGTTGGAATCTATTATTAAGGATGAGGCTTCAGGGGTAATTGGAGACTAATGATAAAGTAAGTCAAGGTCAGCATGATTTCTGTAAAGGGAGATCTTGCCTGACAAATCTGTTGGAGTTCTTTGAAGAAGTATCAAGCAGACTGGACAAGGGAGAGGCAGTGGGTGTCACTTACTTGGATTTTCAGAAGGCATTTAATATGGTGCCACATGCGAGGCTGTTTAACAAGATAAAATTCTAATGTGTTACAGGAAAGATACTGTCATGGATAGAGGAATGGCCAACAGGCAGGAGGGAGTGAACGGAATAAAAGGGGCCTTTTCTGGTTGGCTGCCAGTGACTAGTGGTGTTCCTCAGGGGTTGATATTATGTTGGCTACTTTTCACATTGTTTGTCAATGATTTGGATCATGGAATTGATGGCTTTGTGGCAAAGTTTGTGGATGATATGAAGATAGGTGGAGGGCAGGTAGTGCTGAGGAAGCAATGTGATTGCAGTGGTACTTAGACAAATTGGAAGAATGGGCAGAAAAGTGACAGATGACATACAGTTTTGGGAAATGTATGATAATGCATTTTGGTAAAAGGAACAATAGTGTGGACCACTATCTAAGTGGGAAGAAGGTTCAAAAATCAGAGGTGCAGAGGGAGTTAGGAGTCCTTGTGCAAGATTCCCAGAAGGTTAATTTATGGGTTGAGTCTGTGGTAAAGAAGGCAAATGCAATGTTGGCATTTACTTCAAGGGGAATAGAATATAAAAGCAAGGAGACAATGTTAAGCCTTTATAAGACACCAGTCAGGCTGCACTTGGAGTATTGTATATCGCAGAAAAATATGTTGTCATTGGAGAGAGTCCAGACAGTGTTCACAAGGATGATTCTGGGAATGAAAGGGTTAACCTATGAGGAGCGTTTGGCAGCTTTGGGCCTGTACTCACTAGAATTTAAAAGAATGCGTCAGGATCACATTGAAACCTACCGAATGTTGAAAGCACTAGACAGGGTGGATATGGAGAGGATGCTTTCTGTTGTGGGGTTATCCAGAACTAGAGGGCACAGCCCCATAATTGAGGGGTGAGCTTTTAGAACAGAGGTAAAGGGGATTCCTACTGTTAACCTTTTCATGTGGTTATAAATAAGTAACATTCTGGTTTCTTTGTACCTTTTTATTCAAATTTAATAGAAAAATATGACTTTCTTAAATAATTTTGGTTTAATCCCTGTAAAATGACTGATTGCTTGACTACTTATGATTTTGTAAATCATTTGGACAGATTTGTTAAATTTGAGAGCAACTGAAATAGTTATATTTTGTGGACAAGTTTGTCAGTGACAAGGCTATCGTACTTTTCAATTATGTTTCAAATTCTGGTTAGTTTTTTTTAGCCAGAGAGTAGTGAATCTGTGGAATGCTCTGCCACAAACTGTGGTGGAGGCCAAGTCCATGGGGATGCTTAATGTGGAAGTTGATTGTTTCCTGATCGGTCAGGGCATTAAAGGATATGACAAGAAGCCAGGTGTATGGGGTTGAGAGGGATCTGGGATCAGCCATGATGGAATAGCGGAGCAAACTCGATGGGCTGAATGGAATGGCTAGTCCTGACGAAGGGTCTCAGCCCGAAACGTCGACATCGCTTCTCCCTATAGATGCTGCCTAGCCTGCTGTGTTCTACCAGCATTTTGTGTGTTGTTGTTTGAATTTCCAGCATCTGCAGATTTCCTCGTGTTTGGCCTAATTCTGCTCCTGTTTCTTATGACCTTATGGTTCCTGAACTGTACCATTCTGTTCTGTGTTCGAACATAATCTTGCTTGTTATGACAAATTCAGGTTATTTGAAATGATGGTACTCCATGATGGAAATGATGGCCAGCAATTTTATTTTTCACTCGTTATAATGAAGAACATCACATAAGTTGTTGTGTCCACCTGCCACCAAATACTTCTTAGAATGAGCACGAAAACAGAAAAGCATGTCCAAAAATATCCTTGTTTTCCAGGACCACAGAGAAATACAAACACACAATATAAATTTTCTGGTGGCATCTAATATGGAGACAAATTCTGCAACAAAGAACTGCAGACTATAAATGTTTTAAAAATAGACCTGCTACACCATGCATCATTTTAGCAGAAAACAACTCACAATTATCAGAACTTCACAAGGGCTGCTCGTATAATGAAAAATTCTGCAAACTACTAAATTACTTAAACCCCAGATTGTTGCACGGCGTGTTTCAACCGTTCCGAATTTAGGGAAACTCTGACATCATTTTGAAGGTTATAGGAAGTGTTGCCCTTTATTATTGGTGTCAGTTCTTCTGGTCAAGATGGTGCCTGCAAACAATAATTCCCCAGGTGACCTCTTCCAGAGAGTCAATCATTTCAGTTTTCTACATCTTCCACTTATTCTTTTTATCTTAATTTTGTTTTTGAATCTGTTGGAGCCAGTGACTTACAGTCTGTAGTTCGATTAAGTGAGCTAGCACTCTGCCGTCCCTGAGAGAACTCCAGGAGAGAAGCGTGAGCACAAGCCACCATGAGGAAAAGCCCAGAGACCGGGTGAGGGGCATTATCGACTACATTTCTCTCTGATTAAAGAACTGATGACGATTGAGACATCGAGGCAAATGCAGAGGAGAGTGAACTGTTGCTCTCCTCGGAGGGGTCATCAGGTCTGAGTTGCTCTTCTTAGAGGGGCCGCTGAGTCTTCTCCGAGTGCCCACTGAGTTCAGGTCACTGCTGGCTTCGAGTTGCTTCCCTCACAAAGGCCAGTGGGTTTGAGTCACTCCTTCGGAGGGGCTGCTGGCTTCGAGTTGCTTTTTTCAGACTGACCTCTGGGTTCAAGTCACTTCCTCTCCCTGATGCCCTTGGACATGTTATCAAAATTCAGAGATTTATGGATTGGACTGCAGTTCAAACTAACTGTAGTTCCTATTGGCCTCTTTCAGTTCTATGTTTTTTCTCGTGCTCCTGCCCATTCTTTTTTGTTGCCGATTGGTGGGCTGGGGGTTTTGGGATTTGATGTCCTTGTTGCTTGTGGGTGATTTGTTAGTTTTTGTGTGAGGGAGGGTTTGGAGTTTGCAAGTTTTTGTTTCTTTCTTGTGCAGAGGGGTTTGATGTCGTTTCATTCAACTAACTATGACTTTTCTCTATATTATAGCTATCTGGAGAAGATAAATCTCAGAGTTGTACTCTGCATACATACTTTGATAATGAAATGAACCTTTGACCTTTGATACCTTTTGCATTTACTGCTGATGAAAATCTGCTATAATGCTTCCAGTGTATTACTAGTTCCTAACACAGGTGGTAGCATTGAGCGATAACAGATCCAAGTGACGTTCCCTCTCACTCACTGCTCCCGAAGGAAGGTCCCTGTATTCGAAAAGTCTTTCCCCCTCAATGATCTCGGAGAATGGTGCCAGAGTTCTGGATTTTGGGCAAGGTTTAATCAACATAGATTGTAGATTGGACTTTGTAGTTCATATGTCATGATGTGTTTCTGGTTTTGTTGCTATTTTGAGAAATTTTGATCAGGACAACCTGCAGATAATAAACACTGAGCTGAACTGAGTAGGCAAGGACTCTTTTGATTCTGTGTTTTATATTCTGAATTTTTGCTCATCTTTTGTTGCCATTTGAGTGATTCGTTTTATGCAGGGGAGTGAGGGTTGGTGTTAATGTTTCTCTTTGAATGGATTCCATTTGAAAGATGCCAGAATTAAAAGGTCGAGGGAGGGGAAAGAGGCTAGCTGGAAGGTGATAGGTAAAGCTAAATGAGTGGGAAAGGTCAAAGGATGGGAAAGAAGGAATCTGATTGGTGTGGATGGTGGACCACAGGAGAAAGGGAAGGAGGAGGGGAACCAGAGGGATGTAATAGACAGGTGAGAAGAGGTAAAAGGTCAGAGTTGTGAATAGGGAAATTGAGGGAAGTGGGGTTTGTTTACTGAAAGGAGAAATCGATATTCATGCCATCAGGTTAGAGGCTACAGATGGAATACAAGGTGTTACTCCACGACCCAGAGGGTGGCCTCATCTTGGCACAAGGGGAGGCTATGGACTGGCATATTGGAATGGGAACAGAAATGGGAATTAAAATATTTGGCTACTGGGAAGTCCAGCTTGTGATGGATAACACAGAAGTGTTCAATGAAGCGGTCCCCAATTTATGACAGGTCTCACCAATGTAGGGGAGACCGCCTCGGGAACACCAGATGCAATAGATGACACCAGCAGTTTTGCAGGTGAAGTGTTGCCTCCTCTGGAAGGGTTGCCTGGGGGCCTGAATGGAGTCTTGACCCAAAGCACCAACTGTCCATTTCTTTACACAGATGCTGCCCGTCCCCTGAACCCTTCCAGAATAAGAGCTGTCCAGTTACTTGCACTTTTCACCTCGGTGCTTGGCATTGCTGACGAACACAACCAGTAGGGAAGTGTCTCACCTCTTCAGCAAATCGGATTCATTTCCAATCTCAGGTGCTGCTTGAATGGAGCTTGCATTCCATCCTCCATGGGACTTTAGGAGTTCTTCTGCAGTCCTCCCACGCCCCAAAGATGAGAGTCGGTAGCTTAAATGGCCATGGTAAAATAGTGTGCAATTGTGTGTCAGAACCTGGCAGGAGCGGATGGAAATCAGGGAAGAATAGGGTGCAGGGAAATATTATTCAAGAGATAGGATTGATCATGGAAACAACATTTTCTGACAACTCATACAAATATTGAAAATGGTTATGTCATTTGAAATTATTATTTTGTAAGAAAGAAGTATATTTAAAGTAAGTGCTATAAAAATATAAAATACTGGAATCGCTCAGCAGGTCAGGAACAAAAGTGGGACAGATTTGATGTTTTAAGTTTAGGACTCATTGTCAAAATAGTGAAAGAGAAAAATTAATTTTGTTTAGGATGCAGAAACAGGCAAGGAGGGATGGATAGAACAAAAGTTATATCTCTGAAAGGGCTGCTGTAATGAAGATGTTGGATTGGTGAGAAAGAAGACAAACCAGGCAACATATGACAGCTGTGGAGGCCTGAAACTAAAAGCAGAGTGCTGGAAATCCCCAGTGGTATATTGTCTGCAGAGAGGAAAGCTGAGTTAATATCATGCCTGAGTAGGTCGCAGTCTTCCAAGTCCAATATGCCATACAAGCTAGTCCCCTGTACAGTGATACAATGGATTACAGAAACATTGATGAACTCCATCCATACCATCGACTTTATGAGAAGAGGCTCATAATTGAGTGAGTACATGACACAGCACAGGGAAAGTCATTAGCATCCTGCAAAGCCAACAACTCTTTTATCATCAAAGTCCACATCTGCCATGGGTACCTGGAATGTGGGAACCATATACCAGGCAGGAAAATCCACCATCGCAGACAAAAACTGTAGGGTTTCATCAGCTGGAGCCTGAGAAAGATCCTGAACTTCAGATGAACTAACAAAGCAACTAACCAGACACTGGGAATCCATAGAGAAACCATGCATAAATGTAAATGGAGGTGGACTGGCCACACCTTGAGGAAGCCAACCAACAACATCACCAGGAAAGCAGTAAAGTAGAATACCCACAGAAGGAAGAAAATACACTTGGAGGAGATGAGTAAACTTCCAATCAGGTACAAGTATCGATTATAGCTGACATATTCATTACAAACTCAGCCATCTTCGTGCAGGTGGCAGTGTTGGAAGTTTGAGAAGAATTTATTTGCCAGGAGAGCAGTAGATCCTTTCTCACATGGAGAAGAGACGTCAACGTCAAAATTAGACAACAGGGATACTCCTGGTCCACCCTTGAGAAATTGTCTTAGATCAGAAAACTTTGGAGATGGGAGGTCATTGATGGCCTATGCTCCATTGGGATTCCTGATTTTTCTGTATCAGAACTGGGTAATTATTCTGTAACATAATAATAAATCTATTATTCTCTCTCCACAAACACTACCTGACCTTCTAGGCATTTCTAGCCTTCCCCTGTTGTTCAGTTATCTGCCATAGCTCTGACCTTCTCTTTGCAGCTTTTGCATTTCCCTTATTTTATCCCTGTCCCACACTCATTAATCCATCAACTACATCGTCTTGTAAAGGTTATAATCACTTTGGCCTCACTCTGTCATAGAGTTACCCCTCCCCTATTCTTTCTGTAATTGAAAAAATAAATTCTACAGATGGAAATCCAAAGCAACACACAAAATGCTGCAGGAACTCAGCAGGTCAGGCATCATTTATGAAAATGAACAGACAGTCTATGTTTCTGGCCGAGACCCTTCTTCAGGACTGGAAATGAAGTGGAAAGATGCCAGAATAAAAAGATAGGGGGAGTGGAAGAAGGATAGCCAAAAGGTGATAGGTGAATCCAGGTGTGGAAAAGTTAAAGGGCTAGAGATGAGGAATCTGATGGGAGAAAAGCATGAACCATAGGAGAAAAGGAAGGAGGAGGCACACCAGGGGGAGATGAAAGGCAGGTAAGAGGCCATTGTGGTGAATAGAAGAAGGGGAGGGGGAAGGAGAATTTTTATTTTACCAGAAGGATGTTGGTTGACTAAATGGATAATACAGTTAATACCCAATTCATCGAGCACCTCTGCTCCATCCGCCTAAAGCAGAACTTCCCGGTGGACAAACATTTGAATTCCAATTCCCATTTCCAGTCCAAAATGTCGGTCCTTGGCCTCTTCTTGTGCCAAGATGAGGCCGCTCTCAAGGTGGAGGAGCAATCCCTTATATTCTGTTGAGTAGTCTTCAACCTGATGACATAAATATTGATTTCTGTTTCCAGTAAATTTCCCTTACCCTTCCTTCTTCTATCACCTAACCTGATGCCCCTCCTCCTTCCTTTTCTCCTATGGTTCTCTTTCCTCTCCTAGCAGATTCCTTCATCTCCAGCCCTATACCTTTCCCACCAACCTGACTTTGCCTGTCACCTTCTAACTATCCTTCTTCACCTCCCCACATCTTTTTATCTGGTGCCTTCCTTTCTTTCAAGTCCTGAAGAAGGGTCTCAGCCTGAAACATCAACTGCTCGTTTATTTCTGTGGATGCCGGCTGACCTGTTGAGTTCCTTCAGTATTTTGTGCTTTAAAATTACTGTTTTCCCATATTATTGAATAACTCTCTTCCTATTTCCATGGGTACTGCCTGACCTCTGGTTTTTCCAGCATCTGCAGTGTTTTTTTTAAGGTTTCCTGTATCTGCGACACACACACCCTGCGATCATTTGATAATAAACTAATTATAGCTGAATATAATAGTGATAATAAACTACTTACTGCTGTAATAACAGATGGCTTTGTTTGGGTAATTTTTTAAGTTCTGAGCACAGCTATGTAAGGAAAGAAGTTCTTGCTTTACAGGGGGTGTATCAAAAGTTTGTCTTCTCCCCCTCCCACTTTTCCAGTACACAGTCTACGGAAGAGCCTATGCAGGTGGGGTGCATGCACTTCTCAGGGGGAACAGGACTGTTGTAGGAGAACAAGCTCCTGCCTCTACTGCAGCCATCTGTGATACTTCTGAGCATCATGCCCCAAGTGCCCTGTGAAAGAGGGTACCCATCAACAGCAGTTGGATTTCTGATGAGTGAGTTCTCTCTGCAAGCATCTTCCCCTAATCACACAATGCTCCTTAATTCCTTGTCGTGGTAGTCTCGGACACATGAGCTTCAGGCATTTATCGATTCCAGGGTAGCCAGGAACCCTATGGACATCTCAGGCTCAAAGATGGAGAGCTCTGACTAGCAATTGAGAGTGAATATTAATGTCAAGTGTCTAGCCGGTCGGCGTCTGGGCAATGACAAGATCCACCTTTCCACAGAACCCCTTCACCATGTGCTAGAAGGCAACCACAGGGAACAGCTATCTTTCTATCTGGTTGATTAGTTTGAACAGCCGCTGATGCTTGGCCTCCTCTAGCTATCTTGACACAACATATGGATTGATTGTTAGTTCAGTCTTTCTGCATCTCCTTGAAAACCAATTGAGCTACAAATGAGAAAATTGCCAGTTTCACACCCCAGTTATTTCCTTCTTTTGTTGTACCCTTTCATTCTAAGGCATAACCATGGACCCAGAGAAAACATGTGCCCGGACCATAGCCCCCCAAACAGCTACCACGCTTCTTCAGATTCTCCAACTTCTACTGTCGCTTCATCACCTCTCCTCTCACCTCCCTCACAAATCATCTACCTGATGGATAATCTGACGTGCAGGCGTGGACCACACTTTCATGGAGCTCAAGGGACAATTTGCCACTGCTCTCATTCTCCACCGCTGAAACACCCTCCAGATCTTTAGTGGGAGAGGATGACGCATCTGATGTGGGTGCTGGGGCTATCCTCTCCCAGCGAGGAGTAGACAGGAAGACACCCCCATGTGCCTTCTTCTCGTGCAAGTTCACTCTCCATGGCACCATTATGGTGTAGAAGACAGGGACCTGTTTGCCATTAAATGGGCCTCACAGGAATGGAGACATTGACTGATAGCTGAATGACACTTCCTGATCTGAACTAACTACCAGAACCTCAGATCCATACAACAGACCTGCCATCTCAGCCCACATCAGGCTCACTGGACCTTTCTCATTGAACAATTCAACTTTACCATCTCTTACCGATCCAGTTCCAGGACCAAGTAGGTGGATGTTCCGTCATGAAAGTTCAACCCTGCCTCAACGTATCATTCCACCCTCCCAGACTCTTGCCATGATCATCTGGGACCTTGAGGACCATTTCCACCAGTACAAGCCTATCCCAGCTGGCATATCTGAAAACCTCACGTACGTGCTGGCAGCTGTGTACTCTAATGTACTCCATTGGGCCACTCCTCACCGCTTTCTGGCCAACCAGGCATATAATGGACTCTGGATTTTCTTCAGCACCAGTTCTAGTGGCCCATCGTGATCACTGATGGCAGTTCATCACTCTCAGTGTGCCCAGTCCAAATGCCCCAACCAGCAAGCCTCTGGGCTCCTGCAGCCCCTACCAGTACCTTAATGCTCCTGATCTCACATCCCCTTGAATTTCATCTTGGGTCATAGGGCGACCGATCTTTAGACCTGAACATGGACTGTAGATTAAATTTAAAATGCTGCTCTAGACAACAGGTTCCTAGAACTGTGAACAATAGTTGATTGAAAAAAGAGACAATACTGATTAACATTCATTTTGGGTGTCTATGTGGGCACAAAGAAGGAGGTGTGAAAGTTATATGTAAATCAAAGGAAGCATTGTAGATACATTGTAAATATAGAATTGTCCTTTGATCTTTAACATGCAAAATGTCATGTAATATTGGGTGGAACAGATCTTGTCCTTCAGAGTGTCTAATTTTTGTTGAATAAAAGACTACTTTGTATCTACCAACTGCATCTCTCTAGTGACATTGTTCACATTACAATGATATGGCCAAAGTAATCATGACAGTCATGGGATATTTCTCCAAGGTGATTCACTTCATTGCCCTCCCCAAATTTCCATCAGCTGCTGGATCTGGTTCTCCGACATGTAAATCACCTCCACAGCTTCCATCAGGACATTGTGTCAGGCCAAGGTGCACAATTAACTTCTGGCAAGCCTTCTACTCCCTCCCTTGTCTTCTAGCTATCATCTGCAGACCAAAAGTGAGACTGAAAGGACCAATCAGCACGTGGAGAAGTTTCTCTGATGCTTTGCCACCTCTAAACCTTCCACATGGAAGAAGTATCTGCTCTAGGATAAGCTGTACTGCAATCTAGACACCTACTGTGCAATGGGTATTTTACCCTTTGATGTGCTTCATGGTTACCAAACTCCATTGTTCCCTGCAGAAGAGCTCACCCATAGTGGAGGTCCTGTCCATGTGGAAGTTGGTTTGCCACTGCTAAAATGCATGGTGGGGGGATCAGAGGGCCAGCCCAGCCACCAACCATACCTACTGCCATCAGGCCAAACACCTCTGGTTCCCAGCGAGTCTATTCCGTCCTGGGAACTGTCTGGTTGTTCACCTGAGCTCTACCCTGCAAGTACTTGCACCCATTCAGTGATCACCCATCACATCAGTCCTGTCCACCACAGTCGCCAGCTGTCACCGTCCCTCAGGATCACACCTACCACAGACGTGTTCTGCCTCAAGCCTGTTGTCTGTGGACCACTCTATCCACCTAGCCTGCACCTCTGGGGACTAGGATGGTGAAAGGTGGTCCAGTTTACGTGGTTCACTGGACAGTTTCATGACATTGTGGATAGTGTGTAGGAAGACATGCCCTGGAGGAGAGGACTTGGGTGCCTTACAATTCCATCCCGGATCCATTGCTTATCGATGAGTTTCATCAGACCCATCGAGATTGTCCTAGGACATCGGGTGCCAGCAGTATGTGGGGATGGGACTCCTCTCAGGTCTGCACATGCAGGTACCTCCCAGTCACCACTCAGCTAATAGGATTCACCTGTCCCTCATTCTAGACTCATAACCTGCAGCCTATTTAACCCCATTTCTCATCCACAGTCATCAAAATGGTTCGTCCCAACCAACTGATCCTAGCCTTCATTCCTCTTTTAGGCAGGAACCTCTTGCTTCCTGTTGTGTTTAATTTCTGTTCTCTCCTGTTTTGTGGCCTTCATGGCTTGTTATTTTGCAATCTATTAGAAGTATCGCTAACTGCTAAATAATTTCCCTGATCTGCTTTTGGGCCAAGGCTCCTCCACAGCTCAGATACTAAGAGGGTCAGGCAAGGCAGATGCATGAGGGCATACTTCCACTGCCTGAAACATATGGAACCAATGGGCATAGGTTGACCATTAGTTGCATACATTCCAGGACAGAGAAGAGGGAAATATTCTCTATTGGGAAACTGTGTGTCTTTGTGCTTCTCCGTCTCGGGGAGATGTGGATTCACAGCCACTATTCAAGACTGAGTCAATAGGTTTTTGGCCACAAAGAGAATCATGTAATTCTGTGGGCAGGATGTATCACTGAGTTAATGTGGACATGTATTTATTGAATGACAAAATGAGCATGAGGGGTCGTGTGACCTCCTTCTCCTCCTATTCTAACGTCCTTTATGTATTTTGTTCAAGCTGAAGTTAAAGCTGTCCAGTGGCATAATGCTTCATTGAGTTTCCTGCTTAAATTTTATTTCATTTCATTAAACTTAAATGCAAAAATAAATCACAAAAGGGTTGAAGCCAGTTAATGTGAGTTCGAATGAATGCTTTGAAGAGGAAGAACTGGGTTTTTGTTATTAAAATATTATTCTTTAATTTTTCAAGTTTATTTCTTTTCTCTGCATCACCTTTTCTTTTTCCAATAATGCTTAAAGATCCTCTATTGTTAGACATAAGTTAACAAGGGAACCCCCACCTTACAGTGCAACATGTAGGTCGTGAGAAATATTTGCCTCACAGTCAACAAGCTTTACAAACTCGCTCATTGTTCCATTAATATTACCACTTCATTGTTGGTGCAGCATTGTTTGGTATAAACAGGGCAGATCTATTGCAGTCTCAATGCCCTTTGGGATAGCTGGTCTGGCATGGCAACACTTCTGTTAGATTATGCTGGGAAAAGCAAGATTGAATAAGTTACCATATGTTCTAGGGATATTGCATTCTGCAAATATTAAGATACAAAGAATGGCTGGGCATTATTAAACCCGGTTTGTTGCTGGAGAAAATGCAACGGATCATCAAGAGCAAAATGAAATGCTCACATGAAGTAAACGGGTTTAACTCTTAAATTGCTGGTGAATCCTAGAAAATGCAGATTTTCCCGATTTTTGGGCACTACCATCTTTACTGTGCAAAGATTGTTTTTAGCAAACAGAAAACATTGCAGATACAAGAGTTGCTCTGACACAATTAGTGTTTTTTTTTTAACTTGTTTGCATCTGTTACATTCTTAACAGGGAAATTATTTCCAAAATGTGTAAGTGATTATAAAAACTAGGCCTTTGGTTTTCTTTATTCTATCCTAATATTGCCCTTCTTCCTTCTAACTCTCTTCAATTTACGGATGTTGGGAACTAATTTAAATAAAGGTGGCTGCGGAATTGCATTGTGCGCTTAAGGTGTACCCTTTCAGTGAACCGCAGGCGGGACATCATCTTGTGAGACTGATTCGTTATGTTTGTAACAACAGCCCGTACTGTCCTCACAACTTATTGGATGGACATTATCAACAGCTGACAGCAGCCACCACTGGCTCAAGCAAGCCAGTCATGTTTAAAGTCAACACATATCTCTTAAAAAGTGGAGCTGAGGTAGATGCTCTGATCCTGTGATCCTGCTAAAGAAAATAGTACAACATATAAGGAAGCAGGCTGCAAGGGATTTGGATTCCCTATTTGGAACTTTTGTGGGAGAGTTACAGGGTAAAAAAATGCAGTTTGAAACTGGGACTTCGAGGCACACAGGTCCTAATCAACTTATAGCACTCTTCAATGGATTCTACTACCATGCTCCATTGTGTGTTCCTGCCTGCCAGGCACATCTCTGGTGACATTCGCTGCACAAGCATCTGGTATTAATTCTTCCCACATATATGCTTGCTGGCTAGATATCCAAGCCCTTTAGCAACATTTTGAAAACAGGTGCCACTTACAACTTGAAAGCACTTGTTACTTCTGTTCCATTTTCCCCTTTGTGGCTCTTGACATTGCTTTCAGAGCTAGTCAATGTCCAAATTGCTTAGCTTCATTCATTAATGATAACCCAAGGCTGTGCCCACTGCTGGGCTCCTGTGCTGATCCTGTTGCAGTGTGCAAGATCAGCGGCAGGTCACCCTATTCATATGATGCATAAGGTAACAATAAGACACCCTTCAGATTATTCTCCTAAGTGTTCAGCAACCGTTTTTGCTTGAAGGAAAATGTCCTTCAAGCAAAAATTACATTGTGCTTCTTCAGCATAATTGACAAACTGTTTGGACACCTTTGGTACCTTCCCAGATGGATTTTGAAAGCGTCACAAGTGGGAACTTTCCTGTGTCTATCTGGGGATAGACATGAAGACACTTAAGTCTGGAATTCAGTTTCATATATAAATTTTGTAGTATCTTCACCAGCTTGACATCAGAATTACAATGACAACATACTTTAGTGGGCTAAGTTATTTCTGAATCTAATCTTTAGTATGGGTTTTTTTTCACTGCATGAGTCAAGGCTATAGTTTGCACATATCTGCAGCCTGTTCCTTTCAATGTTCCTGTAAAATTTATTCTACACTTAATTAATTTAATTTGTTTAATTGCCTTAGTGATAACTCTGGAAACTTTCTCCTTGGTTGTCAAGTCTGAACTCTTGATTTTGATCAGTGATGTTACCATGGAACCATTATGCTTCATGAAGTATTTGACCATTTTTGTTCACACTTATACCTAGAACTTTAATCGTATTTCAAAGCAAATAATCACGTACTATGCTGTTTTTATGGAAAATAAAAGCTGTTGATATGAGTACTGTAAATTTCACTTGCTAATGTAGGAAAATTTAATTTTTTTAGTTTCCTGTCTCGCTTGAAGTTTATCAATTTTGTGGTCATGGCTAGCCCAAATCTCATTCTGTATGTAGGTTAACTAATCTACTCATATTTTCATTATCTCTTGTTGACATTAAAATGAAAAAGTGCAGACAAGTTTTATCAATTTTATTTTCTGTCCTTCAATGGATGTAATGTGTTCATTCATTGTCTCTTCACAATCAAAGAATATAAACCCTAAATGAATTTTTGTCTCATCCAGGCTTTTTTTAAAATTAAGAATAAAGATCTTTTGAAAACCATAGCTTGATTTAAAAAAAAAGTAGGTTGTTAGAGAATTTAGTTTTAATATATGCCTCTGTTCACATGTTATTGTTTCACATGGGGTAAAGAGGGTACTCAGGGGCATATGTACGGGGGACTGGAATCTGGGGTTTTTTTCTCCCACTGATTCAGCATAATAAATTGTAATGATTGTTGTGTTGTTTCCTCACATACTACTCCTATGCAGTACAGATTGTCACAATTCTGAACTGAATAATGCTTCAAAATGGATTAAAAAGAAAGCAGTACTTTAAATGTCCATACAGCTGCATTTTATTTGTAAATCAGCAATAATTTCTGCTCTAAATTTCATCTTTCCACTCGAGTCTTGTTTTATTCAAATTACATTATTTTATGGACAGTCAGTAATTATATATTTCTAAAGGATCATATTCCAAATATTAACTTTTTAACTACATTGGAATAACTGGATGAAACTAAGTATACATTGGTAAGTTTTGGCATGAAGGGTCATTTAACCTTTAATTTTTTTTCCACTGTTGAGGTCAGTATCCCTTCTGAGCCTTTCACTCAAAGGCATAACCCATGTTCTTTACAATTCTCTATTATCCATTAATCTTCAGCTGTTGGCAGTTTCAGTGGAAAACCAGACTCTCAGTGGAACAATTTTTTAAGGTATTCGGCTCACACACCTTGATACTGGAACAAGCTGGGCTAGTAATGTTACATTCCAGCTCTAGTAGGGTTAGGCACATTTTTGCTGCTGTGATAATCGAACATAACCAAAGGAAATATAAATTGCTTTAAATATTATAATACATATAATACCTTAAATTTCCATTCAAATTTTGTAGAACCCTACTAAGATTCCATGTGAGTTGTGATGGTCAAGTCTAAAATACCTGGGTTTCTGATGCACCATCAATAACTCACTCTGAGACATAAAGACGAGGTATCGGCTTTTATTGACTGGAAGAAGGAACAAGCAGTGATTGACCATCATACTACATCCTGGAGACAGAGAGGCTGGGCTCAGACCTCCATCACCTTTATACAGGGGTCTGTGGGAGGAGCCACAGGAGCAGTCATCAGGGGGCGTGTCCAGACAGGTATATGTAGTTCACCACAGTTTCAAAAGCCAACAAAGAAAATTCCCTGCATAGTTGTGTTGTTTTGCCAAGGTTCTGTGAACGTTGTTCTATTCCTTCCAACCACGGTGTCATGTTATGATACTGTCTCTGGAGGATATTTAGGTTACTCTGGCAATGCTTATTTTTGTGATGCCTTATAGAGACTGAAAAATTGGCAAAAAATATGAAACATATGATTTTTCTGCATTGTTCTTGTCACTGCTGCCTGAATATTGTCCAAAGGTATTTCTGGTCCTGCACACCGTGCTGCTTCCTGGGATAACATCACAGAACATAGAACTTAGAAAATAGCACCAGAACAGGGCTTCTGGCCTACAATGTTGTGCCAAACTAATTAAATTAGTAATCAATGTCCAACTAAATGAATCCCTTCTGCCTGCACAATGTCCAGTTCCTTCCATTCCCTGAACAGACTTGTACTATCTATGAGCCTCTTCAATACTTCTATTGTATTTGCCTCCACAGCCACCCCAGACAATGCATTCCAGGCACCCACCAGTCACTGTGTAAAGTCATTTGCCCTGCACATTTCCTCTGAACTTTCTCCAGCTGCTCCAAACTTCTGCTGATCCTTACCCAGTCCTTCCATTTTGATCAACTTTTCCACCTATCCCCCCCACCCTGTTTCACTGATCTTCAACCTCTTACCCATCATCCATTTCACACACAGATCATCCTCCAGCAGATTGTTTGTTGCTCCAGGTTCCAGCACCTACAGAATCTTGTATCTCCTCTGAATGAACCTAGATCTCAGCTGCTGAACATGATCCATATCGCTCCATTCTCTGCATATTCTTGTGTCTACAACCTCTAAAATGCTTCTTTGGAACTGCTTCTATCACTATCCCTGGCAGCCCATTCCAAGAAACCATCGCTCTGTGTAAAATACCTGCCCCGCACATCGCTTTTCCCCTGCTCGTCTTAAGTGTACATCATTTAGTATTTGACATTACTACTCCGGGAAAATAAGATCCTGACTGTTTATCCTAATTATGATTCTCATATTTTATAAATCCTACCAGGTCTCTGCTCACTCTCCAATACTCTAGAGAAAACAATCTAAGTTTGTCCAGCCTCTGTTTCAAGCACTTGCCTTCTTCTCCAGGCAACATCCGACTAAACCTCTTCAGAACCCTCTCTAAATCTTGACATCCTTACTTGAATGAAGTGACCAAAAATGAATGCAATACTCCAGACACAAGCAAGAGAAAATCTGCAGATGCTGGAAATCCAAGCAAATCACACAAAGTGCTGGAGGAACTCAGCAGGCCGGGCAGCATCTATGGAAAAAAATACCAAGACTTCTATGGAAAAATGTTCCAAGACTTCGACTGCATTTTTATCCAGAGGTGCTGCCTGGTCTGCTGGGTTCCTCCAGCAGTTTGTATGTGTGTTGCAATACTCCAGATAGAGCGTAACTAGAGTTTAATAAAACTGCAACTTAATTTCTTGAACCCAGTTCCTCAAATAATAAAGACAGGCATACCATATGTCCTTTCTACTACCTCATCAGCTGCTTTGCCATTAACAGTGTACTTGCACCTTATATTTGATCCCAAAGTGCAACACTTCACATTTGGCTGGTTTAAGTTCTATCTGCCATTTTTCCATCCTTATCTGTGACTGACCTATATCCAATTGTATCTATGGGCAGTTGTCTTTTCCAGCATTCTTTTTGTGTCAGTCCAGTAAAGATACAGGTTAGACTATTCCTTGGATAAAGCTCTAACGACAGTCTGCTCAAAGTCTAAGCCCATCTCGAACAATGAGATTAACACAGCCAATTTACCATCTTGGCTCTTAACAAAATGATCTATTTTTCCTCTGATCCCTCCCCACCAGGATGCCATTCAGTTGCCCAAGTGGTTATGATGACACCAATGGCCTGCTCCACAAGTGGTCCGAGTGGCATTGCAAGTGATATTGCGGTGTCATGAAGAAGCTCCTCTATGAATTCAGGCATAATTCTGAAAGACCATGTCCAGGTGGAGTAGTGTGTGCAGTCGTAGTTTGCACTCTGAGGAAGGATGTGTTTGCAGTCTGTAGGAAGGATGTGTTTGCAGTCTGTAGGAAGGATGTGTTTGCAGTCTGAGGAAGGATGTGTTTGCAGTCTGTAGGAAGGAGCTCTTTGGCCTCTGTAGGGATTATCTGCCTGCACTCTGTAGGAAGGATCTGTTTTCATTCTGTAGGAAGCTGTCAGCACTTCCAGTTGAACTTTGTCTTTTTGTGTGTTATCCCCCGGTTGTCAGTCTGTGGTTTTGTATTGCCATGTGTTCTTGTTTGTTTTCATGCCCCATGTGCTCCTGTCCCCGCTCCTGCTCTACTCCGGCCCCTGTATTACTGAGCACTCCACCTCTCACCTGTTTCACATTATTACCTATTTTGCTGCCACTTCTGTCTCATTGTGCTCCACCTATCATTTGCCTCTCTATTTATTGCTCAGTGTAGTTCAGCCCTGTGTTTTCACCTGTTTGTTGCCAGATTGTGCCAGTGAGTTTTCCTGAGCCTTTCCAGCACTATTATCTGTACTCTGCCTGTTTCCCGATTCTGGTTTTTGGATTTTTCTGGATGTTTGATCTCTGCCTGAACTTTGACAATGACTTTGTTTGCACCTCAGGACTTGTTATTCAATTAATATCACTGCGTGCACAGTTCTGGGTCTGTGACTGGATCCCTGCTCCAGTGTTCTGACAGAAGGATCTGTTTGCAGTCTGCAGAAAGGATCTGTTTGCACTTTGCAGAGCAGATTCAGATGGCTGTTGCCTGGGATAGCTTACTTTAGTTATAAAGAGAAGCTGGCTTGCTGTGTTGTATTATTTGAAGGGAAGCTGGAGGGAGAACTAGAGGGAATCTGCAAAATTAGAAAGGTAGGTAGTCAGAAACCCTTCTCCCTGCCTTGGTAAAGCAGCCAAAATAATCAAGGACCTTGCCCATCCTAGTCATTCTCTCTTTTCCCATCTCCCATCAGTCAGAAGTTACAGAAAACTTGTGCCACCAGATATAAGGACAACTTCTATTTTACTATTCTCATATCCTCATGAACTCTAATGGCACCCAATGATAATTCTCCAGCTGTGATTTGGTGCTGGATTGTCTGTTCTAGGTAGCACTCCTCCTGGAGGGCTGACAGGTTTTTTGGAAATCTCATGGCCAATGGAGAAATTTTGACTGTGTAGAATTTCTGCATCTGAGGACCCTGAGGACTTGTGGAAACTGTGTGGTGGTTTATTTTGAACTTGTAGTCTTTTAAAATTTTGGACTTTTTTTACTGTGCCCATGGTTGTTTTTTTTTATCAATTATGCTATTGTTTTCACTGTTGTAACTATATGTTGTAACTATGTGGTTTTGTGCAGGGCTCGTAGCTTTAGTTTTTGGTCTTGTTTTGTCTGGTGGGTTTGGAGCTCCTTTTCCGGAGAACGCGCTAGATGGTAGCGTGGTATTAATATGCAGCAGCCTCTCCGGACTCTGGATTGGGGATTGCCAAACGTTATGTGGATTTTCTGGTGTAGTCTGTTTTGTCATGTGCTTTTGTGGAGGAACGTTGTCTCATTTTTTAACTGCATTGCACTTGTGGTTTCTAAATGACAATAAACTGAATCTGAATCTACATCACAGCCCTTCCTTACTACTGAGTCTGCTGTTACAATTCAACAAATGATCCACTACAGAAGTAAACTCACATGTGTGGCCACTGGGAGATCCTGCTTTCTCTGGCGGACAAAGTGCAGGTGTTCAGCGAAACGGTCTCCAAGTCTGCGTCTTTCCCTCCCCCCCCCCCCTTCTGCTTTCCATAGGGATCACTCCCTACGCGACTCCCTTATCCATTCGTTCCCCCCCCCCCCCCCCCCCCATCCCTTCCCACTGATCTCCCTCCTGGCACTTATCCTTGTAAATGGAAGAAGTACTACACCTGCCCATACACTTCCTCCCTCACCGCCATTCAGGACTCCAGACAGTCCTTCCAGGTGAGGTGACACTTCACCTGTGAGTCGGCTGGTGTGGTATACTGCATCTGGTGCTCCTGGTGTGGCCTTTTATATATTGGTGAGACCCGACGCAGACTGGGAGACCGTTTCGCTGAACACCTATTCTCTGTCCGCCAGAGAAAGCAGGATCTCCCAGTGGCCACACATTTTAATTCCACATCCCATTCCCATTCCGATATGTCTATCCATGGACTCCTCTACTGTCAAGATGAAGCCACACTCAGGTTGGAGGAACAACACCTTATATTCCGTCTGGGTAGCCTCCAACCTGATGGCATGAACATTGACATCTCTAAATTCTGTTAATGCCCCTCCTCCCCTTCATGCCTCTCTTCCCCTTCTTACCCCATCCCTGATTTATTTATTTTAATCCCATCTGCTTTTTGTGCTCTCTGCCCATCGCTCTGCCTGTTCTCCATCTCCCTCTGGTACTCCCTTCCCCCTTTCTTTCTCCCTAGGCCTCCCATTCCATGATCCTTTTCCTTCTCCAGCTCAGTATCCCTTTTGTCAATCAACTTTCCAGCTCTTAGCTTCACCCCACCCCCTCTGGTCTTCTATCATTTTGCATTTCCCCCTCCCCCTCCTACTTTCAAATCTCTTACTATCTTTTCTTTCAGATAGTCCTGACGAAGGGTCTTGGCCCGAAATGTCGAAAGTGCTTCTTCCTATAGATGCTGCCTGGCCTGCTGCGTTCTACCAGCATTTTGTGTGTGTGTTGCTTGAATTTCCAGCATCTGCAGATTTCCTCATGTTGTCATTAGGTGTAATGAACTGCAGGATGTCCTGTGATTGTGCAGGCTGCTATTTAAATGCGAATCTGTCTCTTGTTCCTTTTGCACTTTCAGAGGAGATTGATGGATTGCTGATAGGAAAGTTCTTGTGAAATAACTCAGTTGTAAACCAAGTTTAAAAAAAAATAAAAAATTTAATGAACAAATATAAAATACATGATTTAAAATGAATGGGACTAATGTAAATAAATGATATTTGGAATTGGATTTTGTGTTAAAAGATCATGATTTTTTTTGTTTTTGATGTGATGATTGACACCAAATACGTTGTTGTATAAGTAAGAGGGGTAGGTGTAATAATCTGTAGCTTCAGCCAACACCCTTTCAGTCTGTTTTAAAGAATATCTATGGTTTTCTGTGGTAATTTTGTCCTGTAAAATCATTGTTATGAAATCATCATTGTAAATTATGCTTTTTGTTATGTTTGTACTGACTGAAATAAATTAATTTCATTCATCCAGGCAGCCCTACAATCTTTTTCTCTTTCCCAAAATTGACTTATAAGTAAGATTCACAAGTCATTTTCTGAGCCTGCATTCCCAACAGGGAGTTTTGCTCGCTAGCATTGCGTGCAATATCTGGACTTCAGCACACATTTTTCCAACTCTTTCCTTTGGAGAATTATATCATTGCCAGGATGAGATTCTATGAGGCAGTACATCAGGACTATAAATTCTGAAAAATATCCCTTTAATGCTGTTTATCTTGACCCTGAAGAAGTATGTATTCTCCCAGCTACTTGTAATTTGCTCCATGGTTTGAGGTCATGGTCCTCTCTATTTAAATACAATCACTTGAGGTTCATGGTTGTTTCTATTTGCTTGCCACAGAAGTTTCTTCTTAGTTGTGCTGAGGATCATTAGATTCTAAGACTTTCTACACAGAGCAAATTTTAATTTAATGTACAAGTGATTAAAACCATATTTAATTTAAACTCCGTGTAACCATTGTGAAGATAAGCAAATACCTACTGAATTATAACAAGTACAGATGGGCAGAAATCAGTATTGGGACTTCTGCAGCACTGGATGCAAGCCTAGAGTGTGAGCAGTGAGGCCATCTCCGTAAAATCTACAATATGTCTTTGACTACTGTATATCAATTTCATTGCCATCTGTGCTCAGGAGAGGCAAGATCCTGTACAGTGTTTTGATTGAATCAAAGAATCTCTGAATCAAATCTATCAGGGTCGTCCTGAATCTCGTCAACTTTTTTACACAGCCACGAGTCTCGTATCTTTCTGAGTTTGGCTTGAGCTATTGTGTGTGGACTGGCAAATGCTGTCTCCTTAGAGAAGCAGGAAGGATCATCCTGCTAGGCTTTGTGTAGCCTGCGTTTTTCCTCTGGGAGAGCTTTTATCTCCTTGTCTTTCTCATTGAACCAGTCTTGGTTCTTCCTTGTTGTATGGCTGAGAACCTAAAAAAAAAAGGCAGAGTGAAACCACCCAGACTTCTGCAGCCTCAAATCAACCCTATGTGGAGCTGCCAGCAGCTCCAGGCAGTCGACAAGTTCACATACCTTGCGAGCACTCTCTCTCATTTTCAACCTCTTACTGCTATGAGTGGAAGGTCCCACTTGCTTCGAAAAGACAGCAATTATACCAGTGCCTAAGAAGAATAACGTGCGCTGCCTTAATGACTATCATCCAGTAGCACTCTCATCGACAGTGATGAAATGCTTTGAGAGGTTGGTCATGACTAGACTGAACTCCTGCCTCAGCAAGCACCTGGACCCATTGCAATTTGCCTATCACCACAATAGGTCAACGGCCGACACAATCCCAATAGATCTCCACATGGCTTTAAACCATCTGAACAACAAACACCTATGTCAGGATGCTGTTCATTGACTATAGCTCAGCATTTAATACCATCATTCCCACAATCCTGATTGAGAAGTTGCAGAACCTGGGCCTCAGTGCCTCCCTCTGCAATTGGATCCTCTACTTCCTAACCAGAAGACCACAATCTGTGCGGATTGGTGATAACATCTTTCCTCGTTGACGATCAACACTGGTGCACCTCAGGAGTGTGTGCTTAGCCCACTGCTCTACTCCCTATATACCCATGACTTGTGTGGCTAGGCAGTGCTCTAATACCATCTATAAATTTGCTGATGATACAACCATTGTTGGTAGAATCTCAGATAGTGATGAGAGGGTGTATAGGAGTGAGATATGCCAACTAGTGGAGTGGTGCCACAGCAACAACCTGGGACTCAACATCAGTAAGATGAAAGAGCTTATTGTGGACTTCAGGAAGGGTAAGATGAAGGAGCACATACCAATCCTCATAGAGAGATCAGAAGTGGAGAGAGTGAGCAGCTTTATGTTCCTGGGTGTCAAGATCTCTGAGGATCTAACCTGATCCCAACATATTGACGTAGTTATAAAGAAGGCAAGAAAGCGGCTATAGTTTATTAGGAGTTTGAAGAGATTTGGCATGTCAACAAATACACTCAAAAGCTTCTCCAGTTTGGAGATGGAGAGCATTCTGACAGTCTGCATCATTGTTTGGTATGGAGAGGCTACTGCACAGGACCAAAAGAAGCTGCAGAGGGTTGTAAATCTAGTCAGCTCCATCTTGGGTACTAGCCTACAAAGTACCCAGGACATCTTAAAGGAGCAGTGTCTCAGTAAGGCAGATTCCATTATTAAGGACCTCCAGAACCCAGAGCATGCCCTTTTCTTACTGTTACCATCAGGTAGGATTCTGAAGGCACACACACTCAGCGATTCCAGAACAGCTTCTTCCCCTCTGCCATTGGATTCCTAAATGGACTTTGAAGCTTTGGATACCACCTCACTTTTTTTTTAATATACAGTATTTTAGTTTTTGCATGTTTTTAATTTATTCAATACATGTAATTTATTTACTTGTTTATTATTATTTTTCATTTTATTTATTATTTTCTTTTCTCTGCTAGATTATGTATTGCATTGAACTGCTGCTGCTAATTTAACAAATTTCTTGTCACATGCTGGTGATAATAAACCTGATTCTGATTCAAGAGCAGTTCACTTTGACAACTGGGTCAGCTGCCGGATCACCAATTTTGGGAGACTGCGTGACACTGTCTGGGGGCGAGGGCGAATTACTCTGAAGCCCAAGCTAAAAGTCTACCACGCTGTCATCCTACCCATCCTCCTCTACGCATACGAAATGTGGGCAATGTACATGAGACATGCGAGTAGACTAAACCACTCCTACTTGTCATGCCTATGGAAGATCATGAAAATCAATTGGCAAAGACAGGATTCCTGACACGGAAGTGCTGTCCGCAGCAGACGTACCCACCATCCACACGTTGCTGACAAAACATCAAGTCACATGGGCAGGCCATGCTGTCAGAATGTCAGACGACCGCACCCCCAAGCAGCTGTTTCTCGGGGAACTGTCCACAGGGAAGCGCTCTCGTGGTGGTCAATGAAAAAGATTCAAGGACACGCTCAAGGCTCTTGAGACCGGGAACATGCAGCCTAGAGTCACTCACCCTGGCACATCCTTCTCAATCAAGATGCCACCGAAGCTGAAAAGAATCCCAACTGTGAAGCAAAAAGGAACTGACCGCAGTGGAAAGAAAGAACAGCAAGCACCTCGACTACGCCTCAACTTGTCCACGTGTGGGAGGAACTTCCCAGCCCTGATTGGTCTCATCTGTCAGCTCTGTACGCACATATAGCGAACACACTCAGCGGTCCTCACCGCTTGCAATGGACACATACACACACCGATTTCATTGGTAGTTGCGAGGTAGCAAAGAATTCTCAGTTGTCTATGGTCAGTTTCTGACGCTACAGTTAGTAAAAATAACGAGAAAAAGGTGATACTGGCGCTATTAGACTACAAATTTATTCTTGTCCTGTTAAAAATCAGTGGTTCATGTATCAGAGCAGTCTAAGTGCAGGTCAAGCCCTGGTTAAACTGCCTTGAATTTCTTAAAGACTAGAAACTGGGTGGATTTAAATGGAATTCTCTCCAAAGTATTGCAGTTAAAAAGGTAGTGCATTCGAACAATGGCATAAGACACTTTGAGTAGAAGCAGTAGGGGTTCTGATTATAGAACATATTTAATATTGTTTCATGAAATTCAACATTCAGCACTAGAGAATCAGAAGAAAATAATGTGCTTTATTATGAACATAATGTCTATAAAAACAGCCATGGTCGTCATTTAAGGTAATGTCTTGGAAAATTCGTGCAATATGCAGGTTCCCAGTTACAGTCCATAGTTCACAGCAATAAGGTTTTTATTCAAATTTTATTAATCAAATGGACCCCATCCATGATTTTCATGTACCAATATTAATTTATATTTGTTATGAACTCAGATTTGCTGGCCATTTGATTATTAATTTATCTGATTTGGCAGAACATTGTGTGCAGTCTATGTTCTAATGTTGAGTAATGGTCTCATCTTTGACTGCTTTACTCTTATGGGAATTGAATGATGCTGCTTCACTCATATATTTGTGTTATACAACAACTTGAACCAATGTTCCTGTCTTTTACGTTTGCATACCTTCGACCTCTTCGAGGTAGACCAAGATACCACTGAGAGTTGATATTTATCACAAGAAAATTAAAGTCAACACAAGATGCTGAACTGCGTAAAATCTTAGTATGATCACATTGGAGAGTATAGGTTTGGGATCGAGAGAGTGATAACTAGAAAGAAGGTAAAAGAGATGTTTAACCCACAGATGTATTGTACCATGTGTATAAAAAGTGCTGTTTTTTTGGAAGTGTTGCAAAAAATGGCATCATAAATATAACACTAAAACAATTCAGCATGGAGCTCATAAAAAAAAAAGCAAGAGAAAATCTTCAGATACTGGAAATTCAAAGCAATATACACAAAATGCTGGAGGAAGAGGGAAGATAGTTCTGAAATGAAAAGCCTCATCCTGAGAACAGATGAGGTGGAGAAGGAGGAACTGAGATAAGGGGATGGCATTTTTACAAGTGACAGGGTGGGGAGGTGTATAATCCAGATAGCTGTGAGAGTCAGCGTGGTTTATAAAAGATATACATAGATAGACTGTTTCTAGAGACGGTGACAGAGAGATCGAGAAAAGGGAGGGAGGTGTCGGAAATGGACCAAGTAAATTTGAGGGCAGGAAGAAAGTTGGAGGCAAGTTTGATGAAATTGACAAGCTCAGCATTGGTGCAGGAAGCAGCATTGGAAGAGATGGGAGTATAGGCTTGGAATGTGGACTGTTCCACATAGCCAAAAAAAATGCAGGCATAGCTGGGACCCTTGTGAGTGCCCATGGCTACACCTTTTGTTTGAAGATAGAGGGAGGAGCCAAAGAAGAAATTATTGACGGTGATGACCAGCTCTGCCAGATGGATGAGAGCATGGTGGAGGGGAACTGGTTAGGTCTGTTGTCCAGAAAGAAGTGGCAAGCTTTAAGGCCTTCCTGATGGGGGATGTAGGTGCATAGAGATTGGACATGCATAGTAAAAATGAGATGATCAGAGCTAGGGAACTTAAAGTCATGGAAAAGATCAAGAGTGTGTGAAGTGTCACAGATGTAGGTAGGAAAGGACTGATCCAGGGATATAAAACAGAATTGAGATAAGTAGAAACAAGTTCGGTGGGGCAGAAACAATGGGTCTACATAGGCAGGTTTATGGATCTTGGACAGGATGTAGAAAAGAGAGGTGTGGAGTTAGGAAACTATGAGGTTGGTGGCAGTGGATTGGAGATCCTCAGAGTCCATAAGGTCGGTGAAGGTACGGGAGACAATGGCCTTGTGCTCCTTAGAGGCGTCCTGTTCAAGGAGTAAGTACAAGGAGGTTTTTGAGAGTTGCTGCCTGGCCTCAGCAAGGTAGAGGTCTTATAGAGGAGCTCCTGAAGTTGTGAAATCTAGTATGCAGAGTAGAATGAATTATTTTAGTCTATTAACATTCAAAAATAGGTCAGAAAGATAGTTGAAGTGAAGTAGAAGATAAGATATGAGGAAAAGGCATTGCATGAGAATGGGACAGTTGCTCATCCAGAGATTAAACCTCAACCTAGAACAGTTGTACTGAGTGGATTATTTGGTGTTCTAATTCAATGAAATTTTGTGTGAGAATGAAACACTTTCATGCCAGGAAACATCAGGGCTAATTTGATAAGAATGACCAGGCAATCTAGGATCCATTTAACAGCCATCACAAGGCTTTCTTGGATTGGAGATACAAAGCTACTCCAAATTGATTTTCAATTTTTCTTGCCACAATATAGTATTTCACCTCCAATACCATTCTGCTTGTTGAATGTGAAGTTATTCAACATTTGACCCTCCACCCCAGAGCCAGGACATTCCAACTTCAGTCATCAGTTTGTAGTAAGCAATTAGTTCTCCCATAACCTGGCAACCATATAATTGGCTCATTGACTCGATTAGGAAGCACATGAGAGAATGGGCCTTACTTCAAGCACCCTTTAAACAAAGGTAGTCTTCTATTGTGCAACTCCTTCATTTGATAATGCTTCAATAATAAGACATGGGAACTAGTCAATCATTTTCCAATTCCCTGGAGCCACCAAGAGTGAGCTACTTCAATTTCCTGGGAGTCAACTATCAACATAGCTAAGGATCTATCCTCGGTCCAACGTATCGATGCAGTTGCAAAGAAGGCATGACAGTAGCTATATTTCATTAGGACTTTGAGGAGATTCATGTCACCAAAGACACTTGCAAATGTCTACAGTTTTACTGTGGAGAGGTTTCTAACTTGCTGCGTCACAGTATGGTATGTGACAGGGTGGGGGAGCACTGCACAGGACTGTCATAAGCTGCAGAAAGTGGTGAACTCAATCAGCTCCATCGTGGACACTAGCCTCCCCAGCATCCAGGACATCTTCAAGGAG
This sequence comes from Hemitrygon akajei, assembly GCF_048418815.1. Lineage (NCBI taxonomy): Eukaryota > Metazoa > Chordata > Chondrichthyes > Myliobatiformes > Dasyatidae > Hemitrygon > Hemitrygon akajei. The sequence continues at coordinate 85,033,197 of NC_133136.1, read as the reverse complement.
TGATGCCTCAAAACAGCGGCATCCAGCATTAAGGACTCCTAGGATATGTCCTATTCTCATTGTTACCATCAGGTAGGAGGCACAGAAGCCTGAAGCATACACTCAATTATTCAGGAACAGCTTCTTCCGCTCTGCCATCAGTTTTCTGAATGGACATGCACAAACATTTCTTCATAGTATTTTTTGCACAACTTCACACACACTCACACACACTCCTTCCTTCCTTGCTGTGGTCGACAATGTTCAATATTATCTATTGCATTGTAGTGCTGCCACAAAAGAACAAATTTCATGACATATGCCAGTGATATTAAACCTTATTCTGATCCTGATTCAGCAAAGGCAGACATTAATGATAAAATTCATTGCTTTTAGGATACCAGCATAAACTTTGGCTGCCTAAGGAAATCAGTGACTGAAGTTTAAAAACCTCATATTTAGCAAAATGCCCATAATATACTGTGTAGCAGTGATTCCTGTCCTCATGTATACTTCTGAGACATGAACTGCCTACAACATGCATTGCAAAGTGCTGGAGAGTTTACACTAATGTCATCTCTCCAAAGTTCTCCAACTCCAAAGGCAAGATAAATGAACCAGATTTTAATTACCCTCTCTCAGCCCAACACCCGCTGCACCAGAACTCTAATAATACTCAATCAGCTCCATTAGGCAGGTCACTTCGATTGCATATCCATTATCAAGTGTCAAAAACAGGCATTCTATTTGAGTTTCTTCTTGACATGAGAATAACGGAGAATAGACAGAGGAAGTTATTCAAATAGGTACTGAGAGCCCCCTTAATAGAAATGTAAGATTTTCATTGATTCTCCCCTGATCTTTCAGGATGGAGAAGAAGCACCCAGGAGGGTAGGAAAGCCTTATCTGGAGCACGAAAAGAGCCAAACATAAACAACGGGGAAAAAACACCAACTCCCAAAATGCCTATTCTCCACCACATCAACAGATTCTCTGGTTTAAAAAAAACAAACACTGGCCTAATCAGGCACATCAAAACACAAAGAATGGGAGAGGTCATTCTCATCCTGAAGGAATGCCTAAGTAGAGGAAGAATAATTTCTGTGTAAATCAGTGTAATTTTAGGAATAATCAAGCTGATTTATTCATATGGAACAACAGTTAAGATTAATTGCACAAATTTCCATCAGCACAACTTGATTTTACGTGATAAAATGAAAAGCATGGAGTACCTTCTCTATTGCACCAGCAGGTTATATTTTGGGCTTTGAGAGTAATTTCCTTTGTTCCCTCTCCTATTTATAATTTTCTCACAGGCCAGTGCAGTCCAACAGACTCCTCTCTCCACCTTTTCACAACCCTGCTTCTATTCAAGATTGTTTATTGTCAATCTTTATACACAAATGTAAAGGAGAATGAAATGATTGCTACTCTGATGTCCTGTCCTGATACTCTGATAACTGCTCTGATGAAGGGTCTCAGTCCAAAATGCTGATTGTTTACTCTCGTCTGTAGATGCTGCCTGGCCTGCTGAGATCCTCCAGCATTTTGTCTGTGTTACTCTGGATCCAATTCAGCCGAAAAACACAGTAAGCGTAAAATACACAATATATGTAAATACAGAAGACTAGCTTATATACATAGATTGATTGCTTGCACATAAAGTGACACTAGGAGATCTGTTTATAAGGTGACTCTGATAGAAATTGATAAAGTAGTGGTGGTTTCGTATGTGGTAGTGTAGGTTAATGGGTGGAGATATTGATCAACCTGATGGCTTGGGGGAAGTAACTACTTTAAGTCTGTTTTCTCTACAGTTAGTCTGACTTTACAATCGTATTTCAATTAATCTAATTTTTAGAATAACCCCGCTCTTACCTCAGTTCAGGCAGAGTTTAATGTACAAACTTATTAATGACCTTCTGGTGAGTTCAAAGGAATAAAATTGTTGCGGAAGCTATAAAAAGGAGCAACTAACAAAATGTTAAACTACTCTCTAGTGTTTGAGAGCACTGATCTACATGACTGAAGTGAAACTTACTCTGCAATTATTATCTCTGCCATCATGTGAATTCAGTCCCAAGTAACTCTGTGTTATTCTACAGTCACATTGTTAAGGTATTGTACAGTAGAATTATTCTGTGGATGTACAGAGACAGGAATAGAAAAGTGATAGTTTTACATAGTAATTCTTTCTCCAAGTTATACAGTACAGTTATAGGTAAGGTATGGTTACCATTCATAAATTACATCAAGGAACCCAAAGTCCTGCCTTATATTCAAGGGACTTGAGTTCAAGACCTGTCCTGAGCAGCTGTGTAATTTATATTGAGTTACTAACCTAGAATTAGAACAAAAATAATGAGTCTTCTTAATAATAACCACAAAATTATGGAGTTGTGATTAAGAACCAAACTGATTTAGTAATGCCTCTCAGCAGAAAGAAGCATGGCATCCCTTAACACTAGGAATTTGAGGAGACTTGGCATGTCACCAAAGACTCTGACAAATTGCTACAGATGTACTATGGAGAACATTCTGACCGTTTGAATTGCCATCTGGTATGGAGGGGCCAATGCACAAGACTGGAAAAGAAAACCTACAGAGAGATGTAAACTCAGCCTGTTCCATCATATGCACTAGACCCCCCCCCCCCCCACTCCCCACAGCTTTTGAGGACATCTTCAAAGAGCAATTCCTCAAGAAAGTGGAATCCATTATTAAGGTCCCTCATTATTCAGGGTTTACCGCCTTCTCATTACTACCATTAGGGAGCCTGAAGACACACACTCAAAGTTTTAGAAGCACCTTCTTCCCCTCCACCTTCAGATGTCTGAATGGTTCATGAGCCCACGTACACAACCTCACTATTTTGCTCTCTTTTTGCACGACTTATTCATTTTTCATATTTCTTCAAGTAACTTACAGTATCTTTATGTATTGCTCTGTGCTGCTACAGCAACACAAATTTACTGACATATATCAATGATAATAAACCTGACTCTGATCTGATCTGTTCTCCATGTGGCTTCACAGACACAAGAGTGTTGTTGATGCTTCTAGAGGGAATAAGGAACGGATAACAAGTGTTGGTCTTGCTAGCAATACCCTCCTTGTGAAAAATAAAGGAATAAAAAAGATCTATTCATGTCAACACAAAGCCAATACTGTTTTACACAAAAACTGTTCAAAAATGCTTTAAAAATTCTGGTCATCTCCCTCTTTGGGATTTCAGAAGGAAAATGCAGTCAAAATGCAAATCTAGACTGTTTTTATATTTAGTTTCTTTTCCATAGTTTTATCCCCAAATGTCACTAGCCTAGCAATGCAAATATGTACAAATGGAAAGATCAAGAGGAAAGGGTGTAATACCAGCACCGCAGTATAACTTAAAATCACCTGTACCATTTGAAAGCTTAATGTATAGCTATGCACTGACTCTTACTGCTTATTCAGTAGGCAAGTTCTGGAAGTCAAATGCCTGACGATTGCCTTTTAATGTAAGTTTCCACAAAGTTCATTATTTTAACACTCAATAGAAGCAGTTAATCCACAATACTGCCAGATTTATGATTTCACCTTCTATCTTCGATCAAACATCAATGGGAATATGGACAGTAGCAACACTGACCTACCAGTTGATTTTGAAATTGTGTACAGTTTTGGTCTCCAGGGTTAAGGAAGGACATCCTGGCTGTAGAGGAAGTGCAGCGTAGATTCACGAGGTTAATTCCTGGGATGTCTGGACTGTCTTACGCAGAGAGGTTAGAGAGACTGGACTTGTACACGCTGGAATTAAGGAGATTGAGAGGGGATCTGATTGAAACATATAAGATTATTAAGGGATTGGACAAGATAGAGGCAGGAAATATGTTCCAGATGCTGGGAGAGTCCAGTACCAGAGGGCATGGTTTGAGAATAAGGGGTAGGTCTTTTAGGACAGAGTTAAGGAAGAACTTCTTCTCCCAGAGAGTTGTGGGGGTCTGGAATGCACTGCCTCGGAAGGTAGTGGAGGCCAATTCTCTGGATGCTTTCAAGAAGGAGCTAGATAGGTATCTTATGGATAGGGGGATCAAGGGATATGGGGACAAGGCAGGAAGCGGGTATTGATAGGAATTGATCAGCCATGATCTCAAAATGGCGGTGCAGGCTTGAAGGGCTGAATGGTCTACTTCTACACCTATTGTCTATTGTCTATTGAAATGCGGAAGCTGCTAAGATAAAGAGAGTGTGAAATTGATCTGAACTCCATCACTGTTGAGATTGTTTGCCTTTGGGCAGCTGCAATTATGATTAGGGTAGTGGAACATTGTAATAAAATAATGTAGTTCCCTATGAAATATACACAACGCCACTGTATTCATGAGAAATTGTTAAATGAACCATTTAATGAGTATTTTTGGAAGTGCATGACATTATGATGCAGATCTAATTGAAGCATGTCCTTGAGTTTCTTGCAAAGTAAATCTTTTTCTCCTGCTTTCAAAGTAAAGATTTTTAAGCGCAACCTTTAAATACAATCAGCCTCTTTTAAATGAACTGATAAGTTCTGCATTGCCACATTTTGTTCGTCTTTCATTAATTTTCAACAGCACATAAATAAATTAAAAATCAAAATTCATTGTCAGCATAGTAACTGAAAGTAAATTGTGATTTGGCTGCCATTCTTCCTCAGAATCCCTACCTGTACGCTAACAGATTTTAGCTATTGAAATAGCTGGTTGCTTACCAAACCACTGATCACACATGATTATGTTGGCCTGTTCATTCTGTACTATTACAATGAAGGTCAGGGAGGGTTATGTAACCTTTTCAGATTGAAGGTAACCGGACAGATCATCCTGAATTAATCTAGCTATATACTTCAGATTTTTTTTCTGGTGTATATCAGACCAGTAATGAAGGAGTAGAGCCTGTTGATGAGATAAACCTCTGAAGTCAGAAGCTGAATTGTTACTGTAGTATATTTAACATTTCAGTAATACTATAAATATATTGTTTGATTAAGCATTCTTTGTTGTTTACATACTTTGTTATGGGTTATATGTACAAGTTTGTGAATGGCATACATCATTATGAGACCATGTCACACTTGAGTGTCTCACTAAAGGAAAGAAAGTAAAACGAAGTAGACCCATTTCCCAGCTCACGTGCTTTTCTTCCAAATAGTTTCTTAGTAACAAAACATAACAGTGGTGATAAATAAATTCAAAAATAAACTACTTACCTACTGAAGCACAGCAGACCTCTTTCTTTAGAAGGGGAGGAAGATGTCTGAGTAAAATAAAATGCAGAAAAGGATGAAATTCCCGGGCACATAAACAGTACGGTGTGATAATCGATTAATAAATCAATAAATACATACTTACATCATCATCATCATGGCTTGGCTTCGCAAACAAAGATTTAGGAAGGGGGCTGCCCATGTCTGCTGCAGGCTGACGAGGTCAATATGGGACAGGCAGACCCAGCCACAGTGGCTGCGAGGGAAGATCTGTTTTGGGTTTGGTGCTGCTGTGTCACGGTTCTTCCTCCTTCTCTTCTTGTCTTCAAGGCCAGCCCTGCGTGCATTCTCGAAGCAGGAGACAGACCTTGCAATCGGAGGCTAGAATAGCCCACTGGCGATGGGCAATGTGACAGGCTCCAAGGGATTTCTTCGGGAAGTCCTTGTACCTCTTCTTTGGTGCCCCCCCCCCCCCACCCGTCACGGTGGCCAGTGAGGAGTTCACCATACAGCACAATCTTGGGCAGCCGATGATACCTACATGCATACATACAGCAAACAGAAATGGCTGGCCACATTGGAAAAATAGACGTGTTTGATTACATAGCCCAAGAAAAGGTAATTTGGCCCACAATGTTATGACGAACCAGCTTAAAAGCAAATCGAAAACATCAAAATGTTAATCCCTCCTACCTACACATTGTCCATATCCCTCCATCTTCCTTACATGCATGCACCCAGCTGAAAATCTCTTAAAAGCCTCTAATACATTTGCTTCTACCCTACTCTAGGCACTATGCTACATTCCAGTCACCCAACACTCTCTGAGTAAAAAAATTACTCCTTACATCCCCCTTGAACCTACCCCCCTCACCTCTAATGCATGCCCTCTGGCATTTGACATTTCTACCCTGGGAAACAGATACTCCCTGTCTACTTTATTTGTGCCTCCAATAATCTTACAAATCTTTGTCATATCTCCCCTCACCCTCACGGTCCACTGCTCCAGAGAGAAAAAGCCAAGTTTATCCAGCCTTTCCTCATAGCACAAGCCCTCTAAACTCGTCAGCATCCTGGTAAATCCCTTCTGCACCCTGTTCAAATCCTCAACCTTCTTCCTATAGTAGAACTGTATGTATATATGTATGCATTTACTTATTTATTTTCTGTTTATTTTTTGATTGATTGATTGATTGATTATCACTCAGTACTCACTGTTAATGCACTCGGGAATTTCATCCCTTTTCTACCTTTTTGTACTCAAACCTCTCCCTCCCCTCCAAAGAAAGATATGTGCCGTGCTTCAGTAGGTAGGTAGTAGTCACACATTTGTTTTTAATTGTTATGTTTTGTTACCGCAGGAACTATTTGGAAGAAAAACACATGAGCTGGGAAATGGGTCTTTCCTGTAGCAAACAGAACTGTAGACCATATTCCAGATGTGGCCTAACAAAAACTTTCTGAAGATGCAACATACCCTCCTGACTTTTCAACTCAAAGATCTGACTAATAAAAGCAAGCATTCCATAAACCTCCTTAACTAGCAAACATGAGGAAATCTGCAGATGCTGGAAATTCAAACAACACACACAAAATGCTGGTGGAACACAGCAGGCCAGGCAGCATCTATAGGAGAAGTACTGTCGAAGTTTTGGGCCTAGACCCTTTGTCAGGACTAATCTGAAGGGAAAGATACTAAGAGATTTGAAAGTAGTGGGGGGAGGGGGAAAGGCGAATTGATAGGAGAAGACCGGAGGGGGTGGGATGAAGCTAAGAGCTGGAAAGGTGATTGGCGAAAGTGATACAGAGCTGGAGAAGGGAAAGGATCATGGGACGGGAGGCCTCAGGAGAAAGAAAGGGGGGGGGGGGAGCACCAGAGGGAGATGGAGAACAGTCAGAGTGATGGGCAGAGAGAGAGAAAAAAAACAAACAACTAAATATGTCAGGGATGGGGTAAGAAGGGGAGGAGGGGCATTAACGGAAGTTAGAGAAGTCAATGTTCATGCCATCAGGTTGGAGGCTACCCAGCCGGTATATAAGGTGTTGTTCCTCCAACCTGAGTGTGACTTCATCTTGACAGTAGAGGAGACCATGGATAGACATATCAGAATGGGAATGGGACGTGGAATTAAATTGTGTGACCACTGGGAGATCCTGCTTTCTCTGGCGGACCGAATGTAGGTGTTCATCGAAACGGTCTCCCAGTCTGCGTCGGGTCTCACCAATATATAAAAGGCCACACCGGGAGCACCGGATGCAGTATACCGCACCAGCTGACTCAGGTGAAGTGTCGCCTCACCTGGAAGGACTGTCTGGGGCCCTGAATGATGGTGAGGGAGGAAGTGTAAGGGCAGGTGTAGCACTTGTTCTGCTTACAAGGATAAGTGCCAGGAGGGAGATCGGTGGGAAGGGATAGAGGGGACGAGTGGACAAGGGAGTCGCATAGGGAGCGATCCCTGTGGAAAGCAGAAAGAGGGGGGCAGGGAAAGATGTGCTTGGTAGTGGGATCCCGTTAGAGGTGGCGGAAGTTACGGAGAATTATATGTTGGACTTGGAGGCTGGTGGGGTGGTAGGTGAGGACAAGGGGAACCCTATCCCGAGTGGGGTGGCAGGCGGATGGGGTGAGGGCAGATGTGCGTTCCCCCATCCCTTCCCACCGATCTCCCTCCTGGCACTTATCCTTGTAAGCAGAACAAGTGCTACACCTGCCCTTACACTTCCTCCCTCACCATCATTCAGGGCCCCAGACAGTCCTTCCAGGTGAGGTGACACTTCACCTGTGAGTCAACTGGTGCGGTATACTATGACCGGTGCTCCCGATGTGGTCTTTTATATATTGGTGAGATCCAACGCAGACCATTTCGATGAACACCTACGTTCGGTCCGCCAGAGAAAGCAGGATCTCCAGTGGCCACACACTTTAATTCCACGTCCCATTCCCATTCTGATATGTCTATCCATGGCCTCCTCTACTATCAAGCTGAAGCCACACTCAGGTTGGAAGAACAACATCTTATATACCGGCTGGGTAGCCTCCAACCTGATGGCATGAACATTGACTTCTCTAACTTCCATTAATGCCCTTCCTCCCCTTCTTACCCCATCCCTGACATATTTAGTTGTTTGTTTTTTTTCTCTCTCTCTGCCCATCACTCTGCCTGTTCTCCATCTCCCTCTGGTGCTCCCCCCTCCCCCTTTCTTTCTCCTGAGGCCTCCCGTCCCATGATCCTTTCCCTTCTCCAGCTCTGTATCACTTTCGCCAATCACCTTTCCAGCTCTTAGCTTCATCCCACCCCCTCCGGTCTTCTCCTATCAATTCGCATTTCCCCCTCCCCCCACTACTTTCAAATCTCTTAGTACCTTTCCCTTCAGTTAGTCCTGACGAAGGGTCTCGGCCCAAAACGTCGACAGTGCTTCTCCTTATAGATGCTGCCTGGCCTGCTGTGTTCCACCAGCATTTTGTGTGTGTTGTTTGAACCTTCTTAACTATATTATTGACCTGTGTAGCCACTTGCAAGAGCTAGAAACTTGGATCCCAAGATCTCTCTGCTCATCAACACTGTTAAAGGTGGTGCCCTACCAAGGTGCAACACTTCACATTTATCTCGGTTAAACTCCATCTGCCACTTCTCTACCCATAGCTGCAATTGATCTATATTGTGCTGAATTTTTTGTCAGTCTTCTACATTATCCACAATGCCATCAATCTTGGTATCATCCACAAATTTACCAACACACCCATCTATATCTTCATCCAAGTCATTTATATACATCACCAACAGCAGGCATCCCAGCACAGATCCCTGCAGAACACTGCTAGTTACAGACCTCCAGCTTGAATAAATCTCATCAACCACTAACCTCTGTCTTCTATGCACAGGTCAGGTCTGAATCCAAACAGCCAGTTTGCCACGGATGCTATGCATCTTAATCTTCTGGATTAGCATCCCTTGAGGGAACTTGTCAAACACCTTATAAAATTCATGTAGACAACATCCACTGCCCTACATCAATCTGTCTCATCACCTTGTCAAAAAACTCAGTCAAGTTGGTAAGACATGACCTGCCCCTCACAAAGCCATACTGGCTCTCCCTAATTAGGCCATGGGTTTCCAAATGCTCATAGAGCCTGTCCTTAAGAATTTTCTCCAGCAATTTCCCTATAACTGATGTGAGACTCAATGGTCAATAGTTCCCAGCATTTTCCTTTGTTCCCTTCTTAAATAAATAACTAGATGATGTATACTGGATGAATTGAAAAGTATATTGAAGCAACTGAAATAGCCGATGAGAAACCAGTACCAGTTTTGCTGAGTGCACATTTTGTAAAGCATACAGCTTGCTGAGAAGCTTAACTGCTTCAACCAAACCAGCTTTGCTGAAATCATGAAAGTAATACAGAAACACTTAGATCCGAAACCACTGATAATTGCAGAGCGCTTTATGTTTCATAAGTGGAGTTAAAAAGAAGGGGAGTTTACTTCAGCTTTTGTGGCCAAGTTGAAGAAATTGATCGAGCATTTTTAGCTTACTGATGGGCTTATTGATGCATTGAGAGATAATGTAGTTTGTGAAATCTTACAAGAAGGTACCAAAAATGGCCTTTAACTAAAGCAGAGCTTACATTTAAAACAGCAGTTGAAATGGTTGCAACAATGGACACAGCAGACAGAGATGCAAGTGAGTTGCTGTCAGGAATGAAAGTGAGCGTGAACAAAATTGCAAAGTCTAAACAGAAACCTGCCTGGCCAAACAAATTGTGTACCATTCTGGCCGAAGCTCATATACACCAGACCAATGCAAGTTTAAAGGCAGAACTATATAGCAAAACAGAACTCATACAAAGAGCATGTTGGGCAGACAAAAATAATGGACTACACAGGAAAGAGAAAAAAATAAGAAGTCAAGCTGCAGTTCAAAAAGAACACTAATCTGCACACTGTTGATGAAAAGCCTTATAATAATAAGAGTGACATAAGACTGGTGAGCCTTGAGATTTACAATGCGACCACAAACAAGAGACAAGCAAATTACCGTAGATTCCGGATTTTAAGCCGCTACTTTTTTCCCACATTTTGAACAGCTTTGAACTTTGCGGCCTATAATCCAGAGCGGCTAATACATGTTTTTTTTTCATGCCGCCTCGTAAACATTTTGCCTCATAACAGTAGACCAATAAAATTGATGAGTAGTTCACAGAGGTCCAATGAAATTGTACGATAAATCAAGCGCACTTTCACAATTAAATTATTGTAAATCAGTCATTTGTACTCACCCTCATCAACATGGAAAACACTCGAAGCATTGTGCTGCCTTATGGCAGTTACTTAGTTTATAATATTTTCGCTTAGTAATTCATTTTCTAGTTAAAGTTAGAAGAGTTTTAACTATATTTGTTTTCTGTACTACATCGCGGGATGCTATGACGTCACACCCAGTTTCGCGGTGTCTTGTGGGAAAATGCCGGTTTGCGATGAAACGGGACGGAGGGAGGGAGCGCATTACGCGAGCGGCTTTGGATCTGAGCGAACGCTGCTTTTAAGTTAAAGGTGATCAATAACTTTTCCTGGTAGGCTGCAGTATATATATTTTTTACCAGTCGTTAGGAGATATTGGAATGTTGTTCAGTAAAGAAGTATACGCAACGTATATTTAAAAGTAGCCGCGTTATGGGCCCGGTTCGAAAAAAAGCATTTGCAATATGTATTTGTTTTTGTTACCATATGGATTTAATTAAAAGTTAAAAAAATCCTCACGTGTAATTACTTTCTGTGTAAATATCTCATATTACAACGTGGGACACCTGCGGCCGAAAATCCGGTGCGGCCTAAAATCCGGTGCGGCCTTTACAATTAAAAAATTGATTTTATTTCTAAAATTAGAGCCAGCGGCTTTTAATCAGGTGCGCTCTGTAGTCCGGAATCTACGGTAATTAAAATGGAATTGAACACTGGCTCACTCAGCTGTTTCAGTCTTTCCACAAAGTAAGTTTGAACAGCATTTCAAAGCTACTGAACTGAAGCCTGCAAATACCAAAATAAGAACTTATACTGGAGAAAAGATATCTCCTGTGAGAATAAAATTTGTAACAGTGAAGTACAACAACCAACAAGCCACACTGGGCTTGTATGTGGTTAAAACAAACAGGAGGGCCTCTATTGTGGGGCTGAGACAAGTATAATTTGATTAGAGCCCATCCAGCATTCCATGCCACTTTCCCTGCAATAGAGTCACCTGAAAGCAACTTAAGAAAGGTATTGGATGGTGGCACAACAGTATTCAAGAATGGCATTGGAAAACTGAAAAATACCGTAGGTAAGATGAAAATGCCACACTTGAGTTTGGCAATGCCCTTCCATAATAAAATAGCCAGTGAGCTAGACTGCATGGAGGCTGAAGGAACTCTTATCCAAAATTGAATGGAGCCCATGGGCAATTCCACTGGTTCCAGTAGTGAAGAAGAATGGGTCCGCAAGGACCTGTGGTGATTTTAAGATCACCATCAACCCGGTATTTATCTACACTATCAATGTAGATAAATACCCTCTGCCCAAGAATAGAGGATATTCTTCAAGCCTTTCTGGAGGGAAACACTTCAGCAAAGTGGAATTTACTGAGATGAAGATGGAAGAAGATTCCCAAATGTTTCTCACTATACACACTTACCAAAATCTTTATCACTAAAATGGACTTATTTTTGTATTATGAACTGTACTTGCACTCTGGCACAAAGCTATGGACCAGGTGTTACAAGGCTGCCCAGGCACTCAGTGTTACCTGGATGACTTCATTATTACCTGTAAGGATGACAAGGAACATCTCCAAAATCTCAAGACAGTGTTAAAACGATTAGAAGATTATGAGCTAGAGCACAGTGTAACAAGTGTGAATTTTTAACCTAAGTATTACATACTGTGGCCATACCATTATGCACAAGAATGACACAAGTGTGCTGAGAAAATTCAAACAGTAGTGGACGACCCACGACCAAAGTACATGTCACAAGGTTGTGGTCCTTTTTAGGATTTGTCTATTGCCATAACAGGTTCCTGTCAAATCTGGCTATTGTGCTCCACCCCTGGAACTTACTACTACAGACTGGCAAGAAGTAGCAATGGACAAAGCAGTGTGAGGTGGCTTTTCAAAGACAACGGTAATGGTGACGTCAGACACTGTCCTCACACATTCTGATCCACATCGTTCAGTGAAGCTTGCCGGTGATGCCTCACCTTATGGGATCGGTTCAGTCATCACTCATTCACTGTTCGCTTCAATCACTCAGGTTATGAATGATAGAAGCGAGTGCCCCAAAGACTTTTCATCACATTCTCTGACCGCTGCAGAGAAAAAATATACACAGATTGACAGAGAGGCCTTGAGTCTGGTTTGGGGTGTAAAACATTTCAATCAGTACTTGAATGGGAGAGAGTTTACCCTCATTACTGATCAGCAGCCACTGGTGGCCATTTTCAATCCACAGAAGGATGTTCCACTAACAGCAGTAGAACAAATGCAGGGATGAGCTCAGTTTCTTGGATGATGCAATTACAAGATCAAATTCAAGAGGAAAACTGATCATGGAAATGCTGATGATTTGTTCCATTTACCCTCGGGAAAGGAAAAACCTGAAAACTTTCCAAAAGAGGACACCTCTCGTGATGTATTCTCCCTAATGCAAATCAAGTCTTCCTATTACGGCAGAGATGATCCAAATGGAAACCAGAAAAGATCCCACACTGTCTCAGATCTACATGGCCACACAAAATGGGTGGAATGTGCAGCAGAAGTTCCAAGAGCAGTGCCTCTCCATCCCTAGTGGCCTACGTAGCCCTGGCAGAGTGATTCCCCCCAACCTTGTCAGGAAAAACATTATCCCACAAAGCTACAAAGTTCCCCACCACAATTAAATCCTTAAGACTGAATGGGACAATTTAAAATTTACTATGCTGTGTTTGTCTATACAGAAGTTGTATTTTATATTTTATATATTATATATGTGTGTGTGTGTGTGCATGTATGTGATGACTAGAGGGTTATACATTACATATTTGAGTTCAGATACATCTATTTTGAGATGGAGTGTATAGCTAAGCAGAGAGGAGTGTAGTGTAATTAATATTTGGGTAATATTGTAAATATATTGTTTGATTAAACATTCTTTGTTGTTTACATAATTCATTATGGATTACATGTAAGAAATTCATGAATGGCATGCATCATTACACCATCAGCTCATATGTCACCATGCCTCACTAAAGAAAAGGAAATAAAACAAAGTAGACCCAGATCCCACCCCTGTGTTTTTCTTCCAATTAGTTTATGGAGTTACAAAACATAGCATTTTCTTCTTAAAAATCAAGCTTTGTCAAAGTCCTCTCACATAAAACTTTAAATCAAGTTTTATAAAAAAAACAGAACTGAAGGATTTAGGTCTAGTCAATTGGAACATTTTTATGGTTAATTTTGATTAGCTTCAGACAATTTAGTTTTGTACTTAGTACCAATCTCCAAGGATCATTGAAATGTGAAAAGAAGTGGATTTTCAGAATAATATCATGATGACAAATGAATTTTAAGCTCAACTTCCCTTTTCTCCCCTTTAATTTCAAGCAGTTGCATCACTACTTACATGAGAACATTGCCCTCTTTTTAGAATGATAAATTGCAGCGATTTAATCAACAGAATCCGCTGTTATAAATGGTAGAGCATTGCAATATTGTTAAACCATGTAAGATCCATCTGGCAGACTTCTACTGCAAACATTGCTATTATCTCTCCTTCATGTGAGATACTGCGGGGACAATTACATCATGAGCCAGCTTTCTTCTTTGGCTGTGTTACAAAATGTACCAGATAATCTTGGCTGGTAAACAAAATAATTATTTAGCACATTTAAAAGAAAATTCTGACAGCATTATGCAGTCTGTGTCATATGACCTCATTGTTTTCAGAGTGGTGCCAACAAACTCAACAGATGCTGGAATGGTTAGGAAGGCAACATACAGTGGGAAAATCCAATTTGTTTCCAGAAAATGGATTTCTCAATAATAACTGTTACTAATTTGGATCACTTTTCATGGATTTCCTTCTTTATTTTTCCCCCTAGTTTTACTGTATAAACTCATATGTAAACTTGGTTTGCGAGCTTAGACTTGAAGAATAAGAAGTTCAACATTTAGAAATCTTATCCATGAAAATGAAACCAGTAATCATCTTTACATTATTGGAGTACTGAATGTCAGGAATGCCAGTTAAATTACTTTAGCATATGTCAATTATCATCATTAAAAAGGAGCTGCATTATGTTTTTAGAGTTTAGAATGCATATGGAGATGATTAAGTTCACTGTGGAAAGTTATGTTTGTTGAATTGGTGGAACTTTGGAAGAGCAATTGGTCAAGGAAGTATAATGTAGAATGCAGGAATGAACTGGTGTTCAAAGGTCCTCTCTAATCCATTTTTGGGGGCTATTGAGAACTTCTGTCACACATTTACTCATGAGATTAAACTGGATGTGTAAAGTTCACGCTGTGACTGATGAGCACTCCATGTTAGGCTATGTGGGATGTGGCTTAAGGCTTTAAGTTTGCAAATTTTCTTTATTTGAATACAGGTTTTATTATTTTTGTTTAATATTTAAGCTATTATTTTACTAGTTTTTCATTCAAACAATATATCTATTTTAAGTTGGTTATGCTGTGGCATTTCTTAGGTGCAATGGAATTTCAAGTGGCCATTGATACAAAAATCACTAAGATTAAGGTTAATTTACCAGAGCCAATCAACCCATATCAACCCATCAGCTTAACTCTGCCCTGTGGGAGGAAACCAGAGCACTGGGGGTGAAGGATGGGGGGAACCAGACGAGCACAGAAGACGATGACTTCATGGCCATCTCAAGAATGCTCATTGGCCACCTGAAAACCAGAAAATGTGTGTGAAGGATAGAGTGAAATAAAGAGAGGAGTAATGAGACCAGTTGCATTTCTCCCATGGGAGCCACCTCAGACTCAATGGGTCAAATGATTTTCTTCTGAGTTATCAGTAAGAGTTATTGTGAGTATATATATATATATACTTTATACAATATATATATAGTGAGTACTATATATATTCTTGCTAATATATTCAAATAACACTAGTCCAAGTTCCAACTGCTGACACCTAGCTGTACATCAATTGCATCACCTTCAGTTCAAATAAACACGAGGAGAATAATGTTTTCTAATACTGTATATATGGACAATTTGGCTGTGAGTGACATTGGGGCATGGCTGCATAAACTTAAGAATACTCTAAATATTTAAATAGGATGTGGGAAACTGAATTATGTGGAACCACAGTGCTTAGGGCTGGGGGGGTGGGTGAAATTGGTTTAGACAAATAATGACTTTTTAATTTAAAAAAAAGGAAAAACAGTGAAAATGATATAAATGATTACAATGCAATTAAAGAAATACTGAAATCAATTGCTTGTGAGAAAACCAACATTAGGAAGGAAATGTTTAAACAGCTGTTGATACTTATCTAGTTTTGCTACAATGAATTAGCTGTTTGTGGCGTGACTTCTTATACTTACCTTTGTACCAGTGAATGGATATGTGAAGTTCCTTTTGGGGATGAAGAAGTTTTGGCTTGTCTACAACCATATCAACCCATAGTATATTTCAAGTTTGAACATAGCCCTTCATATCCTTTCCATCCACATTTTTCAAATGTTGAAATCAAACAGACATCCACTACTTCCACTGGCAGCACATTCCACACTCTCCCTACCCTCTGGGTATTTGTCCATCGCCCAAATAAACACAGATACAAAAAAACTCATTTAAGATCTCCCCCATCTCTTTCAGCTCCATGCATAGATGACCACCCTGATCTTCAGCAGGACCCATTTTGCCCCTTACTAGTCTTTTGCTCTTAGTATCATGTTTGCTGTTGTGTGCTGGGGCAGCAGGCTGAGGGTAGCAGACACCAACAGAATTAACAAACTCATTCGTAAGGCCAGTGATGTTGTGGGGGTGGAACTGGACTCTCTGACGGTGGTGTCTGAAAAGAGGATGCTGTCCAAGTTGCACGCCATCTTGGACAATGACTCCCATCCACTCCATAATGTATTGGTTAGGCACAGGAGTTCAATCAGCCAGAGATTCATTCCACCAAGATACAACACTGAGCATCATAGGAAGTCATTCCTGCCTGTGGCCATCAAACTTTACAACTCCTCCCTTAGAGTGTCAGACACCCTGAGCCAATAGGCTGCTCCTGAACTTATTTCCACTTGGCACAATTCACTTATTATTATTTAATTATTTATGGCTTTATATTGCTATATTTCTACACTATTCTTGGTTGATGTGACTGTAACGAAACCCAATTTTCCTCGGAATCAATAAAGTATGTTTGTCTGTCTGTATATCTGTGGTAGCTCTTAGAGTTCTCATTCACTGTGTCTGCCAGAGCAACCTCTTGCCTTTTTTTTTAGCCCTCCTAATATCCTTCTTAATTGTTCTAATGCATTTCTTACACTCCTCAAGTACCTCATTTTTCCTTGCTGCCTATACTTGCTATGCAACTCCTCCTTCTTCTTAACATTGACCTCAACATCTCTTGAAAATCAAGGTTCCCAAAACCTGTTATTCTTGCTTTTATTCTGAGAGGAACATACCAAGTCTGTACTCTCAAAATTTCACTTCCAAAGGCCTCCCACTTAACAAGCACATCATTGTCAAAAAAACAACTTTCTCCTACAAGCAATTTTGTCACTTGTCCTGTCTCATTCCCTGACAGGAGATTTAGTATCACAATCTCTCTAGCTGGTACCTCTATATATTGATTACTAAAGTCATCTACTTTGAGGAATGAGATCATTGAAGTCTAGACATTACTTGCCCCTCTCCTTTGATGCAAAGTTAATAGGGACTGTAGGATAGCATTAGGAATGGGATGACTAACCCCAGTTTCTTCTTCATCAGTTGCTTGACCTATTGTTCCATTAGCAGCAAACTGGAGCTGGCTAATAATGGATTGAGATAAGAACCTAGACTCTTCATCAATATTGCTGAACTACTTACCAGGGTTATTATCAAGAAAAAAATCTTGCATATTATTGTTTTTTTTTAGTATGCTTTGTCCTAATTGTTTACAATTCATGGTCATCTCAGTTAAACTCATTTTCTTTATGTTATATAATGTTTGGGATCGTTGGTATAGCTACTGAATTGTCATTGAGTCTAGACTATTATCTTTAGTACTAAACACAGCAGCTGAATATCATGAACACTAACTTCAGGGAAGGGGACATTAACATCTTGAAAACCTAGACGAAGGCCAAAGTAAAACATTATCCACAAACAAGGGCTGATTCAAAAGAGTCTGAATCATTCTGACTTTGTAGTATCATCCTAAATTTATATAACTAAAAGTTAACTTTGCAAACATACTTTCCAATGCATTTCTGCAGAGCACCAAGGTTAATAGTGAATTGTAGACTGACTTGTAACCTTTGGAGGCAACTTCCTGGTAGCTGGGGCAGCAGGAAGAATGAGCTCAGAGTTTGTTTAAAGGCCACAAAATCAGGGTTCGTGGGTGGCATGGAGTGGAGGAGAAGGAAGTGGTATTTGGAGTAGATGTAGAGCATATATGTCAAACTCAAGGCCCGCGGGCCAAATCCGGCCCGCGGTGGAATTATCTTTGGCCAGCGAGATAATATCTAATTACTATTAAAGCTGGCCCCAGTAATCGAAGCGCCTATGGCGTATGATATGGCTAATGCTGAGTTTATTCAGGTACCAGGTTTTCAGGGTTTTTAGTGTTTATTCGGCAGTCTTGCTTGGCAGTCTTCTTCATAAGAAACGGAATTTGTAAAGTGAAACACTTTGTAGTTATAGCAGAGACTGAGACACATGAGAGCAGGCTGAAAAAACGGAGGCAACGAAAGCTACGTTCGCACGCGTCCGACTGATCCGGCCCGCATGAAGCTGCATTTTGCTCAATCCAGCCCGTGACCTAAAATGAGTTTGACACCCCTGAGTAGAGTCTAGGAAGAGAGGGGAATAAGTATGGTCTAGTTACAGGCCAATATTTAAATCACATTAAGAGGGTATTTCTTTTACTAAGGCTTAATGGATGACAAATAGACTGGATTGTCTTAAGAAGCTTTTGTGAGCAGCATTGCATTGTACTAATGGGCAAAAGAGCTTGCATATGAAACTTAACAACTAAGCTGCGTGCATAAGGGCCCTTCACAGGCATGTCATTTGGGTGAGTACAAGATCTCATAACTGATATGGCTTGCAACCCAGTCCCTCTGCACTCTGACAAGAAATGAACCAATAGATATGATTCCCCAAAGCATCAGAACTTCAAAGCTGAGTGAACTGTTTCCTTCTCATCCAATCGACAATGTGGCTACAGAAGGATAGCTTCCAATTGAAAAGCATTGAATTTGGCTGGTTGTTGATCATACCCTATGTTCATTGAGTTACAGAGTCATACAGCATGGCAATAGACCATCCATACCCATATTAGCCAATGGGTACCATCTGTATTAATCTAATCGTTCAGCATTTGACGGTGGTTTACTAAACTTAAAATTTTGTCAGTGACTGCTTCCACCACTCCCTCAGGTATGTGTTCCAGGTATCTACCCTCTCTGGGTGAAAAAGATCCCCCTCAGATCCTTTCTAACTTTCTTACAACAGTTGGCCCTCCTTATCCGCAGATTCCGTATGCGCGGATTCAACCAACCACGGATTGGGAAATCTCGGAAGTTCTCTCTCCAGCACTCGTTGCTTGAGCATGTGCAGACTATTTTTCTTGTCATTATTCCCTAAACAATACAGTATAACAACTATTTACATAGCATTTACATTGTATTAGGTATTATAAGTAATCTAGAAATGATTTTAAAGTACAGGCAGTCCCTGGGTTATGAATGAGTTCCATTCCTGAATCCGCCTTTAAGTCAGATTTGAAGTCGGAACAGGTACATCCGGTATTATTTAGCGTCAGTTAGTCAAATGTTTTTCTTAGTATATAGTACATGTTTTACCTTTCTATCATATAAAACACTTAAGAAACAAACATATTTCAATAATTTAACCACTGCGTTGCTTAGTAATAATTGCAGCTTTCATCGGGGCAGGGCTTTTCACATTCTCCTTTAAAATTGTTCCGATCATTGATCGACTGTAGCCTAACGCTTTTCCAATGACCGATGGTGTTTCACCTCTTTCCCATCGTTTTATTACTTCCACCTTATTTTCAATCACGATCGTGATTATTTTCGTGAACAGAAACACTGCAGATTCAGAGCTGCGCCACCAGGTCCTAATGTCCACCGCACGGAGACATGTTAAATCAAGTCTGGGGCTCCACTGGGTCCTAAAGACCACCGCACTGATACATGTTAAATAAGTGACTTGAGCAGCCACAAATTTTGGTATCCGCGGGAGGGTCCCGGAACCAATCCCCTGCGGATAAGGACTATATATCCATGCCCTCCACTTTTATTTGTCTCTGATATGGGGAAAACTTTATCTGCAGTCTCCCCTGTCTGTGGACCCCTCATAATTTTATCTTCCTCAGTCACATCCCCTTTAAATGTCCTCTTCTCCAGAGAGAATAAACCAAACCACTCCAGTCTCTCTTCATAGCTAAACTGTTGCATGCCAGGCAGCGTCCTGGTGCATCACCTCTTCAGCGTCCTGGTGCATCCAGTATTATCACATCTTTTCTATAATGGTGACCAGAATATCTGTCCAGCTGAAATCTAAAAATATTTTGTAAGTTTGAGAATTATTTCCCTGCTGTTCTATACAATACCATGATGAATGAAGTCCAGCATCACTATGTCTTCTCTAAACACCTTATCCACCTGCACTGAAATTTCCAAAGATTTTTGGATTTGCACACTCTGTCATCAGTATATCCAAGGACCTTATTGTGCATGTATATCCTTGCCTCATTAGTATTTCAAAATGGATAACTGTGTATTTATCTATATTAAGGTTCATTTTCCATTTCTCAGCCATTTCACCAGCATATCAAAATCAACCTATGGCACAGGACAACTCTTTATGTCAACAACTCCACCTATCTATACACCTTTGTCTTGAGACCAGTTGTACGTTGGATTGTACTGCTGTCTCTTCCCTCTTATCAGCGAAATCTCCTGAAAGCCTTAAACCAACTAACAGAAGAGTGCAACTAATGCCAGAACATTTTCTGGGGTTAATGGCCCAAATTTGAAACCTTTGTGATTATGTTCAATTGCAAAAAAAGGAATATTGTTCATGATTAGAAAAAAACAAGGGTCAGTTTTAGAAACTTTAGAGAAGCGTGGGAAATGGTAAAGCTAAGAGAATAGTGGCTGCTCCAAATGCAGGAGAATGTGCCTATTGTTGAAGTCCTTGTTATCACACATATTTAATCGAGCAATATAAAATAAACCCTTCCTTTCATCATTAATGGGGAAATGAATGGTCACAATATTGTATCAACATTTAAGTGGCAATTAAAAGTCTTGTGAGGGACTCTATGCATTAAAATATTGGTTCAAATTTAAAATGATCTAAATTGATACCTGTCACCAACCACCCCCTCCCCACCCTCAAACAAGGTGCCTTGTGTATCTTTAACTGCATACAGTATGTTAACTGAAATAAAGGAGGTAAGTCAACTTCTTGTTGCCTCACCACTTCCTGGAGTGAAGAGTCAGTCAGCACTAATCAGACTGATGACAGTTGGATACCACCATATCAAGTATCCAGAACTAGTTAAAGGCAACCTGTACCTCTTAATGTGCAGGATATGTTAGTCATATCTCTGAGAATGGATCTGATCTGGGGTAAGGGAAGAGGCAGAATTGCTCAGTTACACTATTCCCAGGCTGCAGCTTCTTGGATGTTCCATGTGTGAAAGCTGTGGTGGGAAAGAAGGTGTTGAGGACCTGGAGAAGTCCAGATGCCTATACCAGACTAAGAGTGTAGACAGATGGGCAATAGAGCATGAAGTTCAGTGATTTCACACTTGTCAGAGAGTCATAGAGTCAATACAACATAGAACTGGGCTTTACAACCCACAACATCCATGCTGACCTTCATTTGACTATGCTAATCACATTAGCTTGCATTAGGACCATGCCCTTCCATAGCTTGCCAATACAAGTGTCTGCTTACATGCCTCTTAAAATAACATTTGCAACTGATTCCAGCACCAACCAAGACCAGTGTTTGCATTTTGTAATGCAAGCCAAATGTTACAGATATCACCTCCTCCATCTATCTACTGACCATCTCTACCAAATTAGACTCATAGACCTCCGCCACACACTTGTTTACTATTAGAAGGTTCACATCTACTATTCACAGTTTCGTCACACTGCCAGCTTCACTAAGGGCTTCAATCTCTCGCTGTTGCAGTCAGAGATCCCTTCCTGTTTCTAAAGGATGACAGTGCCCAAGAAGAGCCGGACAGACAGCCACAATGACTATCTCCCAGTTGCACTCTCATCTATTGTGATAAAGTGCTTCAAAAGTTTAGACATAGCCAGAATCAAACCCTGTCTAAGCAAGAACCTGAAACTTCAGCAATTTGCCTGTCACCAAAATAGATCTACACCAGATGAAATCTCATCGGCTCTTCATTCATCTTGATCACCTGGACAATAGTAATACCAATGTCAGGATGCTGCTTATTGATTACAACTCAGTGTTCAGCACCATCATATGTTCAGTACTAATCAAAAGCTCCAAAATCTGGGCCTCTGTACCTCCCTCTGCAACTGGATCCTTGACTTCCTCATCGGGAGACCACAGTTAGTGCGGATTGGAAATAAAATCTCCTCCTCACTGAGAATCAACATTGGTGCACCTCAAGGATGCATGCTTAGCCCACTGCTCTGCTCTCTCTACACCCACGATTTTTTGATGAGGCACAGCTCAAATGTCATCTATAAATGTGCTGATGGCACAACAATTGTTAGCAAACTTTCAGAGATCAGCTGGTTGAGTGGTGTCTCAACAACAATCAATAAGACCACGGAAATGATTTTGGATTTCAGGAAGTGGAAGTCAAGGAGACAGATCAGTCCTCATTAGGAATCAGCAGTGAAATGAGTGAACAGTTTCAAGTTCCTTGGTGTCAACATCTCTGAAGATTTATCCTGGACTCAACATATTGATACAATTGCAAAGCAGGGACAACAGCAGCTGTATTTCAGTAGGAATTTGAGGAGACTCGATATGCCACAAAACACTCTTGAAAATTTCTACAGATGTAGCATGGAGACCTTTCTAACTAGTTGCATCAGGTTGGTATGGAAGGGCCACTACACAGGATTTGAGAAAAGTGCAAACTTGGGCAGCTCCATTAGGAGAACCAGCTTCCCTCGCATTAAGGGCATCTGCAAAAGTTGATGCTTCATGAAAGCCGCATCCATCATTACGGACCACATCTCCAAAGGCATGCCCTTTTCTCATTGCTACCATCAAGCAAAAGGTAAAAGAGCCCTTGAAAACAGTTTGTTCCCTTCCCCCATCAGACTTCTGTATGGATAATGAACCCATATACCCATTTTTAACTACTTACTTACTTTTTCATATATTCCTTATTGTAATTTATAGCTTTTTTAATTGTTGTGTATTGCTGCCACAAAAAGACAAATTTCATGATATATGCTGGTGATATTAAACCTGATTCTGATTCTGAATCTAAATTAAGACTTCACTTGCTTCCTTCTCTACATTTGTAAGCAGAAATCCCCATTGTCACTTTCTCATCTGAGGTGACAAAATTCCTCCGTCTCTGGCTTGATGAAAAGAATTTCTATATAGGTGAAGATGAAAAATCTGGATGAACTCAGCAGGTTGGGCAGCATCTGTTGAAAGAAGCAGTCAACGTTTTGGGTCGAGACCCTTCGTCAGGACTAAAGGAGGAGTGGGCAGGGGCCCTATAAAGAAGGTGGGGGGGAGGGTGGAAAACCAATCAGAGGAAAGATCAAGGGGTGGGGGAGGGGAAGCAGGGAGGGGATAGGCAGGAGAGGTGAAGGAGGAGTCTAAGGGGAAAGCACTATGAGTAGTAGAAGAAGGCAGAGTCATGAGGTGATAGGTAGTTAGAGGAGGGGACAGAATGAAGGTGGGATGGGGGAAGGGAGAGCGAGGGAATTACCGGAAGTTGGAGAATTCGATGTTCATACCAAGGGGCTGGAGACTACCCAGACGGTATATGAGGTGTTGTTCCTCCAACTAAAGTTTGGCCTCATCATGGCAGTAGAGGAGGCCATGTATGGACATATCCGAATGGGAATGTGAAGGAGAGTTGAAGTGAGTGGCAACCGGGAGATCCTGTCTGTTGTGGCGGATGGAGCGTAGGTGCTCGATGAAGCGGTCCCCCAATCTGCATCGGCTCTCGCCGATGAAGAGGAGGTCGCACCGGGAACACAGGATGCAATAGATGACCCCAACAGACTCACAAGTGAAGTGTTGCCTCACCTGGAAGGACTGTTTGGAGCCTTGAATGGTGGTAAGAGAGGAGGTGTAGGGACAGGTGTAGCACTTACGCTTGCAGGGATAAGTGCCAGGTGGGAGATCTGTGGGGAGGGACGTGTGGACCAGGCAGTCGTGGAGGGAACAATCCCTGCGAAAAGCAGAGAGGGGTAGAGAGGGAAAGATGTCCTTAATGGTGGGGTCCTGTTGAAGGTGGCGGAAGTTGCGGAGGATAATATGCTGGATCCGGAGGCTGGTGGGGTGATAGGTGAGGACAAGGGGGACACGGTCCCTGTTGTGGTGACGGGAGGATGGGGTGAGGGCCGAAGTGCGGGAAATGGAGGAGATGCGGGTGAGAGCATCATTGATGACGGCAGAAAGGAAACAACAACTCTTAAAGAAAGAGGACATTTGGTATATCTATACAGGTGCCTCTGAAGTATCTTCCTTCTTCCTTGACTGATTTTACCCTTTTAACAAAACCTTTGACCAAATCTCATCTGTTTCTTGCATCTCTACTCTTAACCCCATCTCCTTGAGATTGAGATCCTTTGGTATTCACGTTTTACCCAACTGCCTCTTTATTCAGAGGATCACCCATTACAATTCCTGTCACCATTAATGGAATTCAAACATTAGAATCATCTTCCCACCCCTTCCCATTTTAGTTTTCAAAGGCACCATTTCCTTCACAACAGCTTAGACTATTATTTCTGCTCTTTTATCTTCACTAACCTCTCTCTTTCTTGTATCATATTTCCATGTGATTCAGAGAGATGCAAAATATCCATTTTCACCATTTTTTCCTTCAGAAAGTGATCAATTGCTCACAGTATGGTCTCCTCTAAATTGGAGAAGCCACTTGGAGAGGGAGTGAACACTTTGCCGGGTTTATGCTTCAGCCTACAGGGGTAACTGTGAGTTTCTAGTTGCCTAACACTTTCATTCTGTATATCACTCCCACTCTGACTCATCTCTCCCTGATCTCCTGCATTGCGTTAATGAGGCCTACGGTCACTTGAAGGACATCTTCCATCTGAGCAGTTGCAGCTTTCCGGATCGTTATTATATTTTTAAAAGATGCCAGTTAACCTGATTTCATTGCTTGCATCAAAACTGGCCAGCTCTTCTGAAACATATCCACCTGTCATACTAAATCAGTTTTCCTGGTCCACTAGCACTGCCCCATCTATCGGCCATTTTTACCCCATCCCTAGTTCTTTCGTTTGTTTTCACTATCTTAATACCACCTTTTACCCATCAACTGGATGGCTTCATCAAGAGCTTATCGCCATGACAACACTGGCCCCAGAATATGATTTACCCATCTCTCAGCAACTTCTCTGCAACTTGCAGCTATGTTGTTTTCTCTTTTCTCGATTCTCACGAAGAGAATCTGACCTAAAGCATTCCTTCTAATTCTCTGCTCTGACTTGGTGAATGTTGCTAGTATTTTCTATTTTTATGTTAAATTTACTGCATCCTACTCTTTCTGTATTTCATTTCAAGCCCAGAAGGGATTACTGAGCTGGCCACTGTCAACTTTTACTCTCCCACCTCACCCCTCCGGTTCTGGTTTTCAATTGTGTAGTTGTTTACCAAATCAGTGGCCTTGAGATACTCTGTTCTGCAATGTGCGGCAGCAATCCTCCACGTGTCTTGATGTCCTATTGACCAGCTATGGGAGGGTCCTCCAGAGCAGTCCATTCATTAAATGCTTTTGGTTTGCTCTAAGTGAATGTACTAATTACCACACACATGAGTGCGTAAGTTATTAGCCATGCTTTGACCAAATGCAGCCTTCCAGAAAATAAATGATCTACCTTAGCTACATGAACAACAACTGCTGACCTGCAACATTTGCTACCAATCGCCACACCCACTGTCTTTCCAGAGGTCATGGGTTAAGGGTGAAAGTGTAAGGGGAATGAGGGGTAACTTCTTCAGAGAGTCGTGAGAGTATGGAATGATCTGCCAGCACAAGTAGAGCAAATGAGCTTGATTTCAACATTTAAGAGAAGTTTGGATATGTACATAGATGGTTGGGGTATGGAGTAGATTGTTGAAATGGTTCAGCATGGACTAGATGGGCGGAAGAGCCTCTTTCAGTGCTGTACTTTTCTATAACTCTATGACTGCATGAAGGATTAAAGACCAGGAGTATTCTTGAAATGCTATACTTTATCAAGTAGGTGTTGAGAAGATTCTTGAATATTTTTTCTCTTTGCCCATCTTTGATAGAGCTTAGAATAGAATGTTAGTTTTGGGAGTCGTGCTTATCTGATGGAGCTGACTAAGTGTAATTAAAACCGAGGTGCCAAGAGCATTGATTTCAAAGAGGATGCTGACATTAGTTGGCATATCCTGAATATAGATTTAGAAGATTTTACAGACACAACGTTGGTAGTATCAGTCTGGGGGTGCTACTGGGGGGGGGGGGGGAATATTAATCTCTCTAGTTTAACTTTGAAATAATTAAACCAAGTTTTAGGAATAGCAATATGACAATAGTCTAATCAATTTGCCTGATTGATTTCCTTTGGAGCTCCGTGTGATTTTTTTCACATAAAGCTGCATAAGTGTGATTTAATTGCAAACTCTACTACTGACACTGTTGTAATTACATTTGCCTCCACTTTTTCTTTGGCTTTAATCAATCCAGAATGCTGACTTTATGCTCGGAAAACAGGAGCTAACACAAACGTTTCAAGGCCTAGTGTTCAGGGTCCCAAAGTTGAGGCTCGTTGGGCGGAGCCCGAGTCTGCGGATCTCTGTAAGTCCGCAGGGAAAGTTGAAGGCCCAATGTCTGCAAGCCTGAGCCTAAGCCCGCTGGAGGAATTGGAATCATCGTTATATTTTTGTCTTACTTCCTTGTGATTCCTGGAGTCAGTGTTAAAGAGAATCTATCTATGGGTAAGTAGAAATATGATGATTTTATTTTCTTTGCCTGACTGGTTTATAGCCATTAATCTAAGGAAAACAATCATAATATTCACCACCAAGTTGACATGTCCAGAAAACATTGGCCTTTCAGGAAGATGGAAAAAGAACTAAATTAACAGAAACGAAGGAAGCCCTGAACACCTCCAGAGACGGAGGACCTTCATTGCTGCCCTAAACGACAGTGGCGTAATGAACTATAAGTAACAGAAACAAGGAAGTAGTAAAACTGACCACATATGGAAGAGATCAAGGTGACGCACCTGTATTTAATTTTCATCCTTCAACTTTTTGCATTTTTTCCAAAGATAACCTTTGTGATTTGTGGTGACATTGGTGCACTTTTAGTTTGACTTATTCCTTTCCTTCCACACATCCCCCCCACCCCCCTCAGCCTAAGTCAATTTAGTCATGTACAGACAGCTAGGATCCCATTTATCAGGATGACTCAGGAAAAAAATTGGTTGAAGCAGGGTATAGTTAAAACTCTCCTCATAGAGAAAAGGTTCTTAATGTTGCCTGAAAAATTAGAAATATATCTTTGGTCCCCCCAAAGCATCTTCTAATAGCAACAAATTTTACTGATGTAAAAATGTAATGTGAAAATAAACAACAGATATTCTGTCTCAATATTTGGTGAATTTCCCGAGAAAAGTCAACTATGACTCTCCTTCTGTGTAAAATTAAAGCAATCATAGACTCAGAACTGGAAAAAAGCCAAATGCTGACCTCAAATGATTTACACAAATGTCTAATTATTTGCTAATCTAATTTCAAGACTCAGCAGGTCTCAGGTCACAGAACTCTGCTTCTTATTAATCTCCATAAAAGGCATAACTTCTTTATTGTAAGTGTCACTAGAATGGCTTGTCCTGGTCACCAAGTTAGTACTCTGTTGATCCTGAAAGCACTCACATTGGTTTCATGTTCAGTTTTATTGTTTTATATTTTGTGAGCTCTACGACACCATGTGCCCTTGTAGTTTAAAGGACAGCACAGAAGTAGTCCCTTCAGCCCATTGAGACCCTACTGATCCTCAAGCATCTATCTATTTATGGTAATCTATATTAATCCTATTTTATTGACCACACATTCCCATCAAATCCAACATCCCCAACAGATTCCACTGTGCACACCATGCTCACCTACAAAGAAGAGCAATTGACAGTGGTCAACAACCTACCAACAAGTTCCTCATCAATTAATGTCTTTCGGTTATGAAGATAAATACAACTATTACTGAAACTCTGAAATTAAAAAGAACAGAAACAAAACACTCAGCAGGT
Organism: Hemitrygon akajei; assembly: GCF_048418815.1. Lineage (NCBI taxonomy): Eukaryota > Metazoa > Chordata > Chondrichthyes > Myliobatiformes > Dasyatidae > Hemitrygon > Hemitrygon akajei. The sequence continues at coordinate 85,005,279 of NC_133136.1, read as the reverse complement.
CAGGCACTATCTGTTGGATGAGAAACAGACTTAATATTTCAGATCTGAGAACCTTCATCATTCCTGTTTCTCTTACCGTGGATGTTGTGTGACCTTCTGGTGCTTCCAGTGGCTTTGTTTTTTTACTTTTATTTCTCTCAGTTATATTCTTGCACAGGTCCGACTGGGAAAGGTCAGGTATGGTCCAAATTGAGGTGTTAGGGCCTATGCCCGAGAGCATATCAAAACAGCAAGGCCTGGGTCCAAGAGCGAGGATCGACCCGGTGTTCGGATGATTTAAGCACCGGGATTGAAAAGATCAGGGTGTCAGGGCCAGAGATGAGGGACGGGTTGGTTCAGCTCACTGCTCCTTATCATCTACTCAGCTTCGCGCTGAACTGTGGCTGTGGCCTGCTCTTGAGTTGGCTGCAGCAATGCCTGGCTTCGTGCCTGTGGAGTGACTCACGTTCGTAAACTTCAGTTCTGAATGCTATTTGCATAAGATTATTGTTTGCACGACTTTTTTCCCAGCACATTGGGTGTTTGATGGTCTTCTTTTAATAGAATCTGTTGGGTTTCTTTGTTTTGTGGCTATCTGCAAGGAGATGAATTGCAAGGTTGTATAAAGTATACACACATTGATAATAAATTTACTTTGAACTTTGTTTAAGCTGTGGAATCACATGGAATTAGCAACTAATGCCATGGTTTGTGTCTTCCTTTGGAAGGCGGAGTGCAGCCAAAAGCTGCGATGGAAGAGGGAAATTTTCCCCCATTCCCAGCCAGGTGTGCTGGATTTTAGGATAATGGGTTTAGGGCTCAGGTTCTGTCAATTATTCCTGGATGCAGTTGGTACAGATTGTTAGGCCCTCATTCTTGCTGCGGATCCTGCTGCTATAACTGCAATAACATTTGTTGAAACTATGCACAAAGGAGCATTGTTGAATCTTACTTTCATAAACAATGATTTGACTTTTGACCGGAATCAGCCTTGGCTAATGACTGACTGTCCATGGCCCTTCATTGTAGTAAGCACTCCGCAGTTCTTGCACCATACTGAAATAGGAGCAAAGGGCAGAAGTTTGCTGCAGTATAAAGAATGCCAGCCTCTCAGGGATCCATAAAGAAGATCCAGGTCTCATTAGATGAGTAATTAAAATTGCACACTCTTTATTTCTGTTGCCATAAAGTCTAATCCATTGAGCAAAGAATGTCACATACGTGATCTCAGCACAGTGAAACACCACACAATGTGTATGCTAAAGGTATAGGTGTAATATAACGTACAAGTTTTGATAATAAGATCTGCTTTTTGATGATAAGAACTTCAGGCAAAGATTTTCTCTTACTGATCATTCCTCTTACAGAATACTAAAAATAGCTTGATGGAACTAAGTAGAAATTAATTTTAATGAGTTCTGTTTCAGCAAACCAGATAGAACATTCAGTACAGTATAGGTCCTTCAGCCCACGATGTTGTACTCTTCTTTCAACCTACTCTAATATCAATATAACTCTTCCATAATATATCTGCCTCTACCACCAGTGTTGGCAGTGTGTTCCATGCATTCACCACTCTACCTCTGACCTCCCACAAATCACCTTAACATTAAGCCCCCTCCTATTAGCCAATTCCGGCATGAGAATAAGAATCTAGCTTTCCACTCAATCTATGCCTCTTATCATCTTGTACACCTCTCATCCTCCTACACTCTGAAGAGAAAACCCCTACCTCACTCAGCCTATCCTCATAGGGTAAGTTCTCTTTTCCAGTCAACATCCTGATAAGTCTCCTCCAAGCACCACACAGCTTCCACATGCTTCCTATAATGAAGAGACCAAGTACGCCAACTGTGGTCCAACCAGAGTTTTATAGTGCTGCAACATTACCTCATGGCTCTCGAACTCAATCCTCCATCTACGGAAGGTCAACAGACCATATGCCTTCTTAACAACTCTACAAACTTGTGCAGAAAATTTAAGGAATCTGTGGACAGAGACCACAAGATCATTCTGTTTCTAACATTACTAAGGATCCTGCCATTAATCCTATACTCCACCCTGCAATTTGACCTTCCAAAGTGTATCACATCACATTTTCTTCTGGACTGAACCCTATCTGACACTTCTTAGCCCAGCTCTGCATCCTGTCAATGTCCCCTTGTATCCAACCATAAACCTCTACACTATCTACAACTCCACCAACCTCCATGTTATCTCCACACTTACTCTTACACTTCCTCATCCAAGTCATCTATAAAAATTAGAAAGAGCAGGGATCCAAGAACAGATCTGTGCAGAACATCACTAGTCACCAACCTCCAGGCAGAATACACTCAATTTACAACCACTCTCTGTTTTATAATAGGCATAAAGGGAATAATTTTAACCAATGGGAACCCTGAGAAACTCATCCTCAAAGAATCTGAAATCTCTCCAATTTAGAGTTGGGTTAGAAGACAACCAGTCTGCTCTCAGAATGTGGATCAATGAACTTCAGGCAGTTGTGTGGCTCCATTTTATTGTCTCTTTTATGTTTAATCCATTGAGACTGGCTTTCACAAGCTATATGAAACCTAATAGATGATAAAAGATGTAAATCCCTGAATTGTTCTCTTTCTTTAGCAGAGTTGTGAGGTTAAAGATGACTTGCATCTACTCCAGCTTTAAGGGTTTTGAGGGAGTTTTGCGAGAGAATTTTGAAAAGATCAACATATACTTTTGGGAATGGTGCACTTCTTCCACTGTTTATGCTGAACTTCTGTAAGCTCCCAATGATAGGACTAAAGGTTCTCAATTCTACCTCTTATGTTGCTTCTCTGGTTTCAGTAGTCATGGGTCAGAGATAAACACAGATCATAAGGACCTTGAGAGATAAAACATAGAAATAGGTCCTTCAATCCACAGAACTTGTACAACCATTAACCACTTACTTACGTTAATCCTACATTAATCCCATTTTACTCTCCCACATTCTCATCAATTCCTTCCATATCATATTACTTACCTTCACACTAGTGGCCAATTGTTCTTCCTCTTTGAAGTAGCCCATCTTTTGGATGTGGCCAAAAATTGGAGTGCCCAGAAGAAACCCACACAGTCACAGGAAACACGTGCAAACTTCACATTGTCAGGATTGCACCCTGGCCTTTGACACTGTGAAGCAACAGCTCTACTAACTGCACTGCTGTGCTGCCCAATCTATGGTGATGTTACACATTTTGAAAGAGGTTTCTTTGAATATCATGTAACATATTTCGGAAGGTAGCTAATGATGAGAAGGATGCCAGATTGACAAAGACAAATGATAATAAGGTTGAAAAATCAAATGTGCGGTAGCTGGTGCCTCCTCTACATTTTACTCATGTGTTGACATACTGAGCCATGTCCACTTTACGTTTTGATGAACAGAATCTGCAACATGACTTAGGGAATGGCTCTTCAGGAGACAATTAGAAGGATCTTTGAGATGAGTTTCCCTGTAGAGATTATTAGAGTTGATATTTTTCAAGTGTATTTACATCACTGCTTGTGGCCCAGCCAATATTGGCATGTTTCCCATAAAGCCATAACTGGAGCCTTACTGTTGGTCTCTCCAAAACTAGCGAGGACCTCATTATCCCTCACCCACAACACTGCCTGACTCCCATTCCAATGCAATCAACAAAAATCACAATTCTTTCCTCTCTGCTATGGGAAGTTGTTAATCTGGCTATGTGTAGAATGAAAGGTTTGATTAAAATTCTCTGGGACTTACTAATAGTACAAAAACTGTCCAGGTAAGGAGCAGGCCATTTGGCCCACAATGTCAGTGCTGAACATGATGCCAGTCCAAACTAATTCCATCTTCCTTTACGCAGTCTACATCTCCCATTTGTTGTCAGTTCATGCCTCTGTCTAAGTACCTCTTAAACATGGCTGTCATATCTGCTTCCACCACTTTACATAATTCTCTTTAAAAAAATACCTCCTAGCATTTGACAGCTGCATCCTGGCAAAAAGAATCTAGCTCTCTTCTCATTTTATATTCCTCTATCAGGTCAAATCTCAGCTTCTAATGCTCCAGAGAAAACAATTCAAATTTGCCAAACCTCCCCTTATAGCTAAAGCTCTCCTATCCATGCAGCATCCTGGTGAACCTATTCCGCACTCTCTCCAAAGCCTCCACATTCTTCTTGCAATACAGCAGCTATCACCTCATACAGTTTTCCAAAAGTTGCCTAACCAAACTGCAACATGCTTTCCCAGCTGTTATACCCAACAGGCTGAACAATAAAGATCAATATTCCTCGTGCCTTCTTTAGCACCCAATCTATTTGTGTTTCTAAGAGTAATGGCTTACTTCCCAATATCAATCTGTACATTACTGCTTCAGAGTTCCAGCCAGTTACAGCAAACTTTCCTCCTCACAAGTCCTCACACTTGTCTCGATTAAGCTCCTCTGTCATTTCTCTGCCCACATGTCCAGCTGGTCTGTATCCTGTCCAATCCTTTGCTAACCTTACTTGTTATCCACAACTCTGTCAATTTTTGAGCTATTGGCCCAAGTAAACTTTCATCTGAATCATTTACAAACAGAAACAACAGAGGTTGCGACAACGATCCTAACAAAACACCCTGGTCATATACTACACCTTCAGTCTGATTAATAACCCGCCATCAAAACCTTTTGTCTTCTATAACAAAGCCACTTTTCTATAACCAGGTCTCTATGGATCCTATATTCCTTAATTTTTGGCTCACCCAACCATGAACAAACATCGTTATAAATACAAAGAAATGACATTCAATTATGTGTAAAAATATCCTTATCTCAGTCTCTTCTCTGTGGACAGTACTCCTGAGTCACTAGTTTGTGGGTTGTTACTCATGATCCACGATGAACTTCAGTAGAACAGGTGATGTGCAGTTTTGTGGATGGTACAACCAGATCCAATACTGAACAGCTGGCTTGCTGATCCTCTGATCCTCTGATGAATGTAAAGGATTACTTGGCTTTATTTTGAAGAATGGGGAGGGCCTAAACATCACTAAAACAGTTTACCTTTTTGTTATCGTAGCTGTTTATGGGATCTAGCTGTGTACCATTTGGATGCTATGCTTCTTTCTGTAACACTTACCCAAAAGGCTGGTATATGTTTAGGGGAAAAGGAGATCCAGCCACACACCAACCCACCTCCCGTACACGCAGGTGCTGTGAGAATCGAGTTTATGCCTCGCGCCGCTCACCGTATCAACTTCACACCAAATACCGATATGACATACACTTTATAGAATTTACAACATTAACTAAAGAAGTATTAGGCAATACAATATATATATACAAGGAAAGAAAAAAACAAAAGGCGCCAACTTATCAAAGTTCAGTCAGTGTAGTGCACATCGTAGGAGCTCAATCAACGAATCATCCGACAGCCACGTCCAGGTGGTCTTACGAGCCGTCCAGCGCCCGTCCACCTTCCTCGTCCGTCTGTCCTCACACCCCAAGCCCGCGCAACCCCTCCCCCGTTCCCAGCCTCACAAAACACAATAACATTCCCCATTGATTAACAAATGAATACTATTCCCATATCAGCCATTCTAAAGCGAAACAACGGCGAGAGAAACATTTAACAGACAAAGAAGCATTCCTACTCGTAACAAACCAAAGAACCCCTTTTTAGTAACATACACAGGACATTGTACATTCTTTCCCCACCAGCAAATGTCATGCCCTCATGGCATTACTAGAATTCCCCAAAGCTTCTTGCAACACCCAAAACCCAACCCAGGTGCAGAAAGCAGTGACATAACTACCCAGAGCAGTAGAAATCACACTCGGTTCTCCTGGTACCACATATGTCAACCGCTCCGGGGGGCGCCTAATCCTCTGAGATCTCCATACCCCTTCTGCCCCACTGGGCTCCCTCTTCACCTGCGAACCCACTGTCTCAGACACCCCAGGTCTACCACACAGACCCTCACCCCCTTCCTCACGGGGGTCCTCCCTCACCTGAGATCTCTCCGGCTCACGCTCGGGCTCCACCCTCTCTCCCACCAATGTTGGCTGCCTCTCCATCTGGCCCTCAAGACCTTCCCTCCTCTCACCCAATTCAGTATGGGAAGGGCCAGGAGCCTCCTCTGCTGGTACTGAAGCACCAGCGAATGGGAACAGGGGCCACTCATCTGAGTCGTCCTCTTCCGAATCAGTAGCCATTTCCGGGCGAGGGACCCGTCCCCGCTCTTCAGCAGCGGGCTCTTCCCTTTCTCTGAGCCCTCGGACTGGGTGTAACCTCCCACTCTGGCTCCATATCCACCTGCACCGCTTGACCCAGCAGCAGCAGGTGATTCCGATGGAGTACCTTGATAGGCCCTTTCCCATCCTCAGGTTTCACCCGGTAAACTGGCAGGTTCGGCATCTGGCTCTCTATTACATAGGGGCTGGCCGCCCATCGATCTGCCAACTTGTGCTTACCAGGGAGTCCCAAATTCCGTAAAAGGACCCGGTCGCCCGGCAATAATTGAACAAACTTCACCTTTCGATCATACCGCATCTTATTCCTCTGATTTTGTTTGGTAGCCGCCGCCTCGGCCAACTCGTACGCCCGTTGTAACTCCCTCTTCATGTCGGACACATACTTTAGATTGGACTTCCCGGGTAATTCACCCACTTCACCCCCAAAACACAAGTCAATGGGTAACCTTGCTTCCCGCCCGAACATCAGATAATAGGGCGAATATCCTGTAGCATCATTGCGAGTACAATTGTAACAGTGAACGAATTGTCCAATATGACGACTCCACCTGCTTTTCTGCCCAATCTCCAGCATCCCGAGCATACCCAACAGGGTCCGGTTGAACCTCTCTGGCTGCGGATCTCCCTGTGGGTGATAAGGGGTAGTCCTGGATTTCTCAACCCCAAGCATAGTCAGTAATTCATGGATAAGGCGGCTCTCAAAGTCCCGCCCCGATCGCTATGGATTTGCCTGGGAAGGCCGTAATGAACAAAATACTTCTCCCATAACACCTTCGCCACTGTCGTCGCCTTCTGATCCTTAGTGGGAATTGCCTAAGCATAGCGAGTGTAATGATCGGTGCTGACAAAGACATTCGCGGTGTTGCTGGTGTCAGGCTCAATCGACAGAAAATCCATACATACCAGGTCCAGAGGTCCCGCACTCTGCAAGTGCGACAGTGGAGCCGCCAACGCGGGCAGGGTCTTCCTCCGGATGCAACGACTGCAGCCCCTATAGTATTCTTCGACTTCCCCCCTCATCCGGGGCCAGTAGAACCGGTCTTTGAGTAATCCATAGGTCTTTTCCACCCCCAAGTGTCCAGAATCATCATGTAGGGCCTGGAGTACAGCCTGCCCATACTCCTCCGGCAGGACCAATTGCCAACAGTGGGGTTGGTCCGGAGGCGCCGTTACCCGGTGCAAGATTTTGTTCTTTAACTTCAACCGAGACCACTCCTTCAACAACAGGGGCACGAATGGGTGTTTCGCCTTCTCAGCCAACGCCCCATCCCCCCTCTCTACCGCTCTCCACACTGTGCCAATGCCCGGGTCATTTTGCTGAGCAGCTGCCACTTCCCCCGGACTCAGTTCCGGCAACTGTTTAGTCCGCAGTGCGGTCAGGTCACAGTAAGCTAGGGGTATGGCATCGTCAAAACCCCCCAAATGGTCCACGGCTCGATCCAGCCTCCCTCTTCTCTCGGCCTTCACGGTGATAGCAAACTGACACATCGCCTTCACTCCAGGGGCAGGGACACTCTCCCACCCCTCGTCCCTCTCCTGTTCCCCCGGCTCCTGACGAGACAAAGCATCCGCATCGACATTCTTGCTTCCGGGGCGGTACCTCAGGCTGCCAGCCACCCACGTCCTGTGGCATCCAGCTTCGCCGAAGTCAAAATATAAGTGAGAGGATTGTTATCCGTTCTCACCTCAAACTTGGCTCCGTACAGGTAATCGCCCAGCTTGTCCACCACCGCCCACTTCAGCGCCAGGAACTCCAACTTGTGAGTGGGATAGTTTCTCTCTGATGGCGACAAGCTTCGGCTGACAAAGGCTACTGGCCTCAATGCTTTGCCATGCTCCTGGTACAGAACAGCCCCAAGACCCTCTCGACTGGCAACCGTGTGCAGCACATATGGCTTCTGGGGATCGGCAAAAGCCAACACCGGGGCCTGGGTCAGTGCCCTTTTCAAAGATCGGAACGCCTCTTCACATTGATCATCCCATCTCGAGCCAAAAGGTTCTGCCGGGTTCCAGTATCCTCCAGCGTCCTGCCTCTGGTCCCCCGTCCTTTTCTTTCCCACCGGGGGATAGCCACACAACAGCTGAGTCAACGGGTGACACACTTTGGCGTATCCTTTCACAAATCGCCGGTAATACCCACAGAACCCCAAAAATGAGCGCAGAGCGCCCACTTTCTGGGGTCTCGGCCAGGTGGTCACGGCCTCTATCTTGGTTGGATCAGTAGCCACTCCCTCTCGCGAAATGATATGGCCAACGTAGCTAACCGACGACTTGCAGAACTGGCATTTGTCCAGGGAAAGCTTCAACCCTTCTTCATTAAGCCGGCCCAACACCTTCAACAGCCTCTCCTCATGTTCCTCCAAAGTCGATCCAAACACTATCAAATCGTCCAGGTACACCAGCACCTCTAACAGATTCATATCCCCCACAGTTCTCTCCATGAGCCTCTGGAAGGTGGCTGGGACTCCTGATATGCCTTGGGGCATTCGTTCGAACTGAAAGAACCCCAGCGGGCAGATAAAAGCGGTCTTCTCTTTATCGCCCGCACTCATCGGGATCTGGTAATACCCACTTCTTAAATCCAGCACACTGAACCACTTCGCACCGCTCAGGCAGGCCAGCGCATCCTCGACTCTTGGGACAGTATATTGATCAGGGACAGTTCGCCGCGATTCAACGTCCTGTAGTCAACACACATGCGCACTCGCCCATTCTTCTTCCGTGCCACCACTATTGGGGACGCATAAGGACTTCGGGACTCAGCTATGATTCCGGCCTCCTTCAACTTGCACAAGTGCTGCCGCACGTCCTCAACATCAGCCGGAGCCAGCCGCTGGGATCTCTCTCGGAACGGGGTGTCCTCCGTCACCCGGATGGTGTGGCGAGTGCTTTTGGAGCAGCCAACATCAAACTTGCCCTGAGAAAAAACAGCTTCCATCTTCAGCATCTTCTCCACTAGCCTGTGTTTCCACTCCGGCGACACAGGGGAATCCCCGAAGTTAAAGACTTCAGCAGTCAGCTCCCTTCGATGCTCCGATCCTTCCCCGTTAGGGGTCCTCACTGGTGAGCTAGACATTACCGTCACCGGGAACAGATGTGCCAACGGCATTCCCCTCTTAAAGGTGATTTCTCTTGCCGTGGTGTTCCTGACACTTATAGCTATACGCCTCGCATGTACCACCCCTGGTCTCTGCACTTCGGGCTTCACCAGCGCCCCCGCCGGAAATCGTGTCTCCCCTTCAAGATCGTCCGGGGCGTCTACTAACAGGGCTTCGCCCGTCGGCACTCCTGGGAATCTGGGGGTCCCCATCACTAGTGCTACCTCCCCGGGTCAGATCACCTTGGGCCTCGCCTCGGCCACTCCCACCAGGGAGTTAAGTGTGGCTGCCAGCTCCGAGGCTTCCCCCCTACCTGGGGGCGGGGCCTAGTCGTGACTCCCTCCTCCCTCCTCCCTTTGCTAGTGCCTGCCACCTCTCTGGGGTTTTTCTCTAGCTCTAGCTCCTCCTCTGATGTGTCCTCAGCCTCATCCTCGGAGAAGGGGTGGAGCCCCCACAGCCCCTCCTCCCCCGGTACACTGACTGTCGCCGGCAGTTCCAACGTCCTGACGTCAGCACTCATACTAACCAACACCCAGCTAGACTCCATCTCTTTACCACACCGTCTAGCTACCAATTCTACCTGCCCCATACCGTTCACCAAACTTAACCCCCGCACTAACGCATCTCCCGAAACTCGAAAATCCATTCTGCTCACTACGCATGCGTACTGTACCAGTACACCTTCAAATTCGCACCAGCGAACAATCTTATCTCTGTCCATCTCCACTCTGCTGCCTGCGCGATTCCACAGCCCCCTGACAATCCAATCCGGGACGAGCACCCCACAAATGTAACACTTACCCACAAAGGCTGGTATATGTCTAGGGGAAAAGGAGATCCAGCCACACACCAACCCACCTCCCGTACACGCAGGTGCTGTGAGAATCGAGTTTATGCCTCGCGCCGCTCACCGTATCAACTTCACACCAAATACCGTTATGAAATACACTTTATAGAGTTTACTAACATTAACTAAAGAAGTATTAGGCAATACAATATATATATACAAGGAAAGAAAAAAACAAAAGGCGCCAACTTATCAAAGTTCAGTCAGTGTAGTGCACATCGTAGGAGCTCAATCAACGAATCATCCGACAGCCACGTCGTCACCCCTAGGACCACCCGGTGGTCTTACGAGCCGTCCAGCGCCCGTCGCGGTGGTCCTACGAGCCGTCCAGCGCCCGTCCACCTTCCTCGTCCGTCTCTCCTGCCGACTCCCTTCACCCCCAAGCCCACGCAACCCCTCCCCCAAGTTCCCAGCCTCACAAAACACAATAACATTCCCCATTGATTAACAAATGAAGACTATTACCATATCAGCCATTCTAAAGTGAAACAACGGCGAGAGAAACATTTAACAGACAAAGAAGCATTCCTACTCGTAACAAACCAAAGAACCCCTTTTTAGTAATATACACAGGACATTGTACACTTCCTTACAAAGTTAATTATTTTTAAATGCTTTTCATTAGCTCTAATGAAATCTTGAAAGAGAGAAAACTACTAAGTACTTGCAAATCGGGTTTCATTATTCAGCAAATTCGAATGTGCGGGAATGTAAGAAGCTGTAGTCAGTAGTAGTCTCAGTCCAATACCCCCCCCCAGGTTATTGGTAATACTGTACATCCACAAGATGTGGCCTCAAGAAAGCAACATCAAAGTTCCCCACCATCCAGACCATGCAATCTCACAGCTGCCATCAGACCGGGCATACGAGAGCCTGAAGTCCCACGCCACTGTGTTTGAGAACAGCCATTTCACTTCAACCACTTGGTCCTTGAAACATCACACATAAATCTAATCTTTAACAATACGTTTGATCACTGCACTGAAATGGACAGCATAATTTTTCTGATTATGATTTGTTTCTTGTAAATATAGTGTATAATTTATGTTTATTTTTCTCGCAAAAGCTGCTGCAGTATGTGTCAGCGATGCTGCAACAAGTGAGTTTTTCATTGCATCTATCCATATGCGCACTTGTGTACATGGCAATAAATTTGATTTTGACTTGACTTTTCATAGCATCATGGGGAGAGACAGGACAGAACAGAATCTATGCTTATCTAGTCCATAACTACCATCAACAGCCCATTTAAAATTAATCCTCTGTTACTTCCATTTTTAATTCTCTTGACAGTCTTATTTTCCCAATTTTCCTAATTTTCCCATTCAACTACATACCAGGGCCAATTAATCTACCAGTTCAGATGTCTAAGGGGTGTGGGAATAAACTGGAGCACCGAGAATAAACCCTTAAGGAGAACGTGCAAACTGCACATGCATATAGCAGTCAGGGCCAAGACTGAATGCAAGTCTCTGCCACTGTAAGGTAATGTCTCCACCAGCTATGCCATTATGCTATCCAAATTTAAAAAAACATCTTTCCATGCAACTAGAGCTGTAGAGTGTATTAAAATATCCCCTGGAGCAGAAACCCCAAGCCATTGGAATATTTTTTAATCCATTACTTATCTAGTTTTTATATGTGAAATTGCCAGTGACTTCCATCTTGGAAAACATTTACCAAATCATTTAACATTTTTAACAGGAGGAGGTTGCATTGTTTGAAGTAAACTTGCTACGTTCTCTGTTACCTATGGATTTCCTTTCATTCTTTCCTCCAGGAATTTGCAATTTTAAGTGTGGACGTGGTTTATACAAAGTGTTCTGTCATTGTCATTTCTAGCCCAGCTCCATGTTTTCCCTAGCCCTTGACTTTGTAAGGAGGTACAAGAACCTAGTACAAAGTCATTCTGTGCATTCAGAACCATAATATTGACATGCAATACTGCTTTTTCTGGAGGAATCTAAGTCAAGGGCTGCTAGATATGTACAGTATATTTTGTTTTGTATGTTATTGTGGGCTGATCTTGACCTATCCTTGGAACAGGCCTTATAATTCTACCCCTCCTTCATAAATTAATGAAGGGATGTCTGGAGGGTAAAATGGACTTGAAACTGCCTTTTCTATGGCAACCTATAGCTTAGTAACACACACAAAATGCTGGAGGATCTCAGAAAGTCAGTCAGCATCTAGGGAAATGAATAAACAATTGACATTTCAGGCTGAGACCCTTTTTGCAGGACTGTGAAGGAAGGGGGAAGACACCAGAATAAAAAGGTGGGGGGAGAAGTGCTGTGTTCTTTATACGTACCGTGGGTTACTCATAAAGACACGTATTCTGGAAGAACATAACTAGAACTTTTACTTAACAGCAAATAGCAACCACATCTTAACATACAAGCTTCTCGATCCTTCTGTCATTTCTGCGCATGCTCATAGCTCTGTCCAGTCACGTTCTTACACGTGACATGTGATACCACCACATCTTCCTTTCCTTAAAAATAAAAACAATTAGCAACATTAATCATTAATTAAACAATTAAATTAAATTAAATAATTAAACAAATGCATAATTTAACATGTCTCTATCAGTCTCTCTGGGGGTTTACAAACACGAGTAGACTTTCTCAGTGGTTCACACAGTTCCTGTGTTTCGTTGTTATTTCCATGTTTTGTCTGGTCTGCATCAGTTAATGGAAACTCTGATGTTGGCTCTTTCTTGAGGTCTTTGAGATTTCTTCTTAGCACTGCTCCTTCTTCTGTTTGGACCATGTATGATCTGGGTTGTACTTCTTCAAGTACTGTAGCTTTCTGTGTCCATGTGTTCATTTTGTCTTGTATCCCCACTTCATCTCCTTGGTGCAGTTCAGGTAATGGATGAGAACATCTGTCAAAGTATGTCTTCTGCTTTGCTTTGTGTTCATCTTTCCATCTTTTCACTTGTTCACCTCCCTGTTCTCAGGAGGCTCTCATCTATTGGCAGATTGGATCTCAAATGGTGTCCCATCAAGAGCTGAACAGGTGAAAATCCACATTCAAGTGGAGTACTGCGATAGACTAACAAAGCTTTATAAAAATCACCTCCACTATCATTTGCTTTGTGCATCAGTTTCTTGATAATTCCTACTGACTTCTCAACCAATCCATTGGACTGAGGGAAAAATGCACTAGATGATGTATGAACAAAGCCCCATTCATGAGCAAAATATCTCATGCATTCACCATTGAATTGTGGATCATTGTCTGTGAAAACTTCATCAGGTACACCATGACTGGAAAAAACTGGTTGAGGCGAGCTGGAAGGTGATGGGTGAAGCCAGGTGGGTGGGAAAGGTAAAGAGATAGAGAAGAAGCAATCGGATAGGAGAAGAGACTGAACCAGAGGAGGAAAGTGAGGAATTGCAGATCCAGACGGAAGTGATAAGCAGTTGAGAAGAGGTAAGAGGTAGGGAATAGAAGAAGAGGGGAGGGGTGGGAGGCAATTTTTTTTTACCAGAAGGAGAAATCGATATTCATGCCATCAGGCTGGAGGCCACCCAGATGGAATATAAGGTGCTGGCCCTCCACCCTGGGGGTGGCCTCATCTTACCGCAAGAGGAGGCCATGGACTGACAGGTTGGAAGGGGAATAGGAATCAGTGTCAAAATGTCTGGCTACCGGGAGGTTCCTCTTTTGGCAGATGGAGTGGATGTGCTCAACAAAGCAGTCCCCCAATTTACCACAAGTCTCACCAATGTCAAAGAGGCTGCATCGGGAGCACTGGACACTCAGTAATTGCTTAGTGATTGTTTTATTATTGTCACATGTTCCAAGTGTTACGAACCCCGTAACTGGGTCACTTACCAGCAAAGATAGAGAGGTCTGTTGAAGTCTGATGGCACTATTTTTAAACGTTTTTATTTATAAAGGGGCACAAAAGTAAGGTTAATACAAACATTCAGATAATATACGTCATCAATACTCAATCTAAAGCGCGGGTATAGTAATAATCATCAATAAGAAGTAGCTCTATCGTTTTGTCTAGGGGTAAAAATATTGTCCGATGGAAATATAAAAGTCTCTCAAGTTCATGCAGGCTTTTAGGCTTTTGGGGACCGCTGTGTTTCACTTGTTGGAGAGAGAGAGATTTTTGGTGAGAAAAACTTGCCAGTCTTTTGGGCGCAAACCGTTGAATCGGGAACGTGGGTTCCCCGTTGTCAGTTTGAAGTCCTTTTCGGTGTTATCAGCCACCCGTTCCCCAGGCAAGGGGAAATGAACCACACGTGGCTTCCGAATAGCTTCCCGTTATCACGGGAGCGATGAGCGATGGTGTCTCCTTCTGGTGCGTCGCTAGGGGACTGCCTCCTGCCGCCCCTCTTTTATCTTGACTTGCAGAGTTGTAGATGTCAATCAAGGTGGGGTGATACAATCCCCACCCCACATTGCCCGAGGGTGTGCACGTAGCCCTGATAGCTGGCACGTAGCATAGGGTCGCAATCCACAAAGGTGTCTCCAAGAAACAATGGTCAAAATCCATTGTGTTGTCTTTCTGAGGATTCTCTCTCATTTCCTGGGTCCAAGACTCGAATTAATAGCGATCTTGCGATTCTCAGGAAGGAGGGGGCTGGGATCAGAACACAAGATACAGTGAAAACTTTGTTTTGCATACCATCCGTATAGGTCATTTCAAATCATAGGCACAACAAGTGGTATAAAAGGAAAAGTAATGCAGAATATAGTGTTCAGTAACAGAGAAAGTGCAGTGCAGGTGGACAGTAAGGTGTAAGGTCAATTTTTGTATCCTGAACTACTTGGAACTTTCTACCCAGTAACATTGTGAAGTCAGTTTCACTGCATGAACTACTGTAGCTCTGGCAGGTAGCATGACACAGCTGCTGCAGTTTAGCTAGTGTTGGGCAATAAATGCTGAACTTGTCAGCAAAACCCAAATCCCAGAAATGACAGGAAGTCTCAGTAACACAGAAAGTTTCAGCCATTGATTATAAAACCATGACAGAAATATTGACATTGGCAGTGTTGCTCTGCAGGATATTCACCTTTTTAGTGTCATTGCTGAATGACACTATTGATTGCATTTTTATTATTGCATTACATTACTGCTATGCTTGCATTGCTTGCACTTAATTTTATTTTTGCTTTGGTCTGGTATGCACTTGCTGAGAGAAAAAAAGCAAATTCAACAAGAATTTTCAAAAGTGAATTGAATAAATACTTGAAAAGGGGTGGGAGCCACATAGTTGCAGTAGCGCAGAACCTCATGGAGCAGGTAGTGCCCTAGTACACACTTCCATGTGGCGTCGGTCTTTTAATGTTATTGCTTTACATTATTGTGGCTTCCAGATCTTAGTACATAAACTTCTTTTGTGAATTTTGCTAAGTAATCACTTCTTTGTCAGCTAAAGTGGAAATGTCCTCTTGGTTAGTTCTTTGCTGACCCAAAATTAACTCCACATTTAAAGAGTTAACCAGCTCTCCAC
Source organism: Hemitrygon akajei (assembly GCF_048418815.1). Taxonomy (NCBI): domain Eukaryota; kingdom Metazoa; phylum Chordata; class Chondrichthyes; order Myliobatiformes; family Dasyatidae; genus Hemitrygon; species Hemitrygon akajei. The sequence continues at coordinate 84,989,643 of NC_133136.1, read as the reverse complement.
TTAGAAGTTGACAGTAAGCTATTGCAGTTTCAAAATAGCCAAGATGTACAAACATCTGAGAAGAAATATTAGGACTAGAATGTGAGGAGAACAAAATGTGATTGTCATTAAATTTGGCACAGACTTAGTGGACTGAAGAAAACATTTCCATGTTGTGTAACTCTACACAACACCCCATGAACTTATACACAGATGGACAGTTATTTTGTTGAGGATTTGGCAAAGTCCTGTATCATTAGATTAAGTTTCAGGAAGCAGATGGTCTCTGTCCTATGTAAGAAGTTAAAAGAGGGCTGAGGGTATTTTGTCTGCATGTGAGTGATGCTGTGCCAATGATTGTGAAGGTGAGTGCAACAGTCCATTTTGATGCCATTGGCACTGCTCAGATCCCAGATGGTGCAACAGTGGGCACCAATCAGGCAGCAATGTCACTCAGTCTTTCTCAGGTTACTGCTGCTCTGCGCAGGAGGCTACCTGAATACATCTGTTTTCCATCATCTCCCCCACCCTAGTAATAGATAAGTACCATTTTAGATATTTTTGTCATTGCTCATTTGCTGAGATTACGTGAAGGTATGAAGTATATTCCCATACTCAACTGTGCGCCTCACAGACAATGGATCAGTTTTTACTTAGTGAATATAGCGCTCAGAACTTCTTTGCCGCTCCGTGTGCCAGATTTGCCAACTCCAACTGGAATTATTTAACTGGTATGCTCTCAGTTAGGAAAATGGAGTCATATTCAACCGCTAGCTGTTAGGTGAACAACTTTCCCTTTGAATTTTTGTTTTCTTTTCCAGTTTTCTTCCAGTTTTCTGTGGCTAAGAATTGGATCCAAGGGGTCCGGCAGGTCTCCAGTTCTCCATTCCCGTGTCAACTCAGGCCAATAACTGTTTGCGTACTGCTTTTCAATGGGATGTGCATACATTAGAGTCCATCTAATTGCACTCTCATCTAATGTAGCAATACACAGGAGCTCTTGAGAGTTTTCTCACAGAATCCATGATCCTAAAGAAAGGGCATTAGCCCCCTTGTTGATGGTGCAGAGAAAATAGAATGACATACATTAAAACTTATCAGGAGATAATGTTTGGAAGTTGTATTTCAGCTGTCCCTGTTTCACAGAAGATCGTTCATATAGTTTTCTAGAAATATCTGCCTGTTTACATGCTGCGCTCCTGATTCCTCTTGGAGTTACTGGCTTCTCTTTCAGGGAAAAAAAAATCACTATTGTGAAAATGAACAAAGTAGACTGAGGAATTGAGAGCAGCAAATCAAAATGGCATTACCTGCATTATGGGCCATGAGCCACAATACCAACATCAATATGTTTTGTTGTGCTTTCATTCTGACTTTCCTTTGTCTTAGCCTGAACAACTGTCCTCTGCAAAGATTTCAGTGCCATCCTTTTACAACTGCCACCTTAATACATTTCAACCCCTACAACATTTTGAGGTCCTCTATTTTCTTTAACTATCTGGCCCTTTCTTTGGCAGCAGTCCAATCTGCCTTACAGAAAACCTTTGACCTACTTTAAGAATTTGCTTTGTATATGCAGCTCTCCATCCAGTGTTAGCTGTTGCCATGATACTGGCTGTTGAAAATCTTCTGCTCCTCTCTCTCACTCTAAACTATTGTGCTCTGAACTTGGGGTACTGCATTCACTCAGGTCCAGCTCTGTCTTTGTTATTAACCTTGCTGACAAAGACCATAGTGTCTTTTAGTAAAGTGACCTCTACCTAGCAGTTGTTGAATTTCAACTGAACAACACGGCAGGTAGTATTGTTGTTGCAGATCTCGTGCCACCCAGGTTTGATCCTGACATCCAGCACTGCCGGGTAGAGTTTGCACTTTCTCTCTGTGACTGCATAGCTTTTCTCTAGCTACTCCAGTTTCCTATCACAGCCCAAAGGCACGTGGATCAGTGGGTTAATTGGCCACTGTAAATATCACTTAGTGTGTAGGTGAGTGTAAGGAGAATCACAGTGTAGTTAAGAAGCTTGTAGCAGAGAAATAGGTAGAAGGAAATAAGTAGGGGAATAAGACTAAATGAATAATCTGATAGCTAGTGCAGACTTGTTGGGATGACTGGCTTCCTTCTGTGATGTAGGGAACTATGACAACATAAGCAACATAAGAATCCCTTGATGTACGTACAGTACTTCTATGGAACATTTAGCCATTTCCTCCCAGAGCAAGAGAAAATCTGCAGATGCTAGAAATCCAAGCAACACACACAAAATGCTGGAGGAACTCAGCAGGCTGGGAAGCAACTATGGAAAAGAGAGTACAGCTGACATTTCAGGCTGAGACCTTTCAGCAGTCCTGAAGGTCCCACAGCACCCTGTTGCCCACTTCACTAATGTAGATATCCACAATGGATTGAGTAACCTCCTTTCATGTTATGTACTTCATTGATCTTCATGAACTTCACATGGGTTACTCCATGGAAACACTGGCTCATCTGTCCTGGATTTTTTTTACATTACCCTCTTCTGCACCATGAAGCTTTCTTTTTATTTGGACTTAGTTCTTGAATGTTATTTTTTATTCTTCCAGTGCTCCCTGTCGTTTTATCCATTTCCATTTTCTAGGTCTTAATTATTTTCTCCTTGGTCAGAACACCCAAGCTTTTGCACGCATCATAGACTAGAGACGTTTGGAAGTAGTCTGTTTCTTCCAAGTGAAGAAAACCTACAGAGGTTGAAACCTAAAGAGGTTTCTGCATGTTTTGGATTTAGTAGGATATATGGAACTTCCTTTGATTGTCTCTGCTCATGTCTTTTCCCTTTCTCTAGTACATTAATTTGTACCATTTTCTGCTGCTTCCAAAACTGAAAAAGTTTGTCATTTTTGATTTCAATTTTCAACCCTTCCTCTTTTCGATACAGTTCACATTCAACTCCCTTTCTTTCTTGCACTTCTATATCTCTACTTTTGGGACCAGGCTGCTGACCAAAATTAGTTTAATGCCAACTATTTCCCAAAGATATCTTGACATTACTTCTCCAAACCCAATTCCTTCAGGGACTCCATTACTCACTCACTCTCCCTCTCTCTCTCTCTCTCTCTCTCTCTCTCTCTCTCTCTCTCTCTCTCTCTCTCTCTCTCTCTCTCTCTCTCTCTCTCTCTCTCTCTCTCTCTCTCTCTCTCTCTCTCTCTCTCTCTCTCTCTCTCTCTCTCTCTCTCTCTCTCTCTCTCTCTCTCTCTCTCCTTTTTCTCAGTTTCTCATCCTTCATTGCATTTAATTTAGATACAATTATTTCTCATCTCATTTGCAATATGAAAAGTCCTCGAGCAGGTTGTCCCATGGTCACAGTCCTTCTCTTCCCTCCCATAACAATGAAAGTGATCACATTGTTCTCATTTTCCACTGCTTCCCTTCCACTAATTCATTCTCAATTATTTTTGGTAGAATTCATGACAAACACAAACTTCTCTTGCCCTTTGCACATATCTGAATGAGTCATCCTTCAATGGAACACAATCCATTGCTCAATCATCCTACCTCCCACAGTCCCTAACTCCCTCCATCGCATCTTCGCAGGCAATTGCAGGAGATGCAATTCCAACCTTTTCACCTCCTCCATATTCTATCTGTACAAAATTCTCTATCCAGCTAACAAGGAGATTGCTTTCGTTTCAGCATTCTGTATTAACTGCACACAACTTGTCTGTCTCGGGGTGGGGGGTGGGGGGAGGGACGGTTGGCTAATGTTATTTCATGATTTTCAAAATAATCAAAGTTCTACCCAACTCAGATATTCCCTCTTCTCTTCCATTGTATCAGGCAGAGATACAGAAGTCTGACAGCATGCACCACTGGACTCAAGGAAAGCTTCTATCTCACTGCTGTAAGCTTATTGAATGATCTGACAGTATGATAATAAGTATTCTTGTCTTCATAATCTACCTCATAATAACTTTGCATCCTATTATCTGCCTGCATGTACTATCTCTAGCTCTCTAGGTATAAAACTTTATTCTGCATTCTATTATTGTTTTCCCTTTTACTCCCTCAAATCACAGATGGGATTTGGATGGGATGCAAAACAAAGTTTTTCACTGTACCTCTGTATATGTGAAAACAAACAACCAATTTACTAACTCACTAAATTTTTTGATGTTCGTGCCAATACTGTCACAACTGTGGAGCAAGGGTGGACCCAAATGCAGGACACAAACACGTTTTGTAGGGTTAACTAAATAGAGTTTATTAATAGTTACGAGGAAAGCCCTGACGCAAGGATAAAACAGAGAGAAATCAAGGAGAGATCAAAGCGGAAGCAGGAATAAGCGTAATGGACTAGGACTCAGGCTGCGACTCAGGGTCTGGGCTAGGACTTGGAACTCGGGGACCCGGACTTGGACTAGGTACTAGGAACTCAGAGCCAGGACTTGGAACACGGAACTCAAAGCCTGGAACATGGAACTCGGGACCCAGACATGGACTTGATACTTGGAACTCGGGACCCTGGACTTGGTACTTGGAACTCGGGACCCTGGACTTCATACTTGGAACTCAGGACCCAAACATGAACTTGATACTTGGAACTCAGGACCCAACATGAACTTGATACTTGGAACTTGGGACCCAGACATGGACTTGATACTTGGAACTCAGGATCCAGACATGAACTTGTTACTTGGAACTCGGGACCCTGGACTTGGTACTTGGAACTCAGGACCCTGGACTCGGTACTTGGAACTCGGGACCCTGGCCGTGATACTTGGAACTCGGGACCCAGACATGGACTTGATACTTGGAACTCGGGACCCAGACATGAACTTGATACTTGGAACTCAGGACCCTGGACTTGATACTTGAACCTCGGCACCTGGACTTGATACTTGAACCTCAGAGCTTGGACTTGATCCACGAAACCTGGACTTGGACTTGGACATGAAGAAACAGTTCCCAACTCAGGGTAGCGGCAGACAGCCAGGCCTACCCTGTAGAGATGAGGACAAGAAACAATGAGCCAGGGCTCCTCCTTGGACACAGGATGGAGTCAGGACTCTTTTTGACACAGGGTCAGGACCCTTCTAGGACACAGGGCTGGGACTCCTTTTTGACAAAGGATGTAGAGACAGAAACCACACAATGTTAGACAGTTCTTTGTCTGGACACAAGTTTGCTCCAAGCAGCAGTGAGCTCTTGACTCACCTCGGTGAGTTAACTTTGACGGACTCACTCTGGCGAGGGAAGGTGGCTTGCTGGCACTTGCTTCGGGGAGGAGACTTGGCTTGCTCCGACAAGATGACTTTGGCTCGCACTAGCTTTGGTGACTTTGTTAACACACCATAATGCTCTCACGCTGAACAGCTGAAAGCTGGAGATTTATAAACTGCCATTTCAGTCGAGAGTAAATTGCCTTTAATCACCAAGCCCGAGGGATACGGGAAAACAGGGAATTAAAGGGAAACAAGGAGTCAATGGTCCCGATCGTAATACAAACAAAGGAAATTTGAAGGGAACCCGACTCGGACCATGACAAATACATGCTATTTTAATTTCCCTTTCCAATCGAACACTGTCATTTGGTAATTGCGGATTTATTTGCTTCCACTTTTTCACACCTCTCTGAGATACACTAATTCCTACAGACAGTCACTCCCTGCTTTATCATATTCAGCCATGATGGAGTGGGAAGGCAGACTTGATAGGCTGAATGGCCTACCTCTGCTTTTATATCTTATGGTTTTAAGGTCTTTATTCACTCTTTTTTATCCTTGTAATATTCACCCTATCACTAATGTTCCATTTAGTCCTTTAAAATTAAAATCTTTTTAAAAAAAAAAATTGAAGTACTGATGAAAAGTCATCTGTCTAAAACATTAACTCATTTTCCTTCTCTGCAGATGCTGCTTGGCCTGCTGAGTACTTCTAGCAATTGCTTTTCATAATTCCATGAAAATTGCTGTTCCTTTATAACTTGGCATTAACTATTGACAATGCACATCATTCTTCTATTCAATACCTTGCAACCTTTTCCTGCTCAGTGCTGTGTAGAAGCCTAATTTCCATGGACAATAAAATTTTCATAATAGTTTTGACCCATTGCCATGTGCAAATCTTCAAAATCTGTCATTTATTTCTTTGTTTGACCTTCCAGGGAACACTTCAGCCTTTTGACAATGAATTATTCCAGACTTAAGTCAATTATACACGCAGCATGCACAAAATGCTGGAGGAACTCAGCAGACCAGGCAGCATCTATGGAAAAAGTACAGTTAATGTTTCAGACCAAGAACCTTCGGCAGACATGTCCTGCCGAATGGTCTTGACCTGGAGTAACTTCCCAAATTCCCAATAAAACACCTCCTTGGATGAAGTCAACAGTGCATTTGTTCAGCTGAGAAAGCATGGTAGAGATTCTTCAGAGTGATGCCTCTGTTTACAGCAATGGAGCTAAGATATTAGGAGGTTTTAGGATTAAACATCATCAATAGTTTGCCCTGGTCCGACCACACAGACACTATAGTCAAAGAAATATACCTGTCCCTGTGCCTCCTCAGGAAGATGCAGACGTCTGGCATATCTTCACTGACCTTCACCAATCTTTATAAAGACATCATAGAAGGCATCCTATCCAGATGCACCATAGCTTAGTATGGCAACTGGTCTGCTCAAAATCCCAGGAAACTGCAGAGAGTTCTCGCTTCAGAGAGCTTAACCAGGTAACCTCTGCTGTATGGGATTTATCTTCACTCTATACCGCCTTGGTATATCACCTACTATAAACAGAAAACCCACCCATCACACTCATTCTCTCTTCCCTCTCCTCCATTGGGCAGAAGATGCAAAGGCTTGAAAACACATACAATCAGGATCAAGGTCAGCTTCTGTCCCACAGTTACAAGACTGGTCCCATGGAGTCCTAATTTCACAAAATATACCTTATTATAGTCTTACACCTTACTGCATTAATCTTGCTCTATAATTATAAAACTTCATTCTACATTCTGCTCTTGTTTTAATGAGTATTACCTCAATATTCTGGTTGTAACTAGTTTACAGTGACTAGTTTTCCCCTGCACCTTGGTACATGTGACAATAGTAAACCAATTTACTAATTTGTTTACCGTTTATGGGTCATATTCACTGTTGGGCAACTAATGTAATTCTTGTATCTGACATGGATCAAGAGAGCTTCATTCCCCTCGTAATGCTTTACTTGGACAATGATGGGATAAGTTAATTCATCTCATCCTGGGAATGCCCTCTGCCCATTGTCATGCACTTCTGGTACATTTAGGTTTGGATAGTGCTGCTCTAGATAGATAGATAGATAGATAGATAGATAGATAGATAGATACTTTATTCATCCCCATGGGGAAATTCAACTTTTTTCCAATGTCCCATACACTTGTTGTAGCAAAACTAATTACATACAATACTTAACTCAGTAAAAAAAATATGATATGCATCTAAATCACTATCTCAAAAAGCATTAATAATAGCTTTTAAAAAGTTCTTAAGTCCTGGCGGTAGAATTGTAAAGCCTAATGGCATTGGGGAGTATTGACCTCTTCATCCTGTCTGAGGAGCATTGCATCGATAGTAACCTGTCGCTGAAACTGCTTCTCTGTCTCTGGATGGTGCTATGTAGAGGATGTTCAGAGTTATCCATAATTGACCGTAGCCTACTCAGCGCCCTTCGCTCAGCTACCGATGTTAAACTCTCCAGTACTTTGCCCACGACAGAGCCCGCCTTCCTTACCAGCTTATTAAGACGTGAGGCGTCCCTCTTCTTAATGCTTCCTCCCCAACACGCCACCACAAAGAAGAGGGCGCTCTCCACAACTGACCTATAGAACATCTTCAGCATCTCACTACAGACATTGAATGACGCCAACCTTCTTAGGAAGTACAGTCGACTCTAAACTGGAAGTCCACCCAGGTCAATCCAAAAACTTCACGTCCATTTTTTTTTGCATCTCTCTAGCTATAGCAATAACTCTTCCAGGCATACATAGACCATGATGTGGCCAAATCACCTTGATTCCTCAGCCACCAACTTTTTGATTGCCTCAGTCTCCCTGATTCTCTGATTAGTCCCATTCTCACCAAGGCACCACAGTCAGGCTGCCACCACCCATCCATTCACCCATTGAGTTCCTTGTTGAGCTGTGACCACTAAACCTTCCCTGCACAGTAAGCAATGGGCCTGCCTCCAGCTCAGGGGATACCTGTTTTCTGTCTGCTCTGCAGTTTAATAGTTAGTACGGCTGTTATCACTGAAGTGCCTCATTTTGACCGCATAGTAAATGTTTTGAGGTGTATATCAGTATTTAAGCTTCAGTACATAAAATGAATGATGATACAAGATGTGTAATGCAATATTGAATTGAATTGACTTTATTTCTTACATCCTTCATAGATACGAGGAGTAAAAATCTTTACATTACATCTCCGTCTGAATGTGCAAGGTGCAAATCACAGGAATTTGTAAATAAATAGTATGCACAGTGAGATATACAACAGAACAGTCAATATAGCATAGAATTACAGTTGTGTCTCTGTGAATTAATCAGTCTGATGGCCTGGTGGAAGAAGCTGTCCTGGAGCCTGTTTGTCCTGGCTTTTATGCTGCGGTACCATTTCCCAGATGGTAGCAGCTGGAACAGTTTGTGATTCGGGTGACTTGGGTCCCCAATGATCCTTCAGGCCCTTTTTATGCACCTGTCACCATAAATGTCCTGAATACTGAGAAGTTCACATCTACAGATGTGCTGGGCTGTCTGCACCACTCTCTGCAGAGTCCTGTTATTGAGGGAAGTACAGTTCCCATACCAGGCAGTGGTGCAGCCAGTCAGGACACTCTCATTTGCGCCCCTGTAGAAAGTTCTTAGGATTTGGAGATGAACTTTCACATCAAACTTCTTCAACCATCTGAGATGAAAAATGCGCTGTAGTGCTTTTATCACCATACAGCCAGTATGTACAGACCAAGTGAGATCCTCGGTGATGTGTATACTGAGGAATTTAAAGCTGTTCACCCTCTCAACCCTAGATCTATTGATGTCAATAGGGGCTAGCTTGTCTCCATTCCTCCTGTAATCCACAACCAACTCGTTTGTTTTTACAACGTTGAGGGAGAGGTTGTTTTCTTGACACTATTATGTCAGGGTGATGACTTCTTCTCTGTAGGCTGCCTTGTTATTATTTGAGATTAGGCCAATCAATATATTATCATCTGCAAATTCAATTAGCAGATTGGAGCTGTGGGTGGCAACACAGTCATGGGTATACAGAGAGTAAAGGAGGGGGCTTAGGACACAGCCCTGAGGGGCTCCTGTGTTGAGGGTCAGAGGGGCAGAGGTGAGGGAGCCCAGGTTTACCACCTGCCAGCGATCTGACAGGAAGTCCAGGATCCAGCTGCACAAGGCAGGGTGAAGGCCAAGGTCTCTGAGCTTCTTGTCAAGGCTGGAGGCAATTATGGTGTTGAATGCTGAACTGTGTCCAAGAACAGCATTCTCACATAAGCATCCCTCCTCTCCAGATGTGTAAGGATGGTGTGGAGCGCTGTGGCTATTGCGTCATCTGTCGATCGGTTCTGTCGGTGGGCGAATTGTAGGGGGTCCAGTGTGGGTGGTAACATGCTTCAGATGTAGTCCTTGACCAGTCTCTCAAATCATTTGTTTATTATTGAGGTGAGTGTGACAGGACGCCAGTCATTCAGACATGTTACTTTGGTCTTTTTAGGTACAGGGCCAATAGTGGATGTTTTGAAGCATGAGGGCACTCTACACTGGGAGAGGGAGAGATTACAAATATCTGTAAACACACCTGCCCGTTGTGCTGCACTCATCCTGAGTACCTGCCCTGGGATGCTGTCCGGTCCCGCAGCCTTGTGACTGTCCACTCGTTGGAAACACCTGCATACCTCAGCCTCAGAGATGACCAAGGTGCAGGTCATTTCAGCGGCTCTCCTCATTGCTCAGTGTTGGCGATATCGAACTGAGTGTAAAAGTGATTTAGCTCATCTGGGAGAGAGGCAGCAATGTTGACGGCACCATTGCAGTTAGCTTTGAAGTTTGCGATGATGTGCAGACCTTGCCATAAGCTGTGTGTGATTGGTGGACAGTTGTGTCTAGTTTCTCCCTGTATTGTTGTTTCACTGCCTTGATGACTTTGCGTAGATCGTAGCTGCATTTCTTGAGTTCCTGTTGGTTACCGGTGGTGAACGCTCTGTTTCGCGCAATGCGAATGGAACTGTGGATCTAGGGTTTCCGGTTTGGGTAGACCTTGACCGATTTTTGGGGGACAACATCATTGGTGCACTTCCGGGTGAAGCTTGTGACCGTTTCTATGAAATCAGAGACATCCTCATCACGAAATACATTCCAGCTGACGTCATCAAAGCAGTCCTGTAGCATGGAGACTGATTAGCTGGACCAACAGTGGATGGTTTTAACTATGGCTGCCTCTTGTTTCAGCTTCTGCCTGTACACGGGCAGAAGCAGGATGGGGGAGCAGTCAGACTTCCCAAGTGGTGGACGGAGGAGCGTTTTGTAAGTGTTGCAGAAGGAAGCGTAGCAGTGGTCGCGTATGCTTTCTCCCCGTGTGCTCACTTAGATGTGTTGACAAAACTTCAGACAGACTTTAAACAGTGACGCTCAATTAAAGTCTCCGTCAAAAATGAAAGCAGCCTCCAGATATACAGTCTCCAGGGTGCTGATGGTCTCGTACAGTTCTGTGAGAGCCAGGTCAGTATCAGCCTGTGGCGGAATATGCACACCAGTGATAATAACAGCCATGAACTTCCTAGGCAGCCAGAATGGGCTACATAGCAGCACAAGGTACTCCAGAAATGAGATAGATAGATAGATAGATACTTTATTCATCCCCATGGGGAAATTCAACATTTTTTTCCAATGTCCCATACACTTATTGTAGCAAAACTAATTACATACAATACTTAACTCAGTAAAAATATGATATGCATCTAAAATCACCCTCTCAAAAAGCATTAATAATAGCTTTTAAAAAGTTCTTAAGTAGTTTACTTAAATACATTGAGTCCTAACCCCGGCACTTTAACATATCTTACTCCTGGCGGTTGAATTGTAAAGCCGAATGGCATTGGGGAGTATTGATCTCTTCATCCTGTCTGAGGAGCATTGCATCGATAGCAACCTGTCACTGAAACTGCTTCTCTGTCTCTGGATGGTGCTATGTAGAGGATGTTCAGGGTTTTCCATAATTGACCGTAGCCTACTCAGCGCCCTTCGCTCTGCTACCGATGTTATACTCTCCAGTACTTTGCCCACGACAGAGCCCGCCTTCCTTACCAGCTTATTAAGACGTGAGGCATCCCTCTTCTTAATGCTGCCTCCCCAACACACCACCACAAAGAAGAGGGCGCTCTCCACAACTGACCTATAGAACATCTTCAGCATCTCACCACAAACATTGAATGACGCCAACCTTCTAAGGAAGTACAGTCGACTCTGTGCCTTCTTGCACAAGGCATCTGTGTTGGCAGTCCAGTCTAGCTTCTCGTCTAACTGTACTCCCAGATACTTGTAGGTCTTAACCTGCTCCACACATTCTCCATTAATGATCACTGGCTCCATATGAGGCCTTGATCTCCTAAAGTCCACCACCATCTCCTTGGTCTTGGTGATATTGAGACGCAGGTAGTTTGAGTTGCACCATATTACAAAGTCCTGTATCAGTTTCCTATACTCCTCCTCCTGTCCATTCCTGACACACCCCACTATGGCCGTGTCTTCAGCGAACTTCTGCACATGGCAGGACTCCGAGTTATATTGGAAGTCTGATGTGTACAGGGTGAACAGGACCGGAGAGAGCACGGTCCCCTGCGGCGCTCCTGTGCTGCTGACCACCGTGTCAGACCTACAGTCTCCCAACCGCACATACTGAGATTAAGATGAGGAACAAAAGGATCTGAGGGCATGCACATTCCAGGGGTCACACCAAGCATTATTGACTATGAAGCATACCCCACCTCCTTTACTCTTCCCAGAGAGTTTTTTAGACCAGTCTGCCTGGAATGGGGCAGACAGGCTCAATGGGGTGTTCTGGTATCTCCTCCATCAACCAGGTCTCCATGAAGCATGAAAAGTTACATTCCTTTGTTTTCCACTGTTAAGAGATTCTGGCTCTCGGTTTGCACAACTTGTTGTCGAAGGACTGAACGTTAGCCAGGAGAATGCTAGGGAGCAGTGGCCGATTAGCACGCTGTCTCAACCTCACTAGGACACCGGCCCTTCTCCCTTGCCTCTGGCACAACTTCCTAGGTCGTGACAGTGTAATAAATGAGCCTGTCATGGATTGTGTAAGCAGGGATTCCCAGTGTAGAAGAGGCGGCACGTTGTGGGCAAATGCCATCTTTCTGATGTTCAGAAGAGTCAGTCAATCATATCTGATGTGACTATCAACTTCTTGAACAAGAAATGCAAAGGAAATTGCGGAAATGAACAGTGCACTGTGAAGTTGGTACGGAACTCGCAACATGGCTGCCGTACACGGCACTATCTTGGACTTTGATGGTATGGTGGAACTGCAAAATCCATGACTTCCTGTTCATAGTTTGACATAAACGATATCAACACCCAACTCACATAAGATGAACAAAATTTGCTGAGTGATCATCCACCACGCCCAAGCCCAAAAAGCTTTGGTTCTGATCAGTATCTCCTAATTCATCCAGGTTTAGATTTCTGCTTGAGAGCTAGAAAAAGGTAGAAGTTATTTCTGATGCCATCACTGAAGATTAACATCCAGGATAGTGATGGAGTGATTGAGTCCTCCCTACAGTGTAAGATTACAATAGAAAGCCCTGAGGTCTGTTGGTATGGAATCAAGTTCCATCTTCATTGCTGGATTCACCAACAATAGCCCAGGTAGAGCCAAGTCCTTTAACTCATGCAGGACCATATTCTTACTGTCTCATTAAAACCTCTGGCACTGTAGCACAGCAATTATTGCATCACTTTACAGTGCCAGCTTTAAAATCAGGGTTCAATTCCAGCTGCTGTCTGTAAAAAATTTCCCCATGACCTCATGGGTTTCTCCAGCTCCCTCCCACATGCCAAAGTGTATGGTTAGGGTTAGTGAGTTGCAGGAATTCAATGTCTCTGCTGATTCGATTTGATGTAAATGACCTATTTCACTATATGTTGCGATGTACATGTGACAAATAAAGATAATCTTGACCTTTAGTTCTTAATTACTTCAAAGCACAAAGTTTCTCTACAGTATTGTAACAGAGATGGTGCGTACAGTTTGACAGCACTGTTGCTCATTGAATGGTCTCAGAGTGTAACCACATCCTGTATATAGGAAAGTGCAATATCATTTACTGAAACATGCACAGAGCTGCAGTTGTAGTGATGGATTTTTAGATTAAAAAATCTATTGCACAAAGCACTAAAATATTGCTCTGCATAATCAAGTTTCTACCTCAGCTATTCCAAAGAGGTTGCTCAGCTTCAAAGGAAAGCGTGTGTTCTGTAGTAGATTTCTAAAGCAAATGGTGCCTCTACCTCCTGTTTTTAAGGGACTTTGAGCCCCCTGTGCAGCCAAGATCCACAAAGAAGTTTGAGGTTGGATGGAGAATGGCTGAAGTTACCTCACATCGTGAGATGTTTGGATTTGGGTAAATAGCTGAGGAGTACATTTTAGAGAAATGGCAGCAATATTCTGTTAATGCAGAAGTGGGAGAAAGAGACCTGTTGTGTTGAATGCTCTCTTTCTGTGCTATAAATTTCTCTGGGCTTTCATTGTTGATGCTCATGCAAGAAATAAAGACTCAAGGTTCAAGAATCAAGATTATTTAATGTCATTTCTAGTATACAAATATGAAGGAGAACAAAATAACAGTTACTCCAGATCCCATAGAGCACAAAAACAGAGTCAGATAAAGAACACAATGATAATCAAGCACGTGAAATAAATGTACACAAGGCAGCTTATATACATAGATTGATTGTATGTCCATAAAGTGATGTACAGGAGTGTGTGTACATAAGGTGGTTGACAGGAGATGAGAAAGTAGTGGTGGTGGAGGTGTTGATTAGCCTTAATGCTTTGGGAAAATAACTGTCTTTGCGACTGGTGGTCCTGGTGTGGATGCTACATAGCCTCCTCCTTGATGGGACTGGAACTGTCAGTCTATGAGTCATGATGTAACTAGCCCTTTTCTGACATCTTTCTCATTTTTATTTTTATTTTCCAGGATGCTGCCTGACCTGCTGAGTTCCTCCAACATATCATGTGTGTTGCCTTGAATTGCCAGCATCTGCAGAATTTCTCATATTTAACTTTCTGTATATATGTCCTTGACGGTGGGTAGGCTGGTGCCAGTGATGCCTTGAGCCATTTTGACTACCTGTTGTAGAACCTTGCTGTCCACCATAGTGCAGTTTCATATCATGCAGTGATGCAGCATATTAGGGTGCTCTCTACTGCACATCTGTAGAATGATGTATCAAACTAAAGGAAGTGATTTTAATGGGTGCAGAATTCTATCTTACATCATCAGTGGAAGATATTGGCAGCATAATCTCTTATTAGAATTCCACACGGTCACAATTCCACAGGACCTGTCTTCAAATGAGGCCATAATTGCAGTTGCCATTTGCAAGAAAACTGACTATGAACATGTTCTTAAATATTGGAGCATGTATGACATCACACAAATCAAAACTGAAAGCTGTTACAATATAAAGCACCATGCAAAATGCCCAAACAAGCTTCCTTCCACTCTGTGCAACCAGCTACGCCCTGCAGGAAACATTGATTTGTGCAGCACTTACCAACATAGTAGGACATTAATTGGACATGCTCTGTGTGACTGTGGCACTGCAATGGTATATAGATAGATGGAGTGAGTAGGTAGAAAACTTGGCAAATACAGTTTAATGTAGGGAAGTGTGTAATCATACATTTCAGTATGAGAAAACTAAAGGCAGATTATTATCAAAATGAGAAGAGGCTGAAAATGAGAGAAGTTCAGAGGACCCAATATGCTTTTGTGCACCAATCACAAAAATGTTAGCAGGCTGGGAGAGCAGGTAGTAAAGAAGGGAATTGGCATGTTGATTTTTTTAATGGCAAGGGATTGGAAATTAGAAATCTGGAAGTTTTGTTACCACCATGCAAAATGAGGCCACAGCCTGAGTATTGTGCAGCATTTTTCACCCTTACAGAAGAAAGTACATAGCAATATTGGAGACAGTTCAGAAGGATTTCATTAAGCTAACTGCTGGGATAAGAGGCTGCGCATTAGGCTGATAACTTCTAGTAGATTTACACAGAGTTCTGTAGCATGGCCCAAATTAATGGGCAGGGAATTGATAGCTTTCTGATCCAATCTAGCACCAATCAGGGCTACCCTCTCTTGTTAACAAGCAATACCGAGGCATCAGAAAAGGCAGGGGCAGAAAAGGATTAATGAATTAAGGCACAGAGGGTACCTGAGTCAAAGGCTTGATTTAGATGGATGACATTTACCTGCCTCTGTTCAGTATGCTGTTTGATTAGCAATTGCAACTAGTTAGAACAGGCCTTGGGTGCCAGGAACAACCACATCAAATGTGAAGCCATGTTCATTGGCAACAGGACCAACTGTTCATTTCCAGCAAGCTGATGTTGCCTTTTCAGAGGAATTGAGACATGTAGGCTGAAGTGGATAGTCAAGGTAAAACAGAAGTTGGGAATGGAAGAGTAGGACCTGGTGGAGGTGCTCTCAGTCCTGTTGTTCATGACCCATACCTGGCTTTTGGCCAATGCAGTCATCCAAACCATCTTCTATTTCATTTGGAGATCCAAAATGGATTGTGTCCACAGGAATTGGATGTAGAGGTCTTTTGAAGATGTAGTGGATAAAATTATCCAATGTAGCCATCATCTTGTGTCTCTATACCCCTCATCATGACAACAATCTATATGTAGAGCTACATCAAATAATGTAGAGTACCTTCGGTATACAAACACTAAATGTCATTGCATGCTGAGGTTTTACGTGAGGAAAGAAATGAGACTCATGGATAACTTTCACCGGAACTATTTGGCTTTGTGTTTGAGAGTTGAGAGAACCATGGCAGAAGGATGCTCCAAGCTCAGTGAAAATCTATGATCATTTCTTTTCTGGATCACGTTGCATCCAATATCTGGGGCAGAGCAGGAGACAGAACAGATGGTGGTATTCTTACAATGTGACCACTCATCACTCGGATCAGCCAGGCTTATGTTAGAGTAGTAGCATAGTGCCAATTAGCAGTGATGCATTGGCAGAGATGTCCATGAAAGTTGGAGTGAAAAGATTAACTGAGGTGCAAAGTTTCAAAGTCCAAGATTCAGTGGTACTGGATCCAAAATATAAATGAAAGGAAACATTAGTTGCAACCTGGTGGTGATGCTAAGGTGCCGACCATTTGAGTTTGCCTGGTTCTGCAGAAAAGAGTTAATGTTCAATTCATTTGAATTTATTGAATTTATTTAAATTCAAATCTTACATCCACCCTACAACATGGGGGAGTAAAGATCTTAACGTTAATGATTTTGTTGCAATGTACAGACATGTGAATTTGTAAGTCTAATGGCTTGAAGAATGAAGCTGTCCCATAGCCTGTTGGTCCTGGGTTTAATGCTGTTTTACCATTTACCAGATGGAAGCAGCTGAAAGAGTTTATGGTTGGGGTAACTGGTGTCCCCAAGGATCTTCCAGCTGCTGCTGTAAATGTCCTCAATGGAGGGAAGTTCATATCCATGGATGCATTGGGCTGTCCGTACCACTCTCTGCAGAGCCATTGTCTTCTATCTTTAATGGAAATGTCCAGCAATGCTCATCAGGAGTAAATAAAGATTCTGGAGAAAAACTTTAATGAAGTTTTTAAAGAAGTCATGTTCTATTGCACTCTAAATACAACTATTTGTTTTCACAGAGAGAGAAATCAGAAGTAGAAAAATAAACATAAATTTTGGATTATAATGCCCAAAATATTGCATTTCCACCTGAGACAAACAGAGCTCAAACTGTTTTGTGATGCTGAAACAGCACCTCTGATCATAGTCCAATGTTCAGTGCAGCTTGGAGTTGTTGTTTGTTTTACTTTAAGTTATCATTCTTATTACATGAGTGCCAGCATTGGAAGCAACTTGGCAGCTCATACAAGCAATCTGCCAGTGTTCGTACAATTTTGGAAACATGACTTCACTGAGCCCAGCAAGGCAAACACAATAAAATGCTGAATAATTGCAAATGCTGGAGTGCTGAATGAAAGCATAAAAAAAGGAAGTCTGGAAGCATAAAGCATTTGCTAAATATGCAATAAGAACAACGTTTCATGCAAAGGAAGAGAAACAATCTTTATTCACAGCTGAAATATTAAAGATAAGAAGGCATTTTCAGTAAAAGGGGAGAAAGGAGAGAGGAATAAGAAAGAAAAGCAAATTTCATACAAGCAGAGCAAATGCACTGAAGAAATTTATGTGTTTTTCTTTGACATTTTGCGACACTGTATTTTCATTCCTCTGCTGCATCTTCTTTGTTTCTTATTCATGTAGGAATTGAATGCATTTAATTCTGTATTTAATAAATCTCTGCATGTAATACCCATTGTATTACAGGAAAGATGCAAGCACAGATAAAGCAGTGGCTGATTGGCAGGAGGCAAAGAGTAGGAATAAAGAGAGCCTTTTCTAGTTGGTTGCCAATGACTAGTGGGTGTCTGTGTTGGGACCTGTTCTTTTTATGCTATATTTCAACGAGTTGGATGACAGAATTGATACCTCTGTTGCAAAGTTGGGGGACAATATGAAATTAGGTGGAGGAGCAGGTAGTATTGAGGAAGTAGAGAGGCTACAGAACAAATCTGTGATGAGCAAGGCAAGTGCAATGTTAGTATTCATTTCAAGAGGACTAGAATACAAAAACAAGGATGTAATACTGAGTTTTATAAAGCACTAATGAGGCCTCACTTGGTGCATTGTGAGCAGTTTTGGTCCCCTTACCTTAGAAATGATGTGCTGACACCAGAGAGGGTTTAAAGAAGGTTCACAAAAATGATTCTGGGAATGAAGGGCTTGTTATATGAAGAACACTTGATGGCTCTGGGCCTGTATTCACTGGAATTCAGAAGAATGAGTTGTGATTTTATTGAAACCTATTGAATGTTGAAAGGCCTCAATAGAGTGGATGTGGAGAGGATGTTTCCTACGCTGAGGGAGTTCTAGGACCAGAGGACACAACCTCAGAATAGAGGGGCGTCTTTTTAGAATGAGAATGAGGAGGAATTTCTTTAGCCAGTGAGTAGTGAATCTGGATTTCATTGCCACAAGCAGCTGTGGAGACCAAGTCTTTATGTATATGTAAGGCAAAGGTTGACAGATTCTTGATTGGTCAGGGTATGAAGGCTTACGGGGAGAAGGTGGGAGATTGGGGCTGAGAGGAAAAATGGATCAGCCATGATGTAATGATGGAGCAGTCTTGCTCAACCAAATGGTCTAATTCTGCTCCTATATCTTACGGCCTTACGGATATTACCAGTACTTGCCTTTGTCGAGCTAACACATTCTTCTTGTGACTGCATATGTCTCCTCCGTGAGTTTTGTTTTGTTGTTGTTAATCTATTGTTATTGTTGGTGGTGTTATACTGTGGAACATTGTGGCCATGCTATTTTGGTCTGATTGTATGCTAATACTTATAGGTTACCCCCAGCATATTTTTAAGTTGCGTGGATTACTAACACAAATGACATATTTCACACTATGCTTTGATGCCCATGTGAATCTGAACAATCTGAATATAAAATAAGGTTTTGGTTACCTCCCACCCAACCCCCAACCGCCACATTCCTAACTGTATTGCCCCACTAGTGTAAAAGTGAGTGAGAGATTAATGAGTAATAGCATTAGTGATTGATGGTTGGCCTGGACTTAATGGGCCGAAAGGCCTGATAGCACACTGTAATGCTAGGACTCAGTGAATGGTTGGCTAAGCCTGTCAGAGTGCTGGTAAATTGTTGTAGTTCTGAAGTCAAATGTAGGATTAGAGGGCTTGTCAACTGAGGCCATATGGGTGGAGCTGAGAAACAGGAAAGGTATGATCACATTAATGGGGTTGTATTATAGACCACCCAATAGTCAGTGAGAATTGGAGGAGCAAATCTGCAGAGAGATAACAGACAACTGCAGGAGACATAAAGTTGTGATAGTAGGGGATTTTAATTTTCCACGTATTGATTGGGACTCCCATACTGTTAAAGGTCTAGATGGGTGCAAAAAATACTTGAGAAAGAAATCAGGAGGGCTAAAAGAAGACATGAGGTAGCTTTGGCAGTCAAGGTGAAGGATAATCCAAAGAGCTTCTACAGGTATTTTAAGAGCAAAAGGATAGTAAGGGATAAAATTGGTACTCTAGAAGATCAGAGTGATCGGCTATGTATGGAACCAAAAGAAACAGGGGAGATCTTAAATGGCTTTTTTTGCATCTGTATTTACTAAGGAAACTGGCATGGAGTCAATGGAAATAAGGCAAACAAGTAGTGAGGTCATGGAATCTATACAGATTGAAGAGGAGGAGGTGCTTGCTGTCTTGAGGCAAATCAGAGTAGATAAATCCCCAGGACCTGACATAGTATTCCCTGAGACCTTGAAGGAGACTAGTGTTGAAATTGCAGTGGCCTTGGCAGATATATTCAAAATGTCAGTATCTACGAGTGAGGTGCCAGAGGAATAGAGGATAGCTCATGTTGTTCCGTTGTTTAAAAAAGGCTCTAAAAGTAATCCAGGAAATTATAGGCCTGTAAATTTGACGTCAGTAGTAGGTAAATTATTGGAAGGAGTACTAAGAGATAGGATTTACAAGTATTTAGATAGACAAGGACTTATTAGGGAGAGTCAACATGGCTTTGTGTGTGGTAGGACATGTTTAACAAATCTATTAGAGTTTTTCGAGGAGGTTACAAGGAAAGCGGATGAAGGGAAGGCAGTGGATGTTGCCTACATGGACTTCAGTAAGGCCTTTGACAAGATCCCGCATGGGAGGTAAGTTAGGAAAATTCAGTTGCTAGGTATACATGATGAGGTAATAAATTGGATTAGACATTGGCTCAATGGAAGAAGCCAGAGAGTGGTAGTGGAGGATTGCTTCTTTGAGTGGAGGCCTGTGACTAGTGGCGTGCCGCAGGGATCACTGCTGGGTCCATTGTTATTTGTCATCTATATCAATGATCTGGATTATAATGTGGTAAATTAGATCAGCAAGTTTGCTGATGATACAAAGATTGGAGGTGTAGTGGACAGTGAGGAAAGTTTTCAAAGCTTGCAGAGGGATTTGGACCAGTTGGAAAAATGAGCTGAAAAATGGCAGATGGAGTTTAATACAGACAAGTGTGAGGTATTGCACTTTGGAAGGAAAAACCAAGATAGAACATACAAGGTAAATGGTAGGGCACTGAGGAGTGCAGTAGAACTGAGGGATCTCGGAATACAGATACAAAATACCTTAAAAGTTGTGTCACAGGTAGATAGGGCAGTAAAGAGAGCTTTTGGTACATTGGCCTTTATGAATCAAAGTACTGAGTATAAGAGTTGGAATGTTATGGTGAGGTTGTATAAGGCATTGGTGAGGCTGAATTTGGAGTATTGTGTGCAGTTTTGGTCACTGAATTACAGGAAGGATATTAATAAGGTTGAAAGAGTGCAGAGAAGGTTTACAAGGATGTTGCCAGGACTTGAGAAACTGAGTTACAGAGAAAGGTTGAATTGATTAGGACTTTATTCCCTGCAGCATAGAAGAATGAGGGGTGATTTGATAGAGGTATATAAAATTATGATGGGTATAGATAGAGTGAATGTATGCAGGCTTTTTCCACTGAGACTAACGGAGAAAAAAACCAGAGGACATGGGTTAAGGGTGAAGGGGGAAAAGTTTAAAGGGAACAATAGGGGAGGCTTCTTCACACAGAGAGTGGTGGGAGTGTGGAATGAGCTGCCAGATGAAGTGGTAAATGCGGGCTCACTTTTAACGTTTAAGAAAAACTTGGACAGGTACATGGATGAGAGGTGTATGGAGGGATATGGTCCAGGTGCAGGTCAGTGGGACTAGACAGAAAAATGTTTCGGCACAGCCAAGAAGGGCTGAAAGTCCTGTTGCTATGCGATAATGTTCTATGGTTCTATGGTAAGAACGTTGCTTGTAATGCATTCTTTAGACTCTGGACAAACTCCTCTACCAAGCCATTTGTAGATGGGTGGTACGGTACAGAAGTAACGTGTCTTATTCCATTCATTTTATGGAATGACTGAAATTGTTCTGTAAAGAACTGTGGTCCATTGTTTCTGACTAAGTGATCTAGAACACCAGTCGTTGCAAAGAGTTTTCTCAGCACATCAATAAATGTGAGGCTGTAGTGGAGGTTATTCAGAACACTTCTGGCTAATTTGTAACTGCATCCACTACTACCAAGAAATGTGTGGCCATGAATGGTCCAGCAAAATCCCTGTGAACCCTCTGCCAGTGCAATGCAAACAATTCCCAGGGTTTGAGTAAGCTGCTTTTGGCATCTTCTGGACATGTTGGCATCCTGCCCATTGCACGGTGAGCCACGTGATTTGCTGATATATCCCACACCACCTAACAGAGCTTCAAGCCAATGCCTAGATGACTGGCATGTAGTTACTCCAACACTTCAGCTCTCAACTTGGAAGGTACAGCAACTCTCAATCCCCATCAGGAGCAAGTTCATCCCGGTACTGGTAAAAGTGGGGTAAGTGGGATTTCTGCTGCACATTCCAGCCATTTTGCATGGCCACATAGACCTTAGACACTGTGGGGCCTTTTCCGGTTTTCCTTTGGATCATCTCTACCATAATAAGGATACTTCCGATTTGCATTCAGGAGAATACATCAAAAGGAGTGTTCTCTTTGGTAAATTTTTCAGGGATTTATTTTTCCAAGCATAAATGGGACAATCCATCAGCATTTCCACAATTAGCTGTCCTCCTGAATTTGATCTTGTAATTGTATCCTCCAACTAACAGAGCCCATCTCTGCATTCGTGCTGCTGCTGTTAATGGCATTCCCTCCTGTGGAAAGTGCATTTATTATCAAAGTATGTATACAGAATGCAACTCTGTGATTCATCCTCCTGCAGGTTGCCATGAAACAAAGAAACATCATGGAATCCATTCAAGAAAACATCAAACAACCGATGCACAATAAAAGAACAAATCGTGTAAACAGCAAAAAGCAAGCATATAACACATAGAATATCAAGCATTAAACCAAGAGGCTAGTAGTATTCAGTTTAGTTCAGTTCAGCGTTGCACCACTAGCTCACTGCAGGCCGCATTGATTAAACTGCTCCAAAACAGCAAAGAGAAAGTAACTATAACTAGAATCCAAGAACACATGTAACATGATCCTTAGTTTCCCAAAAGGAGTCCACAGCCTCTCCAATCAATCCTTGCAATGTGGATCCCAAGACTCTAATGGCAAAGAGCAAAAAGGAGAAAAAGACTGGTGAAACACAGGCAGGCAGCGCTGACCACCCGCCCGTCCACCACTCTCATCTTTGATGACTTCAACTTGCTCAATGCCTTAATCAGTTGATGATCTGTAATGATGGAAATCTCTCTCTCACATAATTACTGGTTGAAATGTTTACATGCCAAACCAGACTCAATGCCTCTCTATCAATCTGTACATAGTTTATCTCTGCAGCCTTAAAGGGAACTTGATGCAAAGGCCATGGGGCATTCACTTCCATCACCCATAACATGTGACATGACTGCACCTAAACCATAAAGTGAAGTGTCACATGCAAGCTTCACTGGACAATGTGGGTCATAGGGTCTGAATAGAGTGTCTGACATCATCATCATCATCACTTTGTTTTTTGGAAAGCCACCTCACAATCCTTTGTCCATTGCCAGTAGTCAGGTTTGGTCGGAACCTGTTACAGTAATTGAAAAATCCAAAAAAGTGGGAGACCCCTTTGGTCCTGGGGCATCCAACACTGCTTGAATTTTCTCAGCATATATGTGTAAATCTTCTGCGTCAATGTTGTGACCACAGTAGATGATGATTGCTTTAAAGAATTTTCACTTACTGTGTCATGCTCTGAACTCACAATCTTCTAAATACTGTCTTGAGATTTTGGAGATGTTCCTTGTCTCTTTGCCAGTAACAACGATGTCATTCATGTAACTTTGAGTGCCTGAGCAGCTTTGCACCATTTGGTGCATAGCCTTCTGCCGGAGTGTAGGTGCAGATGCTGCACCAAAAATAAACCTATTTTAGTGATAAAGCCCTTTGGGTATGCTTATGGTAAAAATCATTTTGGACTCTTTGTGCAATGGCAGTTAGGTTCAGCTAAATCCACATTACTGAAGTGTTTCCCTCTGGATAGATTTGCAAAGATATCCTCTATCCTGGGCAAAGGCTATTGATCTACTTTTAGTACTCAGTTAATGATGACTTTGAAATGTCCACAGATCCTGATGGACCATTTTTTTTTGGCTACCGGGATCTCTGGCATTAACCACAGGCTCTACTCAACCTTGCAAAGAATTCTTCAGCCTCCATGCAGTCTAGCTCACTATCACTTTATCATGAATGGCATAACTGTAATGTGGCATTTTCATTTAGCAGCATTTGACCCTTGTTACACTTGTGTTTTCCAGTGGCATCCTTGAACATTGCTGTGGCATCATCCAGTACCTTTCTTAATTCACTTTTAGTTGACTCTATTGCAGGGGATCTTTAAAAAGTCATTCAAGCTTTTTTAGTGAAATGACTGAAGCATCCATGCCAGAGTCCAATTCAATTTTAATTAATTGTCCGTTTATTTCTGGTGTAAGCCTTATTGCCTGCCTATTGTTAGTTTTCATATTATAAATCTTAAGGCTACTCAGTCCTCATTCACTTTCATAATTTTCAGATTTGTATCAACAGCATACAGATTGGTGCCTTTTTTGAAATTGCAACTTGAATTTTTATTTTAACTCTTCCCTCTGCTGTCCATTTGTCTGCCTAACATGCTCTTTGTATGGGCCCTACTTTGTTGCAATTTCTGCGAGGGTTGCCTTTAAACCTACGTTGGCCTGGTTTACATGAGCTCCTGTCGCAATGGTAACACAATTTGTTCAGCCAAGCTGGTTTATGTTTAGACAGTGCAGTTTTGGCTATGCTTACTTTCCATTCCTGACTGCAATTCAATTATGTCTCAGGTTGCGACTCCCATTGATACAGTGATTTCAATGGTTGTTTTAAACATGAGTTGTGCTTCAGTTAAGAGCTGTTTTGAATGCTTTTACAATGATCCCACAAACTAAACAATCTCTCATTACATCATTAAGCCCTTCACTGAGCTGACCATGTTCAGACAACTTCATTCACAAATGCTGAAGTGGACTTCCCTTCCATCTGATTCCACTTATGAAACCTAAAGTGTTCTGCAATCAACAATGGCTTTGGTCCTAAATGTTCCTGCTTTACTTTCACAATATCAGCAAAGCTTATTTTGACTGGTTTGGTTGGAGCAGTCAAACTTCTAAGAAAACTATGTGCCTTTCCACTCAGCAAAGCCGGCACTCTCTTTTCCTTGGTTTCAAGATGTTGCTCAGTTCATTCAGTATACTTCAACTAGTTATCTCTTGTGCAATCAAACTCATCAGTGTTTCCAATGTAGCCATGTGTTTCTGCTTTTTAAAAAAACTATGATTATTATCACTCAGTACTTACTGCTTATGAATCCATGAATTTCATCTGTTTTCATTTTAACGACCATCTCTGTCCCTTCCCGATGAAGAATGTGCTGTGTTTTTTTTTTAGCTCAAGTGTCTTCCTACACTTTTTAAAAACTTGAACATTTAGCCCTGCTTCAACAGGTAATTAGTCATCTCGGGTACAGTTTAAGATGTACTCATCTCTGCTGTTACATCTTGTAACTCCAAAACTTGAAACCAATTGAAAGGAGAACAAGGAGCCAGGACATAATTTGTGTCTGTTTCATTCTGCACTTTAATGAAGCACACACATGACTTGGTGGTGGAATTCATGTACTTTTACATTTTACCTGTAATAAATTACATAACAACAAAAAATGCTTAACCAAACAATATATTTACAATATCACTAAAATATAACTGAAATATTAAATAAACAACACTAGTGAACCACATAGCTTTTTTTTAATGAAAATCTGGCAATTTCGTGAGCATCAGTACTGATATTGGCTTTTCAGAATTATATATTTCATTAAACTTAATTTCCTCAGGTACTATTGAGGAAATGATAGCAGCCAAGCACACAATAGGAGAAATATTGCAAATCTACATGCAGAGCAAAAGTGCATCATTAATCAATTTTATAACATAGGTAGCTGTGAAAAGTAAGTGTGAGTGGAAGGTCATGATGGCTATTATATCTGTCCCTGTAGAATATTACTACAGTATGCAATCACTTCTTGTTTCAGAGTCCTGGGTTATTACAGATGATGGGAATTAATTTATGAAACACCATTGTTTGTTGTGCCTAAGAGTGGTTGTCTTTATATAACTTCATAAAATTAACATTTTTTAAAATATTGTAAATAATCCTACTGTTACTCTAACAGTAATGAGGCAATTGGGTTTGGAGGCCTCCTCTAAGAAATTTATTGTTATTTTCCCAAGTTATGCAATACTGTAGCAAGAACTAACCAAAGCCTAAAATTTTATTGAGACATTGCATATTTCTAACCCCTCGAAATCTGGATTGAAGCTACTTTCTTCCAGTTGCTAAGTCTGGTATCCTCATGTTCATTAAGATGGAGTCACAAGTAACACACAAATGTTTTATACTATACACAAATATCATTTGTCTTTATTTAGTAGGTAGATAAAGGATGAGTCCAGACAGGTTATAATCCAAACATTCTATGTGTTTTGTTTTATGAAATGGGTGGCTGAATTGTTGTTCATAAACCAAGGCAAGATTTAATATTCACTAGCCTGGAAAACAGCCAACCATCTCCACATGGGAGTGAGCCTGCTTACAAGAACAAACCTTCAATTTAATTTCTTAACATTTTTTGACAAGTTGATGCTGGAAAAGAACTGCTATGTTTTTTTTTTGCTAAGTGTTGGGAAGCATAGCACAAATACTTCAACATGCAGTAGCAGTGCTGTTCGAAAAGCCCCGCGGTATTTGTTGCTGGCTGAGCATTTTAACATGGTTTTTTTTCCCCAAGT
The DNA here is from genome assembly GCF_048418815.1 of Hemitrygon akajei. Lineage (NCBI taxonomy): Eukaryota > Metazoa > Chordata > Chondrichthyes > Myliobatiformes > Dasyatidae > Hemitrygon > Hemitrygon akajei. The sequence continues at coordinate 84,963,427 of NC_133136.1, read as the reverse complement.
GATTAAAGGTGACACGGACAAACGAATTGCATGGAAAGTGGGTCAGGTTATGCTGCTGCTAAGATGTAATGGATTCTGAGTGAACTGCAGTGACACTACACATTTCTGGTAATTTTTTTGCACAATGGTGACCTTTAGATGGCTCACAGATAGTTTGGTACTATACCATTTCAACATATAATATGATTCAATCATTCCAATAATTTTATACTGCTACCCACTATGCAATTTCCGACTGGAAGCAACATTCCAGGCTATTCATTCTGTTGTGAAAACTCACGTCTGAAATCTGTTTTTGCCATCAGTTTTGTAATTTATTTTAAATAGTTAAAAACCTTCACTTGAATTGAAGTCAGAATTTAAGTATGGTACAGCACTGAGAGGCAGCTGACAGATCTGCTGCCTTACAGTACCAGCCCAAACCTCCTGTGCTGTCTGTGCAGAGTTCTCACGTTCTTTCTATGATTACTGAGGATTTATTCCAGCTGCTCTGGTTTCCACATTCCAATGATATGCAGCTTGGGAGGCTGATTGGTACTGTAAATTTTACCATGATGTGTAGCTGGGTGGTAAAATCTGAGGGCAGGGTTGGATTTGTTGAGAATGCAGGGAGAATAAAAATTGGGTTTAATGTAGGATTAGTATAGATGCACACTTGATGGATTTGATGGACTGAAGAAACAATGTATAAACTTTATGACACAATGACACCAGGTATTTCAGGAGAATGTGTTCAAAACTGTTGGACATCACCACATGCTGCAGTTTCAAAGCTGAACTATTCTTCATGCTCATTGGAGCTTTTAGGTACACATGTTCATTCATTTTTACATTAACAGTCCCTCAAGATTACTGTCATCTTATGCTTTATGATAGAATGCAATTCACAATCCTAACCAAAGAACTAAGTCCACAAAGAGTCTGTCTTAGTGGTTCTTCCAATCTTCCATGCTGCAGTGGAGCATCCTATCTCCAATAAAATTCCTGTTGCAGTAGATCCAATTTACAAGCGAACTGGAAAACTTTTCGACTTACATCAGCTCCACTTGAGAACCAAGGTCATTTAACCTCTGTAATCAAGGTACAATATAGTTGCATTTGCCTTTTTTAAAAGAGTGAATCCCTATCATCATCCACTCATTTACTGAAGCATACAACAGAATCAGCTTTGCACTAGACGGTGATGAGAAAGAGGATTCTGACTAACCCCTCCCTGCACGCTAACAACAAAGTTTCAAGGCAAATTTCCAGAAAATGTGGGTCACTTAAAGTATTCTGGTTTCCAAACCAAAATGAAGTTCGGGTCAAGGAAAAAATTCCCTTCATCTTCACTGCCCTGGAATAGACTTTAAACTTCTGAGGAAAAGAGTGTTTCACAATCAAGTTACTAATACTCACACAAAACATGTGGGCTAGCAGACAGCAGAGACCCACTAACTTTCTTTATGATCCTTACAGTTGTGCCAAAGTTCTGCAGGAACATTGAGACACTAACAGATACCACCAATATTGTCTCTACTAAATACTTCAAAAACACCAGAAGGAGAAGCAAACCAAAATCAGTGTACATCATTCCCACCTATCAATGAATTATTCTACATTCCTGCCAAATACTGCATTCAGTTATTCACTGCACACAAACAGCAGATGTTATGCATACATGAAACATTGAACAGTACAGTACAGGAAGAGGCCATTTGACCTACAATGTTGTTACAAGCTAATTAAACTATAATTTTGATGCCTAATGAAACTAAACCCCTCTGTCTACAGCAGGGGTTCCAAACATCTTTTATGCCATGGACCCCCACCATAAGTCGAGGGGTCCACGGATCCCAGATTGGGAACACCTAGTCTGCAAAATGTCCATATCTCTCCAAATATTTGTACTGTTACTCTGTATGAACTGCTGATGCAGAATTTGGACACTGTGGAAAATAAAAAAATGTCTGACCATTTATCCTGACTGAGATCATCGCTGAGTGCTGTCCTTCAAACTTCTACATCTCTGTCACTGGATTTAAGGCAATGTATTAAAGTAAAGCTCCTGTTCATTCTGACTCCACCGTTCATGTTCGACATTTCCAGAACCGAGTAAGTGCCCCAACTCACTCTGTCAGAAATTTCAATGGAGTTCTACGCAGCAGGGTGCTCATTATTTGAATAACTGATTTTGCCTAATAAGATCTAACATAGTTACATTCAACTTCATCCCACTACTTTTGTCAATTATTAATTTATAACTATATATATAAAGCTGTCATTTCATAGAGTTTGTTTTACTACAGATTCAGATTTCTGGCTTTTTCTTCTAAGGTGAATAGATTTCAAGTTGATCAGAATTCCAAAATGTGCTGGAAATTCACAACAGGTCGGTCAGCGCATAAAACAGACAGAGAGAATGGTTCTGTCATAACCCACACCATGCTTCATCCAAGTCAGAGCACAAGAATGAATGACAATTTCCCTGATCTGGTCCAGGCCAGGCACAAGGTACTTTCACAAGATGCCACTATTGAGGAGGTCATCAAATAACCGATACAATCTCTTTTGAACTGACCACCATCTAACATCAGTGGTGGGAGGATTATTGGTGGAGATTCTGAGCAGCATGATCTCTACCATTGGGAAAGTTAAGGACTGATTATGAGTAGACAACATGGCTCAACATGGCTTTGTGCATGGAAAATTGATTGCTTGCAGATCTCAGCTGAGTTTTTAGAAGAGGTGACCAAGAAGATTAATGAAGGCAGAGTTGTAGACATTGTCTACATGGACTTTAGCAAGACATTATTATGAGGTCTCAAATGGAAGGCTGGACAAGTAGACTTGTCCAGACATGGGATCCAGGATGAATTAGCAAATTGGATATGCACTTTTTTCCTGGTTGGAGTCATAAGGTGGTAGTGGAGAGATGATTTTTTTTAGCTGGAGGTCCATTACCAGTGGTATGCTGCAGCAATTAGTGCAATGAGAGTTGGAACATCCTGTAATAAGACATCGATATGACTACACAGAGTACTGTGTGCAATTCTAACTACCTGGCAATAGGAAGGATGTGATTAACTTAGAGAGAGTGCAGAAAAGATTCACATAGCTCTTGCTGGGGCTGGAAGGTTTAAGTTATAAGCAGAGAGTGTATCAGAAACAGAATGAGTTTAATTATCACTGATTAATTTCTACAGATGTACCAAGGACAGCATTCTGACTGGCTGCATCACCATCTGGTATGGTGGTTCTACCAGATGTAACAAGGTAAGTTGCAGAAAGTTGTAAAATTAGTCAGCTTCATCATGGGTACAAGCCTCTGCAGTATCGAAGACATCTTCAAGGAACAGTGCCTTAGGAAGGCAATATACATCATTAAAGATACCCAGCACCAAGGGCATGCCCCTTTCTCATTATTACCATCAGGAATGAGGTACAGAAGCCTGAAGGAACAAACTCAGGCTTAACTTCAGATTCCTCCCCTCTGCCATCCAATTTCTAAGTGGACATTGAACCCATGGACACTACCTCAATACTTTTTTAAAAATTTCTGCTTTTTTGCACTACTTATTTTAACTTAACTTGTTACAATGGGGTGTTGGGAGTGGACCCAAGTGCAGGACACAGACACAGAGGTAGTAGAAACAGAACTGAGTTTATTGAGAGTTACTAGGAAGGCCAGAGAGTGAGGACCAAATGTCAACATGGACGTAAACATTGGATAACAAACCAGTAAAACCTGGACTAGGACTCAGACTCGGACTCGGAACTTGGACCTCGACTCGGACTTGGATCTTGGATCTTGGCTTGGAGCCTGGAACTTGGAATAGGATCAAGAGCCTGGAATTGGAATAGGACTTGGGCAACGAGACAGAATACCCAACTCAGAGTAGTGGCAAACGGCCGAACCAACTCAGCTGGAAGGACTAGGAGAATGAGGAGACAGAATACCCAACTCGGAGTAGCAGCAAAATGGCCTGCAACACTCAGCTGGACGGCAGGCTCTCGACTTGATCCCAGAACTTGATTCAACTCGGGCTCGGAACTTGACCTGATGACCCAGCAACCGCAGACGACAGGCTCCCGACTCAACCCAATCTCAGCCGGCCACGTAAACGACAGAATTCATACCTTACTCGGAGCAGCAGCAGAACAGCCGGCAACTCAGCTGGACAGGAAAACGACTGAATTTGCTAAACAGCCACAGGCACCCAGGCGACTAGAGTCCATGATTCACGATGGTCCCGGGATGAGCATAGCCACAGTGGCTGTGGTGAGATGACTGGTTTCCGGTGATGTGCTTCTGGTGACGGTCCAGCAATAACCATGGTAACCTGGAGCCTTTTTATGTTGCCGGTACGAAATGAAGATCAGGTGCCTTAATCAAGGCACCCAACGGAACATGGGGAAAAGGAAATAACTGGAATGAGGAATCCACGGACCGGACCGTGACATAACTATTTAATATATGTACTTAACTATTATATATACATATATATAATCCAGATTTTTCTGTATTTTTTATATATTGCATTGTACTGCTGTCGTAAAGTTAACAAATTTTCAGGAAATATTGTTTTGTGGCAGCAGTACAGTGCAAGATATAAAATACTATATGTTACAATAAAAATAAATTAATAAATAGTGCAAAAGAAGAACAATGAGGTATTGTTGACAGGTTCATGGACCTTTCAGAAATCTGATGTCTGAGGGGAACAAGCTGTTCCTAAAATATTGAGTGTGCCTCTTCAGGCTCCTGATGGTAGCCGGGTTGTGTGGTGAACTACATATACCTGTCTGGACACGCCCCTCTGCTGACTGCTCCTGTGGCTCCTCCCACAGACCCCGGTATAAAGGCGATTGGAGGCACTGCTCCTCCCTCAGTCTCCAGGATGTTGTGTGGTGGTCTCTTGCTGCTAATCGTGGTCTCTTGCAGCTAATAAAAGCCGATCATTTGCCTCCCATCTCCGAGAGTTATTGATGGTGCATCAATTTTATTAGCTGCAATTTTAAAACATGGAGAGCATTTTACGACCAGACAGATTGGACATTGATCCTCAATCTCCCGAGGCAGCCATTGCCTTTGAACTCTGGCTTGCATGCTTCCAATTGTACCTGGAAGAGATTCGCGTGACTGAGCCTGCTATCATGCACAGAGTTCTCCTCTCCAGAGTCAGTCCGCGGGTATACTCCCTTATCGGAGACCTGCCGACCTACCAAGGGGCACTGGACGCACTCAAAAGACAGTACCTGCGGCCAGTGAACACCGTCTACACAAGACATCGCTTAGCGACGCGGTGGCAGCGAACCGGCGAGTCGAGTGGGGAGTTTGTCCGAGCCCTACAGACACTCGTGCGGGCCTGCGACTGCAAGGGACTGACGGCGGAACAGCATGCAGAGCTCCTGGTATGAGACGCCTTCGTTACGGGGATCAGGTCAGTGTACGTGCACCAGTGGCTGCTGGAAAACGCCGATCTTACCTTACAGTCGGCGATCGAGCTGGCCGACACACTGGAGGCCACTCTGCACAATGCTGACGCTGTCCAGGGGCACGATCTCCCGCCGGTTCCATGGACGCTGCAGACCCCGCCACCCACTGGCGAATCAACCACAACTGCTGCCACTCGCGAGTCCATGAAGTCCCCGCAATCGACCGCGGCTCCTGCCAGTCGCAAGTCCGTGCAGTGTTACTTCTGCGGACTCGAGAAGCACCCCCAAAAACGCTGCCCGGCCCGAGAAGCGACCTGCTCCAGCTGCGGAAAGAAGGGCCACTTCGCCAAGGCCTGTAAGTCTGAACCACGAGCGGGGTCGAGCAGCGCTTTGTGCGAGGCATGGGAGTCGCCATCTTGCCTGCCTGCCTCGTGCGAGACATGGGGGCGGCCATCTTTGTCGGTGCCACCTCGCCCCGCCTCCGACCCATGGGTGCTTACCGGGCACCAAGATGGCGATTCAACTCTGGCCTCCGTAACCCTCAACCAAAATGCTGCACACCAGCTCGCAAGGTCAATGATGGACATCCTGGTGGAGGGGCACAGGACTAGCTGCCTGTTTGACACGGGCAGCACTGAGAGTTTTATTCACCCGGACACAGTGCAACGCTGCGGACTCGTGACACAGCTGGTAAGCCAGAGGGTCACCATGGCTTCTGGGTCACATTCCACAGACATCCAGGGGGTTGTGTAGCGACATTGGTGGTGCAAGGCACAGAATATCGGGACTTTGCGTTACTGGTCATGCCTCAACTGTGTGCCCCTGTGCTATTGGGGCTGGACTTCCAGAGCCACCTGAAAAGTGTGACAATGGAGTATGACGGGCCCCTCCCACCAATCACTGTCAGGAATCCTCTGTTCTGTGGGACTTCGTCACATACCCCGCTACTGACCACACACACACACCGACCCGCACATCCCACCCAACACCATGAGAACAGCCACGCTACTGACACCACTTGCAGCCTCTCCACCCTCAAGATCCCACTCCACCGCTATTCGCCAACCTGACCCCCAACTGTAAACCTGTGGCAACTAAAAGCAGGAGGTAAAGCGCAGGGGACAGGGCCTTCATTCAGTCGGAGGTGCAGCGGCTGCTCAGGGAGGGGATCATTGAGCCAAGCACAAGTCCTTGGAGGGCCCAGGTGGTTGTTGTTCGGACTGAGCAGAAAAATAGGATGGTCGTAGACTATAGCCAGACCATCAATAGGTTCACGCAGCTTGACGCGTACCCCCTACCCCGCATCACGGATATGGTCAATCAGATAGCTCAGTACAAGGTGTACTCGACAATAGATCTGAAATCCACTTATCACCAGCTCCCCATCTGCCCAGAGGACCGCCCCTACACCGCCTTCGAGGTGGGTGGCAGGCTCTATCACTTCCTGCGCGTCCCCTTCGGTGTCACGAATGGTGTCTCTGTCTTCCAGAGGGAAATGGACCAGATGGTGGACCAGTGCCAACTGAAGGCCACATTCCCATATCTGGATAACATCACCATCTGTGGTCACGACTGGCAGGATCACGACGCCAACCTCCAATGATTTTTCCAAGCGGCCAAAACTCTTAACCTTACCTATAACAGGGACAAGTGTGTGTTTGGAACCACCCGACTTGCTATTCTTGGGTATGTCGTGGAGAACGGGGTCATTGGCCCTGACCCCGACAGTATGCGGCCTCTGTTGGAACTCCCTCTTCCCACCACCCTCAGAGCCCTCAAACGGTTCCTGGGCTTCTTTTCCTATTACGCCCAGGGGGTCCCTCACTACGCAGACAAGGCCCACCCTCTGGTCAAGTCCACCGCATTTCCCCTCTCAGCCGAGGCCCGCGCGGCCTTCAGCCGCATTAAAGGGGACATTGCCAAAGCAACGATGCATGCGGTGGACGAGACCATTCCCTTCCAAGTAGAGAGTGACGCCTCCGACTTTGCGCTGGCTGCTACCCTCAATCAGGCAGGAAGGTCGGTAGCATTCTTCTCTCGTACCCTTCAAGACCCTGAAATTCGGCACTCCGCAGTGGAGAAAGAAGCCCAGGCCATAGTGGAAGCTATTAGGCACTGGAGGCACTATCTTGCCGGCAAAAGGTTCACCTTGCTGACCGACCAGCGCTCAGTTGCGTTCATGTTTAGCGATCAACAGCGGGGCAAAATCAAAAATGATAAAATTTTGCAGTGGAAAATGGAACTCTCCACCTACGTGTCAGACCCGATCGCGTTACGCAAGCGCGTCAGACCCGATTGGACCCGATCGCGTTGCGCAAGCGCGTCAGACCCGATTGGACCCGATCGCGTTGCGCAAGCGCGTCAGACCCGATTGGACCCGATCGCGTTACGCAAGCGCGTCAGACCCGATTGGACCCGATCGCGTTGCGCAAGCGCGTCAGACCCGATTAGACCCGAGCGAAAACGCTGCTTTTAAGTTAAAGTCGATCAATAACTTTTCCTGGTAGGCTGCAGTATATATATTTTTACCAGTCGCTAGGAGATATTGGAATGTTGTTCGTGCTGTTCAGTAAAAAAGTATATGCAACGTAATTTGTGTTACCGATACGTATGTATATTTAAAAGTAGCGGTGCGGCCTAAAATCCGGTGCGGCCTTTACAATTAAAAAATTGATTTTATTTCTAAAATTAGAGCCTGCGGCTTTTAATCAGGTGCACTCTGTAGTCCGGAATCTACGGTACATTTCTGAAATACATTTAAACAGTTAAGTGACAGGAAAGGCTGTGGACCAAGTTCAAGCAATTGGGATTAGCTCAGTGTGTGCGCTTGGTTGACTTGGACGTACTGTGCTGAAGGGCTTGTCTTCCTGCTGTATTGCTATGGCTATATAAAACGCACAAAAGCTGGAGGAAATCTGCATGTCAGGCTGCAACCATGGAAATGAACAGTTGTCATTTCAGACTGAGATCCTTCTTCAGGTCTGATGTCGATGTGGCCATATATATTCATTAATCCAGCTTGTGGAATTCATTACCCTAACCCCAAAAGAATGATGCCCGTGGAAATACTGCTGTAAGGAAATCAATACTCTCAATGCAAAGACTCTGCAGTGAGGTCACTTCACAGACAGATAGCCAGTGTCTCCAAACCCCTAGAGGTTGCGGGATCATTCTCAAGTCCTTTGCAATAAGAACAACAGAAAGACTCATGGTTTGTCTCCTAGAAAACACCACAGAACATATTTGAGATGTCTGCAAAATATGTTTTTTTCTTAGTTTTTGATTTTATAGGAACAAAGATGCAGAGTACAATCAGCAGCCAGTCTGAAACTAGACCACCAATCTGCCAAGGATTTGTACTAGAGGCAGCAGATCACAATTCCTAGAGTAACGTCATGTTGCTTGCCAGAATTTGTACATCACACTCCTGCATTTATCATCAGTGTTTTCTTTTTATTTTATCACTAAAGTTGCATTTCAACCAATAAAGTCCTGAAGTATTCTTATTGTTCTCCTAGCAATGATTACTTCACTGATTAATTTAACAAAATGAATGGAGAGTGAGAGGACGTGCAAGATTATTTCTGCATTACAAAGCTCTGCTTTGTGTGATTCATTGGTTTCAGAATTTCAGCCAGTAGACATTATCAACAATCATTTCCCCCCGAATAACATTACTATGCATGTTATCTTCTAGACTTCAAGGCCTTTGTCAAATGCAACTTTTTGACTGTTATACCAAGCTCAGCCTCCATTGCTGTACGTACTGTTAATTGTTATTGTCTTTTTCAGTGCGTCTCTCTGCCTTCGAATGCAAGACGAGTGATAGGAATGTGGACAGAAAATTTCACATATAGTTTCTAAATCCTAACTTCAAAGTGTTATTGGCTGAAAAATCTGTAGCTTGACTTCTTTTTTTAAGAATAGTCAGCTTAAAGCACTCATGAGTCCAAGTACTGTGGAAGGTGAATCATTGAACATACTCATAACTGGAAGAGATTTAGGTCTGTGCCAAGGGTTATTTGGAATAGATAGGAATGTGGAGCTGTGACTATGATTAGTCCAGCTGTGACTTTATTGTACGGCCAAGGAGTTCTGGAAGAGCAAACGTCTAAATTTGTTCCTCTTTCAAATGCTGTATGTTTTAACAAAAAGGAGAACTCATGGGCAAATTATGGATTATAAACTCCTGCAAATGATGAGGAAAAACTGTCTTGTAATGTTGAGTGAACTTGACTACATAGGGTTTGCATTACTTTTAGTGAGAACTATAAGCTTTGGCAATGTAGAATTGGGCCAATTGTCAAGGCTTCTGTTGAGGTAGTTCTCAGAAAACTCCAGGAATTCCCACCTTTTTGACCTTGAACATTGCAAAACCCACATCAGTTCAAAGGCCCAAATTTACATTCGCCTGAAGAAATAAAATTTGTCTGGGAAGTAAATGGATCAGATTAGAGTCACAGACTGCAAAAAGCAATTACATTTTCCCCAGATCTTTCAGGACTCTCTTACACGGGTTGACTGGGGTCATCTGCTTGCATTTGTGGACTATTGTGAATAAGATTAAAAGCACCATTTTGCTGAGGTGGGTTCCGGATACAACCACACCATACAGTGTTCTAGAACCCTGACAGCAGGATTCCACTTGCTGTACTACAGCAGTTCAATCATGGATATAAAACTATTTTCACTGCAAATTAGTTTTGTGAGGATACAGATTTTCCTGACATCTGTCTTTGTGTGAATGCATGCACTTTCATATAATGAAGAAGTCAATTACTCACAGGTGACTGGTTTTATATTCCAGAGAAACATCTCTTGTTTTAGTATCTGTGACTCATGAACAGTCACGGTGCTTGAAAAAATGAAATATCCTCTACTTCTGCGAATAAATGATTTGGAATCTGCAGTGCAATATAAAATCCTTTGTGAAAGAGTTTAGTCTGGCAATTCAGCCACTTAGCAAACCTTTCCTTCTGCCACTAAGTCTCAATGTATAGAAAGCAGGACATGTAAATTCATTCTGTGCTGTTTGTGATGTTGATGGGAACTTTGACATTCAGATCCTTGCTACCGAAAATAAAGAGGCAGCACATTTTCCAGCCTTCCTTGGAGAGACTGTTTTACTTACCAGAGGCAGCCAGAGCTGATATTAGCTGCACTCAAGAAAAAGCAAGTCAACAGAAACAAAGGGATTGGCATTTGGATTCTAATAGGAGCATTGGATAAGGCTGAAAAAGATAAACAAGTTGAAGTCATATCTGTGAAGAAATTTGCTGTAAGGCTGTATGATGGGCTGGGGTTTATTTAGATTATTGATCAGATTTGTAGGAGATTGAACGTATCCTTGAGAGGCCTCAGGAAAGCTTTGCCATTCCTCTGGCCCATAACGAAATCTAAAGCAGCATTTACCTTCTGGAAGCCACAGCTACTGCTGTTCCACTGCCGAGTTTCCTCACCCCTGGGAAACCTGTGCAGTAACAGTAAGTCTTAAACTGGCCTTGCAATTACTCCATGGGAGCTCAGTTTTAGAATGTTAGACAGTTTAGAATTGTTAATTTTAATATCTTAATTGCACTTGGATTTTGTGCCCCTTCTGTGGCAGGTTTTGCTCCAGAACATCACAGAGGAAGGCATCAAGTAGGACGCTCACTCCTTGTATTTCAAAAATACTGTTTCCACAGTACTGTGTTTCAATAAAGTCATGAAATATTGATTCTGTTATTCCTTTAGGAGTCTCTTATGTAAAAACAATCTTTAGAACTGGCCACTGTTATTTATGCTAAGTAGTTTACAATGATGAGAGGTTGTTCTAGCCTTTTATCGATGTTTACTGTTGGTGTAATTTATGTATAAAGCTACTAGTTAGCAAAATACATGAAGTCAGTCACAGGGAATAGGCTCCTACTGGTTGTAGAATGGTTACACTCTAATCACTGGATGATTAAAATTTACCTATGTCCTGTACTATGCAAAAGTCTTAGGCTCCCTGGATTTTATATGTGGTTCAGATGGTATGGCCTTCACAAAGCTCTGATCAATAGCATAGAAAAGCCACTTCCATCATCAAAGATCCTCACCACCCAGGCCATGCTCTTTCCCCACCGCTGCCATCAGGTAGAAGGGGCAGGTGCCTCAGGACTCACACCACCAGGTTCAGGAACAGTTACTACCTCTCAACCATCGGGCTCTTGAACAAAATGGGATAACTATACTCACTCCATTTCTGTTGTTCCCTCAACCGATGGTCTCACTTTAAGGGCTATTTATCTTATTATTTCATGTTCATTATTTATGGCTTTTTATTTATTTCTGCATTTGCATTTTGGTGTCCAATGATCCTGGTTACAGTTACTGTTCTATACATTTTCTAAGTATGCCTGCAGAAAAAGAATCTCAGGGTTGTATGTGGTGACATGTATGTACTTTGTTAATAAATTTCACTTTGAACTTTGATCTCAACATCGTCGCAGCTGTCTAGGATTACCTGGAGAAACAGAAGCAAGTGAGACAGCCAAAGTCTGCAGAAGAGCTGTGCTGGCAAGTTCTACATGATGAAATTCACTACCGGCTGACTGCCTTATAAAACTGAATGACAGTGTACCAAAAGGAACTGATGCAGTTTGAAACAAAAGGGTGGTCTCACCAAATACTGGTTTGATTTAGTTTTGTACTGTTTACTGCTCTTTATAGTGTTTTTTGATCATGCCTTCCTCCCCTTTCTCGATCCATTTCTGAGACTTCCCTCCTTCTCTCGATCTCTCTGTCTCCATCTCGGGAGACAAGCTGTCGACTGACATCTTTTATAAACCTACCGATTCCCACAGCTATCTTGACTTTACCTCTGTCCACTCTGTCTCCTGTAAAAATGCTATTCCCTTTTCTCAGTTCCTTCCTTTCCACTGCACCTCTTCCCGGGATGCAGTTTTCCTTTTCAGGATATCAGCGATATTGCCCTTCTTCAAAGAAAGGGGTTTTCCTTTGTCTACCATTGATACTGCTCTCACCTGCATCTCCTCAATTTCCTGAATGCCTGTGCTCACCCCGTTTCCCCACCACCTTAACAGTGACAGATTTCCTCTTGTCTTTACCTATCAACCCATGAGCCTGCACATCCAACACATCATCCTCCGTAACTTCCGCCATTTCCAAAGGGATCTTTACATTCCCCCACTTCCCCATCCACTGGGAGAGCTCCCTCTGTGATTCCCTTATCCATTCGTCCCTCCCCAATAATCTCTCTCCTGGCACTCAGTCCTACAAACAGCCAAAGTGCTACACCTGCCCGTTCACCTCCTCCCTCACCTCCATTCAAGGCCTCAAACCGTCCTTCTAGGTAAGGCAACACTTCACCTGTGAATCTGCTGGGGCCGTCTATTATGTCCGGTGCACCCGATGGGGCCTCCTCAATGTTGGTAAGACCCTTCATAAGTCGGGGGACTGCTTTATTGTGCACCTCCGCACCATCTGCTAAAAGTGAAACTTCCCATTTTAGTTCCCATTCCCATCCTCATTCACACTTATCGGTCCTCTTGTGCTAAAATGAGGCCACCCTCAGGGTGGAGTATTAACACCTTATATTCCGTCTGGGTAGCTTCCAACCTGATGGCATGAATATCGATTTCTCTTTCCAGTAAAAGGAAAATCCCCTCCCCTCCCATCTTCTTCTATTCCCCAATCTGACCTTTCACCTCTTCTCACCTGCCTATCACCTCCCCTTGGTGCTCCTCCTCCTTCCCTTCCCCTTATGATCCACTCTGTTTTCTGATCTGATTTCTTCCTCTCCAGCCCTTTACCTTGTGCACCCACCTGGCTTCCACTTCTAACTATCCCTGCCTTTTTTTATTCTGACATCTTCCCCCTTCCTTTCCAGTCCTGAAGAAGGGTCTTGGACTAAACCGTTCATTGTTTATTCATTTCCAAGGCATGTTCCTGACCTCCCAAGTTCCTCCAGTATTTTGTGTGAGTTGCTTTGGATTTCCAGCATCTTGTTTGAATTTTTTTGATATTTAGAAACTTTTCATTTCGTTATTTTTGAAAGCATCTTCACTTTACAGAATTATTTTACACGTGCCTAAGACCTTTGCTTGGTACTGTAGCTGGTGGTTTTCTGTACAAGGTTTGGAATTTTATATCTTTTTAATGCAGAGAAGTGACAAAATTTTTGTCCTCTACTAATATCTACCAGCAGTGTATTCAAATTTGGACATAGCCTGTTCAGCTGGCAGTAGCACTGAGGGGCATCTTGACTTGGGTAGAAGTAGAAAACAGTTGTGATGTCCCACTAGAGCATTTTGAGAGGGTTCATTCACCCTCTTGCTGCATCTTTTTTGTTAAATAGGTGAAACTCTTGGCGAGGGATCTTTTAACATAACAATATATTCCTTCTCACCTCCAAACTATGCAAGATATTATTCCAGTGTGTTTGAAACTTTAATTAACACCATGGTTGCTGGTAAAGTTACTGTTTTTCACTGATTTCCCTTGAGTAGGTGGTGAGGTCCTGCCTGTTTGAATCCCTGCTAATGGCAGCCTGTTTTTCCAGTATTGGTCATGTATAAAGTACAAGAGCTTTATTTGGGGGTCAGTAAGGTATGTTATTGAACACAGGGGCATCAGTAATCAATAACATTACTTGCTAACCTTGCCAACATCTTGATTGGCTATTTATATTATATTTTTTATATTTATATTACATTTTATCGGTGCAGGGAAGAAAACAGTGAAGGCAGAAAGAAGTGAGACTCCAGGGACTTGAGTCTGAATGAGTCCACCTTGCAGTGGATTTCTGGCTCTGCGCAAATAATGAGGGCACTGTACCAGGGATAGGCTCACACAGTAAGGCCGGTGCTAACACAGACTCAGGGAAGGCAGAGATTACACGGATGAGTCAGGGTCGGCAAATAGTCTGCTGAACCGACAACACGGTCCACAGGGCCACAGCAGCCAAGCTAAGGGACCGGGGCGAAGACTGTGTATGTGCGTCATGTCAGGAGTTCGCAGGGCAAGCACAAAGCAGAGCTGTCAGAAGCAGGGTGGCTGCCTGCAGAGGGGAGGCAGAAAGGGGAAAGGAAGGAGCAGAAAGGGAGTGAGTGGGCTGATCTCAGGGCAAAAGGAGCAGCAGAGAAAATAAAAGTTGCTAGCGTAGAGAAAGTAACCAGTGAAGGCAATGTAGTGAGTTTATATGGAGATGTGAAGCAGAGAGAAATTCCTTGAACAAAGAGGGGATCGTGTTAGAGGTGTAAAAGCGGATGAGAGGCATTGATGGTGTGGATAGTTAGAGGCTTTTTCCCAGGGCTGAAATGGTTGCCACAAGAGGACACAGGTTTAAGGTGCTGGGGAGTAGGTACAGAGGAGATGTCAAGGGTAAGTTTTTTACTCAGAGAGTGGTGAGTGAGTAGAATGGGCTGCCGGCAACGGTGGTGGAGGTGGATACAATAACAGACTTTTGGATAGGTACATGGAGCTTAGAAAAATAGAGGGCTATAAGTAAGCCGAGTAATTTCTAAGGTAGGGACAAGTTGGGCACAACTTTGTGGGCTGAAGGGCCTGTATTGTGCTGTATGTTTTCTATGTTTCTATGTGGTAGCTGGACTCACTGGGAGCCAGGAATAAACTGTAACCCCAGTGTATACAAGGCAGATTCCGTTGAAGCTACATCATGTGCCAGCGAATCAGAGAAGGCACAGCAGGATCCTGACACTCCGACAGGCCTGGTGGTGGCCAGGAATAAACAGAGACATGTAGAAATTCTGTCAGCAGTGCAGTACCTGTGTGGTAAACCATGAATATCTGTCTGGACACACCCCTCTGCTGACTGCTCCTGTGGCTCCTCCCACAGACCCCTGGATAAAGGTGATTGTGTCTCTGCTCCTCCCACAGTCATCCAGCATGGACGTGGTCCATTTTACTGCTAACAAAAGCCTTTCAGTATTTACTCTACTTCCAGTCTTTTGGAGTTATTGATAGTGCATCAACCTGTCCCCAGCATAAAGCAAGCAGGGGGCATAAAGGGACAGCGAGTGAACCAGCCACAGCATGAGGGTCCTGGGTAAATATTCAGATAGACTTCATGTGATCCGACCCAAAGCTACAATCTGGCCATCATGGATCACTTCACCCAGTGAGAGGAGGCTGAACCACCAGCACGGCAGCACAGGTTCTAGCTCAGGAAATCATCGCCTTCTAAGTGAAACACTCTCCAGTTTGCGTAGTCCTGGACTGCGGAGCACATTTCACAGGGAGGAGGATAAAGGAAATGAGCAAAACTGCTGAGGATCTGCAGATAATTCCACGTACTGTAGCACTCCCAGAGCTTAGGAATGGCAGAGAGAATGAACTGAATGATCAAAGTCACATTAGCAGAGTCAAGTAAGATATAGGCTGACATACTGCCAATTATCCTGCCGCGGTGACCAATGACCCCAAACAGCTTGCTCAGCCTTTATGAATTTTGGGGCAAACAAC
Organism: Hemitrygon akajei; assembly: GCF_048418815.1. Classification (NCBI taxonomy): domain Eukaryota; kingdom Metazoa; phylum Chordata; class Chondrichthyes; order Myliobatiformes; family Dasyatidae; genus Hemitrygon; species Hemitrygon akajei. Next base: position 84,947,542 of record NC_133136.1, on the reverse strand, counting down.
TCAACTCCCTTATGGAGTGATTTTGGGTTTGCAGTGAACCTGCAACATGTAGGAATATATGAGTGGATAGGAAGGTGTCATGGTCCTGATCATTAATTTCCTATCTTGCTCCTAATTTTCTTTGATTATGCCATGGTCCCGATCATTAATTTTCCAAATTGATTCCAATTCTCGTTAAAGACGGCACATTTGGTTTCCATCAAAGACTCGGTATAAGAACTCTACATCACAACCACTAGTTGCCAGTTCTTTTTTCCTGTGAGATAACTACATTCCTCGACCGCTTAGAACCACTTGTTGTAAGTCTAGCTCCTGTTTCAAAGTTTACCTATGAGACTCCGTTTCTTTTCGGCAAGGCTCTGCACCAAGGCTTTAAGTCTAGGCTCCGTGTCAAGGTTCCATATCAGAGATCTGTGTCAAGATTCCTCCTGTTTGCTGTTCAGCGTTTACGCCTGTGTAAGCATCTAGACTCAATCTCCGTGCCTGTGTACTGCACTTGGGTTCGCTTCCTACGCTATTGTAACAGAAGGATCTTCAGAAATATCTTAAAGTGTTGGGGGAATGAGCAAAGAAACAGCAGCACATTGCTGATTGAAAGAAACCACAGGGAGAGAAAGCAATCCTCTGACTGCCAGATGACCAAGTCATAGTGAGGCGGCTGCCTGAAAGGGAAGAGATCCGAGCTTTGGCTTTCACGATGTGCGCTGGCAGTATCGGAACCCGCGTGCAGAGGACAGGCAGACTCTGATGCAGAGACAGTGATGAGAGTTTATTCATAATAATTCCAAAAGAACATAAGTGGCTCAGCCAAGCGACAGTGCGAGAAGTGACATTCTCAAAATAGGACCCTATGATTAGTACTAATTGGGTATCCTCTTAAATCAGGAGTTCTCAGGCTTTTTTATGCTATGGGCCAATTCCATTAAGCAAGGGGTCCATGGACCCTAGGTTAGGAAATCCTGGCTTAAATAATGCAAGTAACACAGAATCCCTGAGACAATCAAAATAAACTTAACAAGCTTAAACAGAAGGCGTCAAGAGACCACTTTACAAGGAGGGAGTCAGTCAAGAAAAACACAGGAACTTTCAACAATTAATAACTCTTAGTAAACAACAACTAACCAATTCAGGTGTTCTGAAAACCTTGAGGTCCAACACTCTGCAGTGTCCCACACAGGTGCGAAGAACTCATTACAGGAACCCGCAACCCCCCGTTCCACCCCCCACCCCCCCACTATGGCTAGTATCTCAAGGCCCAGGAAGACCTGAAAACCCAAGATCCAGGGATGACTTGAAAGACCTGGGAATCGTAAGACGAACTACGAGTGAAGCCCTGACAGGGAGGTTTGGAATTCCTTGAAACAGGGACAACGTTGAGAAAAACCTTGGAAACATTGAGAAGTCCTTAGGAAATATTGAAAAGCCCATGGAAAACCTTGAGAATTTGGGATACCCGAACCAGGATGCTTAGAACCAGGAGAAGTATTGTGACCCAGAAAACTTGAGTTGTTGAAAACATGAAACTTGAAACTTAGGGAAAGATCCTGGAAGGACCTTGCTCACAGTGTTTTACCCTTCACAATTTTTCCAGAGGTATTTAGGATGCAAAAGGCTGTGCTCTCAATCTAATGGATTGCGACAGCATAGACAGGCTCTTCCAATTGCTGAGCTAGCTGGCTCTCCATAAATCTGTCTTATTTGTTATATGAAAGTTTAATTTTCGCAGTCTGTACTTTGACTTTCATCAAGAGGTTAAATACAAGGTAGCTTACTCTTGAGCAGGTTACCAGTGTGTCTGGGAACATGGACTAAAGAAACTCGGAATGTGAGAATAGCCTCGCCTCCAGCCACTGATGTCAAAACACCACTGTACCACCTCTACCTCTACTGTGTCCACTACTTGGCAGAGTCCTCCTCTCCTAATGTGTGCTGGCAATATTGGAAGCCAAGTGCAGAGAAAAGCTAGGGTCTGATGTAGAGACAGTGATGAGAGTTTATTCATGATAATTTTAAAGAACGTTGGTGGCTTGGCTGAGCGACACTGTGAGAAGCAACACACCCAAAACTAGGACCCTGTGATTAGTGCTAATCAAGCATCTGCTTAAATTATACAAGTAACACAGAATACCTAAGCCTATCAAAATAAACTTAACAAGCTTAAACAGAAGACACCAAGCGACAGCATTACAAAGAACAAGTCGTTTGAGAAAAACACACAGAACTCAAAATGATTAATGACTATTGTTAAACAACAATTAAACAATTGAGGTGCTCCAAAACATTGGTGCCCCATACAGGCCCGAAGAACTCATTGCATTGGCAAAATACACCATGTTCCATAAGCTTGAAGGCAAGCAGTCCTAGAAGAGAAAGAGAGAGTCATTAAAATATAGACCAGGCCAAAGCCTCCTGAATATGGATTGAGAGGGTCCACAAAGAGACATGATTATTTTGACCCAGACAAGCCTCTTTAATGGCATAGAACATAAATTGTTGCCTATGATCCTCAACCTTAAACTAATTAAGTTACATAGCTGTTGCCCCTTACCCATATGATAATTACTACCAACCATGTAGATAGTTTTAAGATTATACTGAGACCAGGTGGGCAAAGATGAGGATGCAATATCTGATGCAGTGGGCTTGCAGGGAAGGTGGCAGCAAAGTGCCATGAATGACAAATCTTTGCAGTTCAAAGGTCATGTTTAAAGTACAAAGAATATTTTATTATCAAAGTACATGTATGTCACCATACACAACCCCGAGATTCATTTTTTCCTGCAGGTATACTCAGCAAATCTATAGAATAGTAACTATATCAGGATCAATGAAAGATCAACCAGTGTGCAGAAGACAGCTAACTGTGCAAATGCAAATACAAATAAACAGCAATAAATAATGAGAAGATGAGATAATAAGATAGTAAGTCCTTAAATTGGGATCATTGGTTGTGGGAACATCTCAATGGATGGGCTAGTGAGCTTTTTTCAAAAGCCTTGGTTGAGCAGTAGTAACTGTTCTTGAACCTGGTGTTATGAGTCCTGAAGCACTTATACCTTCTACCTAATGGTAGCCATGAGGAAAGAGCATGGCCTAGGTAGCGGCGATCTCTGACGATGGATGCTATAATAGTGTTTCATGCACTGTAGTTATGCTCAGTGGTTGAGCACTGGCTGATATCATCCTGAACATAAAGTGTATCCAAGAAGAGGATGTGGCCACAATCCTGGAATAGTGTTTTATTGACTGGGTTCTTCTCAATGGCTAGTAGGGGACAATAGATAGTGTAGCTGTTCAACTTGTTGCTGCCACAAAATGCCTACAGCATCAACAGTGAAACTGACCACTGATTTCAACTCCTAAGCCACAGGCATAAGAATGTTATTTTCTGAAATAAATCTATTTAATTTGCATTAGGATGAATCAATACTGTCTGCTCCCATCACCTCCCAAAGGAACTTGTTCAGTCTGCTTTTCAGTCATGCATTAAACACTTCTGTTCGAATATTTGCACAGTGCAATTTCCAGACGAATTCTGTTTGATTTTTCCCCGTTTGGCAGAAAAAATGTTTTTTTATGTTTTAATATAACCAACCATGATAAATTCAATTTTTAAATTGATCTTATATCGTACTCATGTTATTTTGATTTAATTGTGGAATATTAAATTGTTCATTTTAATGAGTTTCAGAAATTTTGTAGGAATAACTAAGTAAATTTTGTATATATTAATGGAATTTGGTCCTTGCCTGTTGCAGTAATTCCTGCCCAGCCATCACCCCACAACCCGACATTCAGTGCATGGTTTCTGGGGGAATCATTTAGCAGAAATTTATGTTATTAATACAAACGATATACTGAAAAGACAGGGCAGCGGGATTAGAGGCGAAAGCTGATTTTGCTCACTCTCCCACGATATTCACTCCTCTCTCCGTGGCTATGAAGACTGCTCCCGGCTGCTCGGTGCCTGCCAACATGATGGACTAATGTCGAGGCTTGGGCCCACTCTGGGCTGCTCCAAGGTTCAGATCTAAGGACTCATTTTGGTTCAGAATGTTGTTGCTGACTTGGGTTGGTTGCACGATTGGTGTTTTCTCCCCCTTTTCTCTGCGCATCAGGTGTTGGTCTTTTTTTTAAATTGGGTTCTTTCAGGTGTCTAGCTTTGTGGCTGCCTGTAAGCAGACAAATCTCAAGATATGTATAGTTTATACATTCTTTGATAATAAATGTACTTTGAGTCTGAATCTTTTGAATCTTTGAAATAGATCTGTAACACTGGGTTTCCTTCTTCAGTGTTTTAACTTTCAGGTTTAGGTTAGTAAGCATTTCTTACTTTTGCCTCAGGGCATCAATTGTATTTAGATAAATTCTTTGAGATCTTGTTGTGACATGATTCCTGTGCAGGAAGTTCCAATAGGTGCATTTAATGTCAGAGAATTCTATACAATGTACATCTTGAAATTCGTTTTCTTCACAAACATCAACAAAAACAGAGGAGTGCCACAAAGAACAAATGACAGTTGAATGTTAGAACCCCAAAGCACCCCCCCCATGCACAAGCAACAGCAAGGCAACAAGAACCCCCCTCCCCCACCAGCAAAGAAACATCAGCCCCTCCCCACCGAGCACTCAAGCGTGCAGCACAGCATCAATAAAGACACAGACTTGCAGTACCCCAAAGACTACTCATTCACTTGGTATTCAACATAGCACAGGCTCTCTCTGTCTCTCTCCCCAATAAGGGAAAAAGAGGTGTCCCCATTTAAGTTAGTGGTAAGATGGCAGTGCATTTGGATACAGCAGCCTGTCAGAGGCCAACCAAAGGTGTTCCTGTCTTTGTAAAATGTCTTTTTTTGACCGTAAGACAACACTAGACATTAAGAACAGCAGGTCTACCCCATCAGTGAGCTGCCTGTTGGTAGAGGAACTGGAGAAGCTGGACTTGGTTTAGACTGTGTTATTGCCTGCTACAGGGTCAGTACACGGTGTGTATTCTAACAGCAAGTGACTGACTTGAACTTTTCTCTTGCCATCGTAAGATCCTGTTGGACATTAGTAATGTAAAATTCTGCAAGTTTGCTTCCTTATTTATTGGTGAGAAAGATGACAGGGAGCTGCACGGCCTTGGTTGTAGCAAAGACTACTGTAGGCCTCAAGCAGTGGGCTTGCTTGTTACAGCAGTCCAGGAATGGTGACACTGGAGGCGGCATAGTGTGGTGTCCATGCCGGGCTGGGGGCTGCTATCCAGTGTTCAATCAGTGGAAGACAAGCTGGACTGTGTATGTGTGCAAGCTCATCTGTGGAATGCTGAAAAACGGTTGTTCTTGCCGGTAACACCCACATGCCATCAATTTACAGGGCAAGTTACTCAGGGACTTGGGCTATATATTTTTTGTGTGACTGAATGTTTTCTTGTTATTTTACATGTGCTATATGTGGCTTGTGATGGATATGACTGTTGGTACTGTGTTTGCACCTTGATTCCAGAGGAACACTATTTCAATGAACAGATACAATGAAGCTGTTAACCATTTGTGACATTTGAAGGAAGTAGATGTTTAAGTTAGTTTTGGACAGTCCGCTATAAGCAACTGTAACATGATACTTTTCTCATTTGTGGTGCCTTAGAAAGTTGCAGTTTACCAGGATACCAATCAATAACAATGCAAATTACTGCAGGATTTCCTAAAGCCACACCCCAGAGAAAATATGGGTTGAAAGTAACAGCCATCCTTGAGGTTTTACTTTGGATTTTACAGAACTAGATAAAGTGCTAAGGAAATGGGGATATCAACATCATCATCCACTCTGCAGCACTATCGCTATATAATCTCTTATCTCATCACAAACATTGTGTTCCTCATCAAAGTGAGGATACAGAAAGCCCAAGTCCTGAGACTTCATTTTAAAGCGTATTTCACCAAAACCTGATGTGTTTCTAGAAGCAATCACATAGCATCACGTACTGTGGAAAGGGCTGGGTCAAAGGAACAGAAATAAAATTCTGTGCAGCATGCGTTTGAACATGTGCACCTTCATTGCATGTTAATGCTTGCTATCTGGGCAGTGATAACAATGTTTTTCATCAGTTGAATGTTGCACTGTTGTTTGCTAAAACCCAGCAAATGCAGAATTAGATCATTGGTGACCTTGGTATGTGCCCTCTGTAGGCCATTCCCTTTCTATTGCCAAGAATTTTTCTTCTTAGGCAGTCTCATGGGTTCAGGGGTAACTTGCTTCTGCTGTGTTTGGTTGTGTTCTGAGGTAGTGAATGGGCCTCACTGGGAACAGCTGACTCTTTCGTAGATGGGGCAGATAGCATCTGACAGGTGGTGCAGGTAAAATGACAGATATGCTTCTGTTTGCAGCATAGGTGTAATGAAACTCTGTTTTCAGAGCTGAGACAAGTCAGGACGATTCCTTGTTGTATTAACAACACAAAGTTATTCCAGTTTGCTGCCACACTTCCATGGATCTATATGTGTAGATCCTTCAGGAAGGTCTCCCAGAAGGGTAAGGCAAAAATACTTCAGTTGCTACCATACCTCCTCACAAACAACTCCAAAGCTATTCACCAAAAGGCTCATTTACTTTCTTTCAAAGATAAAATGATCCCCAAAATTTGCTTTTACAATTGTTTCTTTCACTGCCAATAAATCATTCCGTGCCAGTAAATTAACACGCTTCTTCAACCTTCATCTCATATGAGGCACATCAAGAAAAACTGAGTGGAAGCTAAGCAAAATCTGTCATTTTGTTTTCAATGGCATAACTTTTAAATCTGAGATCAATGCTGAATATTATGAATCCACCTGGGGTTTGACCAGCTGGGGCTGAGCTGAGCCAGTTCTGCCTAGTTACAGTCAGGGCAGTAGCACATTCTCGAGTTGAGTTGCTGTTTTGGCTCAGAAATTCATCAGGGGGATGATGGGTGCACAGGGTCCGTTACTGAATCAGTTATAAATTCTCCTTGACCAGGTTCAGTTTCAGGCTGAGTTTGGGTCATGTTTTATCTTTGCAGCCAATCAGATTCCTTGTGTATTGTTCTCCTTCTGGTGTATTCTTTATATGTTAAGCCTACATCCTTGTGCACAACAAATAGGGGAATCTTCATTCATATATAAAACCACAAAATAACAATGTCAATTGAATATAACTTTGATAAAAGAGGCAACTATGAAGTTAACAATGGTTTATTTATACTTTGAAATATGAAGTATTATGAAAATTATCGGCACGATAGATTATTTTAAGTAATCTTTACTCTTCAACTTGCTTGCAGTTGTTGGCAACAGAAGAGCTGTAATTCATTTGTTTTATTATCTGATAGGTAAGCCGAATACATTTATGGAAATCACTGCTCTTGTAACAAGTCTACAAGTGTTACAAACACCAAGCCAGGCTTTACAAGAAATACATTAGGTAACAACACGAACAAGTGGATCTTGGTACAATGGGTTTCCCTGACATCTCTTAGGTTGTGATTCATAACTCAGCCAGACAATTAGAAAGAAGGCCTCTTCTGTTGGGTGGTTGTGAATGTTTCATGAAAAATGAGTTTATCCAGTCACAATGCACTTTCTAGTGGATGTCTGCCAACCACACAAAACTGTTTCCATTTTCACAAGTCAGAATAGATAAATGGGCATTGAGGGAACCCGGGCACTGCTCTGCCCAGGATAATGTTGAAATCGAGCACAGAATAAAAATTGCTGTGTCTTTCCTTCAGCTTTGCTCCACCCCACAAATGCAGTTTTCAGTAGATTGCATTATTATACATCTGACACAAATAAGACAGAACCTTTAAAAAGATTAAATTTAGGAAGAAATTATATTTTCACATCATATCGAGGTGTCACAATGCATCTCAAGGTAGCAAGAACTCAGAAAGATGTAAATTCGGAAGCTGGAGTATAAAATTCAGGATGACAAGCAGGAAAATATTTTAGTATACTTGATAGTAATTATCTGAAGGCTTTGAATTTCATATTCCAGAGACATGAGCTCAGTTTGATTAGCATTTAAAAGTGAAACGCTAGGATTAAGTTAGTATTTGACTCAATTTGTTCTGTTGATGGCATTTTTGCCTTTGGGCATGGCACCATTTTAGCAGAGTGTGAAAAGATATATTTTGGAATTGACAATGGAGCAAAAGGGATCAGTACAATATTTCTAGTTTTACATTGTAACTGATGATGAATGCTAAATTCACAAAGCAAATTTGTGTCAAAACAATTGATACTTTGCATACTTTGTTCTGTAACAAAGCCATTCAAATTCAATGATGTAAGCGGGTGAAGAATATATTAAATGTAATGTATGATATCACTTGATAGTTCACACAATTTAACAGGTCCTTTCAAAATTGTAAAATTTAAAAATTCATTTAAAATTTAAAATTTAATTTAATTTAATTGTAAAAGATTCAAAAGCATAGCATTGCACTACCTGCACTGGCAGTGATGTCCTGACAAATCAGTGGGTAAATATCCTTTCAAATGTAGTGCTCCAGAAGCAAAATATTTTGGATGCTGCAAGTCTTTAAATGAAAACAGAAAATGACAGGACCCAATATATCAGGTAGTATCATCAGAGAGAGGAGTAACATTAATGTTTCAGGCTGATGACCACGCACAAGAAGAAGTGTTTCCCAAGGCTGGACAGGGCAAGTGTGGAGATACATTTTCTTTGGTGTGTCTAATATTGGGGACAAGGTCTCAAAATAAAAGATATACTATTCAGAAATAAGTATGTTCTTTGCACAAAGGGGAGCACATCCTTGGAATTCTCTTCCCAAGGAAGCTTTGGTAGAATGCCCCCTAATTAATTTGAACTATCAATCAAATGGTTTTTTTTGCTAGGGTTATTGGGCACAGAAGAAAAAAGTCATGCTTCATTTTGATAAGATACTAGCAAGACCTCATCTGGAATATTGAGTAACTTATTGGTGTCCAGATTTACAGAAGGATGTAAATGATTTGGAAATAAACTGGACTAATGGCTGGAGTTAATGGGTTGTCTTATGAGTAAAGTTTGGAAAGGTTTGTATCAGATGGGGTTCAAAAGACTGAGAAGGAACTAAATCCTGAGATTAAGTAAGATCCAGTAATGTCCTGCCAGGGTCGATTCAGAGACAATACTTCCTTTTGATTGCATCTGGAACCCGGTTAACAATTTAAACATAAGAGGTTATGCAGTTAAACCAGAAATTAGATAAAGTTTTTTCCTTTCTGTGTTGTGAATCTCTGGAGCTCTCTTCCTTCACAAGGGGTAAAAGCTGAGTCTTTGAATATTTTATGGAAGAGATAAATATTCCCTGATAAGCAAATTACTGTGGGCAGATGGAATATTGGAATAGAGATCTCAGTCATGATCTTATCAATGATAGTGAAGAATGTAGGGTTGAGTACTCCTGCTCCTAATTTGATGTTCATATGATCATATGTAAATGAATATATCAAAGAAAAAGACATCACTAAAGTTTTACATAATAAGGGATTGGTGGTGGGAAGTGTTAAGGTAAAAGATCACTCATAAACTTATTGAAAGCTGGAGGAGCTACAAAGGACCAAAAGGCCACTTCATTTTGTCTCCTGTCTTATTAACAAGAGGGCAATGAAATCTTCAGAATTCTGAGAGAAAAAAAAGTGGCGTCCCATTGGATATCTCAGAAACAGTAGAGGATGATTTTTAGATTGTGAGTGGTTGTGAGATTGAAGGGAGACTTCTTGATGGTTCTGGAAAGGGTGGGGCAAGGAGAAAATAGCATAGGAATAAGAAAAGGCTTTGACAACTATGATATTGTCAGGTGAGATGAAAGGTGACATCATTTGAACAAGTGGCAAAGATGGAGTTATTGGAAGCAGAGTCTATATAACTCCTTAGCTTTTGATTACACATGTAACTCTCTGCCTGAAGCAGCAATGAACTCATTCATTTCAGACACACATTAAGTTGAACTAAACTAAAGATTCTTAGACAGTTTCAACGACTTTGTGGTTTGATGTTTTATATTTTGTGTTTATCGCTCGTTTTTTGCTGTTTGCGCAATTTGTTCTTTTTTTGCACATTGGAGAACTGATGTTTTTCTTTGAACAGGTTCCATGGTTTTTCTTTGTTACGTGGCTGTTTGTGGGAATAAGAGTATCAGGGTTGTATACTGCATAAATACTTCGATAATAACTATACTTTGAATCTTTGAATTTCAATTTACATATTTACCACATCTATTTTTTTCTTTATTCCATTGCCAATTCCTTTTCCATTTAGCCTATCCTGTTTCCCACTCTGTCGGAGGCCTTACTTTTTGTTCTTTTGTTGTCCTTTTGGTCAATTGTTTCCTCATCTGCGCTTGCCTAAAACTTGTTAGCATTCTACTGCAGACTAAAAGATTACCCTTTCGTCTCCTTGGTAGCTATTTGACCAACGTAGCTAGCTCTGAGTACACCAAATTTAGGCATGACTTCTATCAAAGTTTCAGCCTGAAACATTGACTGTATTCTTTTCCATAGATGCTGCCTGATCTGCTGAGTTCCTCCAGCATTTTGCGTGTGTTGCTCGGATTTCCAGCATCTGCACATTTTCTTTTGTTTGTGTTAGGCATGATTCCTGTTGCTGGCAGCTCCTAAAGAAACTTAATATTCAGCTGTTCCCTTGCAAGTATTGCCGAGGTTTGGTGAGTGACAGATATCATTGAGTGTGTCAGTATTCTCCTTTTCTGGAATTTCCATTGAGTCCATTTACTGAGCCCAGGTTTTCAGGTGTTCCTTTGAATAAACTTGTGAGATCCTATATCTGGACAGATTTGGTGCAGACTCAGAGATCCCATTCATTTGAAAGGACTTCTCAGCAGAGAAAATCATGAACACATATCTCTCAAAAGGTTAAACAAATCTTTATTTTGTTTTATTTGTAAATGTTTTAGTGTGCCCCTGATAAACTCTATTTTTTATTTGTAGCATCTAAATAATCTTCAGTTTGTAAATTATTTACATCTCTTTTAATAAATTTTTTTGAACTGCAAAATGAACAGAAGTCTTAACAGAAGACAAAACATTGCACCCAGCTTTGTTTCGTCAGTGCTATTGCATGTGCTAGGACAGAGTCTCAGCAGATTGTAGCCTAATGCCCACTGACTAGTGCAACATCACTCTGCATCGTTACTTCATCCATACAAGGATGGCCCTTTATATGTATCCCAATGAAATGTGGGCCAGCAGAAGCCCTGGGTTGAGGTTCTGGGTAACACTGGTTTAGGGATCATTTGGTTCTGTTGGATTTGCCTCGTTGAACTGAGGGTGGTCCTTAAGGTTCTTAAATTGTTTGATAAGGGAAAAAGAAACAGGCAGGCTTCCTCCTTCTAATGGCTTCACACTCCAACAGCCTACAGATATTCATTGGCCAGCTAAAGTGTTAAATAGATGTGTCAATCTGTACCTTCAGGGAGAGAATAGTGAAAACATTAAAGAAAGGAAACCTGTGCTGAATTTTTCACCTTTGTAGTGTCAGTTTGAGTTTTCAATCCAAATTCCAACTGACTCGCAAATATCCTAGGCAGCCTGGTTCCATCTCGGGGAAATCAAAGGGGAGGGAAGTAATAGACATTGGCTGTATCCCCATAGGCAATATATCACATACACCAAAATAACCTACCACCCACTGTCTTGCTTTCTCATGAATTGACAATGCTGGCATCGTCGGCCCAGAGCAGAGATCTGTGTTCACAGCCGGGAGAGCCAAAGGGTGGACGACTTGTGAATGTGCATTGAGAATGTCAAATTTAATCAGGCCTATGTCACTGTTCAAGCTGACCTGAACTCCAAGTGCAGCACATCAATTAAAACAGCAATCCTTAACACATCTTGCTAGCCTTTTATCCACAGTTCTCAAGCTATATTGTTACATGTTGCAGTGCAAAATAGTCATTAAATTTTCTGCCATGGATAGGACCTCTGCCAAGGCCATTAACACTGAGAATGTATTTGAGTGAGGTCAAGGAGCAATCCTGGGAGAGTTTCCCTAATGACTAAGTCACACTACGTGAGTTTAATTATTTATCGGGATTACAAAACCTGAAGAAATTGCAACACTCGGTGAGAATGGGCTGCTTTGTGAATTGGTTGTAAAAACACTTTCTGAATCTCAATTGACATTTTACACAAATCAACAGTGACAAGAGCTGAGGAGTGTGCACTGTTGCTTGAATGTGGACAAATGGAAACTTAAAGGCCCCTAACCACAATAAATCATTCACAGTCATCAGGAGCTAGTGTATGGAAATGATATAAAACCAATGGCAAAGAAAATTATCTTTTTATAGAGGAATATTCTTTCAAAAGCAACCACATCTTTATAGATGAGTGAATGTATGCCCCTTTATTTAACAGAGCACCTGCATCATAACAACAGACATGAGGAATTGTTTTACAGCAGAAAATTTAAGTATAGTATCAAGCAGAAAATAACATGCCCAGTATAGTTCAAAATTGGACTTGTACAAAATCAATGGAAAGAAATGGGGATTAATGGTAAGGGCCTCTAACAAAGGCATGCCCTACTTTCTATAACAACAACTTTAAGGGTGATAGCATGCATAGATTTGAATGGGAAGGTGCTCTGTTTAAAGCTGAGGCACTCAAGGACTGGAGCCAGATGTAGGCCAGTAAATATGGCCATGATAATTAGATATATTGGCACAGCAGCTTTAGAGAGAATAATTCATGGTGCAGAGCTCAGCAGCTGAGAGCTCGGCGGAGAATTCCAGCTCGCTGATGAGCAACATGGTAACACTCTCTGGTCTTCAGAACCTGCGTACAATGGGAAGGATTTCAGGATTGTGTTGGAGGCCAAGTTTGGACATGTCTGACTTCTGGTTTAGCCCCTAGGTTCACCTCAGAGTCTGTCATTACATAAATGCTGAGCTGTCGGCTGGATGCACTGTGTATCTGGCCCCTCAAAGTTAGAACAGCAACAGCTGGCTGATTTAATGTAGTTCAATTTTTTTAAATGCAATCATCGAACTTCATTTAAATGTAATTAAGGTTTTTGTTTCTGTTTTCCATTGCATGTTCATGCTTCTGAGCAATTAATGGCACTTTCATGAAGTTTTGATAAATTTATCCTTTTTAAAATTAAAATATTGTCAATTTTAAAACATTTTTTTGAAGTATATAAATGTCTCTGAAACAATGAAAATGAGGCTTAAAAGGGCCAGGCCATCAGAGTTGATCTGTGGTCATAACCTTTCTGTCTACAGCTGTGGCCCCATCACCACTCACAGCCACACTAGCACATGAACCAACTGAAGTGAATAACATCAGCAAGATCTTGGGAGCCATGTGGTTGCAAACAGTGGCGTATCTAAGGTATGGAAGGTATGGCACATGCCCTGGGCGCCACTGAGCAGTTTCTATTGAAGTCAGACAAGCCATCCTCGGACAGAGAAAAAAGAATTTTCTTCAGATGTATGATCTGTTTTTGATTATCATGGGTGAGAAGCACAAGAATGGCCTTATTTCAGAGCTTTGTGTAAGAAGACCATGAAACGTTTCTTCACGAAGAAGAAGGAAAGTGGAGCTGAAGGATGTAAGAGACGGAAGCTGGAGGCGGAGGAAGCCAAGAAGTCGAGCAAGTTCTTCATGCCCTTCATTGAAAATCCCGGAACAAGTAGCTCGACACGTTCCATGGAGTCACCTGCACCTGCTACAAGTTTGTTAGAATCCGAAGGTGGATCAAGCACAAATGTGTCACAAGCTGAGGAGGAAGACAAGGCAGATAAATCTGAGAATGACGAGATTAAGAGTGAGCTCCACAGAGAACATGGACATGACAGGAGGGGAAGACAATGGTGGTGGTGGTAAAGTTGAGTTTATTGACAAGATTTTACCCGACGAGATTGAAAGTGGACTTCTGAAGTTCGACAAGGATACTGGAAAAGCAATTCTGCCTGACGCATTGAGAACAGTAATAATAAAGCTGGGTTTGAAGTATTTCCAGAACAGTGAGGGGCCTTTCCTACCGACAAATAAATGCTCAATGAACAAAACTTGGTTCAAGGGGAAATTGGAAAATGATCGTGGTGAAGAAGTGACTTCTTTATGACTGGTCTATTCCCTTGTTAAAAAGTCTGCATTTTGTATCTGTTGTCTTCTGTATTCCTGGTCAGACCATCAATCCTCATTGGAGCAGGAAAGTGGATTCAACCAGTGGAAAGCACCTGAAAGGATTAGTGTTCATGAAAGTGATAAGAATCATCAGGAATCCTTCACACAGTGGAAAGAAATGGAAAGAAATTTAGCTGGGAACAGAGGAGTTATTGAAGCAGTGTTTCAGTCACAGATTGAGAAGGAAAAGCAGAAGTGGCTTGGTATCTTGATGAGAATCCTTCACTGCATAAAATTCCTTGCGACTCAGCACCTGGTTTGTGAGGACACACGGAGTCACTTCAGCTAGACGATGACTCCAATGTGGGATATTTCCTTGGTTTACTGAAACTACTGGCCATCTTTGACCCTGTCATAAAAGAACACCTCACTCATTTGGAAAGTCATCCTGGATGCACGTCTTATCTTTAACCGGGTGTCCAGAATGAATTCATCCACATGATGGCATCCACTGTTCACCAGAGTTTACTGAGAAGCAGGCGTAAAGCCAAGTACTATGGTCTCATGTTCAACTCGACTCCTGATCAGGCACACCGTGAGCAGATGTCAGAAGTAGTGAGGTTTGTGGAAGTTGATTTTGAGAGGAAAACAGTCCGGGTTAGATAGTCCTTCCTTGGTTTTATCCAGATAATCCAGGATTGGTTGAAGACACCTTGAAACAACTAGAGGACGAAATGGAGCTACAAGATTGTCAGTCACAATGCTGCTGTGATGACTGGAACCAGAATTGGTGTTCATCAAGAGTAAGTGATAAAAACAAACTGGCAGTGTTTGTGAATTGCGACAATCACTCACTCAACTTGGTGGGTGTACATGCGGCCAAGCAGGATACAATGATAGTCACGTTATTTGGAACCATCGAAGCTCTCTTGTTCAACACAGCGCTGGGAAAAACTCAAAAATGCCGTGCCTATGGTTGTTAAGTCAGAGTCCGAAACCAGGTGGAGTGCAAGGACAGAAGCAGTGAAGCCCTTCAACAAGTACCTTTAGGAGATACTTCAAGTTCTCCAGGACATGATAGACAATGAAAACGTGACCGGTGAAACAAGAAATGATGCAAGGCTATTGCCCAACCATATGTTGAGTTTCAATCTTCTGATTTTGCTAGGATTTTGGAACAAAGTACTCATTTGCATTGACCGTATTCAAAAGAGGCTACAGGATCCTAGCATGAACTTCCATGATGCTGCCCTGGATTTGAAAGCCCTCCGAGATAATTTTTATGATGAAAGAGAGGTGTTGGTCACTGAGTCACTCGAAGAAGGAGTTGGTCTCTGTCAAGAATGGACTATTGAAGTTGAAAGATGTCAGAGACAAAAGAAACGAATGGTTGATGAGAACTCGCTAGATGCTGGGATATTAGCAAAGGAGGAAATGGAAAGAGTCATGAAGGGAACACTTGACCATCTTCACAGAGAAATGGACGATAGGTTCGCTCATTTGCATGACACTGCTGCCAAGTTTGGGTTTCTTCTCGATGTCAAGGGACTGTGTTACGGCACCAACAGAAATGACCTAAAGAAGTGCGAAAATTTGGGCAAATTGTACAGCTCTGATGTTGATGGACAGCAGGTATATGAAGAAATTTTGGATTGCAGAATGTTGCTATCAAGGCAGGTCAACATGAAAATATCAAGACCTGAAGAGCTTCTTGAATTTATTGTTCAGTATGAAGATGAGAGTGTCTTCCTCAATCTTCGCATTGCTATTCAGATAATGCTAACTATCACAATTTCCGTCGCCAGCTGTGAGAGATCATTTAACAAGTTAAAACTAATACTTTCGTATTTGAGAGCATCCAAGGGTCAAGGAAAACTCTGTGATCTTGCTCTGCTGAGTGCAGAAAGAGAAGAAACTGCAAAAAAATAACTTTGATCACATCATTGACCAATTTGCATCAGTGAAAGCAAGGAAGGTGCAGTTAGATGTAGTGCCATAATTTGTTAATTAAAAGCTTAACAAGCTTGACTTGTATTTTTGAGCTGATATTATGGTAAAGTTATCTAAAAGATGGGTGTCAGATGTTTGGACAGGGGCACAATTTCAGTGCTTGCCAGAGGCGCTATTTTCCATAGATGCACCCCTGGCTGCAAAGATTGAGTTTTGCCATTGTGAGGTGAGCAATTCAGCCCAACAAGTGGGCTCCAGCAATGGAAAGAAATTTAGCTGGGAACAGAGGAGTTATTGAAGCAGTGTTTCAGTCACAGATTGAGAAGGAAAAGCAGAAGTGGCGTGGTATCAAATTGCCAAAGCTCCAGCAATCTCCTTTCAGCTTTCCATGACATCTTACTAAACAACACCCCAGGCCCTGAGGAGTTATCCAACTTTATGTGTTTCAATGTCTCCAATATCTCTTTGTTCATTACGAATGTGCTACAACTCTGAGGGGCCGAAGGGTACAAAGTAGCCCCCTCCTTCTTGAGAATCGCAAGATCCCTATTAATTCGGGTCTGGGACCCAGGAAATGAGAGAGAATCCTCAAGGTTTTTGGAATGTGTCCTGGCCCCTCAGCAAGACAAAGCCACGGATAACGGCCATTGTCTCTTGGAGACGGAATTGTGTTTTGAGTACTGTACTATTCATTGAAGCCCTCAGGGAATGACCAGAGTGGGCTGGTTGAGGGATTGCATCATCCCAACCTGATTGACACCTGAGACCCCGTGAGTAAAGATAAAAGAGGGTCTGGGGAACAACCCCTTTAGACGCACCAGGAGAAACGCTAGAAATCCCGTGACAGCGTTTAATAGCGACAGCCGGTGGGGTCCCGCGTGTGTCCTTTTCCATTTGCCTAGGAATTGGCGGGACTTACCACGGAAGACAGCTTAGCTAAAGAAGAGGCCACCACCAACAAAATTTTGAAGAATCGACATCATAAAAAGGAAAAGCTGGCAAGTTTCCAAAATCTGTCTCTCTCCAACCAAAAAGCTGCAGCCTGAATGAACTGAGTGACTTTTATATTTCCATCGGACAATACATTATCCCCTAGACAACGATAGAGCTATTTCTTACTGATTATTATTATACCCGCACTTTTAGATTTAGTATTGATGACGTATATTATCTGTATGTTTGCATTGATATTATTTTTGTGTATTTTTATCAATAAATGCTGGTAAAAATAGTACCATCAGACTTCAACGGACCTCTCTATCTTTGCTGGTAAGTGACCCAGTTACGGAGTTCGTAACAGTTCATAATGTTGATATGCTCAAGGACGGAGGCAGTGAACTTTTTTGAAAGCATATATCTAAATTTGCGATAAACTTCTAAAAGACTTTCACACATACCATGGTAATTTTGAGCAGAGGTTATCACAGATTAATGAATTAATAACAATAATTATGGATTTTAAAGAAAAAAGTTGAGTCCTATTATTTATTTATGTGTATTCATTGTTTTACTATTAATAAGAGTATCATACAGATTGAAACAAAGTGTTTTGGAACATCTGTCCAAAATTATTAATATTAATTTTTTAAAAAGGCAATTGAAATAAGATCATTCCAAAATAGAATTGCTGTTGTAACTACCTATCTAATTACTGATGTGTACACCAGGTCTGTGAGAATTTCAAACTGTATCACCCAACGTCACGTGTTCTCGCGTCCATCTAGCTGACATCCGTGCCAGCGGGACACGTTTCCTGTGAAAACATTTCACCTAATTTTCTGAGAGGGGTTATTTGGGATAATAGTCCCACAGGGAATGTACCAGACAACTAGTCCAAACCTCTAAACTAACTGATGAAAAATAATGAAATACATATTTTCAAGCTGCAAGATGAAAATTATCCTTGCTAGGTAGATAGTGTTCACACTGACACACAATGATACACAAGGAGACCGATATACTGTATGTGAAATGCAGGGCCAGAGTGGAAACCAATTACAGGCTTGCTGTGTCAAATGGCAAGCATTGACAAGGCCTCCTTTAGCATCCCAGCGCTCACTGACATTCCGTGCTGTCTTTCAGTGAGAGGGAAATTGATTGTGTTAAATGTCTTCTGTAGTCTCAGATGCTGGAATTATTAGCAGTCATGATTTGTGAAATGAATGGTAATATGCAGATTCCAAAAAGAAAAGGCTTAGTAATTGAACATTCAATATTTTACTATTGTTCTAAGGAATACCATGCACATTCTTCCTAATTATCTATCAGCAAAGACCTTGGGAATTATACTTGATACAGCCTGAAGAAGAGCACGGGATTGCAGTGAATGATTAATCCTGCCTGACTACTTCCATTTAGCAGCAGACCAACTTCATGCTGTCTGCCAGGTTCATGAATGCCATCTCAGTATCTTCCTTCATTCACCTATGAAGACGCCAGAGAACAGATGTTAATGTCAACTAATAAACAGATATACTTCATTCACAAAAGAACATAAATTACACAAAGCAACAACTTTCCAAGCATGACATCCAATCTTTGCTGACATTCCTCTGATAGTGCATTGATTCCAATTATATTTATTAGCAATGTTGTGTTGGAACAGATTAAACATGAAATCGCCTTATTGGGCTTTACATGCACTAACTCACACATACTGAACTCATGACATTACTTAGATGTGATAAACCATGTCTTAGCATCATCATTGCTTGCTGGCTCTTCTTCAGAGCTTCATTCAATGAGTCAAGGTACATTTATTGTCTAACTATGTATGCAGTATACAACCTTGAGATTCATCTACTTGCAGACAGCCACAAGGCAAAGAAACACCATAGAATCTGTTTAAAGAACCCTTTGTTAAGGCTGAAATGGAAAATGACTACTTCAGAGGTGGAAATCTGAAATAAAGATAAAGAATCTCTAAAAGTGCAGACTCCTAGCGCATCTGTAGATGTGAACTTTCCACTATTCAGGACATTTACAAAGACAGGTGTGTAAAAAGGGCCATTGAAGGGCCACTAAAAGAAGGATCATTGGGGATCCGAGTCACCCCAACCACAAACTGTTCCAGCTGCTACCATCCGGGAAACGGCACCACAGCATAAAAGCCAGGACCAACAGGCTCCGGGACAGCTTCTTCCACCAGGCCATCAGACTGATTAATTCCTGCTGATACAATCATATTTCTATGTTATACTGACTGTCCTGTTGTACATAGTATTTATTATACATTACTATAATTGTGTATTGCATATTTAGACGGAGACATGATGTAAAGATTTTTACTCCTCATGTATATGAAGGATATAAGTAATAAAGTTGATTCAATTCAATTCAGTTCAAGACTAAATAGGCCAGATGGCATCCATGGAGAGAGAAATTAAATTAATGTTTCAGGTCAACAACTTTTATTAGGGTAGAATCTCAATAATCAGGTCCTGAAGTTCTGCTTTCTGTTTCTACTTGAAAATTACCAGCACGTGCCTTAGTGTGCGTATCAAGACTGCATCCTCTCATGATGGTGTTTACCTTTTAATCTCCCTGTCGAGATTATGTACGATTATGGCAACTGGACTGCCTGCTTGCATTAAAGCCATTATCATGATCTTTTGCCTGTTCAATCAACAGATCAATCTGTGGTATTGTAATACTTCAAGTGTGGGTGCGACATGTTTCTAATTTACTATGGTGAAATCTTCATCATGTCTCTGTCGCCTGAGTTCAGCATCCTCAAAGAGTCATTTCCTCCTTGTATGTTATTAGTCCATGACCAATTGAGTTTTAACTGCACCATCTGAAGATTGCTTCTGAGTCAGAGCTCTTGCATCAGCTCTTTGTTGTAGATCTACTAATGGGTGCTCTTTCCAAAGAACTGACCTCATTTGGCACCAGGTACATTATGTCAACAGTGCTCTGAATTTGAATCTTCCATTTTGTCCCTCTATGAACTTCCGGTATCCACATTAATCTCTGATGTTAACTGTACAAATACTATTCAAATTCGCAGTGAGCATACTTTGTCCCACATACAAGGCATTTCTTTTCCACTCATTCACATTAATATCTACAATATTTTTGATATCCAAACCAAGTGTTTGTCTTTTGGCCTTGGACTCCACCGCGCATGCTTCCTGTGGAATTTCTGGCCTTTCTTTGGATAGCTCCACAACCTTACATGCCTGTTTGTCACTTTATTTGGAGTTAGTTCTGTCTTGTGGAGCAACTGTTCCATCAAGTTGAATTCCACGAGTCTGCAAAGGATGTAATCGCTGAAGAAATCTGCCATCTTGTTAAGAAAGTATCAAAAGATTCTTCCTCCTCCGGATTGTCATTAGGGATTGGTACCTGTCAACTGTTTCTGTTTGAGGAAGGTGTAATGTACATTTAATATATCTAATGTGCTCTCCAGGGTCCCAATCAAGGACTATACGTGATGATACAATTCTCTCCCTTGTGATCAGTGAAGTACAATAATATCTGTATTTTCATCTAATCTACTTTATCTGTCATAGGTAGCTCACTATCTAGTGTGAGTTATTGCTTCCACATATCCATTCTTTAGTTAAGTTCCCTGCCTGGAAATCCAACAACTCAGACAAATTCATTTGTTCCCTCGTCCCTTTTCTCATGACAGTTTGCTATCTTAGTGCACATCTATATGGTCTCTTGATTGGCAGGAATCATGCCTAGCATTCAGTATTCTGATTCAATTGTACTGTTCAAATTCCAGAGTTTCAATACTCACCGGTGCAGATGCCAAATCTCTCAATCACTTACTAAGATCCGGGAACATATCTGGTAATTAATACTTATAAAGATACAGAGCATCTATGGATAATGAGAATATTCTGCCTTAGCAGACATCCACAAGTTGATTTTGCTAAGTCAGAAAATACACAATAATCCCTTGATGTCAAAGTCAAAATAAATGTTATTATCAAACTACGTGTATGTCCCCATATGCAACCCTGAGATTCATTTTCCTGTGGGCATACTCTGCAAATCTATAGAGTAGGAACTATAACAGGATCAATGAAAGAGGTTTGGAATAGAGGAGGGAAAGACCATCAGATCCCAATATGCTGTGAACCACAGGGCGGCCCAGATCCACCAACTGCGCCAAGAGCTCCGGTCCCTGGCACGGCAGTTCAAGGTAGCAGTGGAGGAGGAGAAACCTCCCCTGGTGGAGCTCCGGAACATCTGTAGGAAGAAGCTAATGACCCTGCGCAGAGCAGAATGGCACAGGAGGCAAGGGAGAGAAGGAGCCAGGAAGCGAACTGCCTTCATAGGCAATCCGTTTGGATTTACCAAACAGCTCATAGGGCAGAAACGCAGCGGCCGCTTTATGTGCTCTAAAGAAGAGGTAGACCATTGCTTTCATAACATCCCGAGCAACGCTGCAAGGGAGCAAGAGCTGGTCCTGCACAGAGCCCTTACAAGCTAACCACTCCCCATAGTGGAGTTCAATGTGAGACAGCCCACCTGGAAGGAAGACCAGGAGGTTGTGTCTTCAGCCAGAGGTACTTCTGCGCCAGCACCCAGTGGAGTACCCTACAAGGTGTACAAACACTGCCTGGAGCTTCTCGAGATTCTTTGGAAGATCCTGCGAGTGATCTGGCACAGGGGGACAGTGGCAAACCAGTGGAGGTACGCAAAGTGGGTCTGGATCCCTAAGGAGGAAAATTCGTCAAGCCTGGGGCAGTTCAGGTCCGTCTTGCTGCTTAATGTGGAAGGGAAAATCTTCTTTAGTGTCTTGTCCTGCCGGATGACGGACTTTCTCCTCAAGAACGCTTACATCGACACCTCAGTGCAGAAGGGTGGAATTCCTGGAGTGTCTGGGTGCCTGGAACACACTGGAGTGGTCACCCAGCTGATCAGGGCGGTGCACATGGGGAAGAGAGACCTGGTCGTGTTTTGGCTAGATCTTGCCAGTGCGTATGTCTCAATACCCCACAAACTGGTGGAGTTTACACTGGGCCAACACCATGTTCCCAGAAAGGTCAAGGACCTCATCATGAACTGCTATGGGAACTTCAGACTGAGAGTTACTTCTGGAGCTAAGACATCAGGCTGGCATAGCCTGGAGAAGGGGATTATAACTGGGTGCACAATCTCCGTTATTCTCTTTGTCCTTGCCATGAATATGATAGTTAAAGCAGCTGAGGCAGAGTGTAGAGGCCCGCTGACCAAGTCTGGTGTTCGGCAGCTCCCGATCAGAGCCTTTATGGATGACCTCATTGTCACGACAACATCAGTTCCTAGCAGAAGGTGGATCCTCCAGAGCCTGGAATAGCCCATCGCATGGGCAGGGATGAGCTTCAAGCCAGCTATATCCAGGTCCATGGTGTTGAAGAAGGGCAAAGTGGTGGACAAGTTTCGTTTAACCTTTGATGGCACTACACCGAGAAGCCAGTCAAGAGCTTGGTGAAGGTCTTCGATTGTAGCCTCGGAGATGCAGCTGCCGTCCGATCAATTTCTAAGGAGCTTGAGAGCTGGCTCACCACAGTGGACGAGTCAGGCTTACCCGGAAGGTCCAAAGCTTGAATTTTCCAGCATGGCTGCTACTGGTGTACGAGGTGCCTGTGACAACTGTGGAGTTGTTGGAGAGAAAGGTCAGTAAGTACCTTCGAAGGTGGTTGGGCCTACCTCGTATTCTGAGCGGTGCAGTAAGTTGCGACTTCCCTTCAGCAGCCTGGACGAGGAGTTCAGCGTGTCCTGCACAAGAGCAGTGTTGCAGTACAGGGATTCCAAGGACCCTGAAGTGGCAGCAGCAGGCATCCAGGTACGGATGAGTAGGGAGTAGAAGGCACAGGAAGGGCTGGTGGTAGCAGAGTCCCGGCTGAGACACAGGGCTCTGGTGGGGACAATGTCAACTGGACAAGCGGGGCTGGGCTCTGTCTCACAACCTCACTATGACAAGGCCAAAGGCAAGGACAGACGCCAACTAGTCCTGGGGGAAGTGACGGCTGGTGTTGAAGAGGAGAGGAATAGCAGGATGGTGGGCATGCGGCAGCAGGGAGCATGGACAAGGTGGGAGGGTACGCTGGAGCGGAAAATCTCCTGGTCTGATATCTGGCAGGCAGAACTCCAGCGCATTAAATTTATGATCCAGGCTGTCTATGATGTCTTGCCAAGCCCTGCAAACCTCCATGACTGGGGCAATAGCGATACACCAGCATGTCCTCTGTCCAGGAAGAGGATCACTGGAGCATATCCTTAGCAGATGCCCTAAAGCCTTGGGGGAAGGTCGTAACGCGTGGCGTCATGACCTGGTGCTGAAGGCAGTGGCAGAGAGCATCGCGACGGCAATGTCCACCAGCAAACAGAGTGGTCAGAGGCCTGGACACCTCCGTTGTCAGAGCCGGAACGCGGCCCCTACATCAGCCCAGACCAGTATCGTCATCGGGCCTGCTGAGCACCGCAGCAGATTGGCAGCTTCAAGCTGACCTGGGGAGGCAGCTGAAGTTTCCCAACCAGATAGCAACAACTCCACTGAGGCCGGATGTGGTCCTTTGTTCAGTGTCCTCGAAGCAGGTTGTCCTCATCGAGTTGACAGTTCCCTGGGAGAACCGCATCGAGGAGGCAAATGAGAGGAAACGGGCCAAGTACCAGGAGCTGGTAGAGCAGTGCCGGAGGCTGCGAGCCCATCGAAGTAGGGTGCAGGGGTTTTGCCGGCCGCTCACTCTGCAGAGTCTACACCCTACTTGGCATCAGTGGGGCTGGCAAGAGGAAAGCGATCTGGACCATCACAGAGACTGCTGAGAGAGCTCCCAGATCCGGAGGGGTGATCTGTGGGCCAATGCTGCTGGGACACAAGCTGGGGTCTGATCAACCCTGGCTGGGTCGCCTGGGCGAGGGTGTATGATGTTGAAAGACCCGAAACACCCGACGACCCCAGATTACATCACTGATGATGTGTCCCAGGGCATCAGCAGGATGTATCACAGAATCATAACAGGATCAATGAAAGATCAACTGGTGTGCCAAAGACACCAGACTGTAAAATTAAATAGCAACAAATAATGAGAACATGTGATAACAAGATAAGAGTCCTGAAAGAGAGATCATTGGTTGTGGGAACATCTCAATGGATGAACAAGTGAGTGTAGTTAACCCCTTTTGTTCAAGAACCTGATGGTTGAGGGGTAGTGACTGTTCTTGAACCTGGCTGTGTGGGTTCCGAGGCTCTTGTATGTTCTACCTGATGGCAGCAGTGAGAAAAAAAGCTCGGCCTGGGTACTGTGGATCCCTTGATGAGGATGCTGTCATACCTACACCGTTTTGCAATAAATGCCATCAGAAGTGCATAAGACTGATAAGAAAAAGAAATTAGAAAACGTTGTGAGAGAGATTAAATGAGTTCAGCTGTTTCTAATATTTTTTAATTTAATAATATGTGAACTCAGTCTTATGTAGCAGTGTCCAAAAGTTAGGGTCTTTAGCTGGTCTGTACTTTTGAAAAGAACTTTTCAAAATTGGGGCAGTGTGTATTGTAGTTGTCATTGTAATACTATTTCAGCGGCAGAGACCCAGGTTCAATTGCTGCCACTGTCTGTAAGGGGCTTGCACGTTCTCCCCTGTGACTGTGTGCGTTTCCTCCGGGTGCTGCAATTTGCTCTCCATTCCAAAGGTATGCAGGTTAGTGTGCTAATTGTCCATAGCCATCAGGAATACCACAGAGGCAGCAGAGCGAGCCCAAGATGGCTGTGGGTCAAGAAGAGTGATCCATGGCAGAATGCTACTCAGACACAAGTTGGGGCTTGATTTGGGTCGGCTGGGTCACCCAGGTAAGGGCGCCTGATGTTGAAAGATCTCTGACCCCAGGTTGATGTGCCTGAGTGCATTGCAAGATGTATCATTCCATCTATATGGGTGTAATTGAGCAGCACAGCCTCCCTGGGCTGGAAGGGCCTTTCATCATGCACTAGCTCAATTTTCAAAGTTCAAAGTACATTGATTATCAAAGTATGTACACTGTATACAGCCTTGAGATTCATCTCCTTACAGGCAGCCACGGAACAAAGAAACACAATAGAACCCATTGAAAAAAGACCGTCAAACACCCTATGTGTAGAAAGAAAGCAAACTCTATAAACAATAAAAGTAAGCGGCTAATACCCAGAACTGAAGTTCACAAAAGAGAGTCCACATCCATGAAGCCAGCCATCACCACAGCTGATTCTGGAGCCCATTAGTAGCAGGCCACAGCCTCAGTGCAGTGCAGAAATGAATAAACCTTATGGAGCAGCAAGCTGAATCGGTCCATCCCTCGCCTCCGGCCCAACCTTACATTTTCAATCTGCTCTGGTGCTTTAATCCTCCAACTCTTGGGTCTTTCCTTGCTCTTGGGCCTACATCCCACCGTCTCTGTGGTAACTTCTACTTTACAAAATAACCACTCGACAACTTGATGGCCAAAAGACCATCTTTATCTGGGACGGCAAATGATATTTACAATACCGAGGCTTCCAGGTACCTCGTGCGGCATGGGTGGAGGAACTATATACAATGCATACCGGGAGTAAAAAGAGCAGAAGTAAAGACCCCACCAACCCCGGATCCCGCCTCTTGCTACCAACAGCTTCCCGATTAGTATTAACTTACTTTTAATAACACTCACATTACAAAACCTCCCCCCTTAAAAATCCAACATTCCCCAAATATAGAAGAACTGAGAAATAAAAACAATAGTATCGTTAGCAACAGGTTACCAATACAAAACACCTAAAAAAAACATGACAAATTCAAAATTCAATCTAACGACAAAAGAAACTATCCAAAGATTCTACTGATATCTACTATAAGCCTACAGACTCTCACAGCTACCTGGACTATTCCTCTTCCCACCCTGTCTCTTGCAAAAAGGCTATCCCCTTTTCACAATTCCTCCGTCTCTGCCGCATCTGCTCTCAGGATGAGGCTTTTCATTCTAGGACGAAGGAGATGTCTTCCTTTTTTAAACAAAGGGGCTTCCCTTCCTCCACCATCAACTCTGCTCTCAAACACATCTCTCCCCTTTCCCACACATCTGCCATCACCCCATCTGCCTGCCACCCCACTCGGGATAGGGTTCCCCTTGTCCTTACCTACCACCTCACCAGCCTCCAGGTCCAACATATAATTCTCCGTAACTTCCGCCACCTCCAACGGGATCCCACTACCAAACACATTTTTCCCTCCCTCCCTCTTTCTGCTTTTCGCAGGGATCGCTCCCTACGCGACTCCCTTGTCCACTCGTCCCCCTCATCCCTTCCCACTGATCTCCCTCCTGGCACTTATCCTTGTAAGCGGAACAAGTGCTACACCTGCCCTTACACTTCCTCCCTCACCACCATTCAGGGCCCCAGAAAGTCCTCCCAGGTGAGGCGACACTTCACCTGTGAGTCAGCTGGTGTGGTATACTGTGTCTGGTGCTCCCGGTGTGGCCTTTTATATATTGGTGAGACCCGACGCAGACTGGGAGACCGTTTCGCTGAACACCTATGCTCGGTCCGCCAGAAAAAGCAGGATCTCCCAGTGGCCACACATTTTAATTCCATGTCCCATTCCCATTCTGATATATCTATCCATGGCCTCCTCTCTTGTCAAAATGAATCCAAACTCAGGTTGGAGGAACAACACCTTATATACTGGCTGGGTAGCCTCCAACCTGATGGCATGAACATTGACTTCTCTAACTTCCGTTAATACCCCTCCTCCCCTTCTTACCCCATCCCTGACATATTTAGTTGTTTGCCTGTTCTCCATCTCCCTCTGGTGCTCCCCCTCCCTTTCTTTCTCCTGAGGCCTCCCGTCCCATGATCCTTTCCCTCCTCCAGCTCTGTATCACTTTCGCCAATCAACTTTCCAGCTCTTAGCTTCATCCCATCCCCTCCGGTCTTCTCCTGTCAATTCGCATTTCCCCCTCCCCCACTACTTTCAAATCTCTTACTATCTTTCCTTTCGGTTAGTCCTGACGAAGGGTCTCGGCCCAAAACGACGACAGCGCTTCTCCCTATAGATGCTACCTGGCCTGTTGTGTTCTACCAGCATGTTGTGTGTGTTGTTGTTTGAATTTCCAGCTTCTGTAGATTTCCTTGTGTTTGCTATCCAAAGATTCCGTCTGTCAGGAGGTTTGCGAGGGTGCTGTAATCTACGCACTACCCCCGGTGACTCAGCAGAGACTGCTGGTGAGGATGTTTTGGGTGGATCTGGTGTTGGGGACACGAGAGGGGTCTGTGTGTCTGTGTGAGAGTGTCCATCCTCTTCAGGGGACTCTGTCCCCTCTGCCAATGTCTCTCCCTCTAGCAAAGTCACTGGTGGACATGCTTTCCTGGTATGCATTAAGTGGTCATTGCTCCTTAACTGTTTTGGACTATTGAGCTTCTTTGAAATCGGTGGCAAGCTATTCTCAGCATTATTGGGATAAACGGCATCTGCAGGTTTGCCACCTGGTTTGGAACGCACTGAAGAAGGAACTTCGGTTTTTGAACCATCTGACCGTGGCTCAGAATAGACCCAATTGCAAATTTTTCATAGAGTTCCTTGTTATAACTTGGAACTATCTGGAGTTCAACAGCAGGAGATCGCAATGCGTTTCAGAAAACCTCTTGTGCTTGAACAAAGGTCTTGTCTGTTAAATCACAGTCATTGATTTTGATGATACATTCACTCTCCTGGAGCAGGTTCTCTTTTCTTGAACGGCTGTTCTCTTCAATACCACAAATACTCAGGCCAAGGAATCTTCCACTCAGCGTAGAGTTAAAAGGCACCTCATGGATTCCCAGGGGGCCACCGCCTCCAGAAAATTCTACTTTCTTTGTCCAATCATTTAGAGTGCTTTCTGAATGCTTGTCTGGTGGTCCTGGAGGCTCTGTTCTTACATCGTCTGCGGGTGCCCTGTTTGCTACTGTTACAATTGGCTTCACATGCAGGTTCCTGTTAGCGGGATCATCAGGCTGAGAAGCACCTTGCTGTGACTGGGCAGGTGGTACAAGAGCTGGGTCACTGCTTCACCGTACTAGAAATGGCGTGCTGGCTTTCAGTGCCGAGGGGGTAACTTCAATTGCTCCTGTAAAAGGCTGAAGAACCGCAAGCTGCGCTGCGAGCTCACTCTCCAATGTGTCCGGACTATGTCTGTCACTCACGTCGCCATCGGTGACTTCATCTGCACGTTTCATCTTCCGTCATGTGTGCATATTTAAATTCATGCCAGTTGAGCCAGACTTTGAAAAAAGCCAATCGCGGCCCAGAAGACTGGGCCCACTGCCCTTAGCTATCACCAGCCTGGCTTCAGCCTTCTGGCCCCCGGCCGAAATATCCACATATAACACCCCTAAATGAGGTATGGGCTGCCCCGTATCGGTCCTGAGTTGGAGCTTAGATGGTCTGATGGGAGGCAGGTTGGATCCCCATGTCCTCCTGTAGGTCTCTTCACTAATGACTGATGCAGTAGCCCTGAATCAATCTTGAACTTAATGTCCTTTCCCTTGACAGTGACTGTGGCATAACATGGTTCAGGTGGTCCCTCATCTGTTTCCACCCCAAACACGTTGTAGGCACACGCTGCCTCTTCATCTGCTTCTTCTAGGTGGTGTGTGGCTGCCTGAGTCTGTTGAGCTTTCCCCTGCCCAGGCTTAACCTTACCCTTTATGCTCCTGCACTTTTTAACTATATGTCCCTTCTTACTACAAGCATGGCAGACAGTATCTTTGAATTTACAAACATTTGCATAGTGCGTTCCTCCACACCGAAAACATTCCACCTGCTTTGCCTGTTTACCAGTCTCCCTCCTGACTTGAAGCTCCGCCGTCGACTGCGACCCCCCATATCCTTTCTGTATATCCTTGGCATTATTAGCAGCCATCTCCATGCCTTGAGCAATCTCTAGGGCTGTCTTGAAAGTCAACGGTGGGGTTTTCCCCAACAGGCGGCATTGTACGGCGTCATTATTAATGCCGCATACTAATCTATCACGGAGCATGTCATCCAACCCTGCTCTGAAATTGCAATGTTCCGACAGCTGCCGAAGCTCGGCCACAAAAGCGCCCACAGACTGACCTGGCTTCCGGACATGGCTGTGAAACTTGAACCGTTGAACATGGCTTTGGATTGTGATGGTTCCCCACGAGCTTGACCAGTTTGTCGTATGGAATTTCTCCCAGTTTCCGCATCAGCCTAAGTTCCATATCAGCCTGTACGTCTTTGCCCCACACACACTCAGGAGAATAGAGCATTTCTTAGCCTCCTCAGTAATTCCATTAGTGGGCCAACCTTTCCTCGTTCTCAGGCTACTCCTCAATTTGCTTGTCGAACACACCGACCGTTCCTAACGCAGCCATCTGAACACGAGGCTCCTTGCCCACTCAAAGCTCCTGATTGAAAACGGGGCCGACCTGTCCACAAAACTAGTTTACCCCGTCGCCAAAAATATGTGGTAACTTCTAGTTTACAAAAAGACCACTCAACAACTTGATGGTCAAAAGAGCATCTTTATCTGGGACGGCAAATTATATTTACAATACCGAGGCTTCCAGGTACCTCGTGCGGCATGGGTGGAGGAACGATATACAATGCATACTGGGAGTAAAAAGAGCGGAAGTAAAGACCCCGCCAACCCCGGATCCCGCCTCTTGCTACCAACAGCTTCCCGATTAGTATTAACTCACTTTTAATAATACTCACATTACAACATGTAGAAAGAAAGCAAATTGTACAAACAATAAAAGTAAGCAGCTAATATCCAGAACTGAAGTTCACGAAAGAGAGTCCACATCCATGAAGCCAGTCATCACCACAGCTGATTCTGGAGCCCATTAGTAGCAGGCCACAGCCTCAGTGCAGTGCAAAAATGAGTAAACCTTACGGAGCAGCAAGCTGAATCGGTCCATCCCTCGCCTCCGGCCCAACCTTACATTTTCAATCTGCTCTGGTGCTTTAATCATCCAACTTTTGGGTCTTTCCTTGCTCTTGGGCCTACATCCCACCGCCTCAATTCTTTACAATTCAGCCCAGCGCTTAAATCGATCAAGCCTCAGATCTGTCCATGTTCTCGGGCCTAGGCCCAGGCCTGCCTCCACAACTCTGCCTCAGCTCTGCTTGCTTTTCCTCGGCTCTGTCGCATCGAATCACCTCCAAGTCAGTTCCAGCAATGACCAAGCATTAGCTCATTCCTCGCTCTCAGTCCTGGGCCCTGCTGCCTTGATACGGCCTATACACGCTGTGACTCACCTGTCCTGAACTGTCAGGACTTCAATTCACACCACAAAAATGCCAGGTCGTATTGGTGGTTCTAAAGCTCAGCTCCGAAAGGGAAGTTACAGGCTATTGATTGCTGTGATCATATCTGAGAAAAAGTGTGTTTCCTCTCTTCAACCTCCCTCCTCTGTTACCTTGTTATACTCCAGGAACTTGTGTGCTAATTTACCCAGTTATACTGTAATCCAAGAGGAATTGTATGGTTTTTATAATGACCAACTAACTTACCAACTGGTACATCTTTGAACTGTTGGTCACTAATTATGTACATACTAATTCCCTCAACAATGCAGCATCCAGTTTGATTGCAGCAGAAATATGTGTGTGTAGTGCATCAGATACCATACTGAGTTCAACTCAAAAAACTTTTTGTTCGAAAGGTTACCAGCTGGGAGATGGATTTTGAATGCTTGTGTCTGTTGGGTTAGCTTTGCCCATTAGGCATTGTGAGATGTTCTTAACCGGTAAGGAGATCTGACCCACAATGCAAACTTCATCTTCCGTATGACAGTGTGATACTGCAGGTGAAGGTCTCCTTCCTGTACTTGCTCCTTCCTCTCCCCCACCTTCTGGTTCTGGTTTCTTTTTCATTCATTTTCAGTCCTGATGTAAGGTCTTGGCCTGAAATGTTCCTAACCATAGATGCTGCATGGCCTGTGGAACTTTTTTTGTGCATGTTGCTCTGGATTTCCAGCATCTGCAGAACCTCTGGCATTTATGATTTACTACCTGGCCAGGCTTCGTGATATCTGGAATTAAATTACTTCAAACTCCGAATAAGTCTACAGTAGTTTCAGATGCAGATGCAGCCAAAGTGGATTGCATTCTGCAGTATCTATCTATCTACTAAATATGCATACAAAATATTCAAAGTGCTAAAAAGTTGTATGAAAGTTTTGGAAGACAGATAGCAAAAAATAACAGAGAATCTATTTTCTCTCTCTCTCTGCCAAATAACTCCAGCAAATTTGAGAAGGCATTTGTGAAGTATCTATGGTTCTTAAGCTCGTTCACCAACTGTGTGCTCTGCTTATTAAGGGTCTGATCTTTAATTATTTAGGGACTATCAGCATGATGTCTTTGGAGTATCAGAACTGCATGCCAGACACACAATGCCTCTATAAATCAGGAACTTTATGTAAGACAGTTGCCATCGGTATTAAAAGACAATTGAATTGTTTCTTCTCTCTGCTTTGTTTGGCTCCCTTATACAAGTACTTCATTAACCTATTTTGCCTCATGACCATTGAACGGAGAGTATAAACTTGGTTTTAATGGTAAAGAGCAGGATTTTGCGATTAAACATTAGCCAGGATCATATTGAATGGTGGAGCAAGATCAGGGTCAGATGACCTAATCCTGCTTTCTTTCTTTCTGTTTCGACTTTTATTTAGAGACATTTCATCTTGCACTTCTCATACAGCGGTTTCTTTGCCTATGCTTAAGTCATGCTTTTTAGGGGAGAGTTCAACAAATGCTGAACCCTCACAGGAGTCACTCAACACTTCTGCAGGCCTGGCCTAGAGTATATGTCGGGACAGTCCTGACATCCGTGTTTCTCAAAGCACATGTCACTCAGCATTTGCACCCCCTAATCCTTCCATACAGCAGCTGATTTCTCTTCATTTTCCTCAAATGGCAGCAGAATGCAGACAGGCTGTGCTTTATCGACCTCAACAAAGGAGCACCATTACCTACGGCCTTTAAGGCCTGCCATGCAGCAGCCTGAAGGAGACACACAGTGGCAACTCCGATAAATTCCACTTGCCCTTTCCTCCTTAAAAATATCACAGCACAAGTGTTAAAGCAACTCTGAAAATAATATTGTTGAGATAGTGAAAGCTGGCTGTTTAATAACTAAATAATCAGTTCACAAGAGTACAGCAGTTTCTTTGATTGAAGGCCCACCTGTGAGGTATTCAGCACAAGGCTAGGGATACAAAAGAAATCAGGCAAACCTATTGATAGGGCTGGCTGCGTCATACTGGACCCAATTCAACATGCACAGTGCTCACAAATTCCGTGCCAGGCACCATGAAATTTAGTAACACAGCTTTACGGCTACTGAACTGGATCCAAGCTGAAGTTGCAAGCTAATGATGCCAGCATCGTGGGAACAAATAACACAAAATCTCTGGGGCAGATATAAATAATCCCTAGGTACTGCTGAGGCCCTCAATCAGGTGCATTTATTCTGATCCCTGTCTCACTGTATTTTCTGGGAGTCTGCAGAATGAAAACTGACTGCTTTGTTTCCTACATGACACAGTGAAGACACAGCATAAAGGACCAGCTTGAGTCTATGGAACATTGAGGAAGACTGAGTTCACAAAAATCACTTTGTATATGTGACTCATTGTACATTTAATGTCTTCTTTATATTAAACATAATCAGACTATTTTGTAGAACTTCTAAAATGTTTGACTGGACTAAACAAATTTCTGGCTGAGTGCAGCTCCTTGATCTCCAATAGGCTGGTGGTCCCTATACAGAATAAACAAGCAGAATCTAGAAAATCAAATGGCCAGCATTATGACAATCTGGTAGCTGAAATTCAAATACTTTTCACTGACATTTCAGGCTTCTGTAGAATATCTTGTGTTTCTGATTGGATAATCTACTTTTGAGGCAATGTTGTGAAATGAGCTAAATAACTTTGAAAGTTGGGCCTTGAGTGTCATTTAAATTTCCTAAGGCTCATGGATCACAGCACTTTATATGTCATTTTCAACTTAATCACTCAAAAACTTCTACAAGTGTACCATGGAGACCATTCTGACTGGGTGCATCAGTATCTGTAATGTGGGGGGGGGGGGTGGGGGGGGGGTGCTACTGCACAAGACTTAAGTAAGTAGCAGACCCTTGTAAACTTAGTCAGCTCCATCATGGGTGGTAGCATCCTTTCTATCCAAGACATCTTCAAGGAATGGGGCCTTAGGAAGGTGGCGTGCATCATTAAGGACCTCCACTACCTCTTCTCATTGTTATCTTTGTACAGAAGCGTAAAGGCACACACTCAGTGATTCAGGAACAACTTCTTCCCCTCCACCATCCAATTCCTAAATGGACATTGAACCCATGAACACTAACTCACTACTTTTTATTTATTTCTGTTTTGTCTTGCACTATTTACTTTAACTTAACTTTTTGATAAACATATATATATTACCGTAATTCAGCTTGTTTCTCTATATTTATCTATCATGTATTTCATTGTACTGCTGCCTTAAAGTTAACAAATATCATGACATATGCCGGTGATATTAAAACTGATTCTGATTTTCCAGCAATAATTAAATTTGGAATGAGATGTAAGACGCTAATGGGAGTGGGGAGCAGCCGTCAAAAGAGAAGGGGATTGAAAGTGTCTGGTTTGAGTGAGGGTTGGCAAGAGCCATAGACCTGCTATAGAGTTGAGGAAAAGTTTCCAATTTCCTCTTCCTTCCCTTTGATACTAATTTTGCAAAACATTTTGAAAACTATTATCACTCTGGGATGTAATTGTGCTGGAGATTCTCCTCTGGATCAGGTGAATGTCCTCAGGATTAGATTATTTTAGTTACGACTGTGCTTGCTTTTACTGGAGAGAAGGAGGTCGAAAGTTGACCAGATGGAAGTAATTAAGATTACGAGATACATAGGTAGGTTATATAGTCAAATACATCTTTTCCATGATAAGGGCATCAAAAACAAGGGTCATAATTTTAAGATAAGGGGTGTAAGATTTAAAGGTGATCTGAGGGTTAAGTTTTTAAACACAGAAAGCAGTTGATATCAGGAATATGCTGCCTCAGAAGGCAGTGGAATCAGGTATAACTATATAATTTCAGAAGCATTTAAACACACACACAGAGGCAAGGCATAAAAAGGTGCAGTCCTAAAGTGGATGAAAGGGACTAGTGCAAATGGGTAAAACAGCACATAGACATGACAGGCAAAATGAATTGTTTGAGTGCTGCACAACTCTGTGAGTCTGTGGTTGGTTATTCAATGTGGTTAGTGAAGATTTATGAGAGAGTCAATTGGAAGAAAGTTGACTAATTTGCAAATGAAGACTTTTTTTCACAGTTCCTTAAAATTTCTTAGACCATGGAACATAGCTCATTACAACATAGTACAGGTGCTTCGTACCACTGTTGTGCTAATCTTTTAACTTATCCTAAGATCAATCTCAACCTTCCTACATAGCTCTCCAATTTTCAATCATCCATGTGCCTCTCTAAGAGTTCCTTAAGTGTCCCTAATCTATCTGCCTCTACTACCACCCTA
Organism: Hemitrygon akajei; assembly: GCF_048418815.1. Classification (NCBI taxonomy): domain Eukaryota; kingdom Metazoa; phylum Chordata; class Chondrichthyes; order Myliobatiformes; family Dasyatidae; genus Hemitrygon; species Hemitrygon akajei. The sequence goes on along the minus strand of NC_133136.1, from coordinate 84,912,982 downwards.
TGGCAAAGTCTTCCATGCTCCCACTGCTCTCCGTGTAAAGAATTTACCTCTGACATTCCCCCTATACTTTACACTAATCAACATAAAGTTGTGCCCTCCTATATTAGGCATTTCTTCCCTGGGAAAAGTCTCTAGATATCCACTCGATCTATGGTTCTTATCATCTTGTACACTTTTATCAATTCACCTCTCATCATCCTTCACTCCAAAGAGCGAGCCCTAAGCTTGCCCAAAATATCTTCATAAGACATGCCCTCTAGCCCAAAAGACACCCTGGTAAACCTCCTCTGCACTATATTCCAAGTGTGGTCTATAAGAGTTTTATAGAGCTGCAACGTTACCTCACGGCTCTTGAACTCCATCTCTTGTCTAACGAAGGCCAACACGCCATGTGCCTACTTCACAACCTTATCAACCCCCACAACATCTGTGAGGGCTCAATGAACGTAGACCCCAAGATCCCTCTGTTCCTCTACACTGCCAAGAATCCTGCCATTCACTCTGTATTCTGCCTTCAAATTCGACTTTCCAACCAGAATCATTTCACAGCTTTCTAGTTTGAGCTCTATCTGCCACCTCTTAGCCCAGCTCTGCATCCTGTCAGTCCCACTGCAACAGACAATGACTCTCCACACCATCTACCACTCCATCAACCTCTGTGTTATTTGCAAACTTACCAACCCTCCCTTCTGCTTCCTCATCCAAGTTATTTATAGTATAATAATAACAAAGGGCAGAGGTCCCAGAACAAATCCCTGCAGAACACCACTGGCCACCGACCTCCAGGCAGAACATGCTTCATTTGCTACCACCCTCTGCTTTTTATGAGCAAGCTAATTCTATATTTACACAGCTATATTTCCCCAGATCCTTCATCTTCTGACTCTCTGAATGTGGCTACCATGGAAACCTTACCAAATGCCTTACCAAAATCTATATACACCACATCCACTGTTCCACCTTCAACGTGTTTCGTAACATTTCCAAAGAATTCATTCAGGCTCGTGAGGCATGATGTGTCCCTCACAAAGCCATGCTGACTATCCCCGATCAGACTATGCTTCCCAAATGCATGTAAATCCTGTCTATATGAATCTTTTCCAATGATTTCCCCACCACTGAAGTAAAGCACGCTAGTCTATAATTCCCAGGGATATTCCTACTCCCTTTCTTGAACAAATTTGCTACTTTCTAATCATAGGGTATTATTCCTGTAGTCAGTGAGGACGTAACAATTGTTGCCAAAGATGCAGCAGTGTCTTTGCTTGCATCCCATACTAACCTGGGATATATCTCATCTGGCCCCAGAGTCTTATCTATCCTAATGTTTTTCAAAATTTCCAACACATCGTCTTTTTTAATGTCAACATGTTCAAGCATATCAACCTGCTTTACAAATGTCAAGGCCCTTTTCACTGGTGAATTTGGAACCAAAATATTCTTTAAGGACCTCTCTTACCTCCTCTGACTCCAGGCATGAGTCCTACCCTCAATCTAGCTATCCCTCTGTTCTTCACAAATGTGTATTAATACCTTGGGATTTTCCTTAATCCTACTCACTAAGGCCTTCTCATACTCCCCTCTTGCTCTCCTAAATCCATTCTTCAGCTCCTTCCTGACTGCTTTGTAACACTCTAGACTCTATGAATCTTAGCTTCCAAAATCTTAAGCAGGTTCTTTCTTTCTTTTCTCCAGATGTTCCACAAATCTTCAACCATGAATACTTCACCCTACCATCCTTTCCCTGCCTCAATGGGACAAACTGTACAGAACCCTCCTGCCAGTGCTCCCTAAACAAACTCTACAGTTTTGTTTTGCATTTCCCTAACTACATCCATTCCCAGTTTATGCTCCTCTGTTCTCTGTACCTGCCTAATAGTATCATAATTCCCCCCTCTTCCATTTAATACTTTCCCACACCTTCTGCTCCTACACCATTTCCCATTGTAGTATAGGTTAGGGAGATGCTATCACTGTTTCGGAAATAGTCTCCCACCAAGAGATACGACACCTGATCTGGTTCAGTGCCTAGCACTAGGTCCTGTATGTTTTCTCCTCGCATCAGCCTGTCTACATATTGAAACAGGAATCCTTTCTGGATGCACCTAACACATTCCATCCCATCCGAGCCTTTGGCACCAAGGAGGTGCCAAACAATATTAGGGAAGTTGAAATATCCCATGACTCCCAAGTCTCCCAACACCCCTGTTATCTTTACTCCCAGTAGAGTGATTGCTTATTTCCTGTTTCTCACTTCACCTTCGCTGACTCAGTAGGATATCCCTCCACAGTATCCTCCCTTTCTTTAGCTGTGATACTATCCCTGATTAACAATGCCACTCCCCCACCTCTTTTTACCTCCTTCCCTGTCCCGTTTGAGGCATTGAAACCCTGAAACAACCACGAGGAAATCTGCAGATGCTGGAAATCCAAGCAACACACACAAAATGCTGGTGGAACGCAGCAGGACAGGAAGCATCTATAGGAAGAAGCACTGTCGATGTTTCAGGCCGAGACCCTTCATCAAGACTGACCCTTCGTGAGTCCTGACGAAGGCTCTTGGCCTGAAACGTCGACAGTGCTTCTCCCTATAGATGCTGCCTGGCCTGCTGTGAACCACCAGCATTTTGTGTGTGTTGCCTGGAACAACCAGCAGCCTTTACTGCCATTGTGACAGCCAAGTCTTCATAATGGCCACAACATCGTAGTTCTACTTACTGACCTGTGCTCTAAGTCCATCACACTTGTTCTGATACTTCTTGCAATGAAATAGACACACTTTAACTCATGCTACTGACTGCAGTTTTGCCCTGTCAACTGCCTCTCTTTCCTCACAGACTTTCTACACACTACATCTACCTGTGCACCAACTGACCCATCTTCTGACCTATCAATCTGGTTCCAATCCCCCATCCAAACTAGTTTAAAACCTCCCCAATAGCTTCTGAAAATCTTTCCACAAGGGTATTGGTCTCCTCAAATTCAGATGTAGCCCCTTTTTTTTGTACAGGTCATACCTTCCCAGAGGATCCACAGGTCTGAAACCCTGCCCTCTGCACCAAGTCCCTAGCCACAGATTCATCTGGCAAATCATCCTATTCTTACCCTCAAGGACATGCCATGGTCAAGCCTCAGAAGGCCTATCACCTAACTGATCACTCGAAGCCTATCCCAGTGTTAGGTGAGTGTGTACACATGACTTCTGAAGAGCACAGAAAATATGGATAGTATATATTTCAAGAACAAGACAGCTCTTTATCTAAAGCATTAAAATAGCACAATATTTTAAACTATATTCTTTGCAATAAGAAATGGGGAGAGTGTTTGATTTTAATTTTGTAATCTTCTTTGTTCATTCAGTAATGCTTTTTATCTTGGAGTCAGATGGTTATGGCCGCAGGACACACTGTAGAGATTTGAGCACATAATCTGGCTGGATCCCACAGTCATTAATTTTATCTTGTGCTTATGTTAATGGTTCCAGAAAAATAGCACACCTGAGTAACATGATAATAGCAATTGTTCATTCAGTCATTTCTCCCCCGCAGTAGCATAATGTCTGTTCATAGCAGAGCTGCAAAGTATCTAAGGGATAATCATTACTTATGACTGGCATTGAAATCAACTTGAATCTTCTGGTTTTACAATAGAACTTGGTTCCTTAAGGTTGTTATAGCTGGGGGTGGCACTGGAGATAAGCTCCCACTACCTACTAAATGCTCACAATGGTGTGCATATCAAATAGCCTCTGACAATCAAGTCCAGCTCCTGGCCTTCACATATGGCTTAGCAGAACCGTTTCAACGACAAGAGAAGGGGAAAGGTGGGTTACTGGTGTCTTAAAACCAGTCACTTAGGGCTGATGGAGCTTGTCAGCTGTGGTTGGTAGCTCATCTAGGAGAAAGAAACTCTGACCTCAAACCTTCGCTGCCCTGCGACTAGACCCACTCATGGGGATGGCTTTGTGAGTAAACTCTGAAGGAAAATCTGAAGCTGGAGTCCCTAAGGCAGTCCTACATTGAGTTCAATGCTGACTGGCAACTCCTGTGATACTGCTGGTGCCAAACTGCATATGAGTGCTGTTCTTTTGGGTTCATCAGGTGTGTGGAGAGGGGGAGCCTGCTACATGGGTAACAGCTTGCTCTCCATATTGTACTGCCCTGGCTTGCATATCATGTGGACAGTTGTGTTGCAATATCCATGGTCGACAGTGGGTCTCAAAGATAGAACTCTGCAGCCTCAAACCCTTATCAAATGATTATCGAAGTACATTTATTATCAAAGAACATATAAATTATACAATCTTGAGATTGTTTGCTTACAGGCAGCCAGAAAACAAAAAAAAAACAGAAGAACCCAATTTTAAAAAAAGTAAGACCATGAATAGTTCAGTGCATGTTGCTCTCAGTGTAAGGGAGAAAGCCTTGCGCTGAGACCGACAGAAGCTCAAGAGATGCCATGATGATTTGCGTAGAGCTGTCAAGGTGGCGAAACGGTAATGCAGGGACAAAATCCAGTCACAACTCTGCAGCAAAGACACATGCTGTGTATGGCAAGGACTGCACACCATCGCGGACTTCAAGAGGAAACACAACAATACAGACAACATTGCCGCCTCGCTCCCAGACGAGCTAAATGTTTTTTACGCTCGTTTCGGGGTTGATACGACTGAACCCCAGAGGAGAGCCGCCAGCAAGACCTGCACTTTGGTCATCTCTGAGGATGAAGTACAAAGAACATTCCAACGTGTCAACAACTGCGAGGCAGTGGGGGCCAGACGGCATCCCAGGGCATGTCCTCAAAGTGTGTGCTGAACAGCTGGCAAGTGTGTTTACGGACATTTTCAATCTCTCCCTCTCCCAGTGTCTAATGCCTTTCTGTTTCCAATCGTTCATCATTATCACTGTACCTAAGAAAACCAAGGTCACATGCCTGAACGATTGGCACCCTGTCACACTCACCTCAATTATAAACAAATACTTTGAGAGGACAGTTAAATACTGCATCTGCAACATGCTACTACTCACACTGGATCCCCTACAATTTGCCTAACAACGGAACTGGTCTGCCAATGACACCATAGTCACAGAACTACACACCATCTTCACTCACCTGGAGAAAAGGGGTACATATGTTAGAATGCTTAAGTGAGAATGCTGCTCTTGGACTACAGTTCATCATTCAACACCAAAATTCCCTTCAGACTTGATAGGAAGCTCAGAGACCTCGGCCTGCACCCCGCTTTGTGTAGCTGGATCATAGACTTCCTATCACATCACCAACAGCTGGTAAGGATGAGCTCCCTCACCTCTGCCCCTCTGACCCTCAACACAGTTACCCCCCTCCCCGGGTTGTGTTCTGAGTCCCCTTCTCTGCTCCCTTTATACCCACAACTGTACGGCCACACAAAGCTTCAATTTGCTGATCAAATTTGCAGATGACACGACATCGATCGGCCTTATTTCTAGCAGTGATGAGACAGCCTACAGAGGAGAGTTTGACACCCTGACACAGTGGTGCCAGGATAACAACCTCTCCCTAGAGAACAAAAGAGCTGATTGTGGATTACAGGAGGAATGGAGACAGGCTTGGCCTGATCGACATCAATGGGTCTGCAGTTGAGAGAATGAGTAGTTTCAAGTTCCTTGGTATATACATCAATGAAGTTCTCACCTGGACTGTACACACCGGCTTTGTGGCAAGAAAAGCACAACAGCGTCTCTTCCACCTCAGGCGACTGAAGAGGTTCGGCATTGAGTCCCCAGATCCTCAACTCCTTCTATAGGGGCACCATTGAGAGCATCCTGACTGACTGTATCATCGCCTGGTACGGGGACTGCACCAACCTTGATCGCTGGGCACTGCAGACAGTGGTATGGACAGCCCAGCACATCTGTGGATGTGAACTTCCCTCCACTGAGGACATTTACAGCAGCAGGTGCAGAAAGAAGGCCTGGAAGATCATCGAGGCCACCAGTCACCTCAACCATAAACTGTTTCAGCTGCTTCCGTCTGGCAAACGGTACCACAGCATTAAAACCAGGACCAACAGACTGCGGGACAGCTTCTTTCTACAAGCCATTAGACTTTTAAATTCACATGTCTGTACATTGCAACTGAGTTATAATGCTATGATTTTTACTCCCTCACGTTGTGGGATAGATCTAAGATTTTAAATTAATTCTAAATTCTAAATTACACAGTGCAGAGAAAGGGGAGAAAAATTCACATCATGCAAATGACAGCATTCTGAACCACACTGACTCCCTAGATCCACCTCGCAGAGATGACAAAGGAGTGGGCCCAAGCCTTGATCCCATTTCATCATATTAGGAGGGCAAAGTTGCCGTGACTCTCACAGAACGGCAGACACCAGGGAGAGGAATGAATATTGTGCGAGAGCGAGCAAAATCAGCCCAAAACTCATCTCTGCACTTGGGATTTCCAGACTATAAGGGCTGACTTTTAAATTGTCTAAGCATAGGGCTGTGCCTCATTTTAGGACCCGGGCCCTGGTGCAGCAACAATCCATTCTCGATCTCACCAAATCGACTTGGTGCAAATTATGTAAAATTTACTATAAAATTTATAATGCTAGTTCATGAGTAATCACTTCCATATGTGACTCCATTTCAGTGGTAAAGCAGAAGGCTAGCTGGCCTGCATACAATATGTCCTTGCAACCATGTCTTCATTCTAGTTAATTCTCTTTTTGGCTCCTCCAACCCATTTATCTTTTACTTCAGTCGCTGTACTGCATTGTAAACACTTTAAACTACTTTTTATAATGTTTACATTGTAAATACATGCTGGTACTTATGTATTTATGAATATTTTATTCCATATTCGTACTTTAACTTCTATCTTTATTTTCATATAATTCCTTAACAATTATAATTATTGTTTTTTGTTGCATGTCATGCCAATGTACCACAGTAAGTTCCTAATATATGTTAATGTATATAGTGAATAAAGTTGATCCTTGATAAAATTCCTGCATTAGGCAAACAATGAAAACAGTCCGTCCTCATTGTGTTGGATCTCTATCTAGCAGGCCACACACAGCATTTACGCCACATTCAAGCTGTGACACTGTTTTGTTTTTAGAGAACTACCCAGCTTATGGCTTGCATACAGGGAGTAAAGAAAATTTGCTTTTGGTATAGAAACTGAAGAAAGGTTTTAAAGCATCTAGGAAAAGAGTATAGTTGATGAAATCCTTTGGCAGGACCTGTACTCTTATAGATGCTGTCTGCCCTGCTGAATTCCTCCAGCATTTTGTGTGTGTTGCTCAAATTTCCAGCATTGGCAGGTTTTCTCTTGTTTATGAAAGGTTTTAGACAGGTTGACACATATTTGGATTTCTAATGTAAACTGAATTTGCTTGTAAAGTACAATAGAATGTTTTTATTTGAATTTATTTGAATAATTGGAGTAAAGATGGGGGTTGAGACCTTGACAATCATAGTTTGAGATGTTGTGTTTGCTGTCCGCTTCAGGCAGAATTGCATGATATAATCATCAATACCATTGATTCTTCAAAATTATGTCAAACATATTGGCAGAGCAATTCATCCTGTTTGTTTGTCTGCATTGAAAATGTGTGTGGATATTGGTCACTGATTATCCAGATTATTACACATCCAGACACATCGGCTGAAAATAAATGAGAACAATTGGCAGCCAAAACTTGTGAACGATTTGGCAAGGACAACCAGAGATTAAATTCTCCCAATTGTACAGTCAAATTCAAGAAAAGCTTGTTTTCACATTGCAGTCTGAATCCTTCCATTTCTCTGTTTTTTTTTATTATCGTGTGAAATCACACGCTTTGTTTGAAAGATGCTCATTGTGCAAGTCATATTTAGGTTGGTCTGTTCTGCCTGGGCTTTTGAAACATAAGGTCCATGTACACTGTAATTGTCAGGGAGGTGCACTGTTTCCTCAGACTGAACCTAAGCCCAGGCAAGAGCACAGTGAAAAATGTAGAGCATTCAACATATATAAAAATAGTCCAGTGTAAATGAGGAACTCAGAGATTAACATTCATAAAAATAAATACTTGAAAAGTTACTAGAACTAAAAGTCAATGAGTTTCCAAGACTTGATGACCTGCATGCTTGGGTTTGAATGGATGTCATCTTCCGGAATTCCATGTTTTCTAAATTGGTTCCAATCATCATAAAGATGGATTTGTAGCCTTCCAATTTAAAAATGAGGAAGAGAAGCAGCAGGGAGTGATTAGGCTGACATCAGCAGTAAAGAAAAATACTGAAATCTATTATTAAGGATGAGGTAAGAATGCACTTAATAATAGGATTGTGGAGGCATAATATGCAATTATGAAAGGAAAATCATGTTTATAATTCTCTCTGAATTTTCTGTGGTTGTAATTCACAGGCTAAGCAAGGGCAGATTAGATGATATAGTATATTTGGACTTTCAGTAGATCTTTTATAAAGTGTCGTACAAGAAGAGGTTATTAAACAAAATTAGGGCACACCTTTTTGATGGTAAAATTAAAAGGACTGAGGCATGGAATAAGGACTGATTAATGGAATATGAATATGAATATGAATATGAATAAATAAAGCACTTGAAGGAGGACTGGGGAATTGTGAAAAGTATCTTCAGAATTTCCATGATTATTTAAGTAGGTTTGAATGGAAGATTTCCTCTTCTAACCTTGCTGTTATTTTTGCCATGGAACTCAAAGCTTTGTATTCATCTGCTGTTCCTTATCCTTTATTAAGTGACTCAGATCTTCATTATACATTCTAGGCTTCCACAAACAAGTTAAGCAATTTATTAATCAGCACTAATGTTACATTCCACTGAATGACTCCACTTTTAAACTGACCAAGGTCTAATGTTAATTTTTTTTTTCCCTCCTGGAGACACAAGAGACCACAAATATTGAAATCTGAGGCAATAAAGCTTTTCATTCTTTACACTGATTTAGCATAAAAGGGTGAAGTTCTCAAAAGTTATGATGACTCTGCTATAGTAGTTTGGAGAAATGATTGACAAACCAATGCACACCAAGAAAAAGTGAAGTTATTGTTAGTACATGGAAGTCATTGTCTATAGTAGCAGTTTGCCATAGACATATAATGGATTAATGAGACTTTGGGTAAACGTGAAATGGCAAATTAAACTTTAGCATTTCATCTGCAAGCTATATTAGAAGATGAGATAGTTTCTCCCACTTGCACTCTTTGTCAATGGCACTGGAACAATAACAACAGCAGCAAGTGCTGACCTAAATACTGCCACCGGACATTCCACTGGAGACCCACCTGTTCCATATTTGTTGCTATTGAAATTTTACATAGATGTAAAGGACTGTTGTTTAAAGGAAACCTGTATAACAGACTTGACCAAATTTGATTTCCCAACAGGCTTTAGGAATATAAAGAGCTGAAAGTGAATTATTTGTATATGGGCAAAGAGAGAGAAAAATGTAAGTATGTAAAGTGATGCAACATTAAATGTGATTAAACAGAAATCCCTGTTTATTATTTCACACATAAAATAAAAAATGCTCTATTGAATTATGAAAATTCTCCCAAGGGTTTTGAAGAGAGTGAAAAAATTAGTTATTAAAGATTTGAGACCTTGAGATAGGGAATAAGTTCCCGTTGAAGGTGTAAATATAATTGCATTTGAACATTTAGACTGCATTTTTAACTTAACCATTATCAGATATATTAGTAACAATAGGGTGAGATGAGTAAAGACCCTTAGACATGCTCTAAATTTTCAGCAATACTGTCTCAGTATCTCCTTTATTTACACACTAAATATTCCAAATATTCAATAATTTAAACTGGCAACAAAGGTAATTCTTTCATTACAGATCTAGCTAGCTCCTGCAGTTGCTTTTTTCAGAACAAATTTTTTGTGGAACTTATCTCATCAAGTCTGGCTACCACACTACCCAACAAAACCATCACACATGTCACACAAAGCCATCTCTGATGAATGACATAATGGAAGGACCAAATCATTTTCTGTCTCAAATGTTGCAAGATTGTGTTGAAACAGAACAGCTCGTACAGAGGTACATCCTGTATTGGATGTTTACAGACATGATTGGTTACTTGAAATGATGAACGGTGTGCTTGCCCAATGCACAGTTACTTGGTGAAATAGTTAATATGGCCAAGAACAATGAAAAAGTGTTTTCAGTTATCAAGTGATGAACACATTTACCATAAATAAACTATCGAATCTGATTGTTCCATTTTTCTTCTTCTGCATCATTTTTTGATGTTTCAAATATATCATAGTTATCTTATACAACCTTTTGGAGATTTATCTTTATTGTAGTGCATCTTCCATTGATGCTGCTGAAATATTATTTTTCATATCAAACCCTGCTTTCAACAAGTTTAAAAAAGACTCGATGTAGTTTTGTTGAAGTTAGTTTTCAGAATTTAGTTTTGGACCTTGGGACCAAATTATTATGAAGACTGTTTCTGCTCTTTCTAGGACATCATAAACATTTCTTGGAATATCACTCTACTTGAACAATACCCATTTATTGGTAGTTTAGATTGCTATTGTCCAGAATTATCAATCTGCCGTTTAAACAATAATGCTACTGCACAGATCCGTTTATTCGTCCCTGCAGACTTGCCCTTATCTATTTGACAATGGTGATTTGCCTATCAGCAAGTCCCTGGTTTGTGGCATGTAGGAGTTAAGATAATAAAGGATCTTAATGCTGTCTTGCTGTAGATTTGAGAATTAAATGAGATTCCACATAGCTGCACTGGTAAATTGAAGAAAAGCTTGAATATTCCTTTGACTGATCCAAATATTTCACCGATGTTACTATGTATCCCAGAAAGAAGGTGAGAAAAAACCAGTAGTATCTAGAACTGTAGCAATGAAGATGTTTCTAAAGGATCTTACTGCAGTCACCCAAAGGTTACCAGACAGGAGAGGATCTGCTTCATGAAGACAAAATGACCATTTGTTCTGGTCTTGCAGGCAAAGAATGGCCAGACCAATAAGTAGGAAAGAGGGTGTGGTAGTTGACCGGATACACCTGTCTTGCACACTGTTCATACGATCAATTCATTGCAACAGTGCATTGGGGCAGTACAAGGTAAAACAATAACAGGGTGCAGAATAAAATGTTACAGTTATAGACAAAGTGCTGTGTGGGCAGATAATAAGATGCAAAGTCATAACAACACAGATTGTGAAGTCAATAATCCATTTTGCTGTACAAGGGAACTGCTCAATCATTTTATCACAACAGGATGGATACTGTCTTTGATCCTGGTGGCATATATTTCCATGTTTTTGTAGTTTCTGCCCATTGGAGAGTGGATGGAGGAGAAGAGAGAATGACTGGGTTGGGTGGGGTAGTTGATAATGCTGACAGCTTGATTAAAGCACCAAGAAGCACACATAGAATCTATGGAGTCAGTTTCTGGCTGTGCTGAGATGTGTCCACAACTCTGTGATTTCTTTTTTTTTCCATTTATGGGCAGAGCATTTGCCATTCTCAGCCATGATGCATCCAGATAGGATGTTTTCAATGGTGGTTTGATAAAAATTGGTGAGGGTCAAAGGGGATATGCCAAAGTTCTTTATCCTCCAGGGAAAGTAGAGGTGCTGGTAAGCTTTCTTGTCTGTGACACCAACGTGGTTGGACAAGGACAAACTATTGATGATGTTCATTCAGAAACAGAATCAGAATCAGTTTAATTATCACTTTCTTCAGGTATATGATGTGAATCTGCAACAGCAGTACAGTGCAATGGTGAGTTTATGGAATTTGTTGTGGAGGTCAGGTTGTTGGTGTATTTAAGAACTTGATTGGATGTGGCATCGGAGGTTACAGGGAGAAGTCTAGGGACTGGGGTTGAGGAGGGGAAAAAGGATCAGCTGTGATTGAAAAGCAGAGTAGACTCGATGGGCCAAATAGCCCAATTCTGCTCCTATGTCTTGTAGTTTTATGATTTCCATTAGTCTCATGAAACCATGGATTTGTGCCTTGGAAAGTTTCCAGGGCGCAGGCCTGGGCAGGGTTGTATGGGAGACTGGCAGTTGTTATCCAAGCCACCGATGTTATCCAGGGAAAAGGCAAGGGCCAATACAGCTTGGCACCAATGTCATCACAGAGCAATGTGTGGTTAAGTGCCTTGCTCAAGGCACAACATGCTGCCTTGGCTGAGGCTTGAACTAGCAACCTTCAGATCACTAGACCAACACCTTAACCACTTGGCCATGCGCCAACACATAAAGTTTCTATAAATTACAAGACCAATAAATAATTCAAAATGGCATAATGAAATAGTGTTCATGTGTTCATGGGTCATTCTGAAATATAATGGTGAATGGAAATAATCTGCTTTTGAATGTAGATCTTCAGGCTCTTTTATACCGTCTCCCTGATGGTAGTGTTAAGAACAGGGCATGTCCTGGATTGTGAGGGTCTTCAATGATCGATGCATCACCTCTTGAAGATGTGCTCAATGGGGGGGGGGGGGGGGACTGTAGAGCCGCCAACCTTCACAACCTTGACCTCAGCATCATTGATGTAGACCAGGGTACGTACACTGCCCAGTTTTCTGAAGTCAATGAGCAGCCCTTTGGTTTGGTTTCATTGGGGAAAGGTTGTTGTCAAGACATCATGTCACTAAACTCTCTACCTCCTTTCTGTAATCTGACTAATTACTTTTAGAGATATGGCCCGCTACAGTGGTATCATCTGCTAACATGTGGAACAGCATCTGGCCAGACAGTTATGAACGTATGAAGATTAGAGTAGGGGCTGAGGATGCAGCTTTGTGGGGCTGATTTCTGTCTGCTTTTCAGTAAGCCAAGGATCCAGTTGCAAAAGCAAATGTGGAGTTCTCGGTCTAGGAGGTTAGAGATGAGTTTGCCTGGAATTTGGGTATTGAATGCTGAGCTGCAGCCAATAATAATAGTCTGATGTAGGGGTCTTTACTGTCCAGATGCTCCAGGGATGAGTTTAGGGCCAGTGAAGTGGAGTCTGTCGAAGACCTTTTTCAGTGGTACACAAATTGCAGTGGGCTGAGGTTGTTCCGGAGGCTGAACTAAATGTATGCCTCTTGAAGTACTTCCTGCTGATGAACATCAGAGCCACCAGATGGTAGTCATTAAGGCATATTACCTTGTTTTGTTTAGGTATCAGTATAATTGTTGTCTTCTTAAAGAAACTGTGAACCTCAGATTGAAGGAAGGAGAGATTAAAAATGCCTACAAGTAATCCTATCAGCTGTTCAGGACAGGATCTAAGGACTCAGCCAAAGACATTGATGCTGTCTGCAGGTCCACTCTCCGAATTAGTAACGTTTTGTCTGCAGAGCTGACCGGGTTCATGTTCATTTGAGACTGCTGGGCGGCAGATGATGACATTCCAACGCTTTTCTGTTCAAAGCATGCACAGAATGAATTAAGCTCATCAGGAAGGGATGCACTATTGCTGGTAATGCTGCCTGACTTAGTCTTGAAACCCATTATGGCATGACTGCTGGTCTAGGACTCACTGTACCACTGGTATTGCTTCTTGACAATACCAAATTGAATGAACTATTCGAATTCCTTGGTCTATTTTTTTTATTTCAGTAAACAATACAATAGCTGCACTATAAAAAAATACCAACAAGCAGAAATCATATGATTTTAAAGTTCATTCAAAGTAAATTTTATTATCGAAGTACATACTGTGCCTCACCATACACAACTCTGAGATTCATTTTCCTGTGGGAATACTCAGCAAATCTACAGAATAGTAACTATAACAGGATCAATGATAAAGGTGATCTAAAGATATCTTGAGGTCAATCCTTTGGATAATTTGGATTCATCTTTTATTTTAGCATTTTCCATTGGACAAAACTTCATGCGAAGTGAATTGATTTCTACTTCTGAATTCCTAAAGTGTGTTCCAGTCACAAGATGATCTAGGTCATGAAAGTTGTTTTTTTTTCATATCAGTCCCAAGCCAGGAAAAAATAATATGACTTTCCTTGCCATTACATATTTTACAAACTAGGTGATGGCCATGGAAGTGCATTATTTAAGAAAAAAGGAAGAGAGAAAAAGAGGGAATTATAAGCAATTTATCCTGATATTGTTTTGTAGCCTGGGGAAAAGTACACGCTCAGGACAACAAATACTTTTTCGGATTTTAATTCCTTTATTTGTTTTAGATGCTTAAGTGCCAGAAGAGGGTCTTAAAACAAAACAAACAAGTTTACAGTCAGGTCCTGCCATTACAATCTCCGTTTAACCTTCGATCCATACACTTGTGTATGAACGGATTGTGTATGGAGTATAAAAATACATGAAGAAAAATGCACCAAAATAATACAGTACTAATACGGTAGTGGCGATTCTGAAGGAACACAATACAAACAACATTAGAATTCCCCCCAACCCTGGACCTTATACACAGCAGTGAAAATATAAGCAAATACATCTCATCTAAGACATCTACTACTCTTTAGTACACACGTGCTGAACCCTCGAACAGAGACTAAACATTCACGTTATGCTGTTACATGCACAATCAGTCATGATACAATAAAGTTAGACAAAAGGTACACTTTGGCATAACTTTTACACGATATTGCCTGGTAGTTAAATTACAGGAAGACTGACCTACTTGGCTGGTGAGGAATTTTGCACAAGCCACGCTATCCATCATCGAGTCCTTCACTCGTGAAAATCTAAAGCATCCACACGTAAAAGATGTCAAATTACCGATATTCTTGATTTACCAACAAGCATAAATGAATTCACATGGATATCATCAATTAATACTCACTTTTTCTCACCAGGCCCCATGTTTCTGGGAGGAACTTAATCCCAAAGCTCCACCAGCTTCCTCTGCAGAAAACAAAATGGTCTCCCCACTATCCCGCGCGTGCATAATGTCGTCACTATCTCCACTTAAAGGCACAGATAACTATTCTAGCATTACCTAGATGGATACCTAAGTACATATTTTACCAATAGTGAATAGGATTCGCTGGTCACCCGGTTACAATTGTTAGAGAAAATGAGACAACATGTTATTAACGAAGCAATAGTAGAATGTTTGGAAAGCAGAGATAGAATCAGACAAGGGAGATTACATTTGAAAAATCACTTGGAATGTTTTGAAGATTAAAATGGATGGATAAAGGAGAACTGGTGTATTCAGTGTATTTGCACATTTAAAGACTTTTAATAAGATTCCAAGTTGGAGATTGGTGTGAAAAATTAAAGCAAATGCGATCTGGGATAATCTGCTCTTAGGGAAAGAATGAGTAAGTTTAAATAAATCCCTTTCTGAATAGTAGGCTGTATCTAGTGGAGAACTGCAGGTTTCAGTGCTTAACCCAGCAATTCATAATATACATTAATGATTTATATAAGGGAATTAAATATTGTGTGGAGGTTTGTGGAGGACAGTATGCTGGGTGGACGTGTGAGATGTGAGGAGGATACAAATACACAGAGCTTTGAGCAGGTTGAAAGAATGAGCAAGTACATGGAAGATGCTGTATAATGTGAATAAATGCAGGGTCATCAACCTCAGTGGCAAAAACAAAAAGGTTGATTATTATTATTCATAATGTTATTATTTCAGTGAGAGATTAGGAAATGAGGATGTGCATCAAGACTTAGGTGCCTCTGTGTATCATACAATAAAGGTAAGCTTGCAGGTACAACAGGTGGCTAAAGAAAGCAAATACAATGTGTCTTTCATATCAAATGAATTAAACACAAGAGAAGGGATATCTTCCTGCAGTTGTTCAGGGGCTTGGTGAGACAGCAGCATAAATGTCATATGCCATTTAGGTGTCCTTATCTTTATCAAGAAATTTTAAAGTACAAAGTTCGAAATAAATTTATTATCAATGTACATACATGTCACCACATGCAGCCCTGAGATTCATTTTCTTGCAGGTATGCTCAATAAATCCATAGAATCATAACCATAATAGAATCAATGAAAGACCGCACCAACTGGGCATTCAACCAGTGTGCAAAAGACAGCAAACTGCGTAAATACAAAAATAAAGAAATAATAATAATAATAATAATAATAATAATAATAATAATAATAATAACAACAACAACAAATTAACAATAAATATCGAGAATATGACATGAAGAGTCTTTGAAAGTGAGTTCATAGGTTTGGGAACAGTTCAATAATCGGGTAAGTGATGTTGAGTGATCTTATCCCTTTTGGTTTGAGAGTCTCATGGTTGAGGGGCAATAACTGTTCCTGAACCTGGTGTGTGAGTCCTAAGGCTCCTTAACCTTCTTCCTGATGGTCAGTCTTTTTTCCAAGGTAGGCGTGTCTAAACTAGAGGGAATAGATTTAATGAAAGGGGGGAAGATTTAAAGGGGACCAGAGGGGCCAGTTTTCCACACAGAGTGGTGGATTTATGGAATAAGCTGCTACACAAACCAGTAGAGGCGGGTGCAAGCATGAGGTTTATAACATAGGAAGACAAATTCATTGCCACATAAAGGAGTTGCATCCACATCATTAAAAACATCCAGGAAAGATCTAGATGTTATACTAAAGGCTAAAACAATCAAGGTAAGTAGGAAGAAAGGAGAATCAAGAGTCTTGCATTTGGAAGATCTGCCAATACCAAACTAATTAAGATTCAGATTCAAATTTATGTTGTTTATCACAGGTATATCGAAACCTACAGTGAAATGCATCCTTTGCATTAATGAGCAGCACTCTCAACAATGTGCTGGGGACAAACTGCAAGTACTGCGACACATTCTGGCACCAACATACCCACAGAACACAAGCAGCAACAACAAAACAAGACAACAGTTCTAAATAAGCTCCTTTTCCTTCCCTCCCAGTCTCCTACCCATCAGCTCACTCGCCTACCCACCCACTCCCACACCCAGAAAGGCCTTCAACCTCAGGACAGGACATTATGGGACTCCAGTCTTGTCCTTGAATTCTCAGACTGGAGAATCCAGTCCGGCCTGCAACTTCAAACCTCACCCCAGGATGTTAATCAGTCTCGATTTCTGGCTTGCATGGGCCTCAATGAGCTGGGTCTTTGTGACTCCTTCGGACCTTTATGACTCCTTAGGCCTTTACTTTTGGTCTACAGCCTTCAGGTTTTGACTTTCGGCTTTACCCTCTGGAATTTTTTGGGGTTTGAACTTTGGGCCTCTTCTTCCGAACTCACATGGACCTTAAATTCCAGATTCTTACAGACCTTTGACCTCAGTGACTTTGGGGGTCACTGGCCCTCATGACGCTTACCTACACCCAGGACTTGTCACCCATAGGGACTTCCAACCTGGGACTGATCTCTGCCTTGGTGATCACTGGTCTCAGCTCCTGTAACATGACACCTGAGATTGCGGACATTGATTGCAGAGCACTTCAATCTGTACTCGAACCCCTGGCTAGATTCTTCATTTACTAACACTATTCTCTAATTCCCTCTCATCCCTGTTCCTAACCCTTAATCTGACTTCTAACTCTGTGAACTGTCCCCAAAACCATCCTTATGAACCTAACTAACTCTGAGCCATGACATCAACTAACATCACAGCTCAGCCCAGTCTTGACCTGAAGCCTATTTAGTTGAGGAACACTTGAAATCTAAATGGCTTGCTCCTAATTTTTATGTTAGCAAATGCTGAACGCTGCTACTGTTCCACCTGCTTCCTGCAAGGAAATCAGTCCCACATGTGGACTGCACATCAGTAAGGTTTCTGTTGCACTTGTGATGAAGTAATGCAGGCAGAGTGGGAGCACCTCCAACTCATGACATATGGAATGAAAAATCCTTTACCCCATTCCTGGGCTTGTGTGTTTTTCTTGACAGCTCAAAAATAGCCTCACATTAGATCATACGTCTCATTGTTTGTGTTGGCACCCTCCTACTGTTGGAGCTCGATGTGTGGCTCAGCTATTTAAAAGAAAAGGTGAACGTCAAGCTGCTTGCCTAGATCTGGAGACTGTCTGTAACTCCTGTAAGAGGGCTCCTCACAGGCACCAAGGAGTCTGGAGGAAATACTCATCTCTGCTTTAAATATGACATTCCACTTGTGCGCTGAACTCTTCCACAATTTAGCTCCATTGAGTTGATGACAGCTGCACCACATGTCTTTGCTGAACGCTTTAACAACAATAATACATTTGATCACAAGAAAATCGGATCCACTCCTTGCTGGTTTGTGATCAAATGTTGTCTTCTTGAGTGGGTAAAATATAATCTTAATCGTTTGCTGCAGCGTTTTACTGACATTGCGTGGAATGTTCGCAGAATGCTGCTGAAGGCAACAGTGTTGGAAGGTACTCGGAGCATATCGCCAAAGTCATTTGGCAGAGGGTCTCATCAACAGAGCTTTCAATCCGGGTCTTGGTTGGCTTGAGGTGAGAAGGGCCTCCTTGTCAAATCCTTCTGGTACAGCCAGGGTCTCAATCCCATGGTGCAATGCCAGGGAGGCAGCTGCAGTGAGGACATGATAAAGAGATTGTCAAGGTTCTTCTCATACAGCTGCAGGACATGGTAGTCTTCCTGTTGTTCCCAAGGAAACAAGTACCAACTGCTGTTGGAAGATCATCTGCTTGTTGGAGGCCATTTTCTGCGCTTCTTAAACCTTGTCCATGTTCTAATGTGAATAACCATCCACAATTAAGTATAGCAAGCTTACACACTCCAGGATCCAGGAATGTGAGCCAGGGAATGCATCGAAGCTTGCTACAACCACAGAAAAGACTCTACAGGGAACAGCATCTGCCTAAAGCCCCCCTACCGCTCTGGACAAAGTGGCTGAGGTCTGTGTGAAAAACGCATAGACTATTTGCTCTAAGAACATATGCTAATGAAAACTGAAGTCATGCTAATATTATGTTCAACCAGTTATAACAAAAATGCCAACATAAATGTTCTGTTATATGTGTATTTGCATTTTTTATGAATAGTCTGTTTCTGTTAAAAAGTAATTTCAAAAACAAAATGAATTTGGCACATCATCAGCGTGTAAAATACAGGACAAATTAATTTCTTTGACAGCCACTGCTCATTGCCCCTCATTTATATATGCTATAGCTGGCCACCAGGGACACAGACATGGCCAAGCCCTCCAAATGTGTTCTTTGTCACTGAGAATGGTTTACTGAATTGGATCAATGTCCAATTTTTAGTTCTATAGTTAAAAAGGTAATGCTAACTCTATTTATCATTCTAATGGTTAACTGGATTTTATTCTAACTAGGTTACATTTTACAATTTTGGATTGCTTGTGCAGGATCTTATCTTCTTCTTGGGCAGTCCCTCAATTTGAATGATGATATGCTTCTGTTCTGTTTTTTTCGGCTCTGAAGTGACTGATGTGGTGAATGTGGAAATCTCAGATGTTTCCCATGGATAGGACAGGAAAAGTTAAATGGGGTGGACAGGCAGATAGTTTTTAATGTGGCTATCCCTTCTACTGCTTAAACTCAAGGTTGAAGCTACCAACACAAATGCTACTCCTCCAATTTGACCAATTGTGAACCAAAGATTCTTAGGAGTCAACGGGAACATTGAGCAGCCCTTATAAAATGCAGAAGGAACTCAGTGAGTCAGGCAGCATTTATGCAGTGGAATAAACAGTTGATGATTTGATCTAAGACCCTTCATCACGAATGGAAAGAAAAGGGAAGAAGTCAGAATAAGGAGGTGGGGGAGGGGAAGGAGTACAAGTATGCAGGTGATAGGTGAGACCAGGTGAGAGGCAAGGTGGGTGGATTGGGGATCAGGAAAGAAGCTGGGATAGGACAGGTGGAAGAGGTAAAAGCTTGCAGAAGAAGGAACCTAATAAGAGAGGATAGCGGACCATGGAAGAAAGGGAACAAAGAGGAAAACCAAACAGAACTGATGGACACGTGAGGGTAACCAGAACGTTGAATGGATGGAGAGAGAAGGGAGGGGGAGAAATTAACAGAAGTTAGAGAAATTGATATTCATGCTAACAGGTCAGAGGACAGCCAGACAAAATATGAGGTATTGCTCCTCCATCCAAATGGGCTATGTTGCCCATTTTCTAGAGTGTTTTGAGCAGATCCTTGAGTCATTCCCTCTGTTGACCTGGTAATCTCTTGCAATGTCAAACAATGGAATAGAATGCCTGTTTGGGGTCTGGTGTTGGGTACCTGATTGACATGGGCAAACGAAGTATAACCAACTGAGTGAAATCACTATCGGGAATGTCGGCATGTAGAAGACATAAACATGGGTTCACTTACTCTGCAATGAGTTTGAAGAGTTTTGCTGGACAGTGTTGGTAGCAATTTCCTACAGATTTGAGATACCTGAGGTAGGTATCTCCTGTCAAGTTCAGTGAAGAGTTCCAGGCAGAAATTCACAACTGATGCCTACAACTGAGAAAATAAAGATATGCCCGGGGAACTCAAATTATGCGATAATTGAAACCATTTTGAAGATAGGAGACATGTCTAACAATGGTAACAACAGAAGGTATTGCTGTTTGCTTCAGGGACAGTCATCATCAGGGTCCACCGTTGCGCTCTTTGCAATGGCCAGAGCTCTGTTCCATGAATAGCAGTGTGGATTCTGTCCATCCGAAAGGCCTTATCTTCGTGATGCACAAACCCCTAGAGAAATGCACCAGCCCCTGTACCAGGCCTTTTTTTTTACCTCCCTAAAGTCTTTGACTCCATCAATTGGTAGAGACTGTGGAAAATATTCATCAAGTTTAGTTCAGCTACAAATTCACCTCCAGTCATCATCCATCATAATTTTGCTTTATGAAGGCAGTCAAGCTTGAACCTAACAGTAGAATCAACTGAGCAATAATTAGTGTCAAACTAGCCTGCCTAATACATCTTCAGTCTGTCCCATCACAGTCAACTCTTCTTTGCAAACCTCTGAAAGATGTGGAGCTAATCATCAAGCAAAGTCAAAGCACTTTTCATCATGCATCAGATACACAGCAAAAGCTCGGCTCATCCAAACCTCAGTGGCTGGTCTGTAGACTACACTTGTGTTTGCTTGTACTCAGAGGACAAACTGGCAGCCATATCAGCTTTTCACCGAACAGCTGAGAGAATGGGCCTCTCACTCCTGATGCCCACCTCTTCTTAACTGTCTCTGCTGTACTACACCAGACCCTTGCCAGAAAGTTTCATGAGAAGATCCTGGAAAATGTAGCAACTTCTCACTTGGGAACCATGGCTCAGCAAAGGCAGATATCAATGCTAAAAAACCCCATAAATATTTAAGATGAAGATTCACTTTATTTGTCACATGTACTGTAGATCAGAACAGACAGTAAAATTTGTCATTTGTGTCAAATCAAATCAATGAGGACTGTGCTGGCAGCCCACAAATGTTGTCAGACTTCTGTTGCCAACAAAGCATGCCCACAACTCACTGATCCTAACTACATGTCTTCAGAATGCGGGAGGAAATTGGGGCACCTCCAGGAAACCTTCAGGGTACGTCCATGTGTCTATTACCATGAAGAAGGGATTCGGAGCAGCAACTGAAAAGATGATGGCCTGATTGACAGACATTGCAACCGTTGTACTCTTTACAGGTAAATACTGCTAACTGCAGCCAGGATGCATAACTTTTTTCTTAGGTCAATTAAGTGATGCCATTCTAATCCAATTTCCTGCCCTTCCTCCTTATCTCCTGTCAAACAGGAATGTGCCTGGCATATGTTGATTGTTATAAGCTGTATGTCTGACTCCTTAAAATGAACAGCAACACCAATTCTTCATTGCCTAAGCATTGGCAAAACCAATAAATCTAATATGTGATCCAACCCTGGAATCAAATTTATAGGTTATTATTCTATGTGGCTTTCACATAGAATTATTACATTTAATTTCATGTTGAAAAAGTAGATAGAGATCTAATGCAGATAATATTTTTCAAGGTTCAAAGATATCCTGCCCCTTATGGTAAATTAATTGCAATTTTAATTTGCATACTTCACATTTCACTTGTGAAAATCATTATTGCATGAGTTCTCCCAGCACATAATTATTAAGAAGGAAGATGGGGCATAATCACTGACATTCATTATATTTTCACAATTATTTTCAAGTTGAATCTGAGACATAAGTGTAGTCACTGAACTGTTCCTCTGTTTATGAAATTATTTCCCTTATTCAGTTTACTCTTGTGGGTGTGGTGAAATTACACCTTTAGCAAATAATGAGGAAAGTGCCTTATTTTCTTATAAAATTAATGTAAAATTGCAGCAATTCATGGCACTTAAATATATAATCTCGGATTCTGACTTCATTAATGCGTGGTTAACTATAAAGAAAAAAATACAATTTTACTTTGATACCTGACAAGAGGAATTTCACTTAAAACTGTTGCAATCCTTTACACAACAAAGGACAAGAGGGCTAAAACCTTAAGACATTACTTGCTGCTTTGCAGATTATATAAAGTAATAAATAATATAAATGAACCCAAAACCAAATAAACAGAGATAGAATGCTTTAGTGGAAAGAAATTAAAATTTTTGCCCTGTTGTATTAAAACAGTCTTGAAAATGCACATTTCTAATGTAAGGGAAATATTTCTCGTCCAAGTGACTAAACTGTATTTTAGCAAAGTGCTATGTATCATAGATTAAACATTACAGATGCCACCATTCACTATGAGCCAAACACAGCCTCATATCTTTCCACAAATATCAGGAGTTCTCAAGCTCTGAGAGGATTTGACGGTGCCAAGATTTGATTTTCTAAATTAAGACACATATTTCCTTCTTCCAGCAGTCTTTAAAGAACATCCCTGTGAAACCAATTGAGTAGTTTACCTTCCAAACCAAGAGGATGTTCATACATCAGTAAGTTTGTTTATGGTTTGAGAGAATGTTGGCACGCAAACAAGTGACGTTCAGAGCTGAAATGACACAAGCAACACCTTTTTTCCCTTGGCCTTGCAGGACCAGAAAGTGCAGTGCTTTTGTGGGATTTGTACTGTATAATATTGGTGCACAGCATGTCAAGAGACCCTGTCTAATAGGGGGCTTTGAGCAGGTATTGAACAGTTTGGATAGTTGTTCCAAAATTATAGTGTGAAGTGAGGTACCACTCTCAATGCTTCAAGAGGTTGCATTCCTTATATCCCTGTAGCTAGCGTTGAAGTTGACATTTAAACTTCACATATATTTATCAAAGAACATTCTGAGTCATAGGTTTCTTGCTTAAAGTCGTGAGGATACAATTTGCTGAAGTAGGTTAGATTTGGAGATCAGAAAGTATGGGAAAGAGACTGGAGAAAGGGCTGTGATAGTTGAAGCTAACCAGCTGGACCATTTCCAATATTTCTGAATCAATTACCACAACAAGAAGCAAGGAAAATAACAATGCTTAAAGTTACTAATCCTGTTACATCTGTTCTCTTTCACTACCAGGATCTTCTGTTCACCTACCAAGTCCTACTTTCTGCAGAGTATTCTTTGCCTTGGGTGTACTTATGTCAGCAGAAAGTCAGCCTTACTAAAAATAATTACACTGACTCCAATAATTGATAATAGTCAAATTGAAGCCCTTGGCTAGTGTTGAAAGCATGATGATGATAGGGCAGAATTAATGGGATGGCAAAAATTCTCCAAGGGCTGCCATCCACTCTTAATGGAGAGTTCTCACTTGTAACAAATAAAATAAAAGTTTCATGGAATCAGGAGGGTAAAGGCATTATTATCATCAGCAGAGTAAAAAATGTCTAACATCAATTGGAAGCATGAATTTACAGACCCTGTCATAAAAATACTTTGACAATAGACAATAGGTGCAGAAGTAGACCATTCGGCCCTTCGAGCTTGCACCGCCATTCTGAGATCATGGCTGATCATCTACTATCAATACCTGGTTCCTGCCTTGTCCCCATATCCCTTGATACCCCTATCCATAAGATACCTATCTAGCTCCTTCTTGAAAGCATAGCAAAGCACCCGAAAGCTTCCTCCTTTTTTGCACAACTATCATGAAAGGCAAGGACACCATTTTTAGGTGAGGGACAAGCTGTGAACTTTATGATACAAATGATATCTGAAAGGCAATCTCTGAACCTCCAATGTTCCATGAATTTATATTATTTCTGTAATAGGCTGCAAGAACTCTGCTAGATGTAGGCTCCGGTGAGTGGGGGGGGGGGGGGCTCTTAATTTAGCACTACCTGTGTAGAGGCATCAGCCATACTGTGTTGAAGGAGCTGAGTATATACGGAGCATAAAAGGAATCTGCTACTTTGCTTGGTGATTGTGAAAGTTGGCGGGAAAGCAGAGTATGGGAACAATGGCTGATATTAATTTATACATTGGCATGAATTTCTTTGCAGCTGAAACCATTCTGAAGCTGTAATTTGGCTGATGTGCAAATGGAACACTTTTTCCAGGTGGACTGGGAATAGCAGGTGTAATTTCCTGTCATTGTTATTCTTACAAATGATTTTACAGAATAACAATAGCTGTTTCACATCCAGCTAACAATTAGCTTGCCTCAATTACAAAGCATTTTGTGTGGATTCCACAATAACTGACTTGTGCGAAGACATTTCTGAAAAATGGAAACAAGTAGCAACAGCTTCCTGTGTATTTTCAGATTTCATTCACTCTTACCCGGTCAAAACATTAACATTTTTGTCAACCAACATGACACCATTTGTGTCATTCAGTCTCTCCAGCTCTTCTTGTAACTTACATCCTTCTGGTCTCTATGCCCTTAAATCCTCCCTCCCTTCAGTGAGCCAAAGGTCATCAAATAGAAGTGTTAACTCTTGTTTCTGCTCCTATAGGTCCTCTCTCTCTCTCTCTCTCTCTCTCTCTCTCTCTCTCTCTCTCTCTCTCTCTCTCTCTCTCTCTCTCTATATATATATATATAGATAGATATAGATATAGATATCTTTCAAACTTTCCCTGGACCCTAGTGAATGAATGATTTGCGTATGCACAGTAATATACCTGATCTTGAAAAAGGGAGTAGATTGTAGATTTGAGAAAGAAGAACTAGCTGAACAGAAAGGAGGAACAACTTCCAGCAGAACACCAAATAACTTATCAGATTCCAACCCAAGCAGTTGAAAGATTTTGAGCTTTGACCTTGTCACTTTTTCATTACTTTCCTCTCCCTCAGTGCTATCGGAGGATGGTACCAAAGTCCTAGGTCTGTGACCTGTGGATTGGACTGTAGTTCATTTGGACTCCGTCAGTTTTATGTTTTTATATCCTGTGTTTTTGTCTTTTCTTTCTTGCTGCTTTCACAATTTGTTTGGTTTCTTTGCACATGTTGGGGGTGGGCAGAAAGTTTGGTGTTCTTCTTTCCATTGCACGATTTGGTTTTTACATATGGGGGCCTTTGATGTTCTTGTTGCTGTTTGTGTGATTTGATTTTTTTTAGTGTGTGGAGGTGGTGTTGATTTTCTTTGAATGGCCTCCATGGTTTGCTTTGTTTGCTGGCTCTCTGGAGGAGACGAAGCTCAGAGCTGAATACTGCATACATACTTTGATAATAAATGTACCTTGAACCTGGAAACTTAAATTAACGTTTAAAAGATGTTCATAGCATCTCTTTGGGGCATACTTAGTCTCTTTGCAGATTCATCAGTGAATAGAAAAAAAAAGAGCAACTGAAGGCTTTTGCAGCTGCTGCGTAGCACAGTACGAGTGGTTATTTCACAAGCATTGCCAAAAGAGCCCAAACGTAAACAGACATTCTCACATACATGGTCTGATTTTGGCCACTGAGGACCTGAGTCCCAATTTACTGGAGTCTGCTGTGCCAAATTTCACTGTTTCACAGCTTAAATTGAATGTGCCAAGGAGCTGGAATTCATACAACTAAGTGATACTCAATGTGTGGTCACCCACGGATTCCTTGAAACCCTGCAGGAACACTTGGTAACTGCTGAGCTTGATTTCCTATCCATCCTTTATGTACCTTCTAAGCTAATAGATCAACACCTACATGTAGTTTGTTTAAAGCAGGGGTTCCCAACTTGGGGTCCATGTCCCCCTTGTTTAATGGTAGGGGTCCATGGCATCAAAAATATTAGAACCCCTGTTCTAAACACTTCCCTGTAATAAATCAAATGACTACTCTTAACAAAGATTTGAGAAACAAGGTCCTTATAACAAGGGGTTTTTCAACTAAGTAGTGAAACCAAGAGCCCAGCAGAAAAATAAAAGCAACAGAAAATGTTCCTGAATTTGGCATTGTAGCCATCAGAGAATGAAAGTTTGGTGGATTGAAACCAATTCTCCCATGGCAGGGTATAGCTATAGTCACAGTGTTTTGATTCAACCATCACTGGCTGCTTTGTCAGTGCCTCTCCCTTTGGCAATGCTTTACACTGTTGGTGCCAAGATTCTGGTTTTAATCCCAATTCCACAAGCAAACCCAGTTAATCATTTGTGGAAATGCAAATGCTGAATTCCACATTTTGTTCACAATATTTAGGAATATTTCAAGTTACTGGCTCTGAAAGACTGACACATGTAGGATAAATGTTTGATGCAAGGTGCAGAATAGAACTTTGAAATATAGTTGAATATTAATAATGTACCTTTGGTGCAACAAACTATATCTGCTAATTCCCAATGAGGTGGTGAAGCAGCTCGGAGGCCTATCATGAGGGGATGATTCCCAGTGGGGAATCAAGATGTCAATGGCATAGGTATGGGGTGAGAAGGGAGGTGTTTAACAGGAACTTGTGGTGCAACTTTTTTAACACAGAGGTTGGTATGTATGTGGAATGAAGAAGAGGATGTGGTTAAGGCAGGTTCAGTAACAACTTTTAAAAGACAGTTGTGTAGGTACAGGGACAGAAAACTTAGGAAGGTATGGGCCAGATGCTGGCAAATGGGTCTAGCTCAGACAGACGTCTTGGTTGGTATGGACCAATATGGACCAGTAGGGACAAAGGGCCTGTTTCAGTGTTAAATAGCTCCATGACTCCGTATCTATCTCCCCCCCATTATAAATAATCCATCTAAAAAAGGCAAGATGCCATTCCTGAAGCATGCAACTGTTTCCAGCTTCTGAGCCAACAAAGAAACAAACAAAATGCATTATTACTTGAGAACATTAGAATTAATGTCTATAAAAACCCATAGCTGTGTCCTGTAAGACATGGGCAAGACTATGCCACAGGTCCTGGAAGCACCAACATATGCCTTTCAAAGATTACATTTGTTAGTGCATTTCTTTTCAAACAAGGGAAACTCTAACAGGACTAAACTGTAATTAACAGAGCTGTAAATTTCTAGCCTGAGATTTTTGTTGGGTACCATAGGGGTGGCGCAAACTTGCACTATGAAGAAAATATAAGGCACATATTAGATGAATGGTATGAAATGGGTGATTTCTTCTTCCTTTTAATTAAATGTTGTAATTAGATTATTTAAAGCTGAAGAGGTTTCCTCTTTGATTCCTAAATTAACACACATCTATATGACCGATCCTGAACATAGCCTAAAATGAACTTAGCAGTCATATGATTGCACAGCAGGTCTAAAACACAATGCTGAGTGAACTGCAACTTAATTCCCTCTAGCCCGAGGCTGCAAGTAGTGGGCTGAGTGCAAAAATGCATCTGCAACACTAATTTATTTAAGTACATTAGCAATAACAGAATAAATACCATGACAAGGTTAAGTAGTGGTGATTATGGTTGAAATAAACTAATACTTAAAATCAATGAACAGAATCTAAATCATTATAAGTGAAGGAGTCATTTAATTTTGTTACAGAATCACTGCAGGAGCATGTTCCTCTGAGTTTGGTGTCAGAGCAGGTTCCCATGGGTTTCTGGCTAGCTCCAGGGGCAAGCTATCCTTCAGGGCCTTTATCTTCTGGTCATTACTCTTCCTAAATTTAGCACATTGAGGGCTATATGTTTTTCTGGAGATTTGTATTGCAGGCGTCCTTGAATTATGCAAAATTTAAAGGGAATTAAAGTAGTAAGTAACCGACCTCCTTTATTACACCATCACCTCAATCAGGGACTTCTGCAGTGCTGGACCTAAATTAAATCATTTGCAACCACAAATCTCCCACTTTTGAGCTGGATTTCAAGCTACAACAAACTGAAATGAAAAGTAATGTTGTCAGTAGCCTGGCAACATCATGATTTATTACACCATGAATGTTCATTAGGACCTTTAAAAATGTCTTCTAGTTGGCCTAGGCACATTTGCTTAGCTACTATTAACTCCTAGCAGATATGATTTATTTCCAAACATCTATTCAATTCAAGTGTTATATGGTTCTGTGATCGAAACCTATAATGTCTTTTGGAGTCACAGCATCATTTCCTGCTTCACATAAATGATTCATGTATTATCAACACAGACCAGAGTGCATATGCAGTAGAATTCAATGTTCACTCCAAATGTTCCTTCAAAATCCCTAGTAATTAAACAATCCATAACTTACCACATGCAAATGAAAAATGCACCTCAAGGGCAATGTGGCAATTACGGACTAAACTTGAATCAATAGTTGCGGCAGGGCTTGAATGATATCTTGTTTTATAAAGAAAAAAATCAAGCGACATAGGCGACAATAGGGCATCATTTCTAGATGAATTCAATGCCTTCTATGCTTCCTCTGACTGTCAAAACATGGAGGAACCATCACAAAATCCCACAGCCCCTGATGACACTGATTTCAGTTTCTGTGGCCAAAGTGCGAGCATTCTTCAGGAGGGTGAATCCAAGAAAAGCATTTGGCCCAGACATGGTACCTGGCTATGTACTTAAAAACCTATGCTGATCAACTGGCTGGTGTGTTCACTGAGAACATTAACCTCCTCTTTCAGCAGTCTGAGATACCCACCTGCTTCAAGCAGACTTCAATTATCTGTGATACCTGGAAGAACATGGTAACCTGCCTCAATAACTACCATCCGCAGTGATGAAGTGTTTTCAGAGGTTAATAATAAATAAAATTAACTCCTGCCTGAGAAATGACTTGGATCTGCTCCAGTTTGCCTACAGGAGCAACAGGTCCACAGCAGATGCCATCTCATTGACTCTTCACTCAGCCCTGAAACATCTGACAGCAGAGATGCATACATCAAAATACTTTTTATTGAATACTTCTCTGTGTTAAATACTATCATCCCCTCAAAGCTATTCAATAAGCATCAAAACCTTGGCCTCCTTACCTCCTTGTGCAATTAGATCTCACTTGCAGACCCCACTGAATTTGGATTGGCAACAACACCTCCGCTACGATCTCCATCAGTACAGATGCACCGCTGTGTGCTTAGCCCCCTGCTCTATTTCCTTTATACTTATAACTGTGCACAGCTCCAATGTCATATTCAAGTTTGCTGATGACACCACTGTTGTGGGCTGAATCAACAGTGGTGATGTATCAGCATATAGGAGGGAGTTTGAAAATCTGGCTGAGTTGTGCTCCAACTCCAACCCTTTAGTCAATGTTAGCAAGACTAAGGAGCTGATTATTAACTTCAGAAGGAGGATATCTGAGGTCCAATGGCCAGTCCTCTTAAGAGGATCAGAGGCAGAGAGTGTCAGCAATTTTAAATTCCTCGGTGTTATCATTTCAGGGGACCTGTCCTGGTCCCAGCATGTAAGTGCAATTACAGAAAAAGCGGAGCAACACCTCTGCTTCCTTAGGAATTGGCAAAGGTTCGGCATGACATCTTAAGCTTGAACTTCTATAGGCGCATAGTGGAGAGTATTTTGACTGGCTGAATCACAGCCAGGTGTAGAAAATCCTATGTAAAGTAATGGAGACAGACCAGTCCATCACAGGTAAAGCCCTCCCTGTCATAGAGAAAATCTATATGGAGTGTTGTTGCAGGAAAGCAGCATCCATCATCAGGGATCCCCACAACCCAGGTCATGTTCTCTTTTCACTGCTGCCATCAAGAAGGTACAAGAGTCTCAGGACTCATACCTGATGCACCATCAATAACTCTCTCTGAGACGTGAAGGTGAGATATCGGCTTTTATTGACTGGAAGAAAGAACAAGCAGTAGTTAACCACCATACTACATCCTGGAGACTGAGGGTCGGGCTCAGGCCTCAATCGCCTTTATATCGGGGTCTGTGGGAGGAGCCACAGTCAGTGGGAGGGGCCACAGGAGCAGTCAGCGGGGGGCGTGTCCAGACAGGTATATGTACTTCACCACAAT
Organism: Hemitrygon akajei; assembly: GCF_048418815.1. Lineage (NCBI taxonomy): Eukaryota > Metazoa > Chordata > Chondrichthyes > Myliobatiformes > Dasyatidae > Hemitrygon > Hemitrygon akajei. Next base: position 84,882,809 of record NC_133136.1, on the reverse strand, counting down.
ACCACAGGTTCCAGAACCGTTAGTACTCCTCAATTATCTAGATCTTGAACCAAAGGGGATAATTTCGTTCAACTTCACTTGCTTCATCACTGAAATGTTCCAACAACCTTTGGACTCACTTTCAAGGACTCTTCATCTCATGTTCTCAATATTTATTGCTAATGTATTTCTTTTTCAAGATTTCTTTCTTTTGATTTGTACAGGTTGTTGTCTTTTGCACACTGGTTGAATGCCCAGTTGATGCGGTCTTTCATTGATTCCATTATGGTTATTATTCTATTATGGATTTATTAAATATGCCCACAAGAAAACAAACCTCAGGGTTGTATTTGTTGACATTTACGTACCTTGATAATAAATCTACTTTGAGTTTTGAACATTGAACTCATGAACACCACCTCATTATCCCCCTTTTGCGTTACTTATTTTATAAATTAGGTATTTTGCATTTTGCTCTGTACTGTTTCTAATGATTTTACAACATATATCAGTGATATGATTCTGAAAAATCATGAAGCACAAAATCAAGACTGGGCCAAGCAGAGCAGCTGATATATTGAACTATCCTAAACCACCAAAAAGGAGCTCAATTTGCAGACTACCAGGAGCTTGAATGGGAATCAGCCAGTTGGAGCTTGTAATCAATTACAGTCACCATGTCTGGATAACCTACCATTTTCATTCACTTTTAAAAGCTGTTGGGGACAAGGCACCCATTCCAAGGTCATCTACAATGATGACCTGTACGTGATGATAGTCATATTACAGGGGTTCAGAGAATAACCCACACTGATATTTCCAGCTCCATCCTATGTCCAAGTACAGAATCAAAGTTCATAGAAAATTTCTTATTAAAGTGCATACACTCAATGGCCACTTTATTAGGCATGTTTGTAGTCTTCTGCTGCTGTAGCCCATCCACTTCAGTTTAACATGTTGTGTGTTCCGAGATGCTCTTCTGCACACTACTGCTATAATGCATGCTTATTTGAGCCACTGTCACCTTCTGTCAGTTTGAACTATTTTGGCCATTCTCCTCTGACCTCTCACATTAACAATGTGTTTCACCCACAGAACTGCTACACACTGTATGTTTTTTTTTCACCATTCTCTGTAAACTCTAAAAACTGTTGTGCATGAAAATCCCAGGAGATCAGCAGTTTCTGAGATATTCAAACTGCACTGTCTGGCACCAACAATCACTCAATGGTCAAAGTCACTTTTCTTCCTCATTCTGATGTTTGGCATGAATAACAACTAAACCTCTTGATCAAGTCTACACGGTTTTATACATTAAGTTGCTGCCACATGACTGGCTAATCATATATATTTGCATTAATGAGCAGATGTGCAGCTGTACCTGTACTATCCTGAGATTCATTTTCTTGCAGAACAAAGAAATACAATAGAATCAATGAAAAATTACACACAGAGACTGACAAACAGCCATGTGCAAAAGAAAACAAATTGTGCAAATACAAATAAACAAACAAACAAATAAATAAATACTTCTGAACATATTAGTTGTAGAGTCCATGAAAGTGAGTCTATAGGTTGTAGAATCAAGTCAATGTTAGGGTGAGTGAACTTATTCATGCTAGTTCAGGAACGTAATGGTTGAAGGGTAATAACTGTTCCTGAACCTGGTAGTGTGAGACCTCAGGATTCTGTACTTCCTTCCCAATAGTAACAGCAAGAAAAAAGCATGGCCTGGATGGTGGGGGTCCTTAGTGATTGATGCTGCTTTCTAGAGTCAGCGTTCCATGTAGACCTGGTGGGAAGGGCTTTTCCTATGATGGATTGAGCTGTAACCATCACTTTTTGTAGGCATTTCAAGTCTTTTGTTGTTTATATACTAGGCCATGAAGCAACCTGTCAGGATACTTTCCACTGTGTATCTACTGAAGTCTATTGAAGTTTTAGATGACATGCTAATCTGCGCAAACTTCTAAAGGGGTAAAGGTGCTCCCGTGCCTTCTTTGTAGTGGCACTGATATGCTGGGAAAGGGAAAGAGAAAGTTTAAAAAGATCTATTTAAAAAGATACAATGATCTTGCTAATATCTATTTTATCAACATTGTTAGAATATCGTGACACTCTGTGGGGGGCGGGGGTGTGTGGGCATGGTTGACATCCAACCCCTACATTTATAATGACCAGCACTATTTATTGTTTTTGTGTTAATATGTTTTTCTGGGATTGTGGTGTGAAGTTCCAGTTCATTTATTGTTGCATTTTAGGTTGGGTTATACAGTTATTTGCTTGCGTATTTCCAGGTCACCTTAACTGTAACCAGGGTGGGTGAAGGTCTTCTCCCCTGAATGAGTGCCTTCTCTCTCCGGGTCATGACACCCATTCTATTTTTGAGCTTATCACAATAAAACTGTTGTTTGTTTTAATGAGCTTCTTCATCTGTCATTATGGACCAAATGCTTGCCACAATGTTCTATGCACAAGAGAAAAAGTGTAAAAATTATGACATTCATAATCAGATTAAGATGTCATAATGTTAGATTTTGGCATAATCATTTTGAGATATAGTAGTGTGAGATAGACAATGGAGCAATGGAGCAATATGGTAGGATTATCAATCAATGAAACAGAGGAGTTATTCCCTTAATGTAATCAACAATTAAGCTGTTCTGACATTTATCTAATTTTGTGAGTCTCTGCCAAAGGGTAGGATCAAACTCATATTTAATCATTTGGAGTTTGGCCAGCACATGTCACCTATCCTGGCAGTCATTAAAATAGTATGGGATACCATTTTGTTATTTTTATCCATGGATTTTATAAATTTGGAACAACTGAATCACACCTAAACAGGAAAACTGATCCATAGGACCTCGATAATGTCCTCCTTATGCTGCAGTTGCAGAAATGCAAAATTTGATAGCAATTCTCATATAATTCTATTTCAGCATATTTTCAATGTGCAATACTGAGCAGGCCTTGCTAATAACTACTTTAAGCCTGAGCGCCCATTGGTAAGTTGTAGTGCTAATTGACATCAGAGCACTAGCCCTCAAAGATCTCCGTTAAGCCACAGCATTGCTGACATTGGTGTGTATTGCTGTGCTTCTGGAAATAATTGTATGAAAAATGTTACAGAAAGAATACAGAAACGTGTACAGAAATACACATGCATACACACACAGACACACACACACGAGCATGTGCGCATGTGTAAATGCACAGGAATAGAAACATGCATTCAAACATGCAAGCACATATACATGCATTTATGTAAGCAATTTTAAATACATAAAAACATGCATTCATGTATTAATGTCAGTGTTCAGATTTTTAACTTAGATTTTAGGAACCCCTACCATTGTGTGATCATTTAAGATGAGAGGGAGGAGGTTTAAAAGGAATCTGCAAGATAAATTTTTCACACGGCAAGCATTTGGAACCTGGTATGAATTTCCAGAGGTGCTGGTGAAGACAGGAACTACAGAAACATTTAAGAGGCAACTCATAAACATGAGGAAGTCTGCAGATGCTGGAAATCAAAAGCAACACACACAAAATGCTGGAGGAACTCAGCAGGTCAGGTAGCCTCTATGGAAATGAATAAATAGTCAATGTTTCAGGGTGAGACCCTTCTTTAGGACTTCAAGAGGCATCTTGACTGACCAGGGCAGAAAGCATGAAATTAACGTAGACAGATGGGATTTGTATAGATAGACATGATGGTTGGTATTGATGCTGTTGACATTAGACCTGTTCCTATGCTATGTATTATATGATCCTGTGAGGAGCTTTTTAAAAAAATGGCATTCATGTAGGGTTTGTATAAGAGGCATGATTGATAGTCCAGGCAGATTTATAAATCTATGACCATATGAATCAACTCAAGGAAAGGCAAACAATATGCATTTTTCTGAGTGTCTGTGACCTCTCTGTAGTGATGTGCAGCAAATTGGTAAATTGATCATAGATCAGCCATTGCCTGAAACAAGAGATACAGGGTTACAGTCACTTTGACCTATAAGGAAAGAGCAGAACAGATCTGTTGTATGACTGATTTTGCCTATTGAAGGCTACTAATCTTGGTACCTTAGAAACTGTTAGCTTCCAAATATATTGCTGTTTGGAGAACTGGAAACAGGAAAGTAGCTTCCTGAGTACATGAGTATCTGTAGCCAGGAGACCTTCTGCTTGTCATCAGGTTTCCAAGCATTCCATTGCCTGTCCTGCAGCACTGTCTTGTGAACAATAGACAGTGGGACCAGTTGTAACAAGGACATAAATGAAGAGACGGCAGTGTCCCTCTCTCAGACTTAGTGTGATAGGTAGCGCACAACCTCCTGGCTATTCTGGAGATGAATGAAGTGTCCTTCACAGACTATGTGCAAGACAGAAGGAGATCAGGAAGATAATCTGTCGACGTGCACCTGTGCTGCAGGACAAGGAGCTCTGGTCAAGCTATTCCAGTACGGTTACAGCAGTAACGTATTCCCAGCAACGTGGCACATTCTGACAACATTAACAAAAACCAGGACAAACAACAGGCTGCTTAATGTCTATTCACACTATTCTAAGGCATTAGTCAAATTATGGAAATTATTGCTGACTGTGCTCTCAAGGTGCACTTAGTCATGACGAATCTGCTCACTGATACCTGGTTTTGTTTTTGCCATTTTCCAAAATCTTATGACAACCTTGGTCCAGAGATAAGATGAGAATTTCTTCATCAAGGCAGATCTATCCAATTGTGGGATTGAGGGCCTCCTGAAAAAGAAAGCTAATTGGCACGAAGGCGAGTCAGAACCTCCCAAACATACGCTCATCACCATCAAAAAGGACAAGGGAAGCAGGCGCATATAACACCGCCAATTGTAGGTTCCCTCCAGGTCACACATCACTCTGACTTAGAAAAAAAGGACCAGCCCTTTATTTATACTGGCTGTAAATGTACTAGAATTTCTAACTCAACAGCATTTTGGCATTATCTTTGTGCAAAGCAGATCAGGAGTGTTGTACCTAATTACCTCCTCAAGGGTAATTCCCAATCAGTACTCAGTTCTTGTTTTCTCAGCAATGCCAGATCTTAGACATTGAATAAATAAATCTAAAATGCATGATATATTTTCTTACATTTGATTCTTAAACTAGAATATAAGTATGCTTATAGACACGTGGCACAACATACTTTTTCTTCAGAGTTCATGTGTGGGAACACAATTGAAGTAAGTCCACTTTAAATATTATACTTATTTGGGTCCCTCTGATGCTCCTTAACCTATTAGGCCAGTTATAACCAACCCATATCTCCTCCAGTTGGAGATCCTCCTGTCCTCTCCTTCCACAAACCAATAACTGATCTGCTAACCATTTTATCCTCAAATAGCAATCTCCCATCTCAGCCCTCTGGAGTCTCTTGGCTTCATATCCTCATTCATCTGATGGCCTATGATTGCTTCCATTTCTGTTCCAAGTACAATGACCCTCCTCTCCTCCCTCATCACATCTCTTGCACAGACTAGACCCAGACTTACCTGGATCTGCTTCAGAACTCAGAAATAATGGAGCAGACAAAGGAAAAACATTTCATTGTGCAAGGCCTATTTAATAGTCCACTACACTTTGAACTTCATATGCTATTGGGGCTTGCTGGAATGAAAACATTCATTGGACTGTCACACAGAGGCACTTTAAGACATTGAGACAAATCACTGTTGTGTTTAGTTTATAGATGGACTGTAAACCCTGGGCTCCTCACAAGCACCACATGGCATCCACTGATGTTTGCATAAAGTTTGTTAAGAAACAGAATTAGAATGAACTCTATTTTTACTTAATTGAAGAATAAAACAACTTAACCTTGATTTGCTTTATATGATTACAGTTTCCTTCAATTAATCTCAAGCCTCCACCAAGAATATTACATTCATCGGAGTTAAGAGAATACTGTTTCTCTAGAGAGATTAGTCCGATCATAAGACAAAGATCAGAATCAGGCCATACCACACATTAACATCTCAGATACTCCACTACATCACTTGCTTGTCCATTGGTGACCGAGTAGCCTTTACACATTGATCATGGTGGAAAATGTTCTGCTGTGGGTCTGCTCTATTTCTGGACTTACAGAGATCATTCAGACTTTTCAGTAGTGTGAAATGGAATACAACTAATGGTCAGAATATTTTACAGCAGCCTGCTTCTTCACTCCCACCGAATAAAAACGTAAAAGAGGGGCAAAATAGATAATTCTGTTTTAAATTATTGTACTAAGTCAGAGTTAACACTAATTTATGATTTTGCACTTCTCTCTCTCTCTTTGGACATCAAGCAGGCTGTGCTGTCAAAATGAGACACTAAAGATTAGATAGAAGGTCATAAACCCAAGTTGTCACCTGTTGTCATCAGACTAACTCAAATCACAGTTGTGGTGTTACTTCCTGTGGTGTCTCTGAAAAACTTATTTTTGCCAGGATAACACTGTATGCCGTCTTTGTTCATTTCATAATTGAATATTTCACAGTGATATTTACCTCAAAGGTCTGAAATTTCAGAGTCCTTCATTCAATACAGATTCTTCTGGATCAAGACACGATTCAATACTGCCAACCCACTCCATGTCGGCATTGCATATGGAATTTGTCATTGCACTGTAGAACAATGGAGTTGTACCGCACACAAAAAGCCCATCAGATCATCATATCCACACCAACCAGGATTCCACCCACACCAGCCAGGTTCAACATTCACACATCAACCTGGTTGCCCATACACACCAACCAGGTTGTTACACTCCAACCAGGCTGTCCATACACACTCATCCCTTTGGTTAGGAGGTTGAACATAAATTACCAAAATGAAAGATATGTCTTCCTGTTCATTTGGGAGTGATAAAGTGGTGGCCCTAGGGGTCTGTCCTGGAGTAATGATTTAGATGGAAAGATGGAGAATTTTATTAAAACAACTAACAAGTGGACAATACACAAGGACTTTAAGTTGGATAATTATTAGATCACTTGTTTTAGATATAAATCAAAATAATTGGAGCAGTTTTCAGTGATCAGTGATGGAGAGAGATTTGCAAGCTCACATGTATGAAACATTTAAAGCAAATAAATATGTTGATAAAAAGTTGAGAAAACCTTTAGCTTTGTTTCAGAAAGTGATTGAGTAGAACTCATCTGGAGCACTGCATTCCATTTGTGGAAGGGGTACTTTTCCTTTTAAAGTGGGCAATTCACTAAAATGATGCCTTATTTAAGATGGGTAAATTACAAGAACCTGGCTTGTAGAACTGAGTATGAAACACTGCTTCAAATGTTAAAAGAACTTTGTAAGATTCTTTCAGAGAAACTACTTGTCTGAAAGACGGTACAAAAGCTCAATACCAAATGGAGAGCAAAGCATAACATTCAAAGTAAAGTTTAATATCAAAGTACAGATATGTCCCATATACAACCCTGAGATTCATTTTCTTGAGGACATACTCAATAAATCTATAGAATAGTAACGATAATAGAACCGATAAAAGGCTACCAAACTAGGGCTTTCTGTGCAGAAGGCAACAAACTGTTCAAATGATAAGAGAAGAAACAATAATATAAATAAACAAGCAATAACTATCGAGAACATGAGAGGTAGAGTCCTTGAAAGTGAGTCCATTGGCTGTAGGAACATTTCAATGGTGGGCAAGTGAAGTCTAGTGAAGTTATCCCCTTAGTTCAAGAGTCTGATGGTTGAGGGATAGTAACTGTTCCTAAACCTGGTGGTGTGAGTCCTGAGGCTCTTATACCTTCTTCCTGATAACAGCAGTGAGAAGAGAACATGTCCTGGGTGGCGCGGTTCCCTGACGATGGATGCTGTTTTCCAGCAACATCATTTTATGTAGATGTGCTGAATGGTTGGGAGGTCTTTACCTGTGATGGAGTGGGTCATATCCACTACTTATTGCAGAATTTTTCATTCAAGCGCATTTAAGTTTCTATACTAGGCTGTGATGCAGCCAGTCAATACTCTCTCCACTACAGATCTATAGAAATTTGTCAAAGGTTTAGATGTTATGCCAAATCTTTGCAAACTCCTAAGGAAGTAGGGGCACTACTGTGCTTTTTTCGTAATTGCAATTATATGCTGGGCCCAGGACAAGTCCTCTGAAATGATAACACCGAGGAATTTAAAATTGTTAGCACTCTTCACTCTGATCCTCTAATGAGAGCTGTCTCATCATTTCCCTCTCCTGAGGTCTATAATCAGTTCTATGGTTTTGCTGACATTGAGTGAGTGCTTGTTGTTATTTATTTATTTACTGAGATGAAGTGCAGAGTAGGCTCTGCAATCCCAGGATTTAACCCTGGCCTAATCACGGGACAAATTGCAATATCTGATTAACCTAACAGTACATTGTTGGATTGTGGGAGGAAACCCATGCAGTCACAGGGAGAACGTACGAACTCCTTACAGGCAGCAGCGGGAATTGAACCTGGATCACCTGTACTACAAAGCACTGTGCTAACCACTATGCTACCGTGTGGCACCACTCAGCCAGATTTTCAATTGTCCTCCTATATGCTGATTCATCACCGACTTTGATTTGGCCTACGACCGTGTTGTTGTTGGCAAACTTGAATATGGCTTTGGAGCTGTGCTTTGCCACACAGTCATAAGTTCTTATGACAAAATAGCAAGCTTCTCTGGAGGAAAATCAGACAGCATTTTTTTGTATAAAAATCTCAAAGTTTCTCTTTCCAAAGTCTATGAATACAGGGACAACTGGAACATTTGTGACTGAGATCAAAGGTATACTTTAGACAGGGGTATAAAGAAATAACAACACAGACACATACACAAGATGTTGTAGGAACTCAGAAATAACAAATTCTTTTGGGGAGTTGAGGATCATTTGTTCGTGATCTCGCTGAATGGCAGAACAAGGCTTAACGACTTACTCCTGTTCCTATATTGCTATATTTGATTGAAATTTTAGCTCATTCATTTGATGAAGCATAATTGATTGCATTAAAGTTGTGATGAAGCTAATGTACATGAATATGTTAAATGTTTACAACATAGCACTGCACATCCATGTTTATATAATTGGCATCTGAAGTATTACAGTCACTTTACTGCCTAATAAAATCAAATGGAGAGTATCTTCAATTATTACAAATAACACCCACGCAGGCTATTTCTATTTCTGCTCAAAAGACAAATTGTAGAGTGATATGCCTGCCTGTGCCATTTTAAAACATAAGAGTAATAACATCATCAAATCATAGCAGATAGAGTCATATACTACGTTTGGTGCTCTCAGTGTGGCCTCAGAATCAGAATCAGGTTTATTATCACCGGCATGTGATGTGAAATTTGTTAACTTAGCAGCAGCAGTTCAATGCAATACATAATACAGAAGAAGAAAAAAACAAAATAAAATAATAATTAATAAATAAATAGATATACCAATTACAGTATGTTTATTGAATAGATTAAAATTGTGCAAAAACAGAAGTACTGCATATGAAAAAATGTGAGTTAGTGTCCAAAGTTTCAATGTCCATTTAGGAATTGGATGGCAGAAGGGAAGAAGCTGTTCCTGAATCGCTGAGTGTGTGCCTTCTGGCTTCTGTATCTCCTACCTGATGTTAACAGTGAGAAAAGGGCATGCCCTGTGTGCTGGAGGTCCTGAATAATGGACACTATCCTTCTGAGACCCCGCTCCCTAAAGATGTCCTAGTTACGTTGTAGGCTAGTGCCCAAGATGGAGCTGACTAGGTTTACAACCTTCTGCAGCTTCTTTCAGTGAGACCCTGTATATCGGTGAGACCCGATGCAGATTGGGAGACCACTTCACCAAGCACCTATGCTCCATCCGCCAGAAAAAGCAGGATCTCCCTGTGGTCACCCATTTTAATTCCACTTCCACTTCCCATTCCGATATGTCCATCCAAGGCCTCCTTCACTGTCATGATGAGGCCACACTTAAGTTAGAGGAACAGCACCTTATGTTCCATCTGGGTAGCCTCCAAGCTGATGGCATGAATATTGATTTCTCAAACTTCTGGTAATTCCCCCCACCCTCCATCCTTCACTATTTCCCATCCCATTTTCCCTCTCTCACCTTATATTCTTGCCCACCCATCACCTCCCTTTGGTGCTCCTCCCCCCTCTTCTTTATTCTATGGCCTTCCGTTTCTTTCACCAATCAAATTCCCAGCTCTTTTACTTCATCCTTCCCCCTCCAAGTTTCACCTATCGCTCTCCCCTACCCCCACCTTTTAAATCTACTCTCAGCCTTTTTCTGCAGTCCTGCCAACGGGTGTCAGCACAAAATGTCGACTGTACTCTTTTCCATAGATGCCACCTGGCCTGCTGATTTCCTCCAGCATTTTGTGTGTGTTGAGAAGATAAGTAAGATGTGGCTTTCAATGTTGATGTTACAGTCTCTGAGCGCTGGCATCTCGTCTTCAGCAATGAGTTGGTGACATGCTCATTCAATGGTCTGCCAATGATGGCCCTGCTAAATGCGTCACTGGAGGTGCATATCTGGACACAAGATACTCTGGCAAGTTGGGGCAGGAAGCAAAGTCAAGGTCATTAGCAAAGATCATATTCTGGGAGAATCTTCAGAGACACCACTTCCTACTTGAAGTTCTACTATGAGGACAATAATCACAGGGAGAAGAAAATTAAACATAACAGTGGATGCTGATAATCTGGAATTAAACAATTTCAGTTCAATTGTTTTCTGTGTTTGCAACAGAACTGGACAGCCCTGCTGTTTGTTATCCACTTGCAATGTTTTTCCGTCTCCATTGACACCACCAATATGATGGGCATTTCTCTGATCTAGTTGGTTTTTTTCTCTCTTTCTAAATGCCTTCATAAATCTGTTAACCGGGTGCCCACTCAAAGTCGCGAGGAGCCATTCCAAGATGGCATTGTAAACCTGGATCTTATTCACTGGGACTGCACAGAGGTTCAACAAAAAAACAGCAAATGGAGAATATCACTTCCCAAACTATTCACTGTCCCAAGCAATTCCTGCCTTAGCTATGTCAAAGCCTTCAAGTCCTACATTGATCTCACATTCCTCCTCTGTCCCAAACATCAGCCTCAGAGAGCGTGGTCCTTAGAGGAGTTAGACATTTCTGCTCAGGTCCTCCTCTGAGCAAGTCAGCAAATGATCTACACCGTTAACATCACAGCTGCGACAAAAAAACATTCACTTATCACAGGAAAGTCCCTCTGTGAGGAACTTCTTCTGTTAGTTCAATAGCAGCACAATGACTGACATAAAGGAAGATACAGACCAAATTTGTTCACAGCTAAGTCCTTAAGTAACAAATGCAATCCATGGTAACGAATGCTGACAAGGCAATTCCCCTCTTCAAACAGCACAACAAAGGGTGGAAATTCATCCTTTGTAACAGCAAAAAAAAAGAGGACAGCAGTGGATAGGCCACATACTAACGTTCAGTACAAGACATTGCAGGGTATTCAAAGTTTAAACCAGAAGCAGGCATTCTTGTTTTACTGTGAATCTAAGTCTTCCTTTTCTGACTAACTTCAAATGACTGTGGCACACTTGACAGTTGTAAAATGGCATCAATATTAAAATCAGAGAATCCAGCACTGAACTACAATTATCAGTGGAATATTGGATCGTATATGCAAGAATGCTAATTAATCCACATATGTGCAGGATTATACAGAGAGTGAGCATCACCTTTTGCAGGGAAAGAAATACAGCAGTTTATTCAGAAGTAGTTGCAAAGCTTTCTGCATTCTGCACTCTGCACAACCTTATAATCCAAAGAGGCCTCCGTGTGCATTCAAAGATTATTGGTTTGTTCCAAAAAAGTGGGGAAAAATGACCTGTAACTGATGACTCCAGTACCAACAGCATTAATGAATGAAGGAACTTAATACCTCTAAATCTGGTAAAGCTGCTTTGCTGGTCCTGAAATTGGGTAGCAACATTTCCAATTTGCCAGTCTTCTGGCAGAAACTTGGCGGTAATATCAGGCAGCAGTTTTACTGTCCACTCACTATACTTGTCTGCATTACTGGCAGCAAGCCTATTTGTCCAGAAAAACATTTTGGAGATTAGGATAAATATCTGCAATGTGTTTCCAAGCTGTTGTTTCCCTGATCAGGAAATATTGGGGAACATACTTCCAGGTTTCAGGCAAGTGGGATGTCCTGATTTCCTTCCATATGCAGGAAATCATATTGGGAGGATGTAATCATAAAATCAGTCCTAGTTTTTAATCTCATCGTCAAATTAGTGACAGGGTAAGACATGAGAGGGACCAGAAAATGGGATCCAGTGCATGGGGACCCTTAGAAAGGAGAATGACAGATGTATACTGGAGATCATAGAACTATTTTAGACCATAAGACCATAAAACAGGAGCAGAATTTGGCAATTTGGCCCATCAAGTCTCCTCCACTATTTTATCATGACTGATTTATTATTTTCCCAAGTCCATTCTCCTGCTTTTTCCCCAAAACCTTTAATGCCCTTACTAATCAAGTACCTATCAACCTCTGCTTTAAGAATTCCCAATGATTTAGCCTCCATAGCTGTCTGCAGCAATTAACTCCACAGATTCATCACTTTCTGATTCAAGAAATTCCTCATCATCTCTGTTCAAAAGGAATGCCGGACAATCTCACCTGGTCCAGGAACACCACTGGGATTGTGAAATGAGCCCAGGAGAGATTGCACTTTCTGAGGAAGCTTAAACAAGCATCACTCCCCACTAACATCTTATCTACATTCTACAGAGGCGTGGTTGAGAGTGTGCTGACCTTTTGCATCACAACCTGGTACTCCAGCTGCAGTGCTGCTGACGAAAAAGCCTTGCAGAGAGTGGTTAGGGGAGCAGAGAAGGTTATTGGGGTCTCCCTACCTTCTGTCCAAGACCTCTTTCAGAGTCGATGCCTCCAGAAGACACGGTACATCATTAAAGACCCCTCACACCCTCTCCATGAACTGTTTGTTCCTCTGCCATCAGGTAAACATTACAGGAGCATCAAAACTAAAACCACAAGGCTACTAAACAGCTTCCTCCCACAGGCAGTCAGACTGCTAAATAGCTGCTCTACCTGACTCTGCTTTGGACACTTTTAACTTGGACTGGACACTTATAACTTGTTTTTTTAACTGACATGTGGCTGTTGTGTTTTACTATTTATTGTAGTGTTTAATATTTGTTGCGTTTGTTATGTTATGATTGCACTGCTCCTGGGAAACGTTGTCTCATTCTGCCCTGCAGAGCTGATGTACGGTTAGAATGGCAATAAAGTTTTTGAATTTTGAATCTTGAATCTTCCCTACTGAATCTGTGCCCACTGGTCCAAGACAACCCTGCTATAGGAAACACCCTCTCCACGTCCACTCTATCTAAACCATTCAATATTTATAATGTTTCATTCTTCTAAACTCCAGCAAACAGAGGCCCAGAACCCTCAAACAGGAAGTTAACTCTTTCATTCCTAGCATAATTTTTATGCTGACACCTGTGGGTCTTAGAGTCATTCTAGAACAGTCATATGTACAATCTAGAGAAATGGTGGCCTGAACACATTACTATATCTTAGGCAAGAGATGGGGCTCTTTGTTAACAGTTCAAAAATTTTATATGTCATTCTTCTTGTGTTCTCTCCTAAATCGAACAATTATTCTATTCTGAATCAAAATTTGGCTGCCTTCAACTATTAATTTTTTAAATTTAAATTAAGAGGGCAGTGAGCACATGTGATGAAGCCAGAAGTTTGTTTTCTTGCTTCACTGAAAACAAAACATAACAATGTTCCATTATTTAACAGGCATTTGATATAGTGAGCAATTTGGGAATTCATTAAGCAATATTTTGGAAATAATTGTTCAGGATCATTTCAAGACTTGGAGATTCAAGACTGTTTAAAGTCATTTCCAATACAAAAACTTAAAGTAGAACAAAATAGTTGTTACTCTGGATCTGACAATGAACACAATAAAATGAAGAACACAACAATTAAGAAAAAAAACAATAAATATGAATACATAGGATAGTTTATATAGATAAATTGATTATATCTCCATAAGTTGATGCTAGGCACAGTAGTGTCTCTATATAAGGTAACTCTGACAGCAGTTGATAAAGTGGTAGTGGTGAGGGGGTAGGGATGGCTGTGGCATAGGGGGTGGAAGTGTTGATCAGCCTTGTTGCTTGGAGAAAGTAACTGTTTTTGTGTCTGGTGATCCTGCTATGTAGCCTCTTCCCTGATGGGAGTGGGAAAACAAGTCCATGAGCAGAGAGGGTGGGACTGGCCTTACTCTTGCCCCTCTCTGTATACATGTCCTTGAGAGCAGGTAGGTTGGTGCTGTTGATGCGTTGGGCAGTTCTGACTACCTGTTGTAGCATCTTCCTGTCTGCCGCTGTGCAGTTGATTGCAGCAAGTTAGGATGCTCTCTACTGCACATCAGTAGAAGATCGTGAACATTGATGTGCATAGTCCAGCTCTCTTTAGCCTCCTCAGAAAGTAATGGTATTGGTGAGCTTTCTTGATTTTAGGAAGTGCCGTGGGACCACGAGAGGTTGTGCAAGGCGTGCAATCCCAGGAGTGTGGAACTGCTTACAGTTGCAACCATCTCAGAGCAGAAGTGAACCTGGCTTAACGTCTCCTCTGAAACCACAATGTTTCCTCAGAGGCAAAAGTTCTGCTGTTGAACCACAGTCATGGCTTAGTAATTGAAAGAGAACAGTTGCATTTGTATATTATCAAAGTCAATACAAAGTATTTTACAGCTAATACTTTTACAGACTGATAGGCACCAAACAATCAGTATTGACAATGTTTTATTTTTGATTGTCTAGAGCCATGAGCCATAATATTAAATCAGAGAATGCAGACGGGTCCAGTGCGACTCTTATCCAAGCAATACGAGATCAAGCAGTGCAGCAGCCTTTCGTTACTTCACTGGCATGAAGTCTTTTGATCTTTCCAGTTCTCGAGTGGTATTGAACCCATAAACCGCTGAGTCAATGGTAAGTCAATGGCATCCAACTGAACCACAGATAACACACTCTGGATAGAAAAAAAAATCTGGAAATGAATAACTGCAAACACAAGCTGTACCTCGAGAATGTGTTATCCAATACTTAAATATTTTTGAAATTGTGTCGTTATAACAGAACATGTGTGGGTGCATATCTGTGCAATCCAATTTACTTAGTGGAATATTAATATTCATTAATAAAAATCATTACTGACATACATAATGTTTGTTTGGGCAATCTTATTTTATTATAAAACTCCAATTAGTATGCATTATAAAAGTCTTGATTTCCTTCAATCTATCTGTACCTTTAGCTTGACTGCGAGTAACCCAAAAGTTATTATTGGTTTGATACATTGAAGTCATCCATGTATCCTGAAAATTTTGTTGTTAGGCTGTCAAGGCTGATAAAAAGAATGAAAAGCTGGAGACAAATATTGGAAATCAGATTCCGTTTGAATAATGTTTCATCAATCTTTCATTCTTTGAAGAATTGGTTAGCACCAGTGTTCTGGTCTAATTATGCAAGTCCCTGAGGTTGCAAAATAAGATTATAAGTTATTGTATTTTTTTCTAATGGCAACTATTGGACTTGACTTGAGTTGGAATTCTAATGGTCCTGTTTTTTTTTCTCCAATGCAAATAAGTCCACTTGAATTTAGTTTAAATTGTAATTGCTTTTCCAATTTAAAATTATTTACATAATTATTCACAACTTCAAATGCACATTCTGTTAAATTTGAAATAGAAAAAATCAGCAAGAATCGTTCTAAATTCAACAATAATGATGGTCTATGAAGGCAAAGCAGGAATCCTAGTCGTCTCAATGCAAAAAAACAGTGGTTTAATCATTTTGAATAAATTTTGCCCATCAGGATTGCTGGTCAGAATGGCTGGTAGGGCTAGAAGGGCCAAAAGAACCTATTCTATACTGTATTTTTAAATTTAAAAAAATCTTTTAAATGGAACTTAAATTTCTTGTCCCTAGGATATCGCAGAGTCCATTACTGTCAATTATTTTACTGATTTTTTATAATTTGGCATAATTGGAAAGACAATCATCTTAAAGCAAGAAACACAAGTGAATGTGGTAACACAATACTCTATTTACAATTAATTCACTGCATAGTTTGGGTTGAGAAATGAACATTAAGCAGAGTATAGGAAGAACCCTGTTGCTCTTGGCCATGGTAGATTATTATCCATCTGAGCAAGAACAGAGCATCATATCCAAAGGAGGTCACCTTCTGAAATGTAGGAATGTAGTAAAGTTTCAAACTCAATATATTTGCTTGAAATCTGGAAGAGGCTAGAAGTCAGAAATATCTGTGTTACAGCGCAATACTCCCACTAAGTTACCATAATAAGACAGCATCATTGAGAAAGTTACAGTCCATTAGAATCGTAATTCACACAAGTGGTGACTGTTCAGCAAAGAATCTAATTCCATTTCCTGAAGCTAAAATTCAATAGACACTTAAAATTCAATCGACTAGGTTTGTTTCAAATAATGAGATGGATTACTGAGAGCTAAAGGTCATAAAAACTAACAATTTACAATTGAGCTTTAAAGAAACCTGCAAAGGACTAACTGTGATAGCAAAGCAATTTTTGGGCAACTGGTGTACAAGTAGATTTGTTAATGTGTTCCTTAATGAGTTTTTAGTCATAAGAGTTTTTAATGTCATCAATCAAATATGATATATTATTGAATACAGCTTCTATGTTTATTTTTCCTATCTAGGTACCTACTCTTGTAGTCTCTATATTTCCAAAGGATTGTAATCTGGTAGAACTATAAATATTAAAAGGGGAGTACTGTAATGATATTATCAAGGTAACTGTAAGTCATCTTTAAATCATCTTTGTTGGCTTTGCAGCAAGAGTTCAGTTGGCAGATATCTTTCAAAATTCTTTTTCTCCATGGATGTGGTAATTCATGTCAATCAGAATTTTCCATTGGTGGCATTGGCAGAACATTTAATATCATTTAACACTACTGGTTATACCTTTCTGGAATATTTACACATGGCTCACCTTGGCAGTGGTACAAAATAGAGATTAGGAAACACCTAAAGACAGAGACAACTGTTCAAATGGCAAAAGTAAAACTTCCAAGTCCTGGGCACACCTTTTCACTATTGCACACCCTTCTTCTAGTGTTGCATGAATTATTTTACTGTGCTTGTTACAGAACTGAAACTTTAGGGTTGAATTTCCCCTTGGGAGGCTAACATTCAGCATTTCATTTCATTATCATATCATCTGTACTCCTTAAAGGCTTGGCTGGTGGATAATGCTGGATAATCTAATCAACAGGAGCATTGTTTTTGTTACCCATAAAAAATATAGTTTTATTTCAAAGATTTTTTGCAACACTTTAAAGAATGAAAAATATCCTCTGACTCAAAAATTAATAGGTTGAAATATATACATTGGAAAAGTTAGCTGAAGTAATTTTCATTTTTTACATGCAGCATAATTTTATGGAATAACACTCTGAAAGTCATAGAAGCAAAAATTAGTTTAAGAACTTAAAGAAAAGCATGATTTTTAAAATGATCATTGTGTGCCTTAATTGGGGAAAAAAGTATTCTTTTTACACATTAATATATTTTTCCTACAGCTGGACCACCCATCCCCTTCCTTAGTGTTGATTTAGAATGGG
Organism: Hemitrygon akajei; assembly: GCF_048418815.1. Classification (NCBI taxonomy): domain Eukaryota; kingdom Metazoa; phylum Chordata; class Chondrichthyes; order Myliobatiformes; family Dasyatidae; genus Hemitrygon; species Hemitrygon akajei. The sequence goes on along the minus strand of NC_133136.1, from coordinate 84,865,128 downwards.
TTCCTGTTTTCTCTCTCTCTCGCTCTCACTCTCTCATTTGAAACCTTCTTTGCTGCTGCTTTTCTCCGCCCCAAAAACAAAGCTCAGAGTTCAGAGAGTCAGGCAAATAATTGTCATGGAAATAATAGTATGATGTATAAGGTTTGAATCAACACTGCAGGTTTACATTTCCCCATGCTATTATTATTCTTGGAGAAATGAAAGGGACAGAAAGACTGAACAAAATTCATAGTTACACCCAAAAAGAATGATTGTCTTTGTTTATTCATCACCATGAAGAAACTTGTCGAGTTTACCCGTGGGGAAATGCTCACACATAAAGAAAGACCAAGTAACAAATTGCCACAGATGCTGGAAATAGTACATAAATTTTAAAAAAGCTAGAAATACACGAATAGGCAGTTAGTATATGTGAAGGGGGGTGGAGGAATGATTTTTCTTCCACTTCCTAATGTTTAATTCATTGCATACTATTGATACAATTCACTCAAAGTAATTATTATAAATGACAGAACTTACAATGTAACATGTGTTTAAAATTCACAAATGTATTATAATTCATCATGATGGAACACCAGCAATTTCTGTGAGCATTGTTTGTTTGTTTACTGGAAAGCATTTTGACAATGGGTGATAGTACAGAGTAGCTGTTATTGATTAACCTGTCCTTTTGTAAATCTCCCCTGATTTGTGCAAATGAAGCTCTGGAGGGATGTACAGCAAGTCGAAGAGTTGATTTGATCTGCCTTACACTACCATCCAAAGTCAAAATTATCCTCATATGTGCAATAAATTCAAGGTTAGATCTTTCCACTTCAGTATTTTCTGAAGCTTTAGGGGAATACAAAGAGAAAACTGGAAAATGAATTCCTTGCTTCTGAAGTATAGTGATATATATTGGTGGAGTCATAAAATAATTATGGCATGGAAACAGGCTCTTTAGTTCAACACATCCATGCCAACCATGGTGCCCACCAAGCTAGTCCCATTTACCCATATCCCTCTAAACCCCTCTTATGTATGTATTCATTGGAATGTTATTATTGTACTGACCTCAGCCTCTAACTCTAGCAACTCATTTCATGTATGCACAGCCCTACTTGTGAAGACGTTGTTCTTCCAGTCCCCTTTAAAACTTACACCTCTCACGTTAAACCTATGCCTTCTAGATTTTAGTCCTCCTTCGCTGGGAAAAAGACCATGTGTTGAACTTATCAATCCCCCAGTGATATTTATACGCATCTGTAAGTGCAGACCTCAATCACCTAAGTTCCAAGAAGCAAAGTCCTAGCCTGCCCAGTCTCTCCTTATAAACCAGCCTTCGAGTCATGGCAACATCCTCATACTGTAAATCTTTACACTCTTTCAAGTTTAATGATGTTATTCATATAATGAGGTGACCAAAACTCTACAAAACATTCAAGTGTGGTCTCATCAGTGCTCCAACACCTATACTCAGTGCCCTGATTGATGAAGACCAGCATGCCAAAGACCATCTGCATCACCCTTTGATGCTGCTTTCAATGAAGTATGCACTCAATGTTATAATTGTAAATGTTATATTCCATGAATAAGAACTATCATATCCATTATGTTCTTACCCAGATCTTACCTATTGTACTTAATGTACAGGGTGTACCTGGCAAGTATTCCAATTTAATTCAACTCTGAATTGAAACCACCAAGAATGTCCAATTATTTGAATAGTATTATTACCTGAAGCACAATGAGGGGATCATGTGTTTGAACAAACTGCAGGCTGGAGACATTTTCTCAGCATTTCAGTTTTAACTAGTTCTGCTTCATACTATCCAGGACTATAGAAAGTACTTAAATGGATTAAGTATGGAAGTACTTTAGTCTATATTTAGGAGTCAGTAGAGAAGAAATGGGATTGAAAGCAAATAGAAAGTTTTGCAACAGAAGTTGCTTGTTTTCCCTGTAGACACTGATCCTTAGTCTCCATTAGGTTTACATATATTAATGGTCTTATATTTCTTTATATATCACTGACATAGAAAGTTAAGTTTACCCTGGATGGTTCAGTACGATATATCAACTTCATGTTGAAGGTCAATAATGCATTTCTCCCAAACAGTAACTATCATCTAGTAGAGAATATTACCTTATCCGTGGATTTGTAAGCAGTTCATATGATAAAAACTGTCCTTAATTCAAACCTTTCAGTTAAGTTGGCTGTATAAAGACAGGAAGTATTCTAATTCAACTGACTGACAGAATTCTACAGAGGTGAGAAGAAATTGAAGGAAATAGAATATGACTTTCAAATCTCCATATCTCCATAAATCAGCCATGATGGAATAGTGGAGCAGACTTGATGGGCTGAATAGCCTAATTCTGCTCCTATGTCTTATGATCTTATGGTCTTATATAAGGACTGTGTCAATTCTAAGTTCAATGTCACAAGCTTAGAGAGAAATTAACTTTGAAGTACATGTTGGTATACACATTTTGATTTTAGAATGACATTCATCAAAGCTTAAAATGCCGATGTATCTGCTTCTGCTTTTTATGACAATTCCTGCTCTTTGTATCAGTTTACTTAACTCTTCTGCTGCCAATCTATGAAGTTTGTCAGCTGTTACACAAGATAGGCAGTGGTGGACCCATCTTTTCCTCTGGAGTTCTAAGAAGCTGAAATAATTCTTGTCTCAACAAAGATTCTTCCTTAGAAAGAACAGATAGGAGCATTTTTCATCACTGGACGATCAAGTGTCTTTACTTGAAATTACTTCAAATGGGGTTGGTTGGTTGTTGGGCAGGTTGGGTGGGCCAGTAAACTTGTGACTCCACCTTGTAGTTCATTACTTTGGTAGGGGGGGTGGGGTTGAAAGGGAAGGGGTTGGAATTCTGAATTGTTATTTTTCACAGCGTTGTCTGGTTCCAAACAAATCTAATCAGGTCTTGAAAGACCCGTTAGATAGTTTGGCTCAAGGTGAGTCTCCATCCATCAAATAAAACAATAGCGCGACCATTCAGTTATCTGCTCCTGACATCCATCTACTGTAAAATCCCCATGGTCTACAGAGTTTGCAAATCAGAAATTGCCTGTAATATTTTGCCATATCATCTTAACTGAACTATTGCCCTCAGACAAGTATTTTGAATAGCACTGGAATAGACCCTACAACTCAAAAGGATGCACTGACCTAATTAGGCTAATGATGCCAATTTAAGCTAATTCTCTCTGTCCATAGATGGATCATATCTTTCCATTCTCTGCATATTCATGTACCTATCTAAGAGCCACTTAAGTGCTTCTATTGTTTCTGCAACCAGCACCACCACCACCCAGGCAGTGCATTCCAGGTACTTACCACTGCTCCGGAGAATACAAATCTAGTTTGTCCAATCTCTCCTTACAGCACATGCCCTCTAATGTAGAAGGCATCTTGGTACACCTCCTCTGCACCTTCTCCAAAGATTCCACATTCTTTCTATGATGAGGTGAGCAGAGCTCAATGCAATACTCTAGAGGTGGTCTAAACAACTGCAACAGAGTTTCCTGACTCTTGAACTATCAATGAAGGCAGCATGCCATATGCCTTCTTTAGCACCCTATCAACCTGTGCAGCCACTTTTTAGGAGCTTTTGACTTGGATCCCAAGATTCCTCTGTACATCAATGCTGTTAAGGGGCTTGCCATTAACAGTATACAATCTTCCAAAATGCAGCACTTCACATTTGGCTGGTTTAAGCTCCATCTGCCTTGTCTCCATCCATGTCTGCAACTGATCTGTATCCTCTGTATCCTATGGCAATCTTCTAAATTTTTCACAATGCTACCAATCTTGTGTTATCTGCAAACTTACTAACTCTCTTATCCACTGTGTGATCTTTGAACTTTAGATTCCTGAGACATTAATTCCTCCATCACCCAGGGAACATGACATTCTCTCCCCTCCATTCTCAGGCCCTCATATTTATAATTGCCCAGTGCTCCATTCATTGAAAGCCCCTCCAATGCATCAAATATTTACTGATGAAGTCAATTTCTTCAGAGTGGTGATAAAGATGACAATCTCAGTGTTGAATTGGCAAGGGCCAATTAGTGGAGTTTGTAAAGCAATATGTGCAACAGTAGTGTATCTAGATGTGAGCATGTTTGCAAAATACTTTTTGACTTTGATAAAATATTTTGTTGCAAGTCATATCAATGCAATATTTACAAAATGATCCCAATAAACTTTAAACATCTTCTACTTGTAGTTGTAAACTTTTATTCAACCCTGCAATCTCACACATTCTCCTCACATATATCTGATTATTATGTGCAAGTTTAAACAAGTTTAAAGCAGATGTTAACCTATTTAAGGTGACAGGTATGTTATCATGCAGGATGATATCAAAAGTATGCACTGACTCTCTTATAAACTCATTAATAGGATGGGGGCATTTTAGCCAACTCCATTTGGTCCTGAGAAAATAGGTAGTAGTAAAACACGAACCTAAATGCATTTTGTCCATCTTGTGTTGATACCTTTATATTATAATTAGGTAGTGCTATTTAGGATTTATACACAATAACATATTTTCTGGCCAGATTTGTGTATGATTTGAAGGAGAACATGTAGGAGATGTCTTTCAATATACCTTCAGGAAGGATTAGATGAAGGAACACAGACCAATCCTCATGGAGGGGTCAGAAGTGGAGAGAGTGAGCAGCTTCAAGTTCCTGGGTGTCAAGATCTCTGAGGATATAAGCTGGTCCCAACATATTGATGTAGTCATAAAGAAGGCAAGACAGTGGCTATACTTTATTAGGAGTTTGAAGAGATTTGGCATGTCAACAAACACACTCAAAAACTTACATAGTTGTACCGTGGAGAGCATTCTGTCAGGCTGCATCACTGTCTGGTATGCAGGAGCTACTGCACAGGACCGAAAGAAGCTGCAGAGGGTTGTAAATCTAGTCAGCTCCATCTTGGGTACTAGCCTACAAAGTACCCAGGACATCTTTAGGGAGTGGTGTCTCAGAAAGGCAGCGTCCATTATTAAAGACCTCAGCACCCAGGGCATGCCCTTTTCTCACTGTTACCATCAGGTAGGAGATACAGAAGCCTAAAGGCACACACTCAGCGATTCAGGAACAGCTTCTTTCCCTCTGCTATCTGATTCCTAAATGGACATTGAAGCTTTGGACACTACCTCACTTTTTTTAATATACTGTATTTCTGTTTCTGCACATTTAAAAAAATCTATTCAATATATGTAATTGATTTACTTGTTTATGTATTATTATGTTTTATTTTATTTATTATTACTTTTTTCTCTCTTTGCTAGATTATGTATTGCATTGAACTGTTGCTGCTAAGTTAACAAATTTCACATCACATGCCGGTGATAATAAACACGATTCAGATTCTGATTCTTCTTCATGATAGAAGTTGGAGCATGTGAATTGCCTTTATAGATAATAAAAAAGGGAATTCATAGTTAGGGTGAAGAAGGGTATGACTATTTTGGCATGGAAATACTAAAATTCCATGAGTTTTGTCAGTGTTGCACTCTTCCAAATGACGAATGTTCCATCATGGCCCTGATTTGTGCCTTGTAGATGTTAAATAGGCTTTGGAGTAACACAAGGTGAATTTGTCTGTGTAGGATACCCAGTTTCTGACCTACTTTAGTAGCTATTGTATTTATTTTGTCATTATAGATGAATTTCTGGCCAGTGGTAACTCCACCCAGTATACTTACAATGGGGGATTCAGAAACGTCAATGTTCTTAGACACCAAGTGATGATTAGACACTGCCTTGCTGGAGATAGCCTTTGATTGACAGCTGTTTAGTGCTGATAACTTGCTTGTTCCTTATAATTATGCATTTAGATTGTGCTGCATGATGCCATTTGCTGAAGAATTGTAAATAGAATTTGACATGGTACATTTATCAATGCACACCACTGCTTGAGAAAAGTTAGAAAGAACAGTATTTGTGAAGAAAGTGACTGACCACATTGCAAAACATGCACTTCTTGGGACTTTTTTGTCCACGATGCTGCCAAACTAGTCAGAGAAATCAAGATACCCTGGGTGGCAGGTGATATTTCAACACCCAGAAGATCTCCCACATATTGTCTACAACTGTGGAAAAATAATGTCAATGTTATGACAGTCATGGGGGATTTCAAAATGCAGGTCAATTGGGAAAATCTGTTGGTGCAGGATCCCAAGAGAAGGAATTTGTGTAAAGCCTACAAGATGACTTTTTAGAGTAGTTTGTGGCAGAACCCACTAGGGAAAAGGCAATTCTGGAATGAGTTCTGTGTAATGAGCATGATTTGATTAGGGAGCTTAAGGTAAAGGAACTCTTAGCGGACAGTGATCATAATATAGAACTTATTCTGCAGTTAGAGAGGGAAAAGCTTTGCGAGTTTGGTCGTGACTAGACTGAACTCCTGCTTCAGCAAATACCTGAACCCACTACAATTTGCCTATTACAACAATAGGTCAATGCAGGTGCAATCTCAATGGCTCTTCACATGGCCTTAGACAACCTGGACAATGCAAACACCTATGTCAGAATGATGTTCATCGACAATTGCTTAGCATTTAACACCATCACTCTCACAATCCTGATTGAGAAGTTACAGAACCTGGACCTCTGTACCTCCCTCTGTAATTGGATCCTTGACTTCTTAACTGGAAGATCACAATCTGTGTGGATTGGTGATAATACCTCCTCTTCGCTGATGATCAACACTGGTGCACCTCAAGGGTGTGCGCTTAGCCCACTACACTACTCTGTCTATACCCATGATTGTGTGGCTAGGTATAGCACAGACACCATCTATAACTTTGCTGATGATACAACCATTGTTGATAGATTCTCAGATGGAGATGAGAGAACATGCAGGAGCGAGATATATCAACTAGTGGAGTGGTGTCGCAGCAACAATCTTACGCTCAACGTCAGTAAAACGCAAGAGCTGATTGTGGACTTCAGGAAGGGTAAGATGAAGGAACGCATACCAATCCTCATAGAGGGATCAGAAGTGGATAGAGTGAGCAGTTCCTGGGTGTCAAGATCTCTGAGGATGTAACCTGGTCCCAACATATTGATGCAGTTATAAAGAAGGCAAGATAGCGTCTATATTTCAGTAGGAGTGTGAAGGGATTTGGTATGACAACAAATACACTCAAAGACTTCTATAGATGTACTGTGGAGAGCATTCTGACAGGCTATGTTACTGTCTGGTATGGGGGAGTACTGCACAGGACTGAAAGAAGCTGCAGAAGGTTGTAAATTTAGTTGCTCCATCTTGGGTACTGGCCTACAAAGTACCCAGGACACCTTCAAGGAGCGGTGTCTCAGAAAGGCAGCACCCATTACTAAGGACATTACTAAAGACCCGGGGCATGCCCTTTTCTCACAGTTACCATCAGGCAGGAGGTACAAAAGCCTGAAGGCACACACTCAGTGATTCATTCAGAAACCTCTGCCATCCAATCCCTGAATGGACATTGAACCTGTGAACACTACCTCATTTTTTAAATATACTTTTTCTGCTTTTAAAAATATAAACTTTTTCTGCTTTTTGCATGATTTTAGTCTATTCAATATACATTTACTGTAATTGATTTACTTTTTTTATTATTATTATTTTTCTTCTTCTAGATTATGTATTGCATTGAACTGCTGCTGCTAAGTTAACAAATTTCACAACACATGCCATTGATAATAAATCTGATACTGATTCTGAAAATCACATGTATAAATATTACACTGGAGTAAAGGGAATTGCTGAGGCACGAGAGAGAAGCTGGCCATATTGATTGAGAAGGAACATTAACACGGATGATGGCAGAACAGCAATGGCTGGAGTTTATGGGAGTAATCTGGAAGGCACTGGATAGATAAATTCCAAAAGGAAGTACTCTAAAGGGAGGATCAGGCAATCATGGCTGACAAGGGAAGTCAAAGACGGCATAAAAGCAAAAGAGAGGGCATTTATTATGGCAAAAATTTGAAGGAAGTTAGAAGACTGGGAAGCTTTTAAAAAAGCAACAGAAGGCAGCTAAAAAAGCAACAAGAAGAGAAAAAGATTAACTATGAAGGTAAGCTAGCCAATAATATAAACGAAGATACCAAATGTTTTTCAGATATATAAAAAGAGAGATGAAAGGAGATATCACACTGCTGGAAAATTCTGCCATAGAGGTAATAATGGGGGACCAAGAAATGATGGACAAGGTTAATAAGCATTTTGTGTCAGTCTTCATTTTGGAAGACACCAGCAGTATGCCAGAAATTCAAAAGTGTCAGGGACAGAAGGGAATGCAGATACTGCTACAAAGGAGAAGGTGCTTGGGAAGCTGGAAAGTCAGAAGGTAAATGTCACCTGGACCAGATGGACTACACTGCAGTGTTCTGAAAGAAGTAGCTGAAGAGACTGTGGAGGCATTCATCATGATCCTTCAAAAATTACTAGAGTTGGGAATGGTTTTGGAGGACTGGGAATGTCATTCCACTCTTTAAGAAGGATGGAGACAAAAGAAAGGAAATTATAGGCCAGTTAGCCTGACTTCAGTGGTGGAAAGATGTTGAAGTCCATTAAGGATGAGGTTTCAGGATACTTGGAGGTATATGATAAAATAGGTCAACATCAGCATGGTTTTCTTAAGGGGAAATCTTGATTGATAAACCTTATGGAATTCTTTGAGGAAAAAGCCGGCAAGGTAGACAAAGGAGAGTCTTGTTTACTTAGATTTTCAGAAAGCCTTTGAGAAGATGCCGCACATGAGGATGGTAAACACGATAAGAATCCATGGTTGTGCAGGAAGCTACTGCCGCGGGTAGAGGATTGGCTTACTGGCAGGATGCAAAGAATGAAAATACAGAGGGTCTTTTCTGGTTGGCTGCCGATGACTAATGATGTTCAGCAGGGGTTGGTATTGGGACCAATTCTTTTCACATTACACTTCAGTAACAGAATTGAATTAAATTGACTTTATTACTTACATCCTTCATATACATGAGGAGTAAAAATCTTTATGTTACATCTCCATCTAAATGTGCAATGTGCAATTTATAGTAATTTATAATAAATAGTATGTACACAGGATAGTCAATATAACATACAAATACAGTTGAGTCAGCATGAGTTAAGCAGTCTGATGGCCTGGTGGAAGAAGGTCTCCCGGAGCCTGTTGGTCCTGGCTTTTATGCTGTTGTTTCCATTTCCCAGATGGTAGCAGCTGGAACAGTTTGTGGTTGGGGTGACTCGGGTCCCCGGTGATCCTTCGGGCCCTTTTTACATACATGTCTTTGTAAATGTCCAGAATATTGGGAAGTTAACATCTACAGATATGCTGGGCTGTCCGCACCACTCTCTACAGAGTCCTGCGATTGAGGGAAGTACAGTTCCCTCAGTCCCTCAGTTTCCTCAGAATTGATTGATATGTTATATTTTCTAACTCCAAAGCATAAAAATTAGTTGAAGAAAAAGACAGGAGCCCAAGAGATGTGAGTCTTCAGTGTGTTACTAGAACACTAGAACACTGCAGCACAGTACAGGCCCTTCAGCCCTCAATGTTGTGCCGACCCATATAATCCTTAAAAATGTACTAAACCCACACTACCCCATAACCCCGTATGTGCAGGATTATACAGAGAGTGAGCATCAGCTTTTGCAGGGAAAGAAATACAGCAGTTTATTCAGAAGTAGTTGCAAAGCTTTCTGCATTCTGCACAACCTTATAATCCAAAGAGGCCTCTGTATGTATCCAAAGATTATTGGTTTAGAACACCAGACACTAGAATACTACTGCACAGTACAGGCCCTTCAGCCCTCAATGTTGTGCTAACCCATATATTCCTTTTTAAAAAAAGCACTAAACCTACACTACCCCGTAACCCTCTGTTTCTCTTTCATCCATGTGCCTGTCCAAGAGGCTTTTAAATACCCCTAATGTTTTAACCTCCACCACCATCCCTGGCAAGTCATTCCAGGCACCCACAATCCTCTGAGTAAAAAACTCCCCACTGATGTCTCTCCTGAACTTCCCTCCTTTAACTTTGCACATAAGCCCTCTGGTGTTTGCTATTCATGCCCTGCGAAACAGGTACTGACTATCCACCCTATCTATGTCTCTCATCATCTTGTAGACCTCTATTAAGTCCCCTCTCATCCTTCTATGCTCTAAAGAGGAAAGTCCCAGCACTGTTAATCTTGCCTCATAAGACTTATTTTCCAATCCAGGCAACATCTGGTAAATCTCCTCTGCACCCTCTCCATAGCTTCCACATCCTTCCTATAATGAGGCTTGACCGGAATTGAACACAATATTCTAAGTGTGGTCTCACCAGAGATTTGTAGAGTTGCAGCATGACCTCTCTACTCTTGAACTCAATCCCCCTGTTAACAAAGCCCAGCATCCCATCGGCCTTCTTAACTACCCTATCAAACTGTGCAGCAACCTTGACAGATATATGGATTTGAACCCCAAGGTCCCTCTCTTCATCCACACTCTTAAATAACTGACCATTAACCCTGTACTCAGCCTTCTGGTTTGTTATTCCAAAATGCATCACCTCACACTTATCCAGATTGAACTCCATCTGCCACTTTTCTGACGAACTCTGCATCCTGTCTATATCCTCTTGTAAACTTTGACAACCTACAGCTCCATCCACAACTCCTCCAATCTTCAAGTCATCCACAAACTTACTCACCCATCCCACCTCTTCATCCAGGTCATTTATAAAAATCACAAATAGCAGAGGTCCCATGGACAGGTCCCTTGCAGCACTCCACTAGTCACCGACCTCCAGGCAGAATACTTTCCTTCCACTACTACCCTCTGCTTTCTTCCTGTAAGCCAATTTTTTATCCAAACAGCCAAGGTTCCACTGATCCCATGCCTCATTACTTTATAGATAAGTGTCTCGTGGGGGACTTTGTCAAATGCCTTGCTAAAATCCATGTAGACCACATCTACCGCCCTACCCTCATCAATTTCTTTTGTTACCTCTTCAAAAAACTCAAATAGGCTCATGAGACATGATCTTCCCTTCACAAAGCCATGTTGACTATCCTTGAGTAGACTGTACTTCTCCAAATGCTCGTACATCCTATCCTTAAGAATCTGTTCCAATAGTTTGCAAACCACTGATGTAAGACTCACCAGTCTATAGTTCCCAGGATTCTCCCTATTTCCTTTTTTAAACAAGGGAACTACATTTGCCATTCTTCAATCCTCCGGCACCTCCCAACAGCCAAAGAGGATTCAAAGATCATAGCTACTGCTCCAGCGATCTCTTCTCTTTGTTCCCACAGCCACCTGGAGTATATCACGTCCGGCCCTAGGGACTTATCAATCGATATTTTTAAGAAGATCCAACACTTCTTCTTCCTTCATCTCCACATTGTCCAGTACACAGGCCCGCTCTATTTCGAACTCATCCTGATCAAGTTCCTTTTCACTGGTGAATACTGAAGCGAAGTATTCATTTAGGACCTCCCCAACCTCCTACGCCTCCAGGCACATCTTGCCTTCTTTATCCTTTAGCAGCCCCACCTTCATTCTTGTCATCCTTCTGTTCTTCACATATGCATAGAACGCCTTGGGGTTCTCTTTAATTCTACATGCCAAGGCCTTCTCATGTCCCCTTTGAGCTCTCCTAGGTCCTTTCTTAAGCTCCTTCCTGGCTCCCCTATTTTTCTCATAAGCATCTCCTGATTCCTGCTTCTTATAACTAACATATGCTTCCTTCTTCCTTTTGACAAGTTGCCTCACGTGTTTCATCAGCCACGGTTCCTTTTTCCTACCATTTTTTCCTTGTCTCAGTTGGACAAACCTATACTGAACCCAGCACAAGTGGTCTCTAAACTTCCTCCACATTACTTCTGTGCTTTCACCCTTGAACATCTGTTTCCAATTTACTCTCACTAGTTCCTGCCTCATCCCTTCATAGTTAGCCATTTCCCCAGTTAAGCACTTTACCATTTCGTCTGATTTTATCCCTTTCCATTGTAATGCTGAAGCTAAGCGAGTTGTGGTAACTCTCACCAAAATGCTCCCCCACCAAAAGGTCTGTCACCTGACCAGGTTCATTACCCAGAACTAGATCCAGTATAGCCTCTCCTCTCGTCGGCCGGTCCACATACTGTGTCAGGAATCCTTCTTGAACACACCTGACAAATACAGCCCCATCTATTCCCCTTGCAGTCAGGAGGTGCCAGTCAATATGAAGGAAGTTGAAATTACCCATAACTACTACCCTCTATTTCCTGCACCATTCTAAAATCTGCCTGCTTATCTGCTCCTCGGTGTCCTGAGGGCTATTTGGGGGCCTATAGACTACTCCCAGCACAGTGATTGATCCCTTCCTATTTCTGACTTCCACCCGCACCGAATCAGAGGGATGCTCACTCTGCAACGTCCTCCCTTTCAATAGCCGTGATATTATCCCTGACCGATAATTCTACTCCCCCTCCACTTTTTCTTCCTCCCATCCTATTCCTTTTAAAACTCCTAAACCCCAGTGCCTGCATTAGCCAAATCTTCCCTTCCTCCAGCCAAGTTTCAGTAACGGCCACAATATCATAGTTCCACATTCTGATCCATGCTCTAAGTTCATCTCCTTTATTCCTAATACTCCTAGCATTGAAATAGACACATTTCAACCCCTCAAACTGGCTACATTTATGTTTTGTCCCCTGCCTGTCCTTCCTCACCAACTCAGAACGCATAGCATCATGCCCTTCTCCTTCTACCTTAATCTCTGCACTCACATTCTGATTCCCACCCCCCTGCCAAACTAGTTTAACCCCTCCCCAACAGCTCTAGCAAACCTTCCCTTTCCAGTTCAGGTGCAGCCTGTCCTTTTTGTACAGGTCAGACTTTCCCCAGAAGAGATCCCAATGATCCAGAAATCTGAACCTCTGCCCCCTGCACCAACTCTTCAGCCATGCATTCAACTGTCATAACTTCCTGTTCCTACCCTCTCTGTTTTCGTGGCACAGGCAGCAATCCCGAGATTACCACCCTTGAGGTCCTGCTTTTTAACTTCTTTCCTAACTCCCTATATTCCTTCTTCAGGACCTCATCCCTCCTCCTAACTATGTCATTGGTCCCCACATGGACAACAACATCTGGTTGCTCACCCTGTCTCCTGAGAATACCGAGAACTCGACCCGAAATATCATGGAACCTGGCACCAGGGAGGCAACAGACCATCTGGGATTCTTGATCTCTCTCACAGAACCTCTTATCTGTCCCCCTAACTACCGAATCCCCCATCACTACTGCTCTTCTCTTTTTTCTCCTTCCTTTCTGAGCTGAGGGTCCAGTCTCGGTGCCAGAGACGCGACCACTGCAACTTGTCCCTGGTAGGTCGTCCCCACCAACAGTATCCAAAACAGTATACATATTGTTGATGGGAACGGCCACAGGTGTGCTCAGCTATTCCACTTCCCTCTCCTGATAGTCACCCAGCTACCTGCCTCCTGACTTTTAGGGGTGACTGTCTCCCTGAAACTTCAATCTATTATTGCCCTTGCCTGCTGAATGATCCAAAGTTCATCCAGCTCCACCTCCAGTTCCCTAACTCGGTTTGACAAGAGCTGCAGCTGGATGCACCTTTTGTAGGTGTAGTCATCAGAGACAATTGTGCTGTCCCTGACTTCCCACATCCTACAATCAGAACACTGGTCTGCCCTATCCACTGCCTCCATTACCAACTCTTAAGTTAATTAAATTATTTAAAGAAACTTACCTGGCCTTACTTCACTGGGAGCAAGCTCGTCCTCAGCCTCTCAAGCCAAAGCCTCAAAGACAGATAGACAGACATGCGTTATTGATCCCGAGGGAACTTCTTCACTGGCTGCTCTGCTTGAGCGACCCCTCTCTTTATTTGTTTGAGCGTTTCAATTTTCGATTGCCCAATCAGCTGTTTTCTGCTGAGTCTGAGCTATTCAAATCTTGATTGACTTGATTGCACAATCCAACTGCTAAAACTGTCAAAACCTCTCGAGCCAACGCCTCAAAGCTCCACTCTTTCACTGGCCCACTCACTCACTGACCACTTTCCACTCTTTAAGTGAGACACACACATATCATGTGGTAGTGTCATGACATATCTAATTTATTTATTTTATATATGACCTGAAATGCATTATATAAACAAACAAGAATGCTTAATCAAACAACATATTTACAACATTACTCAAATACTACTGTAATATTAAATATACCACACTCCTCCTTGCTTGGCTATAAATTATACAGATGAGTGCTCTTTTTGAAACTGCAACTTGACATTTTTTTAAATCTTTTTCTCTTCCTTGTGCAGTCCATTTATTTTTGTATGCTCTTTTTATGCATTCTCTGCAAGTTTCATCTTTAAACCTATGTTGGTAGCTGTCCCTGCCACAACAGTAACACAATTTGTTCAGATATTTACAGAAACAGGTTTCTGCTTAGACATTGCAATTTTGTTCACTGTCACTTTCATTCCTGACTGCAACGCAATTGCGTCTCGGTCTGCGGAGTTGATTGAAACAGCGATTTCAACTGCTCTTTGACATGAGTCATGCTTCAGTCAGGATCCATTTTTGAATGCTTTCTTTTAAGATTCCACGAAGTACATGATCTCTTAGTGCATCACTAAACCCATTACTGAATTAACAATGCACAATCTCTTCAATTCAGCCACGTACTGCTCAATCTGTTCAGTATATAAACTATAGTTAACGGTTGTGTAATCAAATGTGTCAAAGTTTCCAGTGTAGGTAGCTAATTTTATGATTATTATCACCCAGTACTCACTGGTGGTGAACCAGTGAATTCTTCTGTCTTTTGCCCCTTTTTAAAATTCAACTGCGCTGTTTTGTTAACTTGACCATTTCTCGCTGGACTTTTTAAAAACGTGAATGTCTTGCTGTGCTTTAACAGGTGACATGGTAGCATGGTGGCTAGCACAAAACTTTACAGTACCAGTGACCTGAGTTCAATTCCTGCCTGTCCCTGTAAGGAGTTTGTACGATCTCCGTGTGGGTTTCCTCCAGGAGCTCCAGTTTACTCTTACAGTCCAAAGAAGTACTATTTGGTAGGTAAGAAGGTCATTGCAAATTGTCCTGTGATTAGGCTAGGACTAAATTGGGGAATTGCTGGGCAGTGCAGCTTGAGAGGCCAGGAGGGCCTATTCTGCACTGTATCTCAATAAAATAAAAATAGTAATAAAATAATGTCACTCGCCATCTCGGATTCATTTTAATAATAACTCATCGCCACTGTTTTGTTCTATAACTCCAGAAAAAAAATAATTTTAAGAAAAAGACAGGAGCCCAGATATGCAAGTGTTAATTTTATTCTTTACTTTAAGAGATGCACATAATTATCATATGGTAGCATTATGAATATGCAATTCACTCATTTTTATATATAATGAAATATATAAACAGAGAAGAATGCTTTATCAAACAGTATATTTACTATATTACTCAAATACGACTGAAATATTGAAAACACAGCAGCTTTGTGGCCATGTTCACGGATGATATGAAGATAGGTGTAGGGACAGGTAGTATTGAGGTAGCACTAGTCTGCCAGCTTACTTAGATAGATTAGGAGACTGGGCAAAGAAGTGGCAGATGGAATATAATGTAAGGAAGGGTATAGTCATGCACTTTGCTACAAGGAAGAAAGGCAAAGACTATTTTCTAACTGGTGAGAAAATTCAGACATCAGTGATGTGAAGGTTTGACTTGCAGGTTGAGTCGTGATAAGAGAGCAAAGTATTCATTTCAAGAGAACTAGAATATGAAGGTAAGGATGTAATATTGAGGCTTTATAAGATATTGGTAAGATCACATTTGGATTATTGTGAACAATTTTGGCCCCTTATCTAAGAAAATATGTGCTGTCATAGGAACGGGCCCAAAGGAATTTCACAAGAATGATTCTGCAAATGAAAGTGTTAAAATATGAGAATCATTTGTTGGATCTGGGCCTGTACTCACTGGAGTTTAGATGAATGATAAAGGATCTCATTGAAACCTATTGACTCTTGAAAGGCCTTGATAGCGTGGATGTGGTGAGGATGTTTCCTATAGTGGGGAGTTTAGTACCAGAAGGAACAACCTTAGAATAGAGGGAGGTCCCTTTAGTGCAGAGATAAGGTGGAATTTCTTTAGCTAGAGGCCGGTGTATCTATGGAAATCATTGCCATAGATAGCTGTAGAGGCCAAGTTATTAGGTATATTTAAAGTCATGATTGATTAGCAAGAGCATCAAAGGTTATGAAGAATGGGGTTGAGAAGAATAATAAATCAGACAGAATGGAATGGTGGAGCAGACTAGATGGGCAGAATGGCCTAATTCTACTCCTGTGTCTTATGGCCTACTTGTACCCTGAAGGCCAGTCAGTAAACCTCTATTGCCTGTAACAGTCAAATGATTCTGATCTCTACTGAGGGCTCCTGAGAATCTCATTTGTGTCCAGCCAGAGTTCTGCTGCTGTCACCACCAACTGTTTTGCTGATTTGTGAGCCTAAGTTAGCAGATGAATCCCTCTTGCTAGACCAAATGAAATATGAATATCTGAATACAACCAAGGTTGTTGTCCATTTCATTTTCAATATAGAATGTGGTCTTGGAGGCTGTGTAAAATGAGGTTGACAATAGTTTAATTAGCAGCGATAGTCTTCATGACTACAATAGGAAGAAAGAGAAGATGAATGCTTGGCTGGAGATTGGAATAAGACAAAGGAACTTCAGATTCCTGAAGAATTTCGACAGAGAGAGGTAAAAGGTCTATGTGAATGTGTTAAAGCTCAACCAAACTTGAGCCAGAGGGAAAGAAGCTTTTCCTGAATCGTTGAGTGTGTTCCTTCAGGCTCCTGGTAGCAACAAGAAGAGGCCATGTCCTGGACATGGAGGTCTTTAATGATGGATATTTTTTCTGAGGCATTACTCCTTGAAGACGTCCTGAATGCTAGGGAGGTTTTTGCCCATGACCGAGCTGACTGAGTTTGCAACGTTCTTGATCCTGTGCAATAGCCCCTCCCCTACCAGCGATGCAGTCAGTTAGACAGAACAGGGAGAAGCAAATATGCATAAGCATGCACTGGCAATGGAGCCCGACTAAGAAAAAAATTGCTAGGTTAAAATTTATGTCTCTTTCTCAGAATGACACTGCACTGATAATGAGATATATATGTTGATGGCACAAATAGAGATAATTGTATATGATCTGACAATCATTATGGGCATGTGGTTGCTGGGTGAGGAATGAATATTCAAGAGTATGTGGTATATTGGAAGGTTGAGTGGAAAGGAAAGGGAGACAGGCGAGCTCTATTAATGAAATATATGATCACCGTAGTGGTGATGAATGATATCTGTTCAGATGTTCAAGATGCAAAATAAGTTTATGTGGAGATTAAAAATAGTGAAGGGAAGAAGCCATTGGTCTGAGGGGCTCTAAAGATTCCAAACTGTAAGACAGTACATACATCAAGAAAACTGGGGACTTGTAAGAAAGATATTGAAATATTCATGGGTGATTTCAATTAACATATAGATTGGACAAATCAAATTGTAATGGTAGCTTTGAGGATGAATTTTCAAAGTGCATTTAGAATGGATTCTTTAAAAAGATACTACGGTACCTAACAGGGAGCAGGTCTGGTGTTGTGCAATTAAACAGGATAAATGATCTTATTGTAAAAGACCTCCAAGGAAAAAAGTAATTTTAGCTTTACCAAACTTGAAATTAAGACTGAGGATGAGAAACTTGGGTCCAAAGTTAATGTTCTCATTTTCAGTAACTGAAATAAGGAGAGTTTCTGGGAAACACCCACCTCCCCTCAAGTCTTCACTAATCTCCAACACTACTTCTGCCATGAAAATCCAGAAACTCCTGTGTTGTTCGTGTTCCCAGTGTTGTAAATGTGAGGAATGATGCTCTAGCATAGCCCTGGAAACAGGAAATGAGGTATATGATCGTTTTCACTTTGGAATATGCTCACTCCTAGAACTATTTGTGATAGCAAAACATGTTATGACTTGAAACTAGAAAAAAAATGCAACAATCCTGCTCCTAAGATCTGACACAACTTTCATGCATCTGATCTCTGTTCTTGACATCATCTTTCCTTTCATTGACAAGAAACGGTTTCTCTCTTTTCATTTGCACAGCAGTAGAATTACGCCTTGGACAACCTATGCCTGTTTGGATTGCTTTCTGGAAATCTTTTCCACTTGTAGTTCAACTTCAAGATCTTGCAAAGTCAATGTTTGGAGAGTTTGTTTGATTATTGGGGCTGCATTTGAATCATATGTGTCCCCTATCCTACCCATTGAGATTGAATGGATGAGAAATGCAGTACAGTAATATTTCTGACTTAATAAACCTCCACTTAGCTTATGTAATTTCAAAATTCTAAGAATGTAACAACTAAAGTCCTGTTTTGGCTGTCAAAACTTGGCAAATAAATATGAGTATATAGAGTTTTGGCTCTGAATTAATTAATACAATTAATGCAAGGTGGCAACAGATTTTTTTTTTGATTGGGTGCTTGAATTCTGGTTCTTCAGAAATACCTTCAAAATTAATGAGAAAAAAAAATGTTTCTATCTTTATTTTCAAACGTTTGTTTTGAATATAGTGTTCAAAGACCCTGCAATGCACACAAACCTCCTGCAATCATGGCAATGATGGGTTTTACTTAATGCACTCATGCGTCCTTGAGAATGTCAGTCTAAATTTTCATTAATGCCCTTCTTTGATATACATTAAGGATTAAACTAAACAGGTTAAGTGATAAACCTACAGTGAAAACCTTTTGACTTTCCATTACCGAAGCAAAGGAATGTTTGTAAAAATAAAAAAATTGCTGCTGATGCAACATTCTGAGCTTGCTGCGCATTGAAACAAATGTACCCTTTCAACAGGACAGCTCCTTAAGATTGCAGCAAGTGTGTCTATTGGAAATGGTGCTTCACTGCTAAGCTCTTTATTTTGACACTGCAGGGAAGAGAAGAAAACAAAACACTTGACGATGGACATCATGTCCAAGATAAATTTACCTGCATCCTGTTTGTGCTTTGTTGCTCACCAACATCACTCCAAAAATATATCTTTGATTAGACTTCGTCACAAGGTACCTCACATTTATTCCAGATTGCTAGGCATGTTTTGTTCAGTGACGTTCACTTTAAAGGTACCCTCTTCACAAGTAAGTAAAAATCTGCTGGGCTTTTATCTGCATACAAATCATTAGAATTGGTAAATTTCCATATTATTATTGCACGTGCCAAGCTACGTGGTAGATTGTGAGCTTAGGAGTCCATCTTATCGTACTAGGAAACTTTTTAATGGTCTGACAACAGTGGGATAGAAGCTGCCCTTAAGCCTGATGGTATGTGCTTTCTGTTCTTGCATCTCCTGCCCAATGGAGGAGGGGAGAAGAGAGAATGGTTGGGTTGGGTGGGGTCTTTGATCATGTTGATGACGTTACTGAGGCAGCGATAATAGACAGAGACCATAGAGGGGAGAATGGATTCTGTGATATGTTGAGCAGTGTCTACAACTCTCTCAGTTTCTTGCAGTCACCTGCAGAGAATGCGATGCCATGCTGTATCGAGATAGGATGTTTCTATAATGCACCAATAAAAAGTGGCAAAGGCCGAATAGGGCATGCAAGATTTCTTTAATCTCCTGAGGATGTTGAGCTGTTAGCGTGTGGTGTGCATGACATAAGCTTTATTTATCCAAATGATCACTCTGCAAAGATTGATAAAAGAAATATCTGGCTTGTCCCCACAAATAGAAAACAAAGATTTAAATCACACTTTCATTAAAATAAAGCTCTCCTAATGAAATCCAGACCACCAAGCCAACATCTTTTATTTCTATGGGACTTAATCCCTGGCTCAGAGATGACAGTTTTTAGTTTCGACAGTTGTATTGTGTCTGGATTCATTTTGCTTTGGCTTAAAATAAGTACTCTGGTTGGGTAAATCCAAAACAAATGATGAATAGCACAACTTCTTACCATCCCTTTCCTGGAAGGGATTAGGCAACACTTGCATTGTGTTTTGCAGCCAACTCAGGGTAAAGCAAAATACCTGATGTAGAGAGGTGATGAGAAAAACCTATGTCAAACTCACACTGTGTTTTACAATTTGTAGGGTAAGGCCATGATATTTCATTCTCTGAATGCAATAATAAACAAGGCAGTGCACTGATGAAATGCTAGTCTTCTTTGGATTGTAGGGATCTTTGGTGAAATTACGTTGCCTGGTCCCAACCCGTCTCCTAATGAGTTAACAACTGGAACAAAACCCTCAATAGCACAGAAGTCACAGCATGGCTGCTGCTGAAAATGGAAAGTGATACAGAAGGTGACTCTCTACTCACGTACATCATTGCACCAAATCACAGGAAAAAGCTGCTTTGCGGAAGTTTGGATTATTATAAGCTGTGTTCAACACTGTTTGGCTCTTATGAGGCATAAACCAATGCCTCACAATATTACCATAAAGGACAATGCATCACACATACAGTAGCACAATGCTACACAATACTTTTATACAAAAGTTGTAAGTTATTATAAATCTCAAAAAATTCTTACCACAGTGACTAATTTCTAAATGATGTGTCACCCTAAATCTTCACTTTTGAGTGGTGTTCCATCAGTGACAAAAGAAACAGAAGTTGATCACCTGTGAGGACATTTGCAGAATGAGATGTTACTTGAAGTGGGAAATGCTGCTTCTAATCACACCTTTCTCCCACTTGCAGTAATTGTCAGGCGCAGGCAGAAAACAGATGTGTTCACAGCATTTGGAGCTAAGAGCAACACATAGAGGTGAATTTTCCTGTGATTTTTAACATAACATTAGCAGTGCAATCAAGTTACTGAAATCACCTGGGAATCGCTATGAGATTCCCAAAGATATTTGCTTTCTGGCATATTTGTCCCTGATATGCTATGAACTTCTCTGATGAGCTTACTGACTCCTGCACAGTCTATCCTTGTTCATCATTCAGTCTCCAGACATACATTCCAGCAGCAGAGAGAGCAGAAAGCTGATTGCAACTACAGGTGGACTTGTGCAGGGGTTTCCTCTACAGTACTTACTGAAACATTGGTTTTAAGACCATAAGACATAGGAGCAGAGTTAGGCTATTCAGCCTATTGAGTCTGTTTTACCATTCCATCATGGCTGATCCTGGATCCCCCTCAATTCCATACACCTGCCTTCTCAAAATCAGAATCAGAATCAGGTTTATTATACTGGCATGTGTCGTGAAATTTGTTAACTTAGCAGCAGCAGTTCAATGCAAGACATAATATAGGAGGAAAAAATGAAATTATAAAATAATGAATAAATAATCAATTACAGTGTACAAATATTGAATAGATTAAAAATTGTGCAAAAACAGAAATAATATATATTAAAAAGAGAGGTAGTGTTCATGGGTTCAATGTCCATTTAGGAATCGGATGGCAGAGGGGAAGATGCTGTTGCCGAATCACTGTGTGTGTGCCTTCAGGCTTCTGTACCTCCTACCTGATGGTAACAGTCAGAAAAGGACATGCCCTGCGTTCTCAAGGTCTTTATAATAGATGCTGCCTTTCTGGGACACCGCTCCCTGAAGATGCCTGGGGTACTTTGCAGGCTCATACCCAAGATGGAGTCGACTAAATTTACAACTCTCTGTAGCATCTTTTGGTCCTGTGCAGTAGACCCCCCCATACCAGACAGTAAGGCAGCCTGTCAGAATACTCTCCATTGTACATCTATAGAAGTTTTTGAGTGTGTTTGTTGACATACCAAATCTCTTCAAACTCCGAATGAAGTATAGTCACTGTCTTGCCTTCTTTATAACTGCATTGATATGTTGGGACCAGGTAAAGTCCTCAGAGATCTTGACACCCAGGAACTTGAAACTGCTCACCCTCTCCACTTCTGATCTCTCTATGTGGATTGGTATATATTCATTTGTCTTACCCTTCCTGAAGTCCGCAATCAGCTCTTTTGTCTTACTGACGTTGAGTGCCAAGTTGCTGTTCTGACACCACTCCATTAGTTGGCTTATCTCGCTCCTGTACACCCTTTTGTCACCAACTGAGATTCTACCAACAACGGTCACCATATCCTTTGATGCCCTGACCGATAAGGACATCTATCAAGTATCAACGATAACTATCAACTTCTGCCTTAAAAAATCCACGGACTAAGCCTCTACCACAGTCTACGGCAGAGCATTCCACAGATTCACTACTCTCTGGCTAAAACAAATTCCTCCTTACTTCTGTTCTAAGAAGTTGCCCCTCAATTTTGAGGCTGTGTGCTCTAGCTCTGGATACCCCTAGCAGAGGAAATATCCTCTCCGCATCCACCCTATCTAGTCCTTTCAACATTTGGTAGGTTTCAATGAGATCCCCTCGCATTATTCTAAATTCCAATGAAAACAGGTCCACAGCTGCCAAATGCTTCTCATATGTTAACCCCTTCGTTCCTGGAATCATCCTTGTGAACCTTCTCTGGACTCTCTCCAATGACAACACATTTGTTTTCAGATATGGGGCCCAAAATTATTGACAATACTCCAAGTGCGGCCTGACTATTGTCTTATAAAGCCTCAGCATTATCTCCATGCATTTATATTCTATTCCCCTTGAAATAAGTGCCAACATTGTGTTTTCTTTCTTT
The DNA here is from genome assembly GCF_048418815.1 of Hemitrygon akajei. Taxonomy (NCBI): domain Eukaryota; kingdom Metazoa; phylum Chordata; class Chondrichthyes; order Myliobatiformes; family Dasyatidae; genus Hemitrygon; species Hemitrygon akajei. The sequence goes on along the minus strand of NC_133136.1, from coordinate 84,842,433 downwards.
ACCACAGACTCAAACTGTAAATTCACCTTCTGGGAGTCTTGCATGAGGACTCCTAAGTCCCTTTGCATCTCTGATGTTTGAGCTTTCTCCCCATTTAGATAATAGTCCACACTATTGTGCCTTTTACCAAATACATTACAATAGATTTCCCAACACTTACTCAATCTGCCACATTTTTGCCCATTCTTCAAATTTGTCTAAGTCCTACTGCAATCACATTGTTTCTTTAGCACTACCTACCACTCCACTTATCTTCGTTTTATCCACAAATCTTGCCACAAAGCCGTCAATTCCATTATCCAATTCATTGACAAACAATGTGAAAAGTAGCATTCCCAATACTGACCTCTGAGGAACACCACTAGTCACTGGCAGCCAACCATAAAAAGCCCCCTTTATTCACACACGCTGCCTCCTGCCTGTCAGCCATTCCTCTATCCATGCTAGTACCTTTCCTGTAATGGCAGATCCACCTTTCTTTTGTGCACTTTAACAGGGCTATTGTACCGAATGCCAACTGTATTCCTTACTAGATGCTTAGTTTGGACAGAAATTTTGCCAGTGATTGGAAAACTCTTAAAGCTGTCATGTGTTCTTAAACCTCAGTTGAATCAGATAAAAGTAAAAGTAAAACAGCATATTCAGAATCAGAATCAGATTTAACATCACGTCGTAAAATTTGTCTTTGTGGCAGCACTACAATGCAATACATAATAATGTGACTTACAGTAAGAATGCATATATTAAATAATTAAATTAAGTAAGTAGTGCAGAAATAAAAATTAAAAAATTAGTGAGGTAGTGCTCATGGATTCTATGTCCATTCAGAAATCAGATGGCAGAAAGGAAGAAGCTGTACCTGAATTACTGAGTGTGGCTTTCAGGCTCCTGCACCTGCTTCCTCATGGTAGCAATGAGAACAGGGCATGCCTTGGGTGATGGAGCTCCTGAATTATGGATGCACATTTTTTGAGGCATCGCTCCTTAAAGACTAGTACCCATGATGGAGCTGACTAAGTTTATAACTCTCTACAGCTGGCTTCTATCCTGTGCAGTAGCCCCACCCCCAAACCAAACGGTGATGCAGCCATTTAGAATGCTCTCCATGGTACATCTGCAGAGACTTGCAAGTGTCTTTAGTGGCATACCAAATCTCCTCAAACTCCTAGTGAAATATAGCCACTGCCATGCCTTCTTTGTAGCTGTATCGATATGTTGGGACCAGGATAGATCCTCAGAGACATTGACATCCAGCAACTTGAAACCTCTCACTCTTTCCACTTCTGATCCCTCTAGTTGTACTTCCAGAGGGATCAGAAGTTGAAAGAGTGAGCAGTTTCAAGTGTGTGTGTGTTCCCTCATTTTACACTTTCCAAAGTCCACAATAAACCCTTTGGTCTTACGAAGTACAATGTACAAAGTAGTATTTATTATCAGAGTACATACATATCACCACATACAACCTGGAGATTCTTTTTCTCTAGGCTTACTTAGCAAATCTATGGAACAGTAACTGTAAACAGGATCAATGAACAACCAACTTTGCAAATGTAGGTATAAATAAATAGCAATAAATAACAAGATAAAAGAATCCTTAAGTGAGTGTTGTTATCCCCTTTTGTTCAAGAGCTTGAGGTTGAGGGGTATTAACTGTTCCTGAACCTGGTGCTGTGAGTCCTGAAGCTCCCGTACCTTCTACCTGATGGCAGCAGTGAGATAAGGGCATGGCCTGGGTGGCGAGGATCATTGATGGTGGATGCTACTTTTCTACGGCAATCTTTCATGCAGATGTGCTTAATGGTTGGAAGGTTTTACCTGTGATGTACTAGGCTAAATCCATTACACTTTGCAGGTTTTCCACTCAAGGGCATTGGTGTTCCCATACCAGGCCGTAATGCAGCCAGTCAATACACCTTCCATCACACATCTATAGAAGTCTATCAAGGTTTTTGATAACATGTTGAATCTCAGCAGACTCTTGAGGAAGTGGAGGCACTGTTGTGCTCTACTAACATTGAGTACAAGGTTGTGGCTGTGACACTACTCAACTAGCTGATAGATCTTGCTCCTGTACACCCGCTCATCACCATCTGAAATTCTGTCAACAATAGTTGTGTTGTCAGCAAATTTCACCAACCTTCCCTCCATTCATGTGAGCTGGATTATGAGTTTAACTCACAGCCTTCCAGTCCAGCAGTGGGGTTGACAACAACTGTTTTGTTATCAATATAAGGGCCGAGAAATTACCTTAATGCATTAAAATAGTGTTCTTTATCACCCCCAAAGCTCAGTGAAAATCACATGAAAATTAGATTCTTCAGTTGGCAGGCTCAAAAAATGGCATCATTAGATTTCCCTCTGTAGCTCACAGCACCAGGGACTTAGGCTCGGTGTGACTCTGGGAATGTCTGTGTGGAGTTTGCACATTGTCCTTGTGTTGGCATGGGTTTCACTCCAATTTGCTGTTTCCTCCCACTTTTCTTGTAAATAAATTGATGACTGTACTGTAAATGACCTCTCATGTAGGCAAGTGGCACGCGAGAGAGAATAAATTAGAGGGAAGTAGGAAGTGGAATGGGCCTGGACGGATTGCTCTGCTGGGAGCTGCCACGGATCCAATGGCCTGAATAGCCTCCTGCTGTTTTATAATAAGTAAGTTACAAGCAAAGTGTCATTTTTAATGAGGCATATTCAGTTACGTTCATGCAATTGCAAGTATTTAGCCCTGCAGATGCAATATCTAAAGCTAGCAATGTTGCATATGACGACGCTGAAAAGTAAATAATTTATTTAGTGATACAGCATGGAGTAGGCTCTACTGGCATTCCAGCCACATTGCCCCAGCAACCCCACAACCCCCCAAACAACCATAACCTAATCATGAGTCAACTTATGATGACCAATTAACCTTCCTGGTGTGTCTTTCATCTGAAGGAGGAAACCCTAGCACCTGGGCAAACCCATGCATTCGAGGGGAAGGGTGTAGAGACTCCTCACTGAATTCTGAACCCCAGAATGCCCCGAGCTGTATTAGCATTGCGCTAGCTGTTACTGCTGATACTTAGTGCACAAATGTTGCACTACAGGTGGTGGGAGGGGGAGAAGAGCTGGAGCCAGTGAAAAAGTGTTCTTGGTGAATCAAAAGGAAATGGGCAGAATATATTCAAGGTTGAGACAAACTTGTCTTTGTTCTCTAGGAGGATCAGGACTGTGTCGAACAATCAGGAAAATGAATGGAGACTCAGGTCACGTCATTCATAATCTCGCTGAGTGATGGGGCTGGACTAAGTGTTCTGCTCCTGTTCCTATTCCTATATTTTTCGTGCACATGTGTCATAACGGCAGACACTGTCACGGAGTCTGGGCGCATTTGCAGGTGGGCAGTTGAAAGAAGACAGCGATTATGCTGATCTTCTGTTGATCAGGTAGATCTGCGCAGTGTTTACAAGCTGGGAAGGGAAACAACATTCAACACCTGATCAGGCCACTAAGAGTACCTCATGATGCCATTTCATCTGGCCAACACCCCTGCTGTTTCTCAGACCTTGATCAACAATGTGCTCCAGGATATATTGAATCAGTTTTGTTTTGTATTTGGATGACTTTCCTACCTATACACCAGGAACACATCCAGCATGTCTGAAAGGTTCTCAAATGGCTGTTTGAGAACAACCTTTATGCCAAGCTAGAGAAGTGTGAGTTCCACAAAGAGCAGGGGTCGTTCCTGGGCTACATTCTCACCCCTTGTAGTGTTCAAATGGCCCTGTGTAAAGTTTAGGCAGTCACAGAGCAGCCCATGCCATCTATGGTCAAATTCATGTGATTCATGTGGTTTGCAAACTTTTATCGCTTCTTCTGAGTTAAGTATTGTATGTAATTAGTTTTGCTACAACAAGTGTATGGGACATTGGAAAAAAAGTTGAATTTCCCCATGGGGATGAATAAAGTATCTATCTATCTATCTATCTATCTATCATCAGAAAATTTAGTTTGATTGTAGCACCCATAAATGCACTCACCAAGAAGCCCTCTACAGGATTCTAATGCACAAGTGAGGCAGACAAGACATTCTCAGAACTGTGCTGCAGCTTTCAGATCTGTCCCATCCATTCATCATCAAGGTTGATGCATCTGAGTTTGGCATTGGAGCTGTACCCTCCCAGTGCCCTTCAGTAGATAATCAGCTGTGTCCCTGTGCCTTTAGTTCTGGTTGTTGGACTCTAGCAGTGTTTAACTATGAGGCCAGGAACTGAGAACTTCTGGCTGTCACGGAGGCCCTGGAGGCATGGCATCGCTGGTTGGAGGGAGCCAAGCACCCCTTTCTGGCATGGAGTGATCACTGAAACCTCTCTTACATTTGTGACACCAGGAAACTCAACTCCATCAATCCCATTGGGCTCTCTTCTTCACCTGGTTTAATTCCACCTTCATCTACCGTCCTGGCAGCAAGAATACTGAGGCTGATGTTCTCTCCCGCCAGATTGACATCTCTGAGGACACGCCAGTCCAAAGCCCATCCTTTCTCACTCATGCAGAGCTGCTCTAGTAATCTGGGGAATGGAAACAGAGGTGATGGCTGCCAAACAGTCAGATCCCAGACCAGGTGGGCAGGTCTCCAAATGGGCTATTTCTCCCTGCCACTGTACATCGCAGAGAGTTGGATTGTGGTTACTCAGGGATTCAATGAATCCTCGAATTTACGAAGTGACAATTTTGGTGGCCGTCTCTGCCTCAATATGTCCATGACTTTTGTCTTGCCTGCCCCACTTGTGCCAAGAACAAGACATCACATTAGCGTCTGCCTGTTCTGCTCAACTTCCTGCCTGTGACTCACTGCCCCTGGTCCCACCTCTCAGTGGATTTCATCACTAGTCTTCTGCCAGATGGGAACACTACCATTCTGATAGTTATAGACTGTTTCCTAAAGCAATGTTCTTCATTCTCTCCCCACTCTCCCATCAGCTCCTGAGAAAACCATCCTCATGGTTCAGCGCGTGTTCAGGCTTCCCTCATACATTGTGTCCAATTGAGGACCACAGTTCATGTCCCGTTTTTGGAAGACTTTCTGTTTTCTTGTGGGGGCCACAGCCAACCTCTTAACTGGTTACCACCCCCAATCTACCAGCCAGACTGAGAGAGTGAATCAGGAGCTGGAGACATCCTGCGATGCCTTGTCTCTTCCAACCCCACAACATGGAGCTCTCAACTGGTTTGAGCAGAGATTATCCATGATATCTTTGAGTTGTCCTCCACTGGCATGTCCCTTTTAAATGACAAAAAGGATTCCAGCCTCCATTCTTCTCTGACCAAGAGATTTACGTGGGAGTCCCTGCTGCTAAACGGTTGGGCCAACATTACTGTACATATGCACACGGAGATGGGCCAGGGATCTCTGTTGCACAGAGGCATCATACTCGGCAAGCTGATTGGCTCCACTGACATGTCAGGCCTCTCAAGGAAAAAGTTTGGCTGGCGTCTAGAGCTCTTCCATTGAGAGCAGAGAGCTGCAAGTTGGCCCTGTTTTATGCGGGACCACTCACAGTGGTGAAGGCCATCAACAGACCTTCCTATTAGCTGTGTCCACCATTACCCATAAAGGTTCACTCAATGTTCCATATCTCCCAGTTCAAGCTGGTGACTTCCTCCCCCCCTTAGTCCTGTCACCTGCCCCATACCCCCCACAACCTGGTTGAGGGGTACTTGATCTATTCTGTGTGATGCATCCTGGCAAATCACTGGGTGTGGGGCAGTGCCTGATACCTTGTTGATTGGAAGAGGTATGTAGCCCAGAGGAATGCTCTTGGGTTCTGGCTTGACACAACGTGGACAAGTCTCTCTGTCATCCAGGACTTCCAACAGGCATGGGCCTCTGGTGCCTGACCTACAAAGTTCCTCCAGCCATTTGATCTTTGCTCCAGGTTACAGAATTTTATTGGTAATCTTGCAGTGGTGTTGCTAAGTATAAAGCTGCATCTTTTTCTTTGCCTTTACCCACTAAACCCACACCCACTTCACACTGCATTTATTTAGTAGCAGCACACCAAGCCTTAGCACAACCTCGAAAGGCACAATTCCATCCTGTGTTAGTGTCAATAACTTGAGTTAACCTGGCCTAAGAATAGCGCAATTGGTGAGACAACAATATTGGACATGAATTTGAGGCCATTGTAACATTGGTCTACTTAACTTGCATCCTGACACTGATTACTGTGTCTATTTATTCCCATAATTTCTATGAATTTATGTCTGGAAAACCCCTTAGCTATCTTTTTTTCTCCTCTCCATGTCATCCATTGGATTACTCTGGAAAATTGTGTTGATCCTTGTCATTATTCAGTGTGCCTACAGCCTGAAAGGGCTTCTAACACTTGCTACTGCCCACCGACGCCGCAATACATCTCCCATTTTACGAGCTGCTAAGTAGTTCTCGGTAGTGCTGCCTGGTTTTATGTGTTTCCAGCTGCTGCTGTTGTTATGATATGCTGCTCCTCAGCAACACATCAGCAGTTGCACACAGCAATCATTTAAATTAGCAGGCCATAAAGTTTGCATGGGGTCTATTCAATGTAATAATCAATAATTTCTGACTGTCTGTAAGTTTTCTGCTAACCATTTGCTGCTGAGAAAATAGAAACTTTGGCACTGATATTGTTTATACTATGTCATTGTTTCTGCTGTGATTTTACTTAACATTCAGCATTTATTGAGGAAGGCAGTTTGTATTCTATCAAGTACATTGTCATTTTCTGCTATCAGGAAGTTTCTAAGTCACATCTTCCACAATTCCCACTGGGAGAGTACTTGGCTGATACCATTATCCTACAGTCTCCAATATAATTGTGAAAATGGATATCTTTGCACCACATGACTGAGTCAGGTCTAGTCTGAAATGAAGATCAGGAAAGGATGATTTTAATACAAAGGAGGAAAACACAGGACTGGGCACCTGCTGGGGAAAGATCAGATTGATCCTGCTATAAACCTGTTGGAGAATGGGTTACTCTATTCTGCTCCTATGTCTTATAATCTTATAGAGAAACGGAATATTAGCTGATACCTGGCCAATGCTGTGCACTGCAGATAAGTCAAAAAGATTAGAGCAGATATACATTTCTTTCCTAGGAACTACAAGCAATGTAAATCCCTTGCAGTAGCAAAAAAGATAGGATCAATCTTAATGTAGAGTGAGACTGACAGAGGATCAGTTTGCAGCACTGAGGTAGAAAATAGTGCAGATTGATGATCCTCATCTTTCCTCTGGACCTTTAATTCCTGAGTTCAATCTGAACCTATCAGGGTGGGGTAAAAGTTGTCAATTCACAAAGGAGTGTAACTCAATATTTGTTTATTATTATACTTACAGATACATACAAATATTAATCTGCAATTCTCTTTTACACATAATTTAAAATGACTCACATGTACAATTCTCTTTAAATGATCTTGCAAACAAAGGAATATGAAACATTAAAGCACAGGAACAAGACCATTGGCCTACAGTGCTAAGCTGAACTAATTAATCAAACAATTGAATACCTAACTGAACTAATCCTTTCTGCCAACACAATGTCCCTATCCTCCACTCTCTGCACATTCAGGTGCCTGAGAGCTTGTTAAAGGCCTCTATCATATTTGCCTCCATTTCTCTTCACCATCTACACCTCAGACTTCAACTACAATGCAGAGTCTTGCCATCTTCAGAAGTTTTCTGATGACTCTGCCATAGTTGGATGCATCAGCAAGGGAGATGAGGCTGAGTACAGGGCAACGGTGGGAAACTTTGTCACATGGTGCGAGCAGGATCATCTGCAGCTTAATGTGAAAAAGACTAAGAAGCTGGTGGTGGACCTGAGGAGGGCTAAGGCACCGGTGACCCCTGTTTCCATCCAAGGGGTCAGTGTGGACATAGTGGAGGATTATAAATACCTGGGGATATGAATGGACAATAAACTGGACTGGCCAAAGAACACTGAGGCTGTCTACAGGAAGGGTCAGAGCTGTCTCTATTTCCTGAGGAGACTGAGCTCCTTTAACATCTGCCGGACGATGCTGAGGATGTTCTACGAGTCTGTGGTGGCCAGTGCTATCATGTTTGCTGTTGTGTGCTGGGGCAGTAGGCTGAGGGTAGCAGACACCAACAGAATCAACAAACCCATTTGTAAGGCCAGTGATGTTGTGGGGGTGGAACTGGACTCTCTGACAGTGGTGTCTGAAAAGAGGATGCTGTCCAAGTCGCACGCCATCTTGGACAATGACTCCCATCCACTTCATAATGTACTGGTCAGGCACAGGAGTACATTCAGCCAGAGGCTCATTCCACCGAGATGCAACACTGAGCATCATAGGAAGTCATTCCTGCCTGTGGCCACCAAACTTTACAACTCCTCCCTCAGAGTGTCAGACACCTTGTGCCAATAGGCTAGTCCTGGTCTTATTTCCACTTGGCATGATTAACTTATTGTTATTTAATTATTTATGGTTTTATATTGCTATATTTCTTCACTATTCTTGGTTGGTGCGGCTGTAACGAAACCCAGTTTCCCTCGGGATCAATAAAGTATGTCTATCTGTCTGTTACCCCTGCCAGCACATTCCAGGCACCCACTGCAGTCAGTGTAAAATAAAACCTACCCTGCATAGTGCCTTTGGACTTACCTCTACCTTACCAGCAAACCTCTCAGTATGGTGATCACTTGAAGTCCCTGTCCACGTAAAAAAGGGAATTCCAAGTATCTACAATGTCCTTGCAAGCTGGTAAAGTTTGCTGAGACTCCCTTTTTTTTATTGTTCAAAAGATGGGAAATTTCTCCTGCAGCAGCTCATATTCACCAATCCTACCTTTGATCGTATAGTCTTTATCCTGAATCCTGCCTGTTTGGTAAACCAATGAAATGATCTGTTTAGTCAGTGAACTAGTCTATAGTCCTTTCAGGGGAATACCATCCTGGTTAATTTTTTAGCCTACCATATATCATATGAAGGTATTTGAATGAGAATTGCCCTTTGTTTATCAGCTGTGTTAATAGTTGTTACATTTTGCTGAGCAATAACACTTTACAATGCTTTGAGAGATGAATCCAAACCCAGTTGTTAATTCATGTGGAAGTATTATAACAGCCAAACAATAGAGGGAAGCAGGCAGTTAAATTCAACAAACACTTACCATTTGTCTATTTAGTCTCCTTTCTCTTTGCCTCTTTATATAAAAGCTCCTTCCACTCACACTTTGCTTTAAAGGTTAATTTTAAAGCCCTTTACTTTATCACAGCATGCTCGGATATGAAGCTTGATCAATTTTTAAGTTCAATGGGTACAACCTTCTTTACAATTTATCCGCTGAACTTGTTTACAGTATTAGTTTACAGTATTTTCAGAGTTATGTGCATTGTGCTGCAGGTCTCATGCGAATTATTGATTCAATCCACACAGTAGTAAATCGAATGCAGAAGTCCAATGTAGTTGAGGGATTTTTTTTCATAACTGGCTGTAAAACATTCTAACAGCAGGGGAATTATCCATGATGCTCTGGTTAATAGTTATCCCTCAGTTAGTAAAATTTACTAACTGGTCAAAATCACGTCAATGTTTTGGAACTTCTAGGTACTTAGACCATAAGACCATAAGATATAGGAGCAGAAATAGGCCATTTGGCCCATCAAGTCTGGTCTGCCATTTCATCTTGGCTGATTCAGTTTCCACTCAGCCGCAATCTCCTGCCTTCTACCCGAATCCCTTCATGCCCTGCCTAATCAAGAATCTATCAACCTCTGCTTTAAATATACCTAATGACTTGACCTCCACAACCGCCTGTGGCAACTTGACTTATATTCAAGCAAACATTTGTATTAGTGAGCTTATTCTTCCTTCCATATTTGCATTCATTTCCTCATTAATTTTTCATGTTTGTACCACACCTACATATCAATCCCATTCTTCAGTGTCTCAAACAGTACAAAGGCTTGCCAACAATTACAGCTATTTGTGCAAATAACTGTTGAAAATATGAAGGTACATGTTCACAGATATTAAGGTAAATTGCTTACAAAGGCAATGTGGCAACATGGATAAGAAATTGTTTTAAGGAGAGATGACAAGTAATCAATTCTGTATTAATGAAAGTATTTTAGCTTGTGGGGATATAAATATGGAATCTCCTATAGCTTTCACAGCATTGATCATAAACATAAAATAATTGAGGAAGGATAGAGAAGGAACAATATAGAAACCTGCAGATGACACTGAAGTTGGAAGCGTCTGGTTAAGTCATAACCAAAACATCAGGAAATGGCTTAGCAGACTTCTTTAAGGGTTGATTTGACAGGTGGCTGCAAATTAAATCTAGTAGAGCCTCCCGGTGCCTGGTAAGAGCACAGGGTTTGGAAGCCAGTGGCAATTTTGGTCATCAACTCTCCAAATAGAACTTTAACTTTACCCCCATGCATTTTCAGAGTGGAACAGGAGCTGTTCTTTAAATCCCCCTGAGGCTGCCCTCAGGAGTGGTCATAGGGCATAAGCCCTGTTGGACCTTTGCTGTAACTCAGTGGGGAGGATTGAGTGGGACCAGGCGCAGGAGAACAGAACTTCATGGTGTGTGGTAATGAGGATGGGATTTGGTCTGGAGACAGGCATTTAGAAATTGTAGTGATGGCAACATTGGGAGCAGGATCACAGTGGGGAAGGGAAGGGTTTGGCTGTGAAACTGACCGCACTTCAGAGTGGGGAGTAAGGTGAATGAATGTGAGGCATTAGAAATGTATTTTTAACTGACTGATCATAGTGTGTGGGGAGAAACATGGATCAGGGGGATGGTGAGGAGGATTATAAGGACCAGCAATGGGATATGTGAGGCAGGGACGAAGATGAAGAGAGAAGATTTGGCATGTACCATAGGTTAGCAAAAAGTTAGCAAGACAATTATCTAGTCATCCCCGACAATGAGCT